>NW_027507764.1:282078883-282678883 GCF_037356315.1 Lithobates pipiens
AGCAGAGTACAAGCCGATCTAAATTTAATAAAATATAAAAAAAAATAAAAAATAAAGTTTTTTATTTTGCTAATACATTTAAAATTTAAAATACATTTAAATTCAGTACAACATTTTTTTAAAAAAAGGTACCGTAGAAAAATAAAAAATTTACATTGGAAAATAAATTAAAAAATAAAAAAGAAAAAGGAAAAGAGGAAAATAAAAAAATGGAAATAGTAAAAAAAAAAAAAAAAAAAGTAAATTACAAAGTTTTTTCAAACTATTTGATCGGTCTAAAGATTGTAACAAAAAAAAAAAAAATTAATACAAAAACCATTCAATTTACAGACAAAAACAATTTGGTATATTACAACAGGATTGCTAACAGTAGAAATACAGCAACTAAATCCACAATACAATATAGGTATAATTAGCAACAGAATGAGGCTAATGAGGCTAATTATACCATGGAATAAACATGACTTACGTTTTGTGAGAAGCTGGCTGAAGAAAAAATGCGCTGGTGCTGTTTGCTTTGTTGTTTATTTGCTTCCTCGTGTGTAATGGCAGATACAGCTGTCTGCCCACTTTAAAAATGGGAAATTCGTACACGCCCTCGTCACGTGACCGGCGTGCTAACGAAATCTCGCGAGATTTCGGAATTTCATTGTCCCCTATGGATTCTTGGGTAATTTCCCAGGGACCATTGCGAGGACGATAGCCACGCCTACTCCCACGGGAGGAGAACCAGGAAGTCAGCTGAAGTCATCAGAAATAAAAGGTAAGTAAATAATATTTTTTTTTTTCAGGGTTCGTTTAGGTAAGTATGCTGTCTGTTGATTTTAATAACATGAACTTTCATTTTAGGTACCAAACCACTTTAAATACCCAACTCTGGATAATACGGTGGAAATAAAGGGTTACTGATATAGGGAGGACCCTGTAAAGATATAGGAGTTTAGGGAGAAGAGACATTTTGACAGCAGAAATTCGCCCCATCCAAGAGATACAGAGGGGGCGCCAGTCCTGGAGTATAGAAGAGAGGTGCTTCAACATAGGAAGATAGTTTGTACGGAACAGGTCCACCGGATCACTAGTTAGTTTAATGCCCAGATAGGGGACAGAGAAGCCAGAACACTGAAATGGGAAATTACCTTGGAGAAGTGCGACGGTAGCCTGTGGCAGAGACAAATAGAGGGCCCTGGATTTAGCCTGGTTGACTTCCAGGCCCGAGATCTGAGCAAACTTGTCAAGAAGTTGAAGTTGGGGATAGTGGTATGCAGGGAGGTAATAAACAGTAAGGCATCGTCCGCGAATAGACAGAATTTATGGGTAGTTGAGGCTATCTCCAGGCTCCGGATATCAGGATTCCCCCGAATCAGTGCCGCCAGGGGCTCAATTGCAAAGGCAAAGAGCAACGGTGACAGAGGGCAACCTTGTCGTGTTCCCCTCTGTATCTGGAAGCTCTGGGAGCAAAACCCAGAGTACTTCAACGAGGCCTGGGGGTCAGAATATAGGGATGTAATCCATTGAAGGAAATGTGGACCGAAACCCCAGCACTTCAAAATAAAATGTAATTAGGGCCAGGAGATAGTATCAAACGCCTTTCTTATGTCCAGGGACAAGAAGTGCATAGGGATTGAGCAAGATTTTGCTAGGTGCTGTAATAAAACTACACGTCTGATATTGTTGCTGGCCTGCCTGTTATGGATGAACCCCACTTGATCCTTGTGGATCAAATTACCAATAAGCGAGTTGAGGCATTACGACAGAATTTTGGCTACAATTTTGATATCCACGTTGAGAAGGGATATAGGTCAAAAATTAGACCACAAGGTGTTGTCAGCATTAGGTTTGGGGATCATGACTAGGGTGACTGTCAGGGTATCTGCCAAAGACTTGCCCCCGCAGTAGTGCGTTAAATTAATTAGCTAGTATGTCCGAAAATTTCTTAAAATAATTACCGGGCAAAGCATCCGGACATGGACACTTGTGGGGTTTAAGGGATTTTATGGCCATGAGAACTTCCTCAACTGTAACCGTGCTATCAACGGACTCTCTGGCGGACTGTGGCAGCTCAGGAATAGGGAGATCTTGCAACAAGGCCTCTGCTTGCTGCAGAGGGAACTGGGTTTTATCTGCATATAAGTCAGCCAATCTCTTACGGAATTCAGCAAGCACCCTAATAGGGTTACTGGTATGGGAGTCCTTTGCCAGCTTGAGTCGAATGGGTCTGCAGATTCTGCCTGGCTGTCGAAGACAGAGTCATGAAGGTGTCTGATTTATTGGCCTTAGTGTAAATTGTGTGGCTGGATCTGCGTAAAACTTTATCTGCTGATTCGGCCAACAGAAGATCTAGTTCAAGTTTAGTTTTCTCGAAAATTAGTCTATGAGATTCTGTGGGTGAATTTTGGAATTGAAGAAAGTGTTGGTGATAATTTGCTTCTAGTTGTTGCTGCCTCAACTTCCGATCTTTTTTGAGGTGGGTGGCAAGTGATATGCAGAAATTAAACAATCAAAAAACAGCGCATCAGAGAAACTCATAATCTGATGTAAAAAACACATAAAAATCTATTTATTAGATAAAAAAACAACAAAGACGTCTGATCCTCCAGGGATCTTAAAAACATTAAATCAGTCAATCACAACAATATAAAACGACAGTTGCTTGGTGATGAATTAGCCCTGGAGTCTTCTATTTGTGACTTTAAGATAATAACAGGGCTGCTCTGCCAACAGTCCACTATGCAAGTGAACTTAGTGACTGTGGGTAATCCTCTCCCAAAGGCAGGGGGAAACAATGAAGTTTGTGAACAAGTGCAAATAAATGGAACTGTGTTCCAGAAGTCACTCACTTTGTTGATGAATGGACTGTGGGGCTGGGGCGCCGCCGTGCTGAGCTTGAGGAGTGGAAGGGAAGTGATCAATCCTGCTCTCTGTGGTGTGTGGAGCTCTGGGACGGAGGTGCAGTGCACGCTGAAAAATGTATATCCAAATTGGACACAAGGTGGCGTCCGCCTTGCGTGGTAGGAGGCTTGGAGCGCAATGCACCGCGTGTGAAGCCGCTTGTCCGAGCGGCTGTTTGTCACGTGGAGGGCTCCGTGGTGAGGAGAGTTGCCATGCCGACCGGCCTGCTTACATGTTTCGCGCGCTTGCGCTTTATCAAAGCTCTCAGACGTCTTTGTTGTTTTTTTATTTAATAAATTGATTTTTATGTGTTTTTTACATCAGATTATGAGTTTCTCTGATGCGCTGTTTTTTGATTGTTTAATTTCTGCTTTTTTCCACCAAGTCCAAAGTGGTCTAGCAGCTGCACATTGAAACTACTTACAGGACATCTTCTGAAATAACAATTATCTTAATATATGGATAAGCGTTTTCCACAAAGGGATTACTCATTTGTGCGCCAATGACTTTTGTTGTTGATGTGGCAAGTGATATGCAGCTACCCCTAATCACAGGTTTATGCGCCTCCCAAAGAAGAACCGGGGAGATCTCAGGGGTGGTATTGTGTTGTAGATACTCTGTCAGAGCGTGGGGAATGTCAAAACAGTAGGATTGATTAGTGAGATGCGCCTCGTTCATGCACCAGGCTCTATCTTTGGCCTGAGGGATCAGCGAGGAGATGGTGGTAATCACCGCGCAGTGGTCAGACCAGGGGATTGGGCAGATAGTGGACTGAAGCACCACCGGGAAAGAAGCAACTGGGGTCAGGATATGATCGATCCTTGAGAAAGACCTGTGTGGGTATGAGTAAAAGTTGTAGTTCCATTTTAGGGGATTGCATTCCCTCCAAGTATCAAGGAGGGATGCTGCCTGTAGCTGTGTACGAAATTGTACTGAAAGGGAATGGTGCTCTGGTGTATATGGCGATTTATCTAGATGAGTGTGTAGTGTCAAGTTAGTGTCACCGCAGATAGAGCGTACCCTTGCAGTGCGTTTTGATGACCTGTAAGAGGTGTGAGAAAAAAGGGTTTGGGTTGCTATTAGGGGCATAATAGGAAACTAGTGTGGTTTCAACATCCTGAAGGAGGCCCACTAAGATAATATAACGACCCTCTGGATCTTTAATTTCCGTTACGGGGGTAAACGGCAGGGAGTGGTGGAAAGCTTCAGTACCCCTCTGTGTTTTGAAGCGGCCGAGGCCGTAAAGACTTGGGGGTAACGAGAGCTGAAAAATTTCGGAGTTTTGTGTATAGCAAAATGGGTTTCTTGCAAGGCCACAATCCCAGCCTTCAAGTTTTGAAAGGCCTTGACCCTCTTATTGGGGGAGTTGAGGGCCTTGACGTTAAGGGAGAGTATATTCAAAGGGGCCATATGTGAGGAGTGGAAAAAGGGCTACAGCGTATTGGTGAGATTGTGGGAGCCGACCGACCCAGGAGGAGAAGGGAAAGGGTTACTGGAAGAAGGGAACAGAAAGGAGAGGGAAAAGTTAAGACTCTGTACGTGGGGCGAGCCATGTACTGGTACGAGCACAAAAGAGCTAGGCTAAATCGCCCAACTAAGCAATGCTCAGTCCCCGGGACCAGAAAATCTCAGTCCAGGGGAGAGTGCATTGAAAGACGGGGGAGCAGTGACTGCTCCCCGCCGCCAATGGGAAAACATAATAAACACCCCATATAACAGTTACGTCTGCAAAGGAAGATAACACATAGTTCAACGAACCATAATATAATACATGAACCATCAAACCTGTCAACACATTAAGTAGAACAGTATCTCGCATCAAGGGTCAGGAAAAATCCGGAATAAGGGGGGCTAGGGGTACTGGGGGCAAGGGGAAGAGGGGCGGGGGTGAGAGGGAATGGGGGGAAACCGAGGGGAGGATAGATGATGTAATTTGAGGGGAAAAAGGAAGAGGGCCAGGGGGAGAAGGGGGAAGGGGATAACAAGAGGGAGAAAGGTATAAGGGGGAGATGGAGGGAGGGGGAGGAGGGAATGAGGGCTAGGTAGGAGAGGAAAGAGGGATTGGGAGGTAAGGGGGAGGGAGGGAAGAGAAGGGGGTAGGGGGGGCAGGGAGGGGATGGGCGGGTGTGAGGAAGGGGAGAGGGAAAAAAGGGGAAGAGAAAAAAAAGGGGAGCGGAAAAATGGGGGGGAAGGGAAGTGGGAGGGGGAGGGAAAAGGGAGGGAGGAACCCAAGACATTGGGGGGGGGGGGGGGGAAGGTATGTAATGGTTGTAAAATTACTAGGTACTACCCATAAACAGAGAGGTAAGACAATGTTATGCTATGAAAACGGGCATAATATAAGCTATCCACATGAATTGCATTACAAGAGATTGACTGTTTAAAAAGAAACCAAACAGTAAAAAATTTCAAGTTAAAAAATTAAGAATTAAAAGTATAGATGAGAACCATAAATCCGGGTCGCAAGATCTGGGTCGAGAGGAAGAAAAAAAAAGGGGGGGGGGTCCCATCTGGCAGTAACATGGGGGCATGTTGGAGCGATAAAGTACATACCCAGCAGCGGACCCCCAGGTTTTGGCGGAAGGAGGTCCCTGTGGTAGGGACAGGTGTCCATCTTCCTCACAGTAACCCAAAACCTGTAGGGGTCAGAAGAAAGCATAAGGGATCAACTGAAAAGGAATAGAAAGAAAAACAATCCCGGGTGCTTCAGAGTGGCGGACGGAACTTGGGAGTGGAGAGTTTGTCAGCCACGGTTCTCGATGGGCTTCCTTTGCGGATAGACGATCGGCCCGGCTGGGTGCGGTGTGGTGTGGCTGAATAGGGATGAGCTGCTGAGCGGGCTGGGGTGCGAGGCAGGTTGGTCTCGGAGAGTTGGTCCGGGGAAACTAGATGGAGGGTTTCCAGTAAGCGCTGGAGAGACTCTGGGGAAGTGCAGGTGTTTTGTTGACCCTGATAGGCAAATTGAATGGCGAACAGGAACCGCTATGCGTACTTCAGATGGTGTTGAATTAGAACTTGCAGCTGTGGCTTCATGGCTCAACGTTTGGCAATAGTAAGGGGGGTCAAGTCCGAGAAGAGTTGGTAGGTATGGCCCTGGAACAATAACGAATCTTTATTCCGGGCTGCTGTGAGGAGTTGCTCTTTCGTTCGGAAGAAGTGCAGTTTGACTATGATGTCCCGTGGTGGCCCATCAGCCTGACGGCAGGTGAGGGCTCTGTGAATTCTATCGCATTCTAAGCGCTCGATAGGTATGGAGGGGGTAAGCTCCTGGAACAAGGCCGTTGTGAAGGACTGGACATCATCTATGGATTCGGGGATCCCCCGAATTCGCAGATTGGACCTACGTGAGCGGTTTTCCGCGTCCTCCAAACGAGAAAGCAAAGAAGCGTTCTCTTCTCGTAGGCCTGTATGTTCTTGGGCATGTTCATGTAGGGTGAGCTCCATATCGTCAACCCTGGTCTCCAAATCTGCAGTGCGTTGGCCGATTTCGTGGATTTCTTGCGAGAGCCTGTCAGTGATTTGATCTGATGTGGCTTTCAGGGCCTTCTGGAGCATGGCCTCTATGTGCTTGAGAAAGTCACTCTGCAGCATACCTGAAGATGGTAATGGGGGAAAGCCGCCATCGGAAGATGCATCATCCGCAATCTCTTCCCCGCTGTCAGACAGCTCCCGTACGGGTGTCGATGCTGCTCGCTGGCTTGCAAGGGCCTTCGCCGCCATTTTGGACGAGGCACAAGCGATGGCTTCCTTGATCGGTTTCGGCTTGTTTTTGCCTCGGTGTCCTGTCAGCACCACTCCTCCTGGTGCCGGGGTGGTTGAGGGAGCAATATCGTGCAGAACGGGCACAAGATCAGGGTCAGGAGAAGCAACAGAATGTATTTTGGGGTGTAATTTCACAAATTCCCTAGGCATTTTTGAGCAATATATCATTTAGTGAGAACTTTGTGCAAAAAAGTCTTTTTCCTACAACTTGTGCAACAATATAAAATATTTCATGGACTCGACTTGCCTCTCAGCAAATAGCTTGGGGTGTCTACTTTCCAAAATGGGGTAATTTGTGGGGGTTTTGAACTGTCCTGGCATTTTATGCACAACATTTACAAGCTTATGTCACCCATCACCCACTCTTCTGGGTAAGTACAGCTCTCCCTGCCTTGACAGGATAGACCAGCTGGGCATTCCTGGGAGGTTGATTAGGGGGTCTCTCACTCTCCCTTTCTTATCTCCCTATCCCTGGTTTTCCCTCCTCCCCCTGTGGGGGGCGCTGCATGACTGGGCATGAGGTGCGGAGAATATACCTGGGCCAGGGGTCTTCCGGGGGGGTTCTGGGCCTTGACAGGGTGGCTGTGTTTTTTTTTTTCTCTGTCTGCAGTGGCTGTGAGAACTTTTCCTCTGCATGCGCAGGTGCCATTTTCTGGTGGCCATTGTAATTTTCCCTTAGTTTTCTTGCAGAGCATGGCTGTCAGCCATTTTCCTGAGGTCCGGCGGCCATTTTCTTGGTGATTTTTGTATACGCATCTGCCGGCGGCTGTTTTCTTGTAGCCTCAGAGCAGTTTTGCCTCCAGTGCTGGGTCATTTCACCTCAGAACAGCATGTTTTTTCTTTTTGGGCACCTGTGTCAAGGCACCGTACACAGCGGTCATCGGCAGCACTCTGTCAGGGTGGCGAGTCTTGCGGTGGGGCCCCTCAGTTTGTGAGCAGCTAGGAGGATGGAATTGCATACCTTGTCCTAAGTCCCCAAATGTGGCAGATGAGGTGGGTCAGCATGGCGTCAGAAGCTGGTGCTTCTTCCCCAGACATCCCTGGAATTGCAACCGGCTTACCTGCGAACAATGCAGTGCCTATGGATGCTTTGTCGGCAGTCCTGGAAACGTTTGCTGCCAGGGTGGAGGCGGGGTGTGGGTGCAAGGGGGATAAGAAACGTCCCTGCCCCCCTTCCTCTGGGGAAAGCTCTGATTCAGACTCGGGCCCCTCAGTGACTGACAGCCCCTGTTCTGACGTGTCAGAGGATGCAGGCCACGACCGTTCGGACAGTGAGGACGATTCCGTGACTTTGTCAGCGCAGGAAAAGGCGCTAGTTGGAGCATTTATCACCGCTGTGCGGGATACCCTGAAAATACAGTATGTAGCAGGATCTTATGCTGAGGTGTTGGTCCCTTTGGGTCCCGTAAACCGGCCCGTACATCTAAGGTGTTTCCGTATTTGACTTATTTAGTTAAGTTCATCTACATGGAATGGAAAAGCCCGCAACGAGCCTTTTCGGTCCCAAGAAGAATGGTGGTGCGTTACCCCTTTGAGGAGAGCCTCCTTAAAAAATGGACGGCTCCTCCGGTCGGTGACCCCTCGGTATCCAGGTTGAATAAAGTAACCACGATTCCGGTAGAAGGGACTCCGTGGAAGCGAGCGTGTTAATCCCTTCAGACAAACTGCAGACTCTTCGAGCCGCGGTGAAGTTTTTGATGAACCGCAGGTGGTCGCCTCTGTGTTTCTGCATGCGAGTTCTGGGTCTCATGGTAGCCTCCTCCCGAGGCGGTACCGTATGCCTAATTTCACACCTGAGTCTTGCAGAGGGAGATACTGTCCAAATGGGACAGATCTCAGTTAACCCTGGATCGTCAGATTTGGGTGAGCCAATTAGTCTGGGACTCTCTTCTCTGGTGGCTGAGGTCTCCGGCCCTTCGGGTTCGGGAGATCGTTCCTTCCTCTTCATTGGATGGTGATCACAAAGGATGCCAGCCTGACCGGCTGGGGGGGGGGGGGTACAGTCCACCCAGGGCCTCTGGTCACGGGAGGAATACCAATTACCAATCAACGTGCTCAAACTTCAGGTGATCAGGCTATGTCTCTCTGCATGGTCAGTGAGGCTACAAGGGTGTCCGATCAAGATCCAGTCGGACAACGCCACAGCGGTGACATATGTCAATCAAGGAGGCAGGAGCTTCGCCGCAGAGCGAGAGGTTGCTCACATCCTTCGGTGGGCAGAGCAACATGTGCCGGCCCTATCAGCCATATACATCCCGGGCATAGAAACCTGGCAGGCGGACTACCTAAGTCGCAGGATGCTGGACCCAAGAGAATGGTCATTGCACCCAGAGGTGTTCAGGCTTCTTTGCCTGTGGTGGGGCACACCAGATGTGGATCTCTTGGCCTTTCAGCTCAATCGAAAGGTGCGGAGGTTTGTGTCCAGGACAAGAGACCCCTGGGCATTGGTGGCTCCATGGGAGCAGTACCGGCTGATTTGTGCCTTCCCTCCGCTCAAACTGTTACCACGTCTGCGTCGCAGAGTGGAGGCCGAGGGGATTCCAGTGATTATTATCAGGATTTATATAGCGTCAACAATTTGCACAGCGCTTTACAATATGAGGGAAGACAGTACACTTACAATACAAATCAATACAGGAGGGATCAGAGGGCCCTGCTCGTTAGAGCTTACAATCTAGAAGGGAGGGTCAATTTGAAACAAATTGTAATAACTATGGGGGATGAGCTGATGGAGAAAATGAAAATACATTTAGGTGTGGGTAGGGTAGGCTTCTCTGATCAGAAGGATTTTCAGGGATCGTCTAAAAGCTAATAAAGTAGGAGATAGGCGGACAGATTGGGGCAGGGCATTCCATAGGATTGGAGAGGCTTTGGGAAAGTCCTGGAGGTGAGTATGGGAGGAGGTGATGAGGGAGCTAGAGAGCAGGAGGTCTTGAGAGGAACGAAGAGAACAAGTAGGTTGGCATTTAGAGACTAAGCTAGTGATGTAGCTGGGGGCAATACTGTGGATGGCTTTGTACGTAGTTGTTAGTATTTTGAATTTAATTCTTTGGCTGAGCGGAAGCCAGTGGAGGGATTGACAGAGAGGAGTAGCAAACACAGAGCGATTGGTAAGGTGGATGAGTCTGGCAGCAGCATTCATGATAGATTGAAGAGGTGACTATGTAGAGGTAAGCCAATGAGAAGGGAGTTGCAGTAGTTGAGGCGGGAGATGACCAGCGAGAGAATTACGAGCTTTCTTGTGTCATTTGTTAGAAAGGGACGTATTTTGGAGATGTTGCCGAGGTTGAGGCAGCAGGATTTGGACAGTGATTGGATGTGTTGCTTGAAGGAGAGTTCAGAGTCCAGGACTACACCTAGAACCTTGGCGTGTGAGGATGGGCTTATGGTTGTGCCATCGTCTTTGACAGTGAGATCAGGGGAAGGGGCATATGGGGGAGGAAAAATTAGAAGTTCGGTTTTGGATAGATTGAGTTTGAGGAAGTAATGTGACATCCAGACTGATATATCCGATAGTAAATTAGTGATACGTGAGGAGACTGAGGGAGTGAGTTGAGGGGTAGAGAAATAGATTTGGGTGTCGTCAGCATAGAGGGGGTATTTGAAGCCATGTGAGTCTATCAGTTGACCCAAGAAGGAGGTGTAGATTGAAAATAGAAGCGGTCCAAGAACAGAACCTTGGGGGACCCCAACAGAGAAAGGAGGAGGAGAGGAGGAAGTAGAGTTGTAAGAAACCCTAAAGGTGCGGTTGGATAAGTAGGAAGAGAACCATCGAAGAGTACAGTCATGGAGACCAAAGGTGTGGAGTTTTTTGAGGAGGAGGTGGTGGTCAACCGTATCAAAGGCAGCAGAGAGGTCCAGGAGGAGGAGTACAGAATAATGTCGATTGGTTTTGGCCCTTAGTAGATCGTTTGTTAGTTTTAGGAGAGCAGTTTCTGTGGCATGTTGAGGATGAAATCCTGACTGAAGGGGATCAAGAAGGCTATTATCAGCGAGGTGGATGCTTAGTCGGTTGTAGACCAGACGTTCGTGGAGTTTGGATAAGAAGGGGAGCAAGGAGATGGGGCGTAGGTTGTTAGGATTGGATGGGATAGTGATACCGATCAACCCAGATTGGCCCTGATGTCCCTAGTATGCCGACCTAGTACGCCTGGTGACGGATGCTCCTTGGCGATTGCCGATGCGAGAAGACCTCCTATCGCAAGGTCCAATTCTCCATCCTGCTTTACCATCGCTGGTTTTAACGGCATGGCTGTTGAAAGCCAGGTGCTAAAGGGGCAAGGTCTGTCTGACTTAATAATTTCCACTTTGCTGAGGGCATGGAAATCATCTTCTCAGAAGATTTACCATCGTACGTGGAAGGCCTATATCTCCATGTGTGAGGAGATGGGATGGCGTCCACACACCTATTCTGTTTCCTGGATCCTGCTGTTTTTACAGCGAAGAGTGGATCAGAAACTTGCCTTAAGCACCATCAAGGGACAGATATCAGCCTTGGCATCTCACTCACTGGTAAACACCTTTGTGCAAGGGGTTCGGCATTTAGTCCCTCCAGTTGGACCACCTCTACCTCCATGGCATCTGAACCTGGTGCTATCGGCGCTTTAGAAACTCTTGTAGACTCTTTGCCAGAAAGTTGTCTTTTTAGTGGCTTCTACATCTGCCAGGAGCTTTTTTGTGTTGGCGGCATTGTCTTGCAAGTCACCCTATCTGGTTATCCACAAGGATAAGGCGGTACTTTGTCCTCAGCCCTCTTTTCTTCCAAAAGTGGTTTTGTCTTTTCATCTCAATAAGGACATTGTGTTTCCATCCCCTTGTCCTAAGCCGACACATCCAAAAGAAGTTGCCCTACACTCCCTGGATGTAGTCTGGGCTCTAAGGGTATATCTATCTGCTACGGCTCCCTTCTGGAAGTCAGACTGTTTGTTTCGGTGACTGGTCCGAAGAAAGGTCTGGCGGTCTCGTCGAGCACCATTTCCCAGTGGTTCAGACAGATCATGGTCCAGGCTTACGCCTTGAAGGGGCAGGTGCCCCCCTTCCCTGTCACAGCCTATTCCACCAGGGCAATTGGGACCTCCTGGGCTTTCCGACATCGTGTCTGTGTCCCAGGTGTGTAAGGCGGTGAATTGGTCGTCCGTTCACACTTTTACGAAATTCTACAAAGTTGATGTAAGCACGTCCTCGGATGCTTATTTTGGCCGCAAAGTTTTGCAGGCTGCTGTGTAAAAGTTGCAATTTACATTCTTTTCTTTTGAAAGAAAGGTACAGTTTTGTTGTAAACGCATTTTTTGATGCATGCGTTGGCAGCAAGTTCTGATGCGGTCGTTTCAGATGACAACTCCTCTGTTGTGGAGTGCCTCTGGTTGTGGGTGAAGTTGTTTTTTGGGGTTTCTACCCCTCGTTTTGACACTGCTTGGGGACGTTGGTACAGTCAAAATTTAAAGGAGCTGTGTCCGTCAACGAAAGAGAAAATAGTATTTTTGTACTCACCGTAAAATCCTTTTCTCTAAAGTAAATTGATGGACACTGCACCCACCCCTCCTATATTTACGCTGTACTGCTTGTTGACGTACTGAGCTGCAGGAAGCAGGCTGAGGGGTTATAGCCAGAGAGACCGGCCCCTTGGTGGAACTATGCAGTTCTGCTGTTTTTACATGTGTTACATGTTCTGCCTAGTCCTCTCCTGAAGGTAGCGTGATAACCCTACGATCAAGATTTAAAGGAGCTGTGTTCATCAATGAAATTCAGAGAAAAGGATTACGGTGAGTACGAAAATCATATTTTTGTAGCCACAGCCAGTTTTTTGCCTTTCAGCCATTTTCTAGTAGTTCAGCAGCCATTTTCTTGGGGCCCTCAGACGTTTTTGCTGAGGCGGGCATTTTCTATTGGCCTCAGGTAGTTTTGCCTCTAGTGCTGGGTGCTTGTTTCCTTCTAGAACAGCGAGCTTTCCACACAGACACCTTGAGGATGACACAGGGGAGTGCAGACAGCAGCAGCAGAACGGCGCAGTACCTGGGTCGGGTCAGGGTGGTGAGTCCTGAGGGGGGCCCCCTCAGTCTGTGGCAGCTAGGGGTGGACTTTTTGTGTGACTTGCCTTAGGTTCCTAAGTGGTGACAGGCGAGTGTGGGTCAGCATGGCGTCAGAAGCTGGCGCTTCTTCCCCAGACATCCCTGTTATTGCAACTGGTTCCCCTGCACCTGCGGTGCCTATGGACACTCTGTCGGCGGTCCCGGAGTCCTTTGTTGCCAGGGTGGAAGTGGCGTGCGGGCACAAGGGAGGTAAAAAATGCCCCCTCCCCCCAACATCTTCTGGAGAAAGCTTTGATTCCGACTCAGGCCCTGCTGTGACAGGCAGCCCCTGTTCTGATGTATCAGGGGATGCGAACCAGGACTGTTGGGACAGTGAGGATGATTCCGTGTCCAGGTCAGCGCAGGAAAAGGCGCTTGTAGGAGCACTTATTACAGCGGTGCAGGATACCCTAAAAATGGAGGATACGGTGGGGGCATCTACAGAGGTGTCGGTCCCTTTCGGGTCCCACAAGCCGGCCCGTATAGCTAAGGTGTTTCCTTACCCATCTTATTTTGATAAGTTTATTTACAAATAGTGGGGAAAACTGCACTGGGTCTTTTCAGTTCCGAAATACATGGCGGTGCGTTACCCCTTTGAGAAGAGTCTCCTGAAAACATCTCCGATTGTTGACCCCCGGTTTCCAGGTTAAATAAGATGACCACGATTCCGCTTGAAGGGACTCCTGCTTTCAAGGATTCTGCTGTCAGAAGGGCCGAGGTGGTTGCCCAGTCCATGTTTACCGTGGTGGGGTCAGCATTGCGGCCAGTGTTGGCCACGGCCCTGGTGTCGCAGACGCTTACTGAATGGTCTAAATTGTTGCGCTGTGAATTGGAGAAGCAACAGGCTTCCCAGGTCTGCGTGGAGCTGGCGGACCAGTTGATGCAGTGCCTTAAGTACGTCTGTGATGCGGCCTTTGATATGGCCCCATTGCTCTCTAGAGCCTCAGTATTAGCAGTAGTGCTATGTCGCCTGATCTGTCTGAAATGCTGGTCTGCGAACCAGGCATCTAAGAAAGCACTGGTGGACTTACCCTTCCAGGGTGAGAGGCTATTTGGAGTCTTGTTGGATGACGTTATTAAGAAGGTTACTGGGGGTAGGAGTACATTACTTCCACAGTCCAGAAAAGGGAAGGAGCCACGACATAGGCAAGGGCCCTCCTTTTCAGCTCAGAAGCGGATTTTTCATCAGCCCGGGTCGGCAGGTAAGCGTTCCCAGTTTGACAAGGTGCCTGCCGAGGGACAAAAGTGTCCCTGGATTCGCAAGCCAAACAAGCCTGCCAGTAAATCTTTTGCCGCATGAAGGTTGGCCCCTGCCCGACTCTCGGTGGGGGGTCATCTTCGGGAGTTTGCAGCCTGATGGACCTCCCTACTTTCCGACCAGTGGATCTGCGAACTGGTTTCATCAGGATACAAGATAGTTTCTTTCTTGTCTGCCAAACAGATTTTTTTTTCCCTCCAACCTTCATCTTCTTCCAGCTCGACGGGAGGCCCTGTTCGGGGCAGTAAAGGACCTGTTGCTGCATGCGGTGATAGTACCTGTACCGACGCCAGAAAGGTTTCAGGAATTCTACTCCAATCTGTGTGTAGTCCCAAAGAAGGAAGGGGGTCCATCTGGTTCAGGCCCTCAACAGCTCTGTGAAAGTACAAAGATTCAGGATGGAATCCGTTTGCTCAGTGGTAGCTGCACTCCATCTGGGATTTTCTGGCATTCCCATATACTACCCAATAATGGTTTTAACCCCCTGATTGCCCCTATTTAACCCTTTCACCAGCGATCACCGTATAAGTGTCACTGGTGACGCTGGTTAGCCAGTTATTTAGGTTCCCCTCAGGTTTTTATATAGCACCAGGGGCCCCCATATACTACCTAATAAAGATTTTAACCCCCTGATTGCCCCTAGTTAACCCTTTCACCAGTGATCACCGTATAAGCATCAGGGCACCCACCATTTATTACCCAATAAAGGTTTAACCCCCTGATCACCCGGCGGGTGATATCAATTCGATTTTAGGGTCAGGGTCTGCGTCGCCCCAGGCACCGCTAGGTTAGTGCCAGTACCTCCAACACCCATGCGCAAAGCATAAACCTCCCGTAGTGGTATAGAATCTGAACAGCTCAATATCTGACTGATCAGATCTATACTAGCGTCCCCAGCAGTTTAGGGTTCCAAAAAAACGCATTGTTAGCGGGATCAGCCCAGATACCTGCTAGCACCTGCGTTTTGCCCCTCCACCCAGCCCACCCAAGTGCAGTATCGATCAATCACTGTCACTTACAAAACACTAAACACATAACTGCAGCGTTCGCAGAGTCAGGCCTAAACCCTGCGATCGCTAACAGTTTTTTTTGGTAGCGTTTTATATTTAAATCCGGAAGGCAGTGCTTGGTTTTCGGGGTCCCGTACGTTGCTTGGCTCCCAAAAAGTCCCCCACATGTGGTATCCCTGTACTCAGGAGAAGCAGCAGAATTTATTTTGGGGTGTAATTTCACTTATGCCCATAGCATGTGTGAGCAATATATCATTTAGTGACAACTTTGTGCAAAAAAAAGAACATAAAAATTTTAATATTCCTGCAACTTGTGGCAAAATATAAAATATTTCATGGACTCAACATGCCTCTCAGTAAATAGCTTGGGGTGTCTACTTTCCAAAATGGGGTCATTTTCGGGGGTTTTGTGCTATTTTGGCATTTTATGGCCTTCGAAACTGTGATAGTGAGGAGTGAAATCAAAAATTTGCACCCTAAAGCCCCATACACACCATCAGTTTTTCTGCTGAGTTTTTCCTTCAGATTTACCAAAACAATATGATATGAGGTCAAACCTTAGGAGTTTCAATGTGTATGCAATCAGGCAGGCCCTTGCACTACTTGGTTTTGGTAAACCTGTAGGAAAAACTCAGCAGAAAAACTGATAGTGTGTATGGGGCTTTAGAAATCCTGAAGGCAGTGATTGGTTTTCGGGGTGCCGTACCGGCTAGACTCCCAAAAAGTCCAACATATGTGGTATCCCCGTACTCAGGAGAAGCAGCAGAATATATTTTGGGGTGCAATTCCACATATAACTATGGCATGTGTGAGCAATATATCATTTAGTGACAACTTTTTGTAAACTTTTTTTTTTTTTTGTGTCATTATTCAATCACTTGGGACAAAAAAAAAAATTCAATGGGCTCAACATGCCCCTCAGCAATTTCCTTGGGGTGACTACTTTTTAAAATGGCTTCATTTGGGGGGGTTTTGTGTTATTTTGGCATTTTATGGCCTTCGAAACTGTGATAGGTAGTGAGGAGTGAAATCAAAAATTTGCACCCTTAGAAATCCTGAAGGCAGTGATTGGATTTTGGGGTGCCGTATGCGGCTAGACTCCCAAAAAGTCCCACATATGTGGTATCCCCGTACCCAGGAGAAGCAGCAGAATATATTTTGGGGTGCAATTCCACATATAACTATGGCATGTGTGAGCAATATATCATTTAGTGACAACTTTTTGTAAACTTTATTTTTTTTGTGTCATTATTCAATCATTTGGGACAAAAAAAAATATTCAATGGGCTCAACATGCCCCTCAGCAATTTCCTTGGGGTGTCTACTTTCCAAATTGGGGTCATTTGGGGGGGGGGGTTTGTACTGCCCTGCCATTGTAGCACCTCAAGAAATTAGATAGTCAGTCATAAATTAAAAGCTGTTTAAATTCCAGAAAATGTACTCTAGTTTGTAGACACTATAACTTTTGTGCAAACCAATAAATATACGCTTATTGACATTTTTTTTACAAAAGACATGTGGCTGAATACATTTTGCCCTAAATGTATGACTAAAATTGAGTTTATTCGATTTTTCTTACAACAAAAAGTAGAAAATATATTTTTTTCTTGAAATTTTCGGTGTCTTTCAATTTATATCGCAAAAAATAAAAATCGCAGAGGCAATCAAATACCATCAAAAGAAAGCTCTATTTGTGGGAAGAAAAGGACGCAAATTTCGTTTGGGTACAACATTGCATGACCGCGCAATTACCAGTTAAAGCAGTGCAGTGTGAAATTGTAAAAAGACCTCTGGTCCTTAGGCTGACAATTGGTCCGGAGCTGAAGTGGTTAAGGTTGCAACTCCTCCGTTGAGGAGCTCTGGTTGTAATGGGTGGAGTTGTTCTTGTTTGCTGTTCCCACCCTCGTTTCCTTGACACTGCTTCGGGACGTGCCTAAGGTTAAGAAGAGCTGCTGTGTCTGTCAATGAACGATAGAGAAAATAAGTTTTTGTACTGACCGTAAAATCCTTTTCTCTGAAGTTAATTGATGGACCCTTCCTATTTATGTTTGTACTGCTTTTGACAAACTGAGCTGCTGAATGCATTGTAAGGGGTTATAGCCAGTAGGACCACCCCCTGGGCGGTACTGTGCAAGTGTTTCTGTTTTTAACACTTTCTGCCTAGTCCTCTCCTAAAAGGGCGATATAACTGTAAGGTCAAGAAGAGCTGCTGTGTCAGCGTCAATTAACTTCAGAGAAAAGGATTTTACGGTGAGTACAAAAATACTATTTTTTTTTTTTCAATAAAATTACTTTGAACCCCCAAACATTATATATTTTTTTAAAGCAAAGGCCCTACAGATTAAAATTGTGGTTGTTTCATTTTTATTTTTTTTGCACAGTATTTGCACAGCGATTTTTCAAACAGCTTTTTTGGGGAAAAACACTTTATTTTTTTTATTTTAATGCACTGAAACACACTATATTGCCCAAATGTTTGATGAAATAAAAAAAGATTATCTTAGGCCAAGTACATGAATACCAAACACGACATGCTTTAAAATTGTCCACAAGCATGCAGTGGCGACAAACTACATACATTTTTAAAAGCTTTTACAGGTTACCACTTTAGATTTATGGAGTCTACTGCTAAAATGAATGCACTCAATCTGACCTTCGTGGTGATACCTCACATGCATGGTGCAATTGCTGTTTACATTTAGCGCCAGACTGACGCTTACGTTCGCCTTTGCGCGAGAGCAGGAGGGGATAGGGGTGCTGCTTTTTTGTATCTTATTTTTAAACTGTTCCTTTCGTTATTATTTATTTATTATTTTTGTTGTTGTTTTTTTTTTTTTTTTGCCCTCAAAGCATCTGACCACATCAAGATCGATGTGATAAAATGCTCTCCCAATTTCCCAGTGCCTGTTTACATCCGGCGAAATCTAAGTCATGAAATGCTTGTAGCTTCCGGTTTCTTAGGCCATAGAGAAGATTGGAGCCGTTGTGGGCTCTGTGGTCAGCTGGTGGGACCACTGGCTGCACTCTCAGGTTCCCTGTTGGGACAGGAGAGCCAGAGAAAACCATGGAAGATGGTGGGGGGGGGGGGCATTTCCTCCCATTGCTTGTAAAAGCAGTCTAGAGGCCAATTAGCCGCTAGGGTTGCTTTTACATGAAATCCGACCGCAAGCTGAAAAGATTGATACCAAAATGATACCTAAACCCGCAGGCATCATTCTGGTATAACCCTCAGTACGTTACTGGTCCTTGTTGGGCATATATTGTAATCTTTTTGTCATGCAGCCTGTGGGCTGAACAAAAAGAGATTGATTGGTGGGTATATCCACCATTAGAATATCTCCCTTCATCCACCCACTTCTAATGATGGGCATACATGCACCATTTTGTTTTTAACTGTGGTAGTGAAATCACCACCTACAGCGCTGGAGTCACGGCAAATGCTGTCGAGATAAATAAATCAGTGCTGCAGATGAATGGCCTAAAAAATATATAGGCCAAAGCATGGGGTCATCCTCCCCAAAAGTTAAGAGTAAATCGCTCCTCCACACGTGCTGCCCCCATGCTTCAGCATATATGCTCTCTTTTTTTTTTTTTTTTTTTTAAACTGTGGTGGTGAAATCACCTAAAACATGGCTTGATGTATTATGGGATCAAACGCTGTTGCTGTCAAGATAAATAAATCCGCGCTGCAACTGAATGGCGTACCTGCTAAGTAAATGATGGTTAACAATAAAACAAAGTAACATTACAGTATAACAGTAAGACATACCATACCTGCAAAGCAAATACAAAAAAAGTAAAAAAACAAAAAATTTTTAACTCAATCAGTGCCTAATATATATATGCCAAAGCATAGGGACATCTGCCAACAAAAGTCAGGAGCAAATCGCTTCTCCACCCCTGCTGCCCCCATGCTTCGGCATATATGCTTTTTTTTTTTTTTTTTATATAACTGTGGTGGTGAAATCACCTCCTACAGCGCTGGAGTCATGGCTTTATGTATTGTGGGAGCAAACGCTGTTGCTGTCAAGATAAATAAATTTGCGCTGCAGCTGTATGGCGTACCTGAAAACAAAAAAAGTTAACAACAAAACACAGTAAACAGTAAAGTATAAAAAAAATTACATACCTGAAAAGCAATATGATAAAACGTAACAATAAAACATTGCAGAATAGAAAACCGTAAAAAAAGAGCAGAATAGCAAGAGAGAACAATAAAACGACAACTATTTTTTTTTTTTTTATATATTTCTTTGTGTGTTTTTATTTTATTTTTTTACTTTTTCTTCTTGTAACTTTAACGGTTCTAGGTTCGGGTCTCTCATAATGCGATGGCATCTTGGGAGACCATGTGAAAGTGTGTCCTAGTCTGTGCATTGTTGTACCCTACTCTAAAACTCAACTAGTTCATGGTAGCGTTCAAAACATTCACCAATGCAAAGAACAGAATTGTCAGGACAGGAGGAACAATAGCGGGTGTCATGCCTATATCCGCACTTGCACAGACACAACATTTTCTGTGGGGGGGTCGTTGGGTAGGGGTACTCGGAAGGACATACGTAAAAGGCCCCTCATGCAGCCAGCTTACTGCATTGGATTGGGAAGGTGAGGTGGAGCACCGTCTGGAAACAGAAGGGCTCTGACGATCTCTTCCTGGAATTTAAGGAAGGATCCAGTCCATCCCGAAGCGCTGTATAGCACATGAGCATATAGCAAAGCCAATTGAAATAAACAGAATTTTTTTTGTACCAGCGTTTGGCCTTATGGGCAACTAGGTACGGCGCCAACAACTGGTCATTGAGGTCCACCCTTCCCATATATAAGATTATATTCGTAGACACAGAGGGGTTTCTCCACACATCAGTCGCCGTAGGCATTTGGACTGTCATGTCTGCATGAAGGGAGGTAAGAACAAAAGCATTCTTATTATCCCTCCACTTCACAGCGAGCAAATTATTACACTTGAACCAGGCTCTCTCTCCCCCAGCCTAAGACGGGAATCTACAAGCCACTGGGGAAAGCCCCAGCGATTAGGTCGCACGTTGCCACATGCTCCAATCTGATGATCAAACAGGTGACTAAAAAGTGGCATGCTCATATAATAATTGTCCAAGTACAAGTGGTACCCCTCTCCAAATAAGGGTGACACCAAGTCTCACACAATCTTGGCAGCGCTCCCTATGTAATCTGGGCAGTTCAGCGGCTCTACGTGACTATTTTTTCCCTCGTAAACCATAAAACTATATGTATAGCCTGCGGCTTTGTCACAGAGCTTATACATCTTGACCCCGTATCTGGCACCCTTGCTGGGAAGATACTGTTTGAAAGACAAGCAGCCAGAAAATGTAATCAGGGACTCCTCAACGCAGACAACCTGATGGGGAGTAAACAAGCCTGCAAAACTTTGGTTGAAGTGGTTTACGAGGGGGAGGGGCCGAATTTTGTAGAGCTGATCGTATCCAGGGTCTCCACGAGGATGACAGAGTTCATTGTTGAAATGCATGAACCGCAAGATCTGCTCGTATCGTGCCCTGGTCATGGAGGCAGAGAACACAGGCATATTGTGAATTGGGTCAATGGACCAATATGACTGCAACTTGCTCTTTTTGGTTATGCCCATGAGGAGGGTTGCCCATGAGGAGGGATAGGCCCAAAAAGATCTTAAATTCAGAAACCGTAATTGTTTTCCAATCTCTGTGAAGGGAGGAATGAGGATTAGCAGCGATGTATTGACCAGCATACAAATTGCTTTGGTCCGTAATAGATCTATAGAGATCTTCGGTGAAAAACAGCGAATAAAAATAAAGTGACGTAAAATCACCACCTGAATGCTGGGTTGGCCAGTGAATGGGGAAATTACGGGTGCTGTAGAAGTGGTGCGTTCCCAATTAGGATTGACGAATGCAGCAGGAAGGACACTACGAGCTCAATGGGCTTGTGTTTGTCTTCTTATTGGTAGCAGCAGGACACTACTTGTGCTTGCCACTTCACCAGCTTGAGCTGCACTTATGGGACTTACCACGTCACCACGTGTTACTGCAGTGCTGGTTTGACTATGACCAGGGTGTACTAGGCCTCTGGTGCTTGCCAGTTCACCAGAAAGAATAGCAGCACTAGTACTTCTCTGCTCCAAACGAGAGCCCTGCGGTTCTTGCATCTCAACAGCAGAAGAAGATCGGGGTCTAGTACGCCTGACCTTGGCAGGGACCACAACTCCGTTGTCAGAGCTATCTGCCATGGAGCCTGTGATGGAACCGATCCCACACTCCGATTGAGTGTTTCCGTCTATATGCTGCTTCCTAAGTCCTGGAACACAAGTCCAATGGATCTGGGTATAGGAACCCCCAGGCACTAGATCACACCAGTCTTAGGAGGACATCAGGAATGACCTTTATTTGAGATCTCACACAAAATATATACAGCGGGTTGACTAAAACCTAACCTAATTAGCATGAGCTAATTATCTAAATCAACAGATTAGTTGACTGAGGGATAAGACTTTTCGGCTCCTGCCGAATTCAATTGCAGGTTAATTAGCACAAACCACAAAACAATAATAGGTGAAATACTCTTTAGAATCTGTGTCAAGCCAGACTAGACGCATTTACATTATACAAGACAGTCAGGATGGCTGGAGGTGATATTAGCATCTAAGAGTTTGTATCCCAATAGTGTGATTTAGTCTATTGCTAATATTGCATTTACATATCCATAGTCTGTATGTCTTGGGGGGGGAGGGGGGGGGCACGGACCTGAATCCATGTCACATCACCTCAGGGGTCCCCAGGCATACAGCTCACAAAGAGCACCGTTCCCCCAAATGTGAGGGCCCATAATCACAAGGCAATAGGCTCGCATGAAGTCCCCTCCAAGAGCCTCGGTCCCAGCTAGGTCTGTCACAGAGCCGCTGTCTACAGGATCGTGTTCTGAGCCTGAATCTGACAGATGAATGACGTCCTCTTCACTATCTGTCATGCTCAGAAACGTGTAGGTCTCTTCACTAGTGTAACTGCGTGGGCACTAGCGGTACTGGCACTAACCCAACGCTACCTGGGGTTACGCAGACCCTATCTGACCCTAGAACCTAACTGATATCACCCGGCGGGCGATCAGGGGGTTAAATCTTTATTGGGTAATAAACGACGGGTATAAAAAAATAAACTAACTGGCTTCACCCATAATAGCTATACAGTGATCACTGGTGAAAGGGTTAACTAGGGGGCCATCGGGGGGTTAAAACCTTTATTAGGTAATATATGGGGGTACCTGACGCTATAAAAAGCTGACGCTGAATCTAAATACCTGGCTACCTAGCGTCACCTGTGACACTAATATGGCAATCAGAAAAAAAATTGCTTAGTGACACTGGCGACGAGGTGATCAAGGGGTTAAACCTTTATTGGGGGGTGGGGTTAGGGGGTACCCTAGACCTAAAAGGGCCTACCACTAACTGCCCTAACACTTCTAACAGTCACAAATGACACCAATGCAGTAATCAGTAAAAAAAAAAAAAAACTGCTATTGGTGTCACTGTGGCAGGGGGTGATGGGGGGGGGGGGGGGGGGGGGTACTAGTGTCAGTGTAGTGGTGTTGGTGCAGACTCACTGTGAGGTCTTCTCTCCTCGGAAACTGGAATGAAAAGGCTTCAGGGGGAGAGATGAGATCACTTCCTCTGCAAACAGAAGCAGAGGAAGCTTCTCATTTGCCAGGAGTGAACCTGAAGGGGTGTCCATGAAACACCCATACGCTACTCTACCTGCCTGAGCCTTTCTGCCGCAGTATATCTACGTGAGTTGGTTGGCAAGTGGTTAAGCCACAGCTAGTATTGAGGGCAATGAAAATTACACCCAACCACTTTTTCTCAACTGCGGGGGCCCAACTTATGATCTTGCACACAGGCCCACTGCTTTCAGAAAATGCCCCGACCTGCGCTCATCATTGCGCATCCATTCCTTATGCTTGTATGTGATATCACATACATCCCATACATCACATACAAACACGTGGGCTGGATGTGAGAGATCGATCAGCAGGATGAGTGTGCCGGGACAGGTAGATGTATCTCATCTCTGCTTCCTTTCACCACTCTGCATATCACGCATATCATAGATTATATGAGGTTGCAACGGTGAAGTAGATGAGCAGGATGGTACATTGGTGGGATAGATGTGCAGGGAGGTACAGTGGTGCAAGGGATGAGAAGGGGGTTCAGCAGTAGGAGAGAAGAGCGGGGGGTAAAGTATTGGGGCTGAAAAGCAGGGGATAGAGCAGCAGGGTAAATGAGCAGGGTGTGACAGAACCCACTATCACTGTGTGTTTTGGAAGGTGCTGTGGGCTCGCCTCCTACCCACAGACTATGGCCCAGCAGAGAAGGTTTGGAGGGCTATTTGCAGTCTCCCACCACCTGGAGAAGATGCCACCTCCAGACATTTGTGTCCACGGTCGCTGGTTCATCAGAACCCGGTGAGCCCGGTATCTGCGGCTGGGCTCCTGGAGCAGTTTCTGGCTACCTAAACCTATTGGCTCGGCTGGGCTAAATATATACTTTTATTCTACAATGTACTTTTAGCTGATCAAGGCATATACAAGATGGCGGTATTCCCAAAGTGTGGGGCTACAAGACTTGGGGACAAAACGGCATTAAGATAATGTAATGTAATGCTACATCCCTTCACCCCCCCCCCCCCCCCCCCCTTGTTGCTGTGTTAATTGTGTTGGGTCAGGGCACATAGACAAAGGTCTGGAGACACCTTTTAGCAGGGGATGTGTAAGGATGAGCTGCCTGCTTATCATAATCTCTTCATGTGTTTCAACTGTAGTTGTTTGAATATACAAGTGTTGAGTTTCCATTGGTTATTCCTTGTCTCCATACCCCCTCTATGACAAGGCTAAGAGGAGTATCCCTAACTGTGCATGTTTGGTTTTTAATGAACAGTTTATGCTCTGGATGTTTAACCCTCAATACCTGTGTGGCTTGTCTCGTGATTGAGGGGTTAAGGGCTGGTTATGGCGAGTCTGCAGATTGCGGGTACGTTTGGAGGACAGGAGACACAGGTCTGCCGGAGATGCTCTGCAGGGGTATCCGAGATTCGTCACACAGGGTGTTACAGTGGTGGGGCAGATGTACAGGTGGTTACGGTGGTGGGGCAGATGTACAGGGGGGTTACGGTGGTGGGGCAGATGTACAGGGGGGTTACGGCGGTGGGGCAGATGTACAGGGGGGTTACGGCGGTGGGGCAGATGTACAGGGGGGTTACGGCGGTGGGACAGATGTACAGGGGGGTTACAGTGGAGGGACGTGATGTAGAGGGGTTTACGGTGGTAGGGCAGATGTGCAGGGTAGTACAGTGGGGGGGGGGGCAGATGTGCAGGGTAGTACAGTGGGGGGGGGGGCAGATGTGCAGGGTAGTACAGTGGTGGGCAGATGTGCAGGGTAGTACAGTGGTGGGCAGATGTGCAGGGTAGTACAGTGGTGGGCAGATGTGCAGGGTAGTACAGTGGTGGGGCAGATGTGCAGGGTAGTACTGTGGTGGGGGAGAGGAGCAGGGGGGTACATCGGTGGGGCAGATGTGCAGGGGATACAGTGGTGGGGCAGATGTGCAGGGGGTACAGTGGTAGGGCAGATTTACAGTGGTGGAGCAGATGTGCAAGGTAGTACAGTGGCGGGTACAGTGGTAGGGCAGCGGAGAAAGGGTACAGTGGTGGGGCAGATAAGCAGGGATGTACAGTGGTGGGGCAGATGCGCAGGGTAGTACAGTGGTGGGGCAGATGCGCAGGGTAGTACAGTGGTGGGGCAGATGTGCAGGGTAGTACAGTGGTGGGGGAGATGAGCAGGGGGGGTACATCGGTGGGGCAGATGTGCAAGGTAGTACAGTGGTGGGGCAGCAGAGAAAGGGTACAGTGGTGGGGCAGATGAGCAGGGTGGTACGGTTGTTGGGCAGATGAGGGGGGGGGGGGTAACAGTGGTGGGGCAGATGAGCAGGGATGTACAGTGGTGGGATAGATTTACAGTGGTGGGGCAGATGTGCAGGGTAGTACAGTGGTGGAGCAGATGTGCAGGGTAGTACAGTGGTGGGGCAACGGAGAAAGAGGGTACAGTGGTGGGCAGATGAGCAGGGGAGGGTACAATGGTGGGGCAGACGAGCAGGGGAGGGTACAGTGGTGGGGCAGATGAGCAGGGGGGGCAGTGATTTGAGGCGTGAGAGTGCAGGATGTTAATGTCTCACTACTAAAGTCTTTTACAGCATTTACTTTATAAAAAAATCCTTTTTGTGATTGAGAGTGTGAAGTTGACATTTCTTATCGTACATCACGGGACACAGAGCCATAGTAGTTATAGGCCACCTTCAGGTGATGGACACTGGCACTCCCTATGACAAAAATGTGCGCTCCCTATATAACCCCTCCCACTGCTGTCTAACACCTTAGACACTTGCCAGTGTCTAAGGTGGTGTTCACGAGTAAAGATGTGCTGTGCTGTGCTGGGGCTAGCCATGCAGCCGGATCCATTCAAAGTGTCTTTTTGGCCGAATTAAATGGTACCCGGGCCTCGTATCTGAAGAAACTAGGTGTTTGCCTGTAGCACCTCTCTTTTAGAGAGCTGGACCCCGGGATCCAGTACTTTTTAGTGTTAAGTCCATGATCTTGTCCTTGCTTTGCCATCCTGCTACTGGCACAGCGGTGCAGAAAAGCGGTAAGCTGCTGGGAACCTGTGAAAAGCCAGCAAAAGTATTCACCCGGCTCCGCAGCACTCTTTGCATACATGCGGCTGTGGGCCTGGGAAAGCCTCTGCCTCCTATACGGTGGGCATGTTCGAGCTACGGGGCGATTAAAGCCTCTGCCGCCTATGGCATTGAGCAGGTTGAGGCTCATGCCTGAAGGCAGCTGAGCTAATCCCTGGAGTGTATTGTGCTGATCCCCTCCGGCACTCCTCTTCAGTCGATCCAAGGTGCTTAAGGATGACATCATGTGGGATGGATGAGTGAGGAGGGCTGGCTGGGATCAGCACTAGAACGGTTATATCTGCCACAGTAGCTTGCACCACTCTGCATGAGGTAACAACTTTTTGTGCCATCTGGATCCCCCAGTAGTGTGCCCTCCTAACTTCTCAGCCTCCCTGATACCCCTGGTAGCATGCCCCTCTGAGGCACCCAGTGGTGTGCCCCTCAGGGGCACCTATACTGTGCCCTCCTAACCAGGCCATCTTGAACCCCCACATACCATGCCTTCCTGAGCCCCTCATACATTGCTCTGCTAACCCCCTTCCCTGCTCACCCATGTCTACTGCCCTACTTTTCCCTGTACACTGCCCACCTACCTACTACTGATCTCTGTATATTGACCTCTGTACACTGCCCTACTGTTGATCAGCAACCTACTATTGATCTCTGCACACTGCCCTATTTACTACCTACCTCTGTACACTGCCCTACCTAGTACTAACCTCTATACACCTACCACTGATCTCCATAGGTGTGCGCACAGGGCGTGCCGGATGTGCTTGGGCACACCCTAATCCAGGGCTCGACAAACCCCGGGCGCCTGGTCGCATTTGAGCCTAGAATTCGTGTCCTGGCGACTGGGGCAACGCTGCTGGGGTATCCCGTCTCCATTTGGACCCCGAACTCCGCCGCGCAATTGCATCGGGCCGCGCCGGCCAGTAATTGAGGCCGCGGCTTTGCGGCCTTCTAAAATCTTTCGGTAGTCTGGCGCCATCTTGTGGTGGATGTAGAAATTACACCCTATTCCAATAATGCTAATTCCTAATAGAGTGAAGCTCCCCTGCCTGTTTTTCACTGCCCGCCCATTTCCTTCCCAAAGTGAAGAGAAGGAAGTGATTGCGGGCGTCATGTGGCGCCTTTTGCCCAACGGTGAGTGTGGTGGCTGGTAAATGGCTTCTCATTATATTATATTATATATATATATATATATTATTAATTTATTTATTAATATATATATATATATATATATATATATATATATATATATATTTTTTTTTTTTTTGTAAAAAGTAAAAAAAAAAAAAATTATTTTAATTAAGGAAAAAAAAAGGGGGGGGGGGGGCTGCGGCGCTATCTTCCCCTCACTCGTCTCCATGTCAGGCCAGGGACAGGTCCGGATCGCCGTTACCGACCTGGCTCCTAACTTTTTAAGCTGGCTCCTAGATTCCAAGCAAATTTGTCATGCCCTGCCCTAATCACTCGGAGCTGTCTCCTGAGATCTGCTCTGAAATGTTACATCCAGGCATTGTGTAGCTGTCACGTACCTGGTGGTTGAGCCTGGAATGCAGGGAGCGGCCCCTCGTATCCCCTGGCTATTGAACCCCTGGAGGTGGGAACAGGTATTCAACAGTTCAGAGGGCACAAGTGCCTGGCAGGTGGTATTGGTCCAGATGATCAGCTGGGCACAGACAACAGGCTGGAACAGCGGATGGAACTTGACTGTAGCCGGTAGGCACAAGTGCGGAAACTGGCTGGTGAGCAGATGACCCGTAACACAGGAACTCAGATGGGTAGCAGGAACAGCGGTAGTCAGATACAGGCCGGGTCAGCAGGAGACGATCAGCACGGTACAAAGGGCAGAGGCAGAAACGTGGTCAAACAAGCAAAGGTCGTAGGCAGGCAGCAATCGATCAGAGTCAAGGAACAAGCCGGATGTCAGGAATCAGATAACAGGTTCAGATACAAATAGCACGGATCACGGACACGCTGTAGACTGGACAGCACGGATGGAAGGGAGCCTGTGACTTAAGAAGGCCTTAGGGCGCCAAACGGACGTACGACGGGTCAGCGCGCCCTCGCTCGTAGACGTGCACCCGTTCGTGACCTGCGTGCGTGTGCGCGTGCGTTCGTGTTGACGCGAACGCGTTCGCTGGCTTTAGCGCGCGTCAACGGGAAACGACGAGATCTCCACGACGGATCTCTACGGGTGAGTCTCTTGAATACGACCGGAGTGCCCGAGTGGTCATGACAGTAGCCTGCGCTGCCTGTGAAACATTGAGCAGATCGTGAGGAGTGAGTCGCTCAGTGTGTGAATATGGTCAGCTATTGTAACGACTTGCAGAGAGAGATAGACCAGTTGTCACAACTCCGTGGTGAAGTCGGGGGTGGGCGGGACGCAAAGGACAATCAACACCAGCCAATGGTATGGGGTCTGGGCGGGCTGCTATATGAACGTGGCTCCGCCCCTTTCTTAAGCAGCCCAATCATTGGCTAGTGTTAGCTGCTCTGTCCCGCCCACCCCTGACATCACCGCAGAGTTGTGACAGCTGATCTTCCCCCTGTGTGCAGTTACATTAGCTGACAGCTTCACACACTCAGCGGCTCTTGCCTCACAATCTCTTCTATCAGTGCTCCCCATCAGTGCTGCAATCGGTGCCTATCAGTGCCAATCAATGCCCATTAGTCACGCTATCAGTGCCAATCAGTATTTGCCCATCAGTGCCCATCAATGCTGCCTCAGTGCCAACCAGTGCTGCCCATCAGTGCCAATTAATGCTGGCTATCAGTGCTGCTATCAGTGACAATTGGTGCCACCTATCAGTGCCACTCAGTGATGTCTATAGTGCCACCTATTGGTGCCCATCATTGCTGCTAATTACAGCCCGTCAACGCTGCCAATCAGTGCCCAGTAGACAGGCACATTGTTCATGGTGGGGCGGGGGGGGGGTTGGCTGGTGAGGCACAACTGAAATCTGTCAGTGTTTATTAGTGCCACTCTTTAGTATGATAGGTAATCACCACACTATGTACAACAAACTACTGGAGGTAAAATAGTGTCAGTAAAAGGCCTGCTGCTAAGCGCTGTTCTGTGTTCCCACACCACAAAAAGAAGTGTAGCTCTAACTTACTAATCAATAACTTAACAATAACGGTGGAACCCTCCTAATGTATGGAAAGCTCAAACTTCAATATTGCCACAATACCGGTCTCTGTGATGTGTAACTTCACATATAATACACATCAAACTGAAAACAAGACATAAATTAAATTTTGCAGGGGTGGTGGAAACCCCTCTACAGATAATTGCAATACAAATTAACTTCAAGTGCAACAACTTTTTAGTTGGGAGTTTCAAATCATTATATCACTTTGGAAGCTGCACTTAATTATATGTTTTAGTTACTATTATAATGTGAATTATTACACTTGAAGTTCATTTTCCTCCACCCCAAACTCACTCATCCATGTCTTTATGGACCTTGCTTTGTGCACTGATGCGCAGTCATGTTGCAACAGGAAGAAACCATCCCCAAACTGTTCCCAAAAGTTGGGAGCATGAAAATTGTCCATAATGTCTTGGTATGTTTATGCCCTAATAGTTCCCTTCACTAGAACTAAGGGGCCAAGCCCAACCCCTGAAGAACACCCCACACCATAAACCCCCCTCCACCAAATGATTTGGACCAGTGCAAAAAGCAAGATCCATAAAGACATGGATGAGCGGGTTTGGGGTGGAGGAACCTGACTGGCCTGCACAGAGTCCTGTCATCAACCCAATTAGACACCTTTGGGATGAATTAAAGCAGAGACTGCTAGCCAGGCCTTCTCATCCAACACCAGTGCCTGACCTCACAGATGTGCTTCTGGAAGAATGTTAAAATGTTCCCATAGATACACTCCTAAACCTTGTGGACAGCCTTCCCAGAAGAGTTGAAGCTGTTATAGCTGCAAAGGATGGGCCAACTCAATATTGAACCCTACAAAGACTAGAATACCATTGAAGTTCATGTGCATCCCAATACTTGACAATATAATGTGTATGTGTGTGTGTATATATATATATATATATATATATATATATATACACACACGCACGCACGCATGTGTTTTACCTTTTGGGGTGCACACCCTAAGGCAATTGGCTGCGCACACTTACGCTGATCTCTGTACACTACACTGACCTGCTGTTACGCACCTACCTACTACTGACTTCTGTACTAGGGTTGTACCGACACTGAGCATTTGCGTGACTACTCGTACGCGCACAAATGCTCCCAATGCCAGATACGTTACCTGGGAGAGATAAAGCGACCCAGCGCAACTGATAGTCAGCGGGTTGAACAACGGAAGTGACGCTTCGTGTTGACCTCAGCAGTTGGACATCTCGACGCCCATCTTGGTACACCCTGTACACGGCCGCAGTAAGCCAGCAGCGGACATCTTGTTACACCCAGCCCATGTAGTTCGGGTTGGGTGTAACATGATGGCTGCTGCTGCTTTTATGCGGCTGAGTGCAAGGAGTACCAAGATGGGCGTCACAGGCAGCTTTTCCTCATGGCATTTCAGTGTCTGTCCATCATTGCCCATAAATGTTACATATCAGTGCCCAATTCCCATAAGTGCCACCTATCAGTGCCAGCCATCAGTCAGTGCTCATCAGTGCTACATATCCATGCCACCTAATCTGTATTGTGCTTTGAAAACTCACATGACTTTAAAAAAAATTATTGGTAAACGGTATCGACGAGTACTTGAAAAAAAGTAACAGTACGGTACTTCTAACTCGGTCTTTTGTTTCCCAATAAAAACATTTAAAAAAAAGACAAATGTACAGATAATCGTCTCTCAATTTTGAACAATGCTTAACATAGTCAAAGTTTAGTGAGTTGCATAAATCAAGAAGAACAAAAAGAAGAGATAAATCTTGATGCTAAGAGACTAACAATATGGGGATGTATAAAACGGATAAACATGAATTCTCGCCTAGTGAGGCTATAAAAGTCATCCTAGAAAAATACTAGAGTAATATAAATCAAGAAGGAAGAGACTGGATGGATCTGTCTACAAGCCCCTGTGGAAAATGGGAGCAGGAGAGGGGTCATAACAGGATCGGCAGGGGAAGGGGGGGTGGGGGGGTTGGTAGCAGGCTGTTAGTTCCAAAATATGATGGGTCCCGAGGGCGAACAGCCATAGTAATTCCAGCATGGATGGAGGGTCAAGGAATTACCAGCGCCTTTCACAGATCCTTTTCGATTGGCCCATCATAGGAGAATGAAAGCCAGTCCAGAGCCGCTTGATCAGTTGTTGAGAGAGCAGAGGAAATGAAGGATTGCCATCTGTAGAAGAAGCAAGCTCTAGATATGGGGTCTTTGAAGTCTGCGACAAATCGTTCTTTATACAAGAGGTTAAGGCAGTCCTTTTTGAGTTGAATGATAGACGGACCTTGAGGAGAGATCCAGTGCCGAAGAATGAGTCTCCTTGAGATAAGTAAGCATATCAGAATCCAGTCTTTAGAGGAAGGGTGTTTGGTGGTCCCGGAGGAGATCGAGGCAGCTGGGGACAAAGACCAGGGTAGCAGTAGGGGGTCCCACTACCCAAAGATTAGGAGTAGAGGGTCTTTGGGTAGTTTCAGCAGAGTGGTCTTGAAGACAAAGGATATGACTTGGTCCCAAAACTTGGATATGAAGGAGCAGGCCCAAGAACAGTGAGAGGGGAGGTTTGGGGACCTTGCAAAGAGGGCATGAGGCTCTGGAGGAGAGAAAGGGAATATAAGCCCGGTGGGCTATTTTGAGTTGAGTTTCTCTCCATATTTCTTTGGGCGTTAAAAGGAGAACCTTCTGTAGACCAAGTAGGATTTTGTCTGTTAGATTGGGGTCTGGGAAATCCACAGCCCAGTTAGCAATGCATGAGATGGACAATAACGGGGAAGAAATTTGTAGTGACCGCTCTGCAGTAAAAGTTCAGAGAAGCTGGTTTTAAATCTCCGAGATTCATCCTTGCAGGAGTTGGAAAGGAAGCTGATGCATTGGTTGTAGTGGAATGCATGGGAAGGAGGTAGAGAGAACATTGTTGACAAAGTAGAGAAGGAAATTGGTTTTCCAGTGTTCCCATCGGACAGTGAGGAGAAATTGGATAGGCCTCGTTTCTGCCAGACAGAATGCTTTGCAATGGAGACCGGGAAGAAAGCTAGGCTTCCCTTGGATTGGTAAATGGGGAGAGATGAAAGGAGGGAGCTTGAGGGTTTTCCTGTTTTCTCTCTGAGCCAGGGCCATGTCCTGTAAAAGAAGATTATGCTGATAAGGGGGGGGGGGGACAGCTTTCCATCTGCAGTGCAGGAGGGCCATCAATGAGTATGGGTGAGCCATTTCAGATTCTAGGACGTAATTGGAATGATGGGATGCATGGGCTATCCAGTCTAGGCTGGTCCTTAACAGACATGCCAGGTTATACAATCTGATATGTGGTAGACTGATACCCCCGTCACTTCTAGGAAGGTGTCATTTCTTAAAGGCTATCCAAGGTCTTTTGCCGCGCCAGAGAATATGCGAGATTTTGGAGTTGAGGAATTTGATATCTTTGTGTTTTAAAAGCAAAGATATGGTTTGCAAAGGATAAAGCAGTCTGGTGAAGCTAATCATTTTGACAAGGTGGCACCTTCCCATGAGTGAGAGTGAGAGATCCATCCAGTTAGACAGTTCCTGAGAAAGTTTAGTAAAGAGGGGGGGTAATTGAGGTTATAGAGGAGGGTAGCTTCCCGATCTTTATTCCTAGATAGGTAATGTGGGATGGGGCGACCTGGAATAAGGAATGTTGAGACCAGGAGGGTGGGGAGTGCGTACCGATGGGGAGAATTTCGCTTTTGGAATAATTGATACGTAAGCCAGAGCAAAGTCTAAAGTCATCAAAGGGTACTCTTAATGGTCAAGATGTCGTCTGGGGGGTTGGCCTTGAAAATGAGGACGTTGTCAGCGAATAGCGAGGTAAGAAGTTCTGTACTGCCTATTTTGATGCCTCGTAAGGGGGCTGTCTGAGATAAATATCTAGTTCCAATGCTAAGTTGAATAGGAGGAGTGAAAGTGGACAACCCTGTCTGGTTCCTTTATGGAGGCAGAAGTCCCCTGAGAGGAGACCCGCTGCGACAAGCCTAGCTGAGGGTGCTGTATACATAGAATTAATGAGGTGACAGAGAGGGCCTGAGAATCCCATTTTAGAGAGCGTGAGCGATATCCAGTCGAAGCTTACATTATCAAAGGCTTTTTCTGCATCTAGGGTGATGATGGCATAGTCCCCCTTGGGATCCTGCTTAGTTTGTTTGAGGGCCAAGAGAACCTTGCGGAAATTAAGGGTGGCTGTGTGCCCCTTCACAAAGCCGTATTGGGCCGGGTGAATGAGGTCAGGGAGGATGATCGCCAGCCTGGATGCCACTATCTTCGATAGGATTTTAACATCCAGGTTGAGCAGCGAAATGGGCCTGTACTAACCCGGTTCTAGTGGGTCCTTGCCCTTTTTTCAAAGTAGTTTGATAACAGCCTGGTTGCCCGTTTAGGAGATAAGGGCCACTCACCCAGATGCCGGAATAAACCGAGTGGAGCATGGGTACCGTGATGTTAGGAAGCATTTTATAGAATTCGCTTGTGAAGCCGCCAGGGCCAGGAGCTTTAGAACGGTGGAGAGTGGATGGTGCGTTCCATTTAGTGGATTGTGATAGGAGTGTTCAGAGTTTCCAACTGGGTTGGAGAAATAGTCAGGAGATTGACTTTCTCTAGAAAGGCATGGGCTAACTTGTCGTCGATGGGGTCGGGGGCATAAAGGGCTGTGCAGTAGTTGAACATGGTTTTACTTATGTGTATTGGGGTGGAATGAATGGTTCCTGTGTGGTCTCGCAGCAAGGTGATGTGAGTCGGTGGATCATGCCCTTGCAGAGTCTGGAAAGGAGTTTACCAGCCTTATTTCCCTACTTATGCAAGGTCATCTAGGTGCGTTTTATTTTTTTATTTTTTGGTGAGTTCCAGGGTGTAAGCCCAGGTGTCAAATGCGGTTTTAGCCGCTGACCATTCATTCCTGTCGGCCGGTGAAGTTGAGGTGGCGAGAGTACATTGTGCACGATGGAGTCGATCTCTAGCCAGCTTAAATTTCGATAAGGCATTTCTTTTGACGGAGGTGACGTAAGAAATAATCCGACCACCTCAGGTATGCTTTGCCAGCATCCCAGAGAAGGTTCGGATCACCTGCATGTGGAGCATTTGCAGAGGAAAATTCTGTCCATGAGTGTTCCATGTAATTGCTGAAATCGACATTATTGTGGAGGAAGGAGGGAAAGCGACAGAGATTGGGATGGGGAGGAAGATCTAGCTTGTCCAGAGTGAGGGTTATTGGGGCATGGTCAGAAATGGCTATGTCACCCACTGCTGAGTCTGATACTAGAGGGGTAAGTTTGTCAGACCCGAAGAAGTAGTCAATCCTGGAGAGGATCTTGTGAAGGTTGGAGTAAAAGGTGAATTCCCTATCCACAGGACGCATTAATCGCCAGAGGTTGGTGAGGTAAAGGGAGTCCATGGTGGAGGCAAATAGGGTGGGAGCAGATGTATTAAGTGCCGGAGAGAGGTGTTTTGGTGAGGACCTATCGTCTGCTGGATGCATGAGGTCATTGAAATCTCCCCCGACTAAATGGGGTAAATGGGAGGAGGTAAGGAGCCAGGAGGAGAGTTTGCAATAAAATGTCTTTGTAGGACTGTTAGGAGCATACACATTAGAGACTACTAGTTCTTTCGGACCTATTTTAATCCTGGTTGAGATAAGGTGCTCTTGGTCGTCTGTGTGTGTGGAAAGGACAGTGCACGGGAGGTTTTTGTGGATCAGGAGGAGGACACCAGCTTTCCGTCCAACTGATTCTGCACCCAGGACCGTACCTACCCAAAGTTTCTGCATACGATTAAGGTCGGAAGCTGGAAGATTGGTTTCCTGTAACAGGGCTATGTCAGCTTTCAGACTTTTGAGATTGCGAAGAATCTTCATTCTCTTGTTAGAACGAAGACCGTCACATTCCACTACCCTAAGACACTGCGGAGAAAAAGGGGGATACATAATAAGGATCTGTATCTGTAGGGGTTGAAGTGGGACTGGAGAGACACAGTTTAGGCACAGGAAAAGCGCTGGCGTCTATACGTTGAGCCCTTGAGTGGAGAGTGTATGATGGTGTGAAGAGGGAGGCAGGGGGGAGAGGGAGGAGGAGGGGGATGGAAGAATAAGGCAAGACAAACCAAATAACTAAAGCAAACATCAGAGTGAACTTCACTTTTTACCTCATGAGTTCACTGTGCAAGGTGGCTCCCCATGCAGGACCCTGCATGAGAAAAGGAGAACAGTAATGTGCCTGAACACCCTAAGTATGCAGAACGAGGCGTGAGAGACACCCGAAGTGGGACCAGGGTAGGGAGCCAGGTAATTTGCACAGCAAGGCCATGATAGAAGCTGCAATATAAACGAAGAGGTGTGCAGCGTGGCATGGTTACAACATTGAGCTACCTGATAGCAACGAGCTTAGGTATAAAACAATGGAGAATATATGAAATAAAAACAGTGAATTAGAACAAATGAGGGAAAAAGCCCTGGGGGGTTCACCCAGGGATCAGTGCCCAGAGGATAACTCTGGGTGACCACAGAAGGGACCTCACATTTAAGGCAGAGTATCACAGTCTACCAGTGTGACAGAATAAAGCCATACCTGAGATGGGGGCGAAGAAGTCCATATGTTATGCAAAGATCTTCAATGCAGGGAATTGTGATTGAGATCATCCGGAGCAGAGGGACGGAACCATTTGGGAGAGTCTTTACGAGGACTTCTTTAATCCAGGCTAGAAGCAGACTTATGCCGCGCACACATGACCGGACTTTTTGACAGCAAAGGTCAGACGGAGCGAGTCCGTCTGACAATTCGATCGTGTGTGGGCTCCATCGGACCTTTGCTTGCCAATAATCCGGCGGACTTTAGAAATAGAACACCGCCGGACCGAGAAATCTGTTCGTGTGTATGCTAGTCCGACAGCCAAAAACCGACGCTAGGGCAGCTATTGGCTACTGGCTATGAACTTATTCTAGTCCAGTCGTACGTCATCACGTTTGAATCCATCGGACTTTGGTGTGATTGTGTGTGGCCAAGTCCATTCATTCGGAAAGTCAGTCGGAACTCCGCCTAGTCCCTCAAAGTCTGGTCGTGTGTACGTGCCATTAGGAGGCGTGTGAGGGAGTGTGTCTGCCCATATGGAACGGGTGAAGGTTTCTGCTATCAAGCGGTCCTGGAAGGACAGTTTTTCCCCTTTAAGTGATTTGAGGGGAAGAGTTGCAGGGAAAGCCAGAGTAAATTTTATTTGTTGCTTGAAAAGTTCAGAGCAGATCGGTTGGGAAGCTTTTCTCTTCTTAGAGACTTAAAGTGAGTAATCGGCAAAGATGAGGATTTTTACCCCGTCAATTTGGAGAGATGGGGATTGCCAGAACTTCTGCAGGATGAGAGATTTGTCAGCGTAGTTGAGATACTTAGCAGTGATGGGACGGGGTGTTTTGCGTTCGGAATTAAAGGAGCCCATGCGTTGTGCGTGTTCCACTGTGAACAGACCTGTAAGGCCCATGGCCTCTGGAATGCGTTTTGAGCAAAAGTCTGCCAGAGCTGCGGATGATAGCGATTCAGGGATGCCTGCAAAGTGCAAATTGCTCTGTCTGGATCTATTTTCAAGGTCTTCCAATTTTTGGATAATGTATTGGTTAGTTTTGTCCTGCGACTGTTCTGTGGCCTGCGCTTGGTAAAGTTCATCTTCTACCTCAGACAGGCAATGTTCCACTTCATTCAGCCTAGTGGTATGCTCATTAAGTTGGGCTTGTTTCATGACCGCATTGACCGCCTTTTCCACCGAGGCTGCGATCATGGGGGAGAGGGCGGTGCGTGTGGCCGCCTTCCCCCGGGGGGGGGGGGGGGCGCGATGGTAGTGCAGTGCCCTGGTGAGGCTGGCAGGGTGGACAGTAGAGCTGGCCCCTGAGATGGGATGGTAGAGATGGTGGTGTGCAGTGAGGGGTGTCCACTCACCTCCATGGCAGCCACCTGTGATTCTGCCACGGCGTGAGAGTAGGTCAAAGCCAGGGCCTCGATTTGCAGCTTGTCCGGTGGAGCTGCCACGGCCGCATGCGATCGGGCGCCGTTTTCTCCACAAACTGGTCCATCTGCTGCATGGGGGTTAGGGGGGCACCCGGAGATGGCGGATATAGATGAGGGGGCGCTCAGGCCGGTTTTATAGGCTGAGGAGGGGGTCCTCCTGTGGGAGCTGAGGCATGGCGCAGCTACCTCATGCGGCGTCGGAACCGGAAGTGTACTCTGTCTTAAAGTGGTATCGGGACAACCCTACTCTGTACACTGAACTACCTACTATGGACCACTGTACACTGAACTACCTACTACTTATACTGGCCAGAACTCGTAACAGAAAGCCGGGCCTAAAACGAATCAAGCAACTCAGCCTGTAGTACCAGATGTTCTGCCTTCATGATGAACTCCGGCATCAGACTTGAGGGGGTTACCAATTACTACCCAGACATTTTTTACAAAAATTGTTAAATGAATGCCAAGTTTCTGGCTGAAGGTAACTTTTAAGATGGCTTAAATTTATATTTTTACCGTGACATTAGTTTTATTATATTTTCTACGTTTTCTCCATGCCATCCTTGTCCTTACACTTCACTGCGGGCTTGCTAGGTATAAAGGGTGCCACACCCCAGGGACCTTTTTGATCTTTTAAATGGCTTATTTGCAAAATGTTATTATATAAAATAAAAATAAAAGTTTTCTCTTATGTTCACCGACCGACACAGCTCCTCTCTGTAATAAAATAGGTTGTCAGCCCTATCACTGGAGATACTAGGCAAAGTTGTAACGCAACATTTCAGAACTTTCAGTTCCGCCCAGGGGGCGGTCCCTAGGCTACAACCCCCACAGCCTGCCCTAGCAGAATCTTTTTTTTCTTGCCTAGTGAGGAGATAAGACCTAGGAACCCTGCGGGCCCATAATTCCGTGTTTTTTTGAGGCAGAAGCTTGGCTTTTTGCGCAAGATGAATGATCCTGCGATCTTCTATCAACAGCCGGCTGGGTGACAGGCTGGTTCACTTATCCTTGTAGTCTCCCCAGTCCGGCCATCGAGCGTGTGCAGGTCGCAGCTACGACTCTGCAGGCCACGATATACCTCAGCTCCAGAGTTGGACGGTGAGCTTTATGCTCTGGGGCATACATATGACTGGGCTAATGATGTCTGCATCACAGTATGCCGGGCCAGTAGTCTTCCCTGTACTGATCAGGGGCTAACTACCATGGAATGTCCCCCAGCTCTTCAGGACTGGTAAGTACAGCTCTCCCTGTCTCAGCAGGGTGGAGCAGCTGGGCATTCCCTGGGAGGTCGATTCAGGGGCCCCCTCACTGGGGGGTGGCTGTACATGTGCTGAGAAGTGTGTGTGTATGCGCCTGGGCTCTCACCTGGGGGTTTAGCTGTACTGGGTGCCTAGATCCTGCAGCTTAGTCCCGCTGGATGTCTGTGTAGTCTGTCCCTGTGTTGGTGCAGCGCTGTGTCTGCCACATGTTCTCTCTAGTCCCTCATAGCGCTGTTCGGCGGCCATTTTAAGTATGGGCAAGGGTCAGACAGGCTTCTGGCTTCAAGCGGCCATTTTCCTGGGGATTCTCTATTAGAACACTGGCGGCCATTTTATTGTAGCCATACCGCGTTTTTTGTGCTCTAGCAGCAGCCCCTGTGCCCTCAGCTTCCTGTTTGGTCATCACAGAGCGCTGGAAGATTTATCCTGTGATTCTGGACACGTGTGTCAGATCGCTCACCGATCATTCACCGATTGTGTGACCGATCGGCCACCGACAGTTTTGCTATCTCTGCATCTGGGAGCGCTGGGGATCATCGGGCACTGCGGTAATACAGCTTGGAACTGCCCAGGGTGGTGCGTCCAGCGGCTTAGAGCCCCTCAGCGACAGCAGGTGGGAGGGACTGTTACTGTCCTAAGTCCCCTTCGGGTGGCAGACAGGATAGGGTCAGCATGGCTTCAAAAACTGGTGTTTCTTCCCCCGAAATCCAGGCAATTGCAACCGGGTCACCTGCGGACTGCGCGGTCCCTATGGACACCCTTACAGCGGTCCTCAATTCGTTCATTGCCAAGATAGAGGTGGTACATGGGAAGAAAGGTGCTAAAAGGCGGCCCCTGCCCCCCCCCCCCCATCCTCTGGGGAGAGCTCTGACACAGACTCGGGTCCTGCTGAGGCCGGCGACCCCTACTCTGTCTTGTCAGATGACGCTGACCAGGACCATACAGACAGTGAGGATGAGTCCCCGTCCGAGTCGTGCGCAACAAAGCGATAGTTGGAGCACTTATCACAGCTGTGCGTGATACCCTGAAGATTCAGGAGCCAGCGGATCCCTCTGCTGATGTATCGGTTCCCTTTGGGTCCTGCAAGCCAGCACATTCACCTGAGGTGTTCCTGTATCTGACTTATTTACCACTTTGAGGAAAGCCTTCTAAAAAAGTGGTCGGCTCCTCTGGTCGTGGACCCCCCAGTATCCAGGTTTAATAAAGTAACCATGATCCCGGTTGAGGGGACTCCTGCATTCAAGGATCCCACGGACAGGTAGGCTGAGGCGGTGGCTCGTTCCTTGTTTACGGTTGTGGGGTCAGCCGTGCGACCTGTACTGGCATCCGCACTGGTGTCGTAGACACTGACTGAGTGGGAAAAATGTTTGCACCGCGAATTGGTAGAGCAACAGGCCTCCCTTGTCTGCATGGAACTAGCAGACCAACTAGTGTAAGGCCTTAAGTACGTCTGTGACATGGCCCTGGATACTCTTCCCCTGTTATCCAGGGCTTCAGCGTCAGCTGTGGTGCTGAGGCGCCTGATTTGGCTAAAATGCTGGTCTGCTAACCAAGTATCCAAAAAAGCCCTGACGGATCTTCCCTTCCTTGGCGACCGGCTCTTTGGAGCCTCGTTAGATGACATTATTAAAAATGCCACTGGTGGTAAGAGTACTCTACTCCCACAGGCCAGGAAGGCTAAGGAGCCACGCCGCAGGCAAGGGCCCTCTTTTTCCGCTCACAGGCGTCTTTTTCGTCCGCCCAGTGCTTCGACAAAACGCCCCCAGCCTAAGAGGACGCCCACAGACGGTCAAAAACGTCCCTGGAACCGCAAGCCTGCAAACAAAAGTTCTACCGCATGAAGGTTTGCCCCCACCCATGTCTCGGGGGGGGGGGGGGGGGGGGTTGACTTCGGGAGTTTGCAGCCCGGTGGTCCTCCCAGTTGTCCGACCAATGGGTCTGCGATCTGATTTCCACAGGCTACAAGATAGAGTTCCTCTCTTGGCCGCCAAACAGATTCTTCCGCTCCAGCATACCCGTATCCCCGGGTCGCCGGGAGGCCCTGTTGGGGGCTGTAAGGGACTTGCTGAGTCGGGGAATGATTGTACCTGTTCCGGAGCCGGAACGCTTCCAGGGATTCTACTCAAATCTGTTTGTGGTTCCCAAGAAGGAAGGGGTACATCCAATCTTGGACTTAAAAGCCCTCAATCACTTTGTAAAAGTGCATAGGTTCAGGATGGAATCAGTTCGCTCAGTAGTCACTGCACTCCATCAAGGGGACTTCCTGGCGTCCTTGGACATCCAGGATGTGTACCTGCACCTACCCATATGCTTTAAGCATCAAATTTCTGCGTTTTGCTGTCGGGGAAGCCCATTACCAATTTATGGCTCTTCCTTTTGGTCAGGCATCAGCTCCACGGGTCTTTACCAAGGTATTGGCTTTGCTGAGACAACGTGGGATCGCAATCGTGGGCTACCTGGATGATCTCTTCCTGAGAGCATCTTCTGCCTCAGAATTAGAGGAGGATGTGATGATCACCATGCAGACCCTGCAAGAATTTGGGTGGCTGTTGAACCTAAAGAAGTTGGTGAGTGTGCCGACCCATCATCTGGAGTACCTAGGTTTGCTGTTGGGCTCCAGGGAAGTGAGAGATTTTCTCCCTTCAGACAAATTGCAGACTCTCAGATCCGCAGTGAAACTGCTGATGAACCGCAAGCGGTCGTCGCTCCGGTTTTGCATGTGAATACTGGGGCTCATGGTAGTCTCCTTTGTTCCACACCAGAGTACTGCAGAAGGAGATCTTGTTAAAATGGGACAAGTCTCAGTTGTCCCTGGATTGACAGATCCAGGTGAGCCAACCAGTCAGGGACTCTCTGATCTGGTGGTTGAGGTCCCCGGTGATTCAGTCCGGAAAATCGTTTCTTCCTCTGAAGTGGATGGTTGTCACTACGGACGCCAGTCTATCCGGCTGGGGTGGACTGATGGGGGTTCAGTCGACTCAGGGCCTCTGGTCGACTGTAGAATCCGAGTTGCTGATCAATCTGATTGAATTGAGTGCGATCAGACTGTGTCTCCACACATGATCGGTGAGGCTTCAAGGGCGTCCGATCAGGATTCAGTTGGACAACACCATGGCGGTGGCATACATAAATCGCCAAGGGGGAACAAGAAGCACAGCCGCTGCTCGGGAGGTCGCTCACATACTTCGGTGGGCAGAGCGACACGTCGCCCATTTACATCCCGGGTGTGGAAAACTGGCAGGTGGACTATCTGAGTCGGCAGATGCTAGACCCAGTAGAATGGGCATTGCATCTGGAGACATTCAGGCTGCTGTGTCTGAAGTGGGGAACACTAGATGTGGATCTATTGGCCTCCCGTCTCAATCGGAAGGTGCCAAGATTCGTGTCCATGACAAGAGATCCATGGGCTGACGCGTCAGACGCGCTGGTGGCCCCGTGGGATCAGTATCAGCTGATCTACACCTTCCTCCACTAAAATTGTTGCCACGTGTGGAGGCCGAGGGGGTCCCAGTGATTCTGGTTGCCCCAGATTGGCCTCAGTGTCCCTGGTACGCAGATCTGGTGCGTCTGGTGGCAAACGCTCCCTGGCGACTGCCGTTGCAAGAGGTCCTTCTGTCTCAAGGTCCGATTTTTATCCTGTTTTACCATCGCTGGCTTAACGGCTTGGCTGTTGAGAGCCAGGTGTTGAGGAACCGGGGTCTGTCGGACTCGGTGATTCCAACTATGTTGAGGGAACGGAAATCCTTTTCTAGGAAGATGCAGTATACCATCGTACCTGGAAGGCTAACATCTCCATGTGTGAGGAGAATGGTTGGCATCCGCGTTCCTTTTCCATAGGAAGGATCCTGCTGTTTCTCCAGCGAGGAGTAGACCAGAGATTGGCATTGAGCACCATCAAGGGGCAGATCTCAGCACTGGCTGTCTTTTTTTTCAATGACCCCTGGCATCACACTCTTTAGTGGGTACCTTCGTTTAGGGGGTACCACATGTCCCTCCGGTGCGCCCACCGTTACCCCCATGGGATTTGAACCTGGTGTTGTCGGCGCTTCAAAAACCACCGTTTGAAAATATCAGGGAGATTCCCCTGTTCACTCTTTCCCAGAAAGTGGTCTTTCTAGTGGCCATTACCTCGGCCGGGAGGGTTTTGGAATTGGTGGCCTTGTCTTGCAAGCCGCCCTATCTGGTCATCCGCAGGGATAAGGTGTTGCGTCCGCAACCATCTTTTCTACCGAAGGTGATCTGGTCTTTTCATATCAATGAGGACATTGTATTACCATCGTTGTGTCCTGAGCCGAAGCACCCCAAAGAGGTGGCCCTTCACGCTCTGAGGGTGTATTTGTCTGCCACGGCTCCCTTTCGGAAGTCAGACTCGCTGTTTGTTTCGGTGGCTGGTCCAAAGATATGGCGGTCTCGTCAGCCACCATTTCCAGGTGAATCAGACAGATTGTAGTATAAGCCTACGCCATGAAGGGGCAGGTGCCCCCCTTTCCGGTCACGGCCCACTACACAATGGCAATCGGAACGTCTTGGGCCTTTCCGACACCAAGCGTTGGTTGCTCAGGTCTTTAAGGCCGACGACCTGGTCTGTCCATACTTTTACCAAGTTCTACAAGGTAGACGTCAGTGCATCGGCTGATGCCTGTTTTGGCAGCAAAGTTTTGCAGGCGGTTGTGTAGTTGCAAAAAAAAACAAAAAATGCAGTACTGTTGCATTACTTCCGCAATATTGTGGTCTTGGGGATCACTCCTGTTGAGGATACCCGGTTATATGGTGGTGTTTTTCCACACACTGCTGGGTTTTTTTGTGGGTTTAGTTTCACTAGTTCCCACTTGCCATGGTGGATGAAGTTTTTATGCCATTTTTCCCACCCCTCGTTTGGCACTGCTTGGGGACGTCCCATTTTGTTACAGAGGGGAGCTGTGTCGGTCGGTGAATATAAGAGAAAATAGGATTTTTTGTACTCGCCGTAAAATCCTTTTCTCTGTAATTCACTGACCGACACAGCACCGCCCCTGTTTTTTCTGTTTACGTTATACTGCTTGTTGACGTACTGAGTCTGCTAGGGCAGGCTGTGGGAGTTGCAGCCTAGGGACCGCCCCCTGGGCGGAACTGAAAGTTCTGAAGTGTTGTGTTACAACTTTGCCTAGTATCTCCAGTGATAGGGCTGACAACCCATTTTGTTACAGAGAGGAGCGGTGTCGGTCGGTGAATTACAGAGAGAGGGATTTTACGAGTACAAAAAATCCTATTTTTGTTTTTTCAACCGTTTCCCTTTTATTTTGCTTATATCGCAAAATAATAATAATAAAAAAAAACAGTGGTGGTAAAATACCACCAAACGAAAGCTCTATTTTTGTGGAAAAAATGATAAAAAATTTGGTTTAGCTACAGTGTAGCATGACTGAGTAATTACCATTCAAAGGGTGAGAGCACCGAAAGCTTAAAATTTGTCTTGGCAGGAAGGGACAAAAATGCACAGTATTGAGGTCATTAAATACCACCAAAGAAATCTATGTAAAAAAAGGGAAAAAATTAATTTGCGTACAGTATTGAATGTTGGAAATTGTCCTGAACAGGAAGGGGATGAAAGTTTCCAGTATTGAAGTGATTAAATATGCTTTTTTACTTTCTATGTGCAATTATAATTTTTTATTTTCTTAGCAGAGTCCAGTCTTGGAAAGAAGACTGATGGCTGTAAAATATTCGGTAAGTTGTGTTCTTATATATGGTCTTTGATGCTCTTGGTTTTATTTTTGGTTTGAAATGATTTTTTTGGGGTATTACAAATATACACATAGTTAACCACTTCAGCCCCGGAGGATTTGGGTGGCCAAAGACCAGAGCACTTTTTGCGATTGGGCACTGCGTCGCTTTAACTGACAATTGTGCGGTCGTACGATGTGGCTCCCAAACAAAATTGACGTCCTTGATAAATATCCCCCAAAAAATTATAAAAAGTCATTTTTTTTCCCCCTCACTTTAGGCTAATCCGATTTCTTCTACATATTTTTGTTAAAAAAAATTGCGATAAGCGTTTGATTGGTTTGTGCAAAAGTTATAGTGTTTACAAAATAGGGGATAGTTTATGGCATTTTTAGTATTTTAATGGCGGCGATCAGTGATTTTTATCGTGATTGCGACATTATGTCGGACACATCGGACAATTTTGACACATTTTTGCGACCATTCACTTTTTTATACAGCGATCAGTCCGATTAAAAATGCATTGATTACTGTGTAAATGTGATTGGCAGTGAAGGGGTTAACACTAGATGACGCTGTAGGGGTTAAGTGTGTCCTAGGGAGTGATTCTAGCTGTAGGGGGGAGGGACTACATGTGACACATCACTGCTCCCGATCACAGGCTCGCAGACTCGCAGAGCTCGTGGCGGCCATGCCTGCTATCCGTGCCCCACGAGATCACGTAATGTGATTTCGCACAGCGGAGCCAATCTGCCACAGTAAAACTGCAGCGGTTGGTCCACAACTGGTTAAAAATAAATATATAAATAGTTTATTATGAATATTTTGTTTCTTTCTTCTAGGAAACCTTCAAGATCTCATCTCGTGCAGAGGCATCAGTGGTTCTGAAACTTACTCAACAACTAAGTGATCGTTTGGAGAAATATTTCCTTAACTGTAAAGGATTTGAAGTAAGTTTCCAAAATCTCAATATATTTTACGGAACTTGTACATGCTGCCTAAGTGGTTGTGGGTCCACTAAACCTTTTTGGTGTTTTTTTTATTTTTTTTCATAGATGATGTTTATTGTTTTATAATACATACAGTTGCCAAAAAAAAAGCAACCTTCTGTACAAAAAAAACTAGTACAGTTCGATGTCCTTACATAAATATCAACAGTACACATTTCAACAGTGAATGCATTACATATGGTTATGTTCACATTTATGGTTTGCATAAAGCTTGGAAGTAGATCAAGTCCAGAGGCCCCTGATTGTGCCCAAACTTTTTAGGGGAGCCCCTGGTGGTATAAATTAGTTGGTACAGGGGGGCGTGTCCGCGTGAGCACGGCGGCAGACGTGCTTGAGAGCAGCTCTGGGTTCTCGGAGATCAATCGGGCGCCATTTGAGCACATTAGTGGAGCTAAAGGGCTTCACAACACACCGGCCAGGCCAGCACTGCTATCTACGGGGTCATGTGCCAATATTGTGCGGCGGATCCATCTGGGGACGAACGGGAGGCGCTGCCTCCGGACACCTATGGCGGCTGCCATCTTGCCGGTCTGAGGCCTACGGAGGAGGACGCATTCTCAGCAAATCGGGGGGTAAGAGATACCCATCCACCCCCTCCAGCCAACCACGCTGTCGCCGGGAGCAGTCCGGTGGCCGCGCTGAGCTTTGGGGACAGCCGCGGGGGCCACGGCCTAGTCGGGCCTAGTGAGACCTGTGAGTCCCCGCTGTTTCCTGAGAGGGCTGCCCGGCGGGAGTGCATCGTGGCCAGTCTGTCCTGGCCCCGGAGGCGGGGGTTCCGCCCTGTACCTAATCCGGCCCCAGAGCAGCCTCCTACAGCTACCTGACTACTAGGGGGCATCTTGAGGCGCAAATCATCCAGGCTGCTGCCTGCTACACACCACCCTGGTCCCCCCCCCTCACCTTCCCTCTGTCAACTCTTATATCCACAAGACTGTGCACCAGCCTGTGTGTCTGAAGGGAGAGGGGGGGGCTGCTGGATCATACAGACTCCCTGTTCAGTCAGTGCAGGCCAGGGACCTGCGGCTGGCTTGGGTCGCATAAAGACATCCCCTGGTCATTCTGAGCTCCACAAGACCAGCTCAAACGACCCCTAGTTTATTAGGGGCAGTTCCTTACCTTGCTCCCCCCCTACACCCCTCCTGACTTGGGTGTCAACTTGCTGGAGACTCTCCGGGGACCTGCCCGGAGAGCCCGCTCACAACCCCACAGAGCCGGCGTAGCGCCCTCATGCATTGGCCCTCCTGAGGGTCACAGTCTGGACATGGCTGGTTGAGGCTGGAGTTTACATGAACCCCCGGCCTGAACCCTCTCTCCCCGGCAGGCTGTACCACTGAACTGGTATGAGCTCGGCTAAAAAGCACAGAACCAGAGCAGCAACACGGGGGACCCCAGCGGGCAAGACTCCGGGAGAAATCCACCGCTACTTCAAGCAGCTACAGGAAAAGTCACACGGAGCCAGAGTGGCGACACCACAAAGCCAAACGTGCGGAGCTACGCTGCAGCCGCACGCCTCAGTTGCTGGTGTGTTCCTGCCCGACACCCAGTCACCACCTGACGACTCCCCAGACCACCCTTCTAACTCCCAACGAGCCATGATGTCAACCTCCCAACCACCAGATACCTATGTGCTGGACCAAGACGTCAGAGAGATGCTGCAGGCTCTCCCTACCCAGACAGCCATTGAGGCCCTGATCCTCCACCTAGAAGAGACCCACAGGCGAGATATACAGGAGGTGAGGGGGGAGGTGTCCGGCCTGGTGGACCGGGTGACGAAGGGGAGACAGCGGTGTCCTCGCTGGAAGTTCGGGTGGCAGCGCTGGAACAATCCCGTGATCAGCACCGGGAAACCGCTGTGGCACTACAGCTACACCTGGAGGATATTGAGGACCGGAGCCTCCGTAATAACCTGCGGCTCCACGGTATCCCGGAGGCGGCAGAGGTGGAGGATGTGGGGACGAAGGTCAGAGAGATCTTCCATACCGTGCTGGAGGATCCAGAAGCAGCTATCATCCTAGACAGAGCACAAAGAGCCCTGGGCCCTAGATCCGACGATCCGAGCAGACCGCGGGATGTGATCTGCAGATTACACCGCTACACCCAAAAAGAAGGTATCCTGAGGCGCGCATGGGAACATGGTGATATAGTGGTGGACGGATCGCAAGTCAGGATTCTGCAAGACCTGTCCAGATCGATTCTCAGACGTAGAGCCCTGCTATGCCCTCTACTTGATCTAGCTAAACACAACGGCTTTACCTACTGCTGGGGCTATCCCATCTCGGTGACCTTCCGCGGAGACTCCGGGACCTTTTCTCTCCTGACCGCTGCGGACCTGCCGGCGTGTTTCTGCTTTCTTCAAGCGGAGCCAATACCAGTCCCCGACTGGCTTCAGATCCTCCCACGCCAAATGGGTAGATCGGCTGCTTCATCACACCACGGCCCCTTACCGCCTCGCCAGCAAAGAGGAAGACGGAGGTACCGTTCCGCGTCTGGAGGAGCAGCACGCGAGTAGACCCTGGGCCACCCATCCCTGATGGTTTCACCACCACTTACCTTCACGGAAACACCCGGACTGAGCGAACAAAGTTTGCTGGCAACCTGCCCCCACATATTGATACCTCCAATGTCCCAAGCCACAGATCTCCCGTGGTACTTCTCCACGCGGAATCCTAATGGCCTGTTTCACTCCCCCCGAGGGGAACGTCTGTAAGTGATCCCCATGTGTATACCCCCAGAACTGGCAGACGAACCCGCGGTCGGTGGCATTCCCGGCAGACTGGATTAGTCAACTAGCTACAACCCAAGCATCTGGTGGGCCTACCTAGCCCTCTTATGAGCTACCCCAGGGACATGGACCATACCAGGACTAATCCAAATGCACAGCTTACCACGCTATACTCCCAGGATACAGGTACACAGAAAGCAGCAGTATGCCATCTCTCCAAAGGGACACGGAGTAGAACTTTGAGCACACCAACTGACCTGTCCCGATGTGGGGGGAGGGGGGTGGTACCCAACGTGAATCAGGGATTATGGGGGGGGGGGGCAATCAGACACCCAGGGACCTCTAACCAGGACAGAGCAACTCCTCTACCCCTTTTACTTTGGGCAGTACTCTTACCTTAGAGGAATAACGAGAACCAAGGGGAAGTGGTTGGGCAGCACGTGTACGTGCACCAATAATCTGCCACCTGGCAGATAGACGCGATGCCGACCCTCCTCCCCCTGCCCTGCCTGGGATAACTGTTTGCTCCACCCACAGGTGAGAACACTGAGACCGCCCAGGGACTAATGGGGCCACACTTTGCCGCAGACCAATGTTCTGAAACAGCCAGTGGGGGGCATTGGGGATTGAAACCCCTAGACACAGGGATGGGTAATAGGCTCGATTGTATACAGCATATTGCTCCTTACTACCTCCATGCTAATTATTAATGCACTGTATTTGCTGCTATTGTTCTGTTCTGTTTCATGTTAAAGTTAAATTGTTAATGTAAGACTGCTAGTTGTGAACCATCACTCCTGTTTATTAGTATTTTTTGTCAGAATGTTCACTCGTGGTTGGTAGCTGCAGTCTGCATGTCTCATCATGCCGATACTTGCTCGATGCATTCGCACAGACTGCCGGGGGGGGGGGGGGGGGGGGGTTCGCCTCACGGCCCTGTCTGCCTACTCCCCCACATAGGCCCGCGCTCCATACCCAGGGAAATCCCTGCGGAGCGCCTCAGCCAATAGGGCTACAATAGTTACTCTCCCATTGCTGTACTTCCTTGAGACAGCTTCCTAATCTCCTCCTCTTTTTCCTCTCGGAGCTAGCTCCACCTATTCTATCCTAACCTGATACTACTCTTAACCTCCCCCCCCTTCCCCACCACATAACCCTCTCTAAACCCACAAACTCCCCCCCCCCCCCCCCAACATGGACGTTCTCAATGGAATTTCCCTTAATTCAAAGGGGTTAAACACACTCGACAAACGACGGATGCTACGCTACGATATGCAACGCACCAGGGCAGACATATTCCTACTGCAGGAGACGCACTTTAGAGAGAATAAACTCCCGCTACTTAGGAATAGACACTACCCTTTGGCTTACCACTCCAATTACACTGAAGCCAAGGGGGGTAACTATCCTTATCTCTACTAGAGTGCCCTGGATGCTCATAGCTTCCCAGACAGACACAGAGGGCCGCTTCCTGTATCTGAAGGGGCTGATCGGGGACAGGAAGGTGACCCTGGCAAACTTATATTCCCCAAACGAACACCAAGATACATTCCTAAAAAGGCGGGTAAACCACCTCATGCGTTTCTCAGAGGGTCAGCTAATCATAGGGGGTGACTTGAACATTCCTCTGATCCCAACAGAAGATACCTCCTCTGGTACTACTTCCACCACACATGACACACGCAAAGTATTGGCCTTACATTGCATTCCGCACAACTGGTTGACGCCTAGCGACTCTTCCTTCCAGGAGAGCGCGACTACACCTTCTTCTCCAAATCACACCAGATCTACTCATGCATTGACTATTTTCTAGTCCCCCACAGGCAACTCCATGCGATACAGGACATTAACATTGGTTCGATTACATGGTCAGATCACGCCCTGATCAGTATGCACTACACCCTATCAGATACGCAAACAAGACAGCGGCCACAATGGCGACTTATTGAAAGCCTATTACAGAACCCTGAAGTCCTAACAGATGTGGTCAAGGAATTGGGACATTATTTTGATGACAATAGTACCCAAGACAGTGACGCAGGGGTGGTGTGGGAAGCCCACAAAGCCATTATCAGAGGGGTTCTTATTAAACACGGCGCCAGACTCAAACAGGCTAGGTCTGCACAATTAGACACGCTTTTAACCAAACTCCAGACCTTGGAGTTGATTCATAAAACGACCCCGACCAGACAAATTGGGATCGAGCTTAACATGATCTGCTCGCAAGTTACCGACCTCCTTCAATTTAAAGCCAAAGCTGCTCTGCAAATCTGCCGTAGGAAAACTTATGAATCAGGCAACAAATGCGGGAGACTTCTGGCCCAAACGCTGCAGACACAAACGGCGGCATCCTACATCCCACACATCAGGACCACCGCAGGCCTGAAAAGATTGTTACCCCAACAGATCACACAGGAATTTAAAACCTACTACAGCGCCCTATACAATTTGGCCACGACAGCTTATCTAGAATACTCCCAAATGCCCTCACTATCAAAGGAGAGGCAAGAATCCCTGGAAGAACCCATCACGTTACCCGAGCTTCACTTAGCCCTAAAAAAACGCAAAACCAGGCAAAGCCCAGGGCCCGGACGGTCTCACCGTCTCTTACTATAAGACCCTACTCCCAACCCTAGGCCCACACCTAGTTTCACTATTTAATGGTTTAGGAACAGGGAAAGCTTTCCATTACACTACACTGCAAGCACAAATCTCGGTCATCCCCAAGGAGGGCAAAGACCCGGCCCAATGCGGGAGTTACCGCCCGATTTCCCTCCTAAACACTGATCTTAAAATCTACACAAAGATCCTGCCCTCCAGATTGCAACAATACCTGCCCCAACTCATACACCTGGACCAAGTGGGCTTTGTCCCAACCAGAGAGGCTAGGGACAACAACACCTAAGTCCTCAACCTACTACACGTACCGGTCGATAGTAAAACGCCATGTATATTCCTGGGAACGGACGCTGAAAAGGCTTTCGACCGGGTAAACTGGTCTTTTATGTTTGAGACGCTAAGATATATAGGCCTGGGAGATAGGATGCTAAATTGGGTGGCCGCGGTTTACAGGGCGCCATCGGCCAGAGTAAGGGCGAACGGTGTTTTCTCAGAAACTTTCTCAATCACGAACGGGACTAGGCAGGGCTGCCCCCTCTCGCCCTTGCTATTCGCCCTGACTCTGGAACCCTTCCTGTGCCAGGTAAGATTGAACCCAGACATCACCGGCATAGGAGTTAATGAGGCACGTCACAAAGTATCGGCTTATGCGGATGACCTCATGTTTTCCCCTCTCAAACCCCTCAATCTCCCTACCTCACCTCCTACGGGAGTTCGACATTTACGGTCATCTCGTGAACCTGAAAATAAATTTTACCAAATCGGAGGCTATGAGCATAGGGATACCGAAGCCCCAGCGACTTAAAGATAGCTTCCACCTGAAATTGACTGATTCGGCTCTGAGGTACTTAGGCACCTACATACCCACTTCCATACCTCAACTGTTTAAGCTCAATTTCCCCCCACTACTGAAAGCTGTTCAGAAATTACTTGATGAATGGGGAAACGGCCTCCACTTGTGGCTCGGTCGCTGCAACATCCTTAAGATGTCAATACTCCCCAAATTCCTGTATCTAATCCAAGCCCTTACTTTCCGAATACCAGGGGACTACTTTAAACAAGTCCACTCTGCATTTACTCGATTTCTTTGGGCAGGGAAACACCCACGCCTGAATAGGAAATGACTTTCACTACCTAAAACACACGGAGGCCTTGCATTGCCAGACCTCCGCATGTACTATCACACAACACACCTTAGTAGACTGATGGATTGGTGTCGACATAATGACACCAAATTGTGGATGCAACTGGAACAGGACCAAAGCGCCATACCCCTCCAGGGAATCCCCTGGTGCCACAGTACTCTCCCACCCAGGATCAAATACCACCCCCGATAGGCAACACGGCTAACATATGCTCGCAGCTAATGGCATACTCATGCCTCACAACTTTCAACTCCCCACTGCGGCCCATCATAGGTCATCCCCAGTTTGAACCAGGCCTATGCGATAAGAAGTTCCATAACCTTCGAGTGGCAGGACTATATCAGGCATCCCACTTCAGCACCTTGGGCAGGTGGCGGACATATGTGGAGCTGTCAGACCCCAACGGCCCATACAAGTTAGACTTCATGAGAGCCTTGCAACTTAGCCACTTCCTAAACAGTCTCCTGCCCCCCCCCCCCCCCCCCCAATAACTCACAACAACCCCTCACCACTTTGGAAGAGCTTTGTACAGCAACTGGTGTCCTCCTGCATACCCTCTCCCTGACTTACGCCATTCTGAATGAACCTCCGAAGGACTACCAACCCCAATCCCTCACCAAATGGGAAGGAGACCTTGACTGCCCTTTCAATGACAACAAAAAACAATACATAATCAAATTTACTCATAATTCCTCCCTCTGCTCCAAAACACAGGAAACTAATTATAAAATCCTCACCCGCTGTTACAGAACCCCTGCCCTCTTGCACAAACTCTTTCCATCGGCCTCAGACAGATGCTGGCGATGTCAGACAGAGGAGGGCACCCTCCGGCACATTTTCTGATCATGCCCCCGACTACAGAACTATCACCCAAACATTCACAGACCGGACAGTGTCTGACGAACCGGCCTACTTTCTACTACATGCGACAGACATACCGGCACGAGCCTACAAAAATTCTGTGATCCGACATCTCTTGGACGCGGCCAAGGCCTGCATCCCACTAAACTGGAAGTCCCCTCACCCACCGACGGTTGCCCAATGGCTGCAAAAAGTGGACGAGATCAGCCGTATGGAGGACTTGATCCCCACTAATCAACACAGACAAGAAGCATACTCCCAGACATGGCAGCTTTGGAATATCTTTAGATATTCTGAGGAGGGACAAAGACTCAGATGGACTGACTAACAACTTGTCCAATTGACGCATCCGATCCCGTTCCTACCTTGGATGCTGACTTTGAGTGCGTCCGAGAGGGGAGACACTGCATAGAGGGGTTGGACACACGATTATAGGCTCAAAGACACATCACCTACCAATCCCACTTCCCCATTACCTCCTACACTCCCACCCCACACTCCTTTTTTATCTTCCTGCTCTTAGGGGCTTTGTCCTATCCTTTCAACCCCTACGGGGCCTGTCCTTTATCTGATTTCTTACTATACATACAAGAAATTAGGGAAATCCTAGAAGAAAGACTGAGTCCCCTGGACTAAGGGAACTCAACACTTCCATTTTCCAGCCATACCACTTCACGTCTACTGGACGGACCCGCTAAGGTTCCACATATAATATACCGCACACCCACCGACACCTTTTTAACATTCTGAATGGGAGGGAATATCATCTGTATAGATGTGTATTTGAATGTAACATTGTTAAAACGTTGTTAATGAGGTCCTTGTGGGCTGGTCTTTCTGTCTTTAAATAATAAAAAAAAATTAGTTGGTACAAAGGTAGAACAGAGTTAATTAACTACTACTTCTTCAAAAGAGTTGGAAGGTGGGGTCTTCGGTCCACTAAACCTATCACAGTTTAGTTCATTTTACTGGTTTTAACAATATTTTATATCTACACTATTTGTCAGACACTTAACTGATTCCAATATAGACTCACTGGCCAATGCTTCCCCTTTATATATAGGATATTTACATGAGACCACAGGCCTTTGCAGCTTTTCCTTTCATAAGGCTTACATGATGCAGACAATGTCAGCTAGGGATCCTGTTGCTTTCGAGCAGGCATAGAAGATGAAAGTCATAAAACAGTTGAGGCGCTCAAAGGAACTCACAGGATTGCTGATGGTAATACATGGCAGGCTCAAAAGCTCAGTGTAAACAAGGAATAGTCTGTCTCTTATATACACACCAGGCGTTCACGTCTATGATCAGATTTATTTAAAGCATAACGAGATAAACGTCTTGCATAGTGCTCAGTAAAGAAGGAAGGCACTGAATAGTAAATAAGAGCTGGCTTGGATGAATGTAGAGAGCCGATTACCAGCACAGCAGGGAAAGCAATCCCGGATGGAGGGATGGTTGCCGACCACAGTGGGAAGCCCGAAAGTAGTCAGCCCCACAACGTGGGCGCGCTGGGAGACATCAGAACGGGCAGTAAAGACATAATTAAGACAAAAAGGATTAAATAGATGAATTGATCATAACGGGGTGGTACCACATCCCAAAATATACATTTTAAAGATAGAGGGAAAAGGATAAAGGAGCTGGAGGGTAACCAACCCCCGGGACTTTTAAACGGTACCTATTATAAAGGCAGAACAATCTCATGCCAACAATAGAATGAATAAGGTTTTATTTTGAAATACAAATGCATGTTAAAAACATTAATAGAAAAGAATGCGAGTACACATATCAAATACTGATGTACAGAGCTGGTACAGAATCACAAATATCCATACATGTTACCAATCTATACAAAGAGGTGGAGCTCTGAGCTTCCTCAGGATGTTGCAGAGTTTAACATTAAAAACAGGTGGGTCATAGCTCCATGCTTATATGAAAGAATCTGTTAAACTGACTTTCATGAAGATAAAGATAACCAACTAAAACAAAGCCACAGAAGGGCATCGGCAATCCCCGGCAATCTGAAGGATGACAACGATATAATGTGTAGAGCCAATGCAAACTGCATAAGGCAATGTGCCTTTATATGTCTGGGTGTTGTCAGATTAAGCTTTAAACTGGGTCCTCTGAATATGTAGGTAGCCTTTCATACAGAGAAATCAAAGGTGCTGTGACGCTCAATCGTTACTGCTGCAGAGTATCATACGGCCCTTCTCCGTCAATTGCCATGGCAATTGAAAAATGCAGCACCTCTTTGTATAGATTGGTAACATGTATGGATATCTGTGATTCTGTACCAGCTCTGTACATCAGTATTTGATATGTGTACTCGCATTCTTTTCTATTAATATTTTTAACATGCATTTGTATTTCAAAATAAAACCTTATTCATTCTATTGTTGGCATGCGATTGTTCTGCCTTTATAATAGGTACCGTTTAAAAGTCCCAGGGGTTGGCTACCCTCCAGCCCCTTTATCCTTTTCCCTCTATCTTTAAAAAGACATAATTAAGTTATCAATAAATGGTAAGATGAATATTCCAGACTAGAAACCAAAAATACACACTTAAGACTTAAGATTGCTGCTTACTGTTAACATTTATTGCTATAAGGCTCCATTCACACCATGGCACCTGGGCGGAATCGCTGCGATTATGCCCACAATTCAGAAACTCCACAAATTGTGGGACGCCCTCACGTTCCTCGCTATATTGAATGGCACCAAATTGCGATGTGATTTTGCCGCTATTGTCGCCCCACAAACCGTGGAAAAATTACGGTAAAAATGTGCACACAGAATCACGGGATGCCTGACTCCCAAAAGACGTTCTTGTGGCTTGAACTGATGAGATTACCATCTGCTATGAGTTTCCCAGTGTTGAGCAGTCATGGCTGGGTATGTGCCATCTAGGCCTTTAACATGGAACCCGGGCCTAGGCTCCCAGAGTCTGTGTGCTCTGAGGAGACGTGAACCCGTATCAAGACCACTCCAAGTGTCCCCCAGGCACCCACCTCCTAAAGAGTAGTGCTCCCTTGAAAGCCAGGGCTCATAGTCAGGATGCAAGAGGCTAGCCTGCAGTCTCCTCCAAAAGCCTCTGTCCCAGTAAGTCTGTCGCAAGTAACTTGGTAGAATTTAAACATTTGTCTATACCTCCAGGAGGCCATTGAAAAATTCCTATAAGCGGATCAGAGTCTCAAAGGATAACAGCCACTCCCCAGGAGCAAATTTCACTCAGGACATGTCCCTGTCCTTTCCACAAGAGCAACAAAACAATAGACTTCCACCCCTGGTAGTGGAGAGGTCTAGTCTGAAAGGCATCCCTAAAATTGTGGTATCCACAGGGCCCCTGTCAAATGCCTACCTGATATGTTTTTTTTCCCAGGGGGGCTTTTAATAGAGGAGTCATGATGCCAATTTAGTATCGGCATTATTGCCGTTGCTTTGTAATACTAAGCTATCTCTGTCAGTACTACTCCCTATCTAGCTTATGTCTGCGTAGTATGGTATAGGCAAGTCTCAAGCATTTCCCATGCCACACGAAAGTCAAAAAAGAATGTTTAGCCGTTTAAAAAAGATTTATGGCAAGGTAATGGGGATCGCCTACAAGAGGTATATAAATCCGGGCAGTATTGTAATTTCTTTATCGCACATCATAGGACATAGAGTCTCAAGTAATTACTTGGTGGGTTATAGGCCTACCTTCAGGTGTTGACACTGGTATAACCAATACAGGAAGTTGACTCCCCTATATAACCCCTCTTCCTTCCAGGAGCACTCAGTTTTTTCGCCAGTATCTAAGGTGTTGGTCACGAGTGAAGATGTGCTCTGCAGAGCTCCAGGAGGGATCCATGCTGGATTTAAAGAAACCTCCACAATCAGATCCATCCTCGCCACTGAGGCCATAGGATGGTACCTGGACCTCGATACAAGAACGAGGTTTTGCCTGTAATGCTTCTCTTTGAGAGCTGGACCCTAGGAACCAGGACTCTTTTTGGTCTTGCTACATTTCCTAAAGTTGTCCTGAGGGGTGCTATACAAGGCCCAAAGGAGCGGAACCCCTTTTTAAAAGGGCCCCAGTCTTTGAGCGTGTTTAAGCGCAGCCCGCCGTGATGGGTGAAAGTTGGATCTGTCTGTTAAATCAGCAGTATCCTGCAGCGAGGACAAGGTAAGGGAAGAAGCTTTGCTTTTTCGTTCAATATACCTTATATGCCTTATAAATGTCTCCTCTATAAGGAGTAACTTGCACTACCTATGATGTGTCTTAGTGCAGCTCTGTCTCAGAATATGTGTGGTCCCAGCAGCAGAGGGGGTTCTTACTTAAATAGATCTTGTGGGATTTGGTAAAAAATACAGCAGTTGCTAATACAGAGATGTGTATAAACTTCTATATGGGCGGTGGCTGATTGGTTAACGCAGCTGCTTTAGCTGCATGGTTTAATTACAACCCAGCACTTCCACCTAGTTAGGGAACGCCCTATGCTTCTGTGGTTTTAAAAAATCTGCTGACAGAACCCCCCTCCCCTTCCCCTCTTCCCCTTCGCCCCTTCGTCTCTTCCCCTCTTCCCCTCCCCTTCCCCTTCCCCTCTTCCCCTTCCCCTTCCCCTCTTCCCCTCCCCTTCCCCTCTTCCCCTCCCCTTCCCCTCTTCCCCTCCTCTTCCCCTCCCCTTCCCCTCTTCCCCTTCCCCTCTTCCCCTTCCCCTCTTCCCCTTCCCCTCTTCCCCTTCCCCTCTTCCCCTTCCCCTCTTCCCCTTCCCCTCCCCTCTTCCCCTTCCCCTCCCCCTCCCCTCCCCTTCCCCTCTTCCCCTCCCCCCTGTAGAGGTGTATAGTAAGTTCACCTTACTTTGTGTTGGCCATTCAGGTCCCTAGCATTGCCTGAGAATGCAGAGGGGCATACCCACAAGGTCACGTGGCGCTGTTTATGGATGTAACCTCCACACACACACAGCACTCGCCGCATATAGCCGAGGATGCCAATCAGGTTACACCTGAGGCTTTATATCACAGACACTCATTTCAGAAAGACTTTTTAACTGAAGAGAGGCAGTCTGTCACACTAAGAGACACCAGAGCGCTGGGCATGTAAGGGTGTAAACAGGCATTTCCAGACAGAAAAAACTATTGTTACTTAGTAGCAAAAAACTGTTATTTTGTGTGTACCTCTGCTTGTGCTTTGCACTACGTCTTCCAGACCTATCATAAAGGTACCTAAGGTATCACCCCCCCCCCCCCCCCCCAGGCGCTGGGAATCCCATTTATGCCTCCATACTGTCTTCCTCTTCGTAGAGATCAGACCTGGCAAGCCAGGATGAGTCATTGGAAGCTAGCGGTGGTGCAACTGCTTCACACACTTCAGCCCCTGTAGAGGTGACTGAAGATGCATTTTCTCTGCCTTGCAAGGCTTAGAAAGAACATTAGCAGCTTTAATCGCATCCTCCATCCAGTGTATAGGAAGCGTCCTAGATCCCCCCCCCCACCTTAGACTCTTTACAGTCAGTGGAGGGTCCAAGAGAATTATTGGGGCCAGGATGGAGTATTGCCCTCAGATGATCAGGAGGAAAGACATGTGATTATTTCTCTGCGGAGGAAACAATACTTGAAGTTCCCAAGGATCCCTACTTCACAATGTGAAGTACAGAGGCTTGCAAAGATGGTTCGCTCTACTTGCATGCTACCCCTAACAGAGTTAGCTGAAGAGACGGTCTCTTCCTTGGGTTCTTTGAAGCCTTTGCAGCCTTTGCATGTATTTCCTGTCCACGCATTACTAAAAAAGCTTATTTATACCGAATGGGATCATCCGGATAAGCATTTTTTCCCTTCCAAAGAGACTCGCAAAGCTCTATCCTATGGAAGAAAGATTCATTAAAAGATGGAAAGTTCCAGCAGTTGACGCTGCAATTTCCAATGTGAAGAAAAAAAAAAATATATATATATTTTTTTTTACCCAGTGGACAATGCACTTATGCTTAAAGATCCAACAGATAAGAAGTTGGAAGGTCTGCTAAAATCCTTTTTTTCTTAGCAGGTACTGTTGCTCAGCCTGCAATTGCAGGTATAGGCATCTGTCAGTCCTTAAAGGACCAGTTCACAGATGCTCTCAGATGAGCTCCCTGAACAAAAAGCACAGGAACTGGCAGAGCTACCTAAAGCATAATGCTTTGCTGTAGGCGCTATGAAGGATTCTATTCACCAGGCATCACACCTTGTGTTTGTACTTGTACATATGCGAAGGACCCTTTGGTTAAAGGGTTGGTCAGCTGAGACGCCTTGTAAGAACCTTCTAACTAGTTTCCCCTTTAAGGGAGAATGATAGGGATGAGCTTTGTGTTCGAGTCGAACATACGTTTGACTCGAACATCGGCTGTTCGCCCGTTCGATGAATACCGAGCGTTATGGGCCGTTCGCGACAAATTCGTCTGGCGCTCACGGCCCACAATGCACTGCACCATCGCAGTGCATTGCTGGCTCATGATTGGCCAAACATGCACTGTGACCCCGCATGCTTGCCCAATCACAGCGCTGGCAGCGAGGAGAGCCATGATTGGCCACAGGCAGGATGCCTGTGTCCAATCATAGCTCAGGCTGTGTAGTACATGCCCCAAACTATATAAGGCCGCCAGCACGGCGGCCTTGTGTAGTGTGTTGGCGTCTGTAGGAGTTAGTGGGTATTCTCTGTGTACCTTCAACACAGTATACACCGTTCATTATCGGACGATTTTGCGTTCTTGCTCTTCTGTAATTGAGCTATTAGCAATCTGCAGGAGTTTGTGCCTGTTGTCTGCGTGCCCTGACCGCAGTATACACCGTTATATCCACCTATATAGCTCTTTTTGCTCTTTTGTAATAGAGCTTGCAGTCAGTTGTAGGAGATTGTGTGTGCTGTCTGCGTGCCCTGACCACAGTATACACCATTACATCCACCTATATAGCTAGCTATATTGCTCTTTTGTAATAGAGCTTGCAGTCAGTTGTAGGAGATTGTGTCTGTTGTCTGCGTGCCCTGACCGCAGTATACAGCGTTATGTCCAGCTACATAGCTAGCTATATTGCTCTTTTGTAATAGAGCTTGCAGTCAGTTGTAGATTGTGCCTGTTGTCTGCGTGCCCTGACCGCAGTATACAACGTTATACAACATTATACACCGTTATATCCACCTATATAGGTTTCCCAGTGTTTTGTAGGCTCTGATGATGATACTCAGCTAGAGGAAGGCAGTAGCGTGAGCACAGAGAGAGGGTATGCTCAAGAAGGACAGCAATCTGGCAGTCATGTTCCACAAGCTGCAGCATACTGCCAGGTTTGCTCCAGCGATGAAGAGGGAGGGGATGATAAGGGCACTGACTCCACGTGGGTGCCTAGGAGGAGGAGGCACATATCTAACGAGACAGGATGCCCTCCGGGGGCCAGCTTAGGGGCAGCACACCGACTGAATCACACCGCAGAGCTCCTCCTGTGCAGGGCGCTGCCTCTGCGCGTTATTCTAAAAGTTCTTTGGTGTGGGCCTTTTTGAGACAAGTGCATCAGATCGCACCGCTGCTATTTGCAAGATATGTCTCAAGTGTATCTCGTGTGGCCAAAACATCAGCCGCTTGGGCACCACATGCTTGACCAGACATATGTTGACCTGGCATGCAGCTCGTTGGCAAGCGTACCTCAAAGACCCACACCAAAGAACAAAGCGGACCTCTCCTTGCTCCTCATCAGCTGGGATCTCCAACCCCACTAGACCTTCAGTCCTCTCTGAAACCTGCTCTGAGAGGAATGAAGGTGTAGAATTAGGTGGGTCACAGCCAAGTGCTTCTGAGCACTCTGCTAGCAGTACACCCACGTCCGATTATAGCAGGCAAATTTCCCTGCCCCAGCTGTTGGACCGTCGAAAGAAGTTCACTCCCAGCCATCCACATGCCCAGCGGTTGAATGCTAGCTTGGCTAAATTGCTAGCACTTCAACTGCTGCCTTTTCAGTTGGTAGACTCGGCCCCCTTCCGTGAGTTTGTACAATGTGCGGTTCCTCAGTGGCAGGTCCCCAAATGCCACTTTTTCTCACGGAAGGCGATTCTGGCTCTCTACCGGCATGTGGAAGGCAATATCCTTGCCTCGCTGGACAGGGCGATCAGCGGTAAGGTGCTTACCGCTGACTCATGGTCCAGCAGGCATGGACAGGGACGTTGCCTGTCTTTCACGGCCCATTGGGTCACTCTTCTGGCAGCTGGGAAGGATGCAGGACAAGGTGCAGTAGTATTGGAGGTTGTTCCGCCACCACGCCTCCAAAATGCTACTATTGGTTGTGACACACCTCTCTCCTCCACCCTCCCCCCCCTCTTCTTCTTCCTCCATGGCCTCTTCCAGTGCTCTGTTCTCAGAACCAGCGGTGCTCCGTAGGCGTTCCAGGGGCTACGCAAGTACGCAGGCAAAATGATGCCATGCCGTGCTTGCGCTGGTTTGTTTGGGGGACAGGAGCCACACTGGGGCAGATATTTTGTCAGCTCTGCAGGGGCAGGCCGAGAGGTGGTTGATGCCACACTAGCTTAAGCCAGGAATGGTGGTTTGCGATAATGGCACCAACCTCCTCTCCGACCTCTGACAGGGACAACTGACCCATGTGCCCTATGTGGCTCACGTCCTTAACCTGGTGGTGCAGCGGTTCTTGGGCAGGTACCCAGGCTTACAGGATGTCCTAAAGCAGGCCAGGAAAGTCTGTGTGCATTTCCGCCGATCATTTAATGCCTGTGCTCGGCTGACTGAGCTCCAAAAGGAGTTGAACCTGCCCAAGAACCGCCTTATATGTGACATGCCCACCAAGTGGAACTCAACATTGGCCATGCTGCAGCGGCTGCACACGCAGCAGAGGGCCATCAATGAGTACCTGTGTGACTACGGCACCAGGACGGGGTCAGGGGAGCTCTGTTTTTTCTCACCACGCCAGTGGGGCATGATCAGGGATGCATGCACTGTCCTGTCACCGTTTGAGGAGGCCACAAGGATGGTGAGCAGTGACAGTGCATGCATCAGTGACACTGTACCTCTTGTCCACCTGTTGGAGCATACGCTGCGTGGAATAATGGACAGGGCACTTGAGGCAGAACAGAGGCAGGAAGAGGACTTCCTTGCCTCTCAAGGCGCCCTTTATCCAGACAGTGTTCCTGCTGTCCCACCCATCACAGAGGAGGAGGAGGAGGCTGGCCACTCTCCTTGATCCACGGTACAAGGGTAAGGTTGCCAACCTTATCTTGCCGTCGCAAAGGATGAGACATCTCCGGGAGGCCTTGTAGAAAGGTCTGTGCAACGCGTTCCCAGAGACTGGGAGGTTACAAACTCCTGGTTCTGGACAACGTGTTGCTGAGGCATCAGTCAGAAGGAGCGGTGGAGAAGGTGGCCGTCTGACTGATGCTTTCAGACAATTTTTTAGTCCGCAGCCCCAAGGTATGATTGGTTCCAGCAACCATCGCCAGCGTCTGATTTACATGGTGCAGGAATACCTAGGGGCAAGGTCAGACTTGGACACCTTTCCCACCGAAAATCTTCTGGCTTACTGGGTCTTGAGGATGGATCACTGACCAGAGCTTGCACAGTATGCAATTGAGCTACTGGCCTGTCCTGCATCCAGCGTTCTTTCGGGACGCACCTTCAGTGCTGCTGGTGGCTTTGTTACCGATCACAATGCGCCTGTCCACCGACTCAGTTGATCGACTGACCTTCAGCAAGATGAATCAGTCTTGGATCACTCACAGCTACCAAGCACCTGAAGCTGATGTAACTGAATATTATTTTTTTTAAATATCACATCCCTTCAAGACTGCCTATGCTGATGCTGAGTGATTGTCCTGTTGACTTTTTTTCCGTTAAATGTAATTTTGTGCAGCGACTGTTCTAAACACAGGAAACACGTGGCACACCACAGGCACGATATTTAAAGGAATATTTCACTTTTTTTTTCACTTTAATCATCATTAAAATCAGTGCTCCCGCCAAATAGGCCATTTTTAAAAACATTTTAGGCATTGACCCATGTCCTCTGGGGCAGAAGCCAGGTCCCCAAATCCTTTTTAGGACAGTATCTTGCATATTAGCCATTAAAATTAGCACTTTTTATTTAGAACGTTCGAGTCCCATAGACTTCAATAGGGTTCTAAAGTTCGTACGAATTTTCGGTCCGTTCGAAAGTTCTGGTGCGATCCGAACCGGGGGGTATTCGGCTCATCCCTAGAGAATGATTATTTGACTATAGTTTGGATAAATACATTCAAACAATTTCCAGTGGAAATAGTACTCTTTTGTTAGTCAAAAGAAAATATAAGCGTCTTTCATTTAAACTGTTTGGCCTCTGCCATCAGACCAGGCATAAAGGAAGACCTGGGGCTACAAGTCTTCAAAACAGAATACAAGACCTCCTTATGAAAAGGCATCTCCCCTCACCAAGGTGGGGGGGAGGACTTCTGATGTACTCAGAAGTCTGGCAAAGGGAGATTCAGGACAAATGGACTCTCTCCGCAGTGTCTCTAGGATACAAGCTGGAGCTTTGAGAGTTTCCACCTCTCGTTTTCTGAGATCAAACGTTCCCAAGGATCCAGGGAAAAGGCAATCCCTGTTGCAAGCATTAGACCGATTATTGACTCAAGGGGTGATCAGACAGATTCCCAAAAAAGAGCAAGGTTTGAGGTTTTACTCAAACCTAATTACGGTGCCCCATTTGGCATGTCCCATGCCAAATGGGGATATCAGACCAAGTCTAGATCTACGTAATCTAAATCGGTTCCTGAAAATCTGCTCCATTTGCATGGAGTCAATCAAGTCAGTCGTTTCCATCCTGCAAGGAGAAAAACTTCTAGTGTCCATCGACATCAGAGATACATAGCTGCTTGTCCATATATTTCCTCCTCACCAGAGGTTTCTGCGGTTCAAAGTAGAACAGAAGCATTTTCAGTAATAGCCTTGCCCTTCGGGCTTGCTACAGCGCCTTGGGTATTCACCAAGGTATTAGCCCCACCTCTAGTCAGGTTAAGGGCACAGGGCATAACTGTCTTGGCTTACTTAGACGATCTATTGTTAATAGACCAGTCAGTGGCTTGCTTGAAGCAAGGTGTAGCCATCACAAGCAGTTACCTGGAAGATTTGGGTTGGATTCTCAACCTAAAGAAATCCTCCTTAAAGCCACTAAGAAGGCTGGAGTATCTGGGCCTGATCATACACAGCCCAGAAAAGGGGTGTTCTTGCCTCCCGCAAGGATCAGCTCCATACAGGAGCTGGTGAGGATGATCAGGTCGAAGAGAAATCCTTCAATTCGCCTTTGCATGAGGTTGTTAGGAAGATGATAGCTTCATTCAAAGCAGTTCCCTATGCTCAATTCCATTCGAAACTGAAAGCAGTATTGTCTGCTTGGAAAAAAACAATTCAAGCTTTGGACTTGCCAATGTGGCTGTCCCCATAAGTGTCCCAAAGCCTCAGAACCTGCTGAAGGGAAAGTCCTTCAGATCAATTATCTGGAAGGTAGTAACGACAGATGCCAGCCTTTCAGGCTGGGGAGTAGGAGCCTTGCCCATCGACATCCTAGAGATTTCCGGCAGTGTATCTGGCTCTAGAAACTTGGACCTCCAGGTTAAAGAATTGGCCTGCCAGGATCCAGTCCAACAATGCCACGGCTGTGGCATATATCAATCACAAGGGGTCACCAAGAGTCTCTCAGCTCAGAGAGAGGTGAACCAGATTCTAACTTGGACAGAAGAGAATGTCCCATGCCTATCGGCAGTTTTCATTCTGGGACTAGAGAATTGGCAGGTGGACTATCTAAGTCGCCGGCAGTTATTCCCAGGAGAATGGTCTCTTCACCCCAAGGTGTTTCAGGCTGTTTGCCAAAGATTGGGGACTCCGGACGTAGACCTAGCGTCCAGATTCAACACTAAGCTAGTCAACTTTGCATCTAGGATAGGGGACCCACTCGCATGCGGAACAGATGCGTTGGCGACCCCGTGGGATCAGTTTTTACTGATCTATGTACTTTTCCCCGATGCAGTTGCTACCTCAAGTTCTTTGCAGGATCAAGCTGGAAAGAAAATCGGTAATACTGGTGTGCTACCATGGCCCAGAAGGACATGGTACGCAGAGATTGTAAGGATGGCAGTGGAAGGTCCAGGGCTCTCCCCACTAAGGCCAGACCTGCTATCTCAGGGGCCGATATTCCATCCTACTTTAACAAACGCTAAATTTAACGGCTTGGCTATTGAGACCCACATTCTGAATAAACGTGGGCTTTCCAGGTCAGTTATCTCTACTTTGATTAATGCTAGGAAGCCAGCTTCTAGAGCTATATATTATAGAGCCTGGAAAGCTTATGTTTCCTGGTGTGAGTCCAAGGGTTGGTACCCTTGGCGATATATCATAGGCAGAATTCTTACCTTTCTACAATTAAGCGTAGAGATGAAGTTGGCCCTGAGTACTATTAAGGGCCAAGTCTCAGCCTTATCAATTTTTTATTTCAAAGACTGCTTGCTATGCATTCTTTAGTCCAGGGTTTCATGCAAGGAGTGCTGCGGATTAATCCGCCAGTTAAATCACTCTTAAGCCCTTGGGACTTACATTTAGTTTTGTCAGTGGTACAAAAACAGCCATTCGAATCGTTGCAGCATGTTCCCTTAGTCCTTCTGACTAGGAAGCTGATATTTTCGTTTTCTATATCCTCAGCAAGGAGGATTTCAGAATTGGCTGCTCTCTTTCTTGTAAGGAGTCATATTTGATTATTCATGAGGACAGAGTGGTGCTACGCCCTTGTCCAGGTTTTTGCTAAAAGTGGTTTCAGGCTTTCATCTGAATGAAGATATTGTCCTGCCAGGGTTTTTCCCAAGACCTTGTTCCAGGGAAGAAAGGTCACTACATTGTCTTGATGTAGTGAGAGCAGTGAAAATGTATTTAACCACTACAATACAGGGCACTTTCACCCCCTTCCTTCCCAGCCCAATTTTCAGCTTTCAGCGCTCTAGCGCTTTCAGTGACAATTGCGCGGTCATGCTACACTGTACCCAAATGAAATTGTTATCATTTTGTTCGCACAAATAGAGCTTTATTTTGGTGTTATTTATTCACGACTCCGTTTTTTTTTTTTTGCGATATAAGCGCAAAAATAGCGGAAATTTGGAAAAAAAACAATATTTTCTTTTTTCTATTTGAAAAGAAATCCAATAAAATCAAATTTTGTCATAAATTTAAGCCAAAATGTATTCTTCTACATGTTTTTGGTAAAAAAAATTCCGTTAAGTGTATAATAATTGGTTTGTGTGATCACGGACATATGTACGCAAATGATCATGTACATATGTGTGCAGGTGATCACGTACATATGTGTGCAGATAATCATTGGGACATGTGATTTTAGTGGGACATATGTGGGGGACATGTTTTTATTATTAGGGACATGTGTTTTTATTATTTGGGGACATGTATGTTTTGGGGACATGTGTGTTTTGGGGACATGTGTGGGGACTGTGTTTTTACTGTGTGGTGTGTTGTGTGTTTACACTACACTGATGATCAGTGAGTAAAAAGCTGTAAAAAGCAGCCCATACTCACTGATCATCAGCCGGCTGCAGCGTTCTGCTCTCCTCTCCTCAGCAGTGACTTCCGTGTGAGGAGAGGAGAGCCGATTGCCTAGCAACCGGCTGTTTGTTTACATCACATGACGGCCGTGATTGGACACGGCCGTCATGTGATCAGGAGGGCCAATCACAGAGCCCTCCTGCCGATCTGAGATGTGCCGTGTCCGGGTGACACGAGCACAACGGGATCGCGCCGCTGCGCGGGCACGCGCGCGCGCGCGATCCTGCTACTCCTGAAGGACGTTCCTGAACGTCCTATCAGGAGTAGACGGCTCCCACCCGGCCGTGGTTAAGAAAACTGCTCCGATCCGTAAGACTGATGTCTTATTTCTTCTGCCAGAGGGTCCTAAGAAGGGACAGGCAGCGTCAAAATCCACTGTTGCTAAGTGCATTTGGCAAGTTTTATAATTCAAACTTATGATTCAAAGGAAAAGATTCCCCCCCTTTTCAAGTTAAGGCACACTCTACCAGAGCAGTTGGTGCTTCTTGGGCAGTGCGTCACCAGGCCTCCAGGTCTCAAATCTGCAAGGCCACGACTTGGCCTTCAGTACATACATTTGCAAAATTTTATCAAGCGCATGTAAGATGGAATGAGGATATCGCCTTCGGGTGCAGTGTGCTGCAGGCAGCAGTATAAGTCCTCAGGTCTGGGGGTTACCCTACGGGTTGTGTCTCCCTCCCCTCAAGTAGCATTGCTATGGGACATCCCACCAAGTAATTACTTGAGACGCTGTATCCTATGATGTACGTTAAAGAAAATAGGATTTTTAAAACCGCTTACCTGTACAATCCTTTTCTTGAAGTACATCAAAGGACACAGAGCTTCCGTCCCTCTGTTTTATGAGGTGAGAGTATATTACTTATATTGCTTGGCTACAAAAACTGAGTGCTCCTGGATGGAGGCGGGGTTATATAGGGGAGTCAACTTCCTGTATTGGTTATACCAGTGTCAACACCTGAAGGTAGGCCTATAAGTACTCAGGTCTGAGGGTTACCCTACGGGTTGTGTCTCCCTCCCCTCAAGTAGCATTGCTATGGGACATCCCACCAAGTAATTACTTGAGACTCTGTGTCCTATGATGTACTCCAAGAAAAGGATTTTACAGGTAAGATGTTTTAAAAATCCTAGTTTTTTTTTTTTTTACTAGTAATGGCGGCGATCTGTGATATTTTTTTATTTTATTTTTTTGCTAGTAATGGCGGCGATCTGTGATATTTATCTTCTTTTTTTTTTTTAAACTGATAAGAACAGATACTACACTTAATCTTAGCCAAAAGGCAGAGAAGCAATCTGTGATATTTATCGTGACTGCGACGTTATGGAGGACACATCGGACACTTTTGACACATTTTTGGGACCATTGGCATTTATACAATGATCAGTGCTATAAAAATGCACTGTTTACTGTAAAAAATTCACTGGCAAGGAAGGGGTTAACACTAGGGGAGATCAAGGGGTTAATTGTGTTCCCTAGTGTGTGTTCTAACTGAAAGGGGGGAGGGGACTGTGTAGTTGAGATGACAGATCACTGTTCATACTCTGAATGAACAGACGATCTGTCTCTTCTCCCCTCAGAGAACTGGAAGCCATCTGTTGCAATGTGCTCTACTTCACTTGAAGATAGAGTGACGGTTACCTGCTTTTGACTAGACCAATTTCTGGTTCCTTCCCCATACTGGAAGATTAATCCACTTGTGAATTTGCGGTCTGTGCAGTCCCCGGCCCAATTAGCTTCCAGATATCCAACCAGATTTGTATTTGATGTTGCTGGTAACCATAACTGCATCTGAATTGCTCCTTTTTAACATTCTGCATCACTCTCTTTACTGCGTTCCAGTCACACTGACTGACAGCTGAGACTTCCCTGCATAGTTTGCCCATTGCTGCCCATTGCTGCGGCTATGTTTGTTTTTTTATCACAGTGGCAACAGCTTACCGATTGCTCTGCGATAAATGTCATTGGTAGCAAGTTTTCTGCTTCATTGCTCTTTTAATAGCCTGGTTCTATGGGAGTTTTCACTTCCTTTGCATCTTCCATATGGAATTGTTCCAAGATTTCAGAGATTTTCTGAGATTGGTTAAGAAGATTACTTGCATCTTCTTCTCTCTATTTGGATTCCCAGATAGTAGCTCATGTTCCCTAGCTGTTTGATTTCAATTTTTTTTTTCAGCTTGTGAACTATCTAATTGTAATGCCCTTCTTGTTCAAAACAGGTTATAATGTCTTTGTCATAGATCTGTTGTCTTTATTCCTGCAGTAGAGACAGGTGTCTGCTTTACTTTTTAAGAATCCATCTCTAGTGAGTACTTTATTCACTTTGTCATTCCACATCCTTGCAGATTGCTTAAGACCGTAGATGCTCTTCGGATGTTTACACACAAGGTTATCTCTTTGCTCAAACCCTGGTGGTTGCGCCTAAATGTCTCCAAAGAGGAAAGCAGTTTTAGCATCTAGGTGTTTCACTTGCATGCCCTTTCTGGCTGCAAGCTAAGAAGCGCTCTGATGGTGGAGTGTTTTACGACAGCAACAAATGTTTTATTGTAATCTTCTTCACCAAATTGCTGGGATTAACCCTTGGCAAATAGTCTGGCTTTGTATTTGTGAACAGGGGCAGACTGACAACTCATGGGGCCCCCGGGCAATAGGAGATTATGGGGCCCCCAGACAATCAGAGATTATGGGGCCACACAGTATACACAAACACACACAGTATACAATCACACAGTATACACAGACATGTTTCTATTGGCTGAGAAGGTACTGGAGAGGTGGGGCATCTATGATCTCTGGATTTTTAGACCAAAAGGATGTCGGTAAGGGACATTTCAGAGACCGATGTAAAAAACCCCCCACATTTTTACATACTGTCCCTGGTTTTACTGAGGCTGGCAACCCTGATGGGGCCCCCTAGTTGCATGGGGCCCTCGGGCAGTGCCCAATGGTCAGTCCGCCCCTGTTTGTGAATATTCCCTTCTGCGTCTGACTTTATTTTGAAAGTCCACTTACTTCCTATAGTTTTGCAGTTAGGTGGGAGCTCTGTGAGTGTCCATGTTTTATTTTCCTGAAGTGACTTTATGCTGCCTTTCTGCATTTATTGGCTTCACGTTTTGGTAGTTTTTCTATGTCTTCCCAGGATGTTGGTTCAAGTATGGTGTTTGTTTTGACAGTGTATGAAAGCTTGGTATCTCCTTTTGTAGTCCAAGTGGCTCTTTTGACTTCAGCTAGTTCAGCAGGATCTGGGGGGAACATGCTTTAGTCCAGTGATTCTCAACTAGGGTTCCATGGAGCCCTAGGGTTCCTCCAGAGGTTGATAGGGGTTCCTTCAGCTTTGGGCAATTTCTGCCTCTCAGGTAAGTTACCACTCACACCATTGATGTTTTTAGCTACCTGTAAGGAGGTAACTCTTCCCAATGACCACAAGTGTAAGGACCATTCAAGGATCCACTGACCATCACACTAATGTATCATGAGTTGTAGATTTCTAATTCTTAGAAGGGGGTTCCCCCGAGACCAGAGAGCTATTTCAAGGGTTCCTCTGTGTTGAAAAGGTTGAGAGAGGCTGATTTTAGGCACTGTGAGTTGCACCTTTTTGTTCTGACTCCTGCACAGGTTCGCTTTGGTTGACCCTTTTTTCTTCTGGTTTGCAGCTTTCAGGGATCTGTGTTTATGGACATGGGCTCTCATCAAATTGAACACTATGACTTTTTGTAACTTTGTCGGTCTTTGGGTGTAGGATTATGTAACTCTTAGTTTTCTCCATGACCATGAGCTTTTATCAGAACTGTTCAGCAGACACTGCTGAACAAAACCTTAGAACTGATCAGTGGATGACAATCCACTGATCAGAACTATAACTCCAAAAGAGTGCTCCCCCCCTACACTAACCCTCCCACACCAATCTTGCTCCCCTGCAGCTTGCAGATTTCCTCCTCTGCCCTCCCAATGGCTTATATGGTGCAGAGGAGGAACAAATGGGGGGGAAAATGTATAACCCCAGCATAGTAGCCCGCATTCCCGATCTCCGGAACACCCCCCTACACTGCAGCTGGCCAGCTTTCCCTCCCGGCTTCCTGTCTGCTTGAATGCTGCAGGGGAGGCACAAATGGGGGGGGGGGGGAGTAGGCATCTACATACTCTGACCCCCTCTGCAGTGCCCCGCATTCCCGGGATCCCTCTCTGCACTGCATCCAGCCAACTAGCTTTCATTCCCCGCTTTTTGCTGGCCGCTGCTCAGGAGGGATCCTGGATCATTGGCCGTCAAGATGGAGAGCGGTGTTTACCAGCCCTCTTCTTTTCCTAGGTGAACATAGTGCGTGTTTGGTACCAAACGTTCCTATGTTCAGCTGTCACTGTGGCATAGTAAGCCGTGTTCATAATGCTACTGTTTATGAATGAATGAGAGCTGTTATTCAGAGGCTTCCATCCATTCATAAGTATGAGCCTGCAGAAAAAGGGACTGAACTCAGTCCCTTTTCTCTATCTAAAAAAAAGAGACATTTGAGGTCTGTTTAGACCCCTAATGTCTCTCCAAAGGTGTGTAAATTTAGACCTGAAGCCTGAGGCCACTAACAGGCAGTGAGGAAGCGATGCGTCCTCACCACCTGTTTTAACCCCACTTTTGCACACAGTTGCAGGGCATTTGTGGCGCTTCCCCATTAATTCGAATGTATAGCATTAGGCAGGTGGCATCGCTACAAGTCATATCAGTTTTGCCATGGACACAAAGTATTGCAGCTTTGTACACCCCCACCCCCAGGTACCTATTGCAGCTTGAGGGGTGTGGTTGGTGGGTGGCAGAAATGCAGCTCAGTGCACTTTTGCTACCCCCCAATCATAAGTCTAAACAGGTCTTGTTCACACAGGGCATACTACTACAGGGCCCTGTTTTAACAGGTGTTCCGTGCATCCCCATGTAGGCAGTCCCATTGATGTCAATTGGGACACAGCATCTGCATGGAAATGAACAGTTATTCCATGCATTCTTGTGCAGGCAGTCCCATTCATGGCAATTGATATGCAGCAGCTGAAAGGACACATCCAGTGCTCTCAACTTGACATCCGTATGGGTGTATGTCCTTGCACTCACGCTATCTGCGCTTGGGTCCATGCACCTAAACCCAGATGTGTCCCAGTTGACCTGCATAGGACTGCCTGCACAGGGATGCACAGAATACCTGTGTATCCCCATGCAGGTAAACACAGCCCTCCATGGGCATACGGTTTAGCACATCCCACTGAACGAGGTCTTAGTAGGAATTTAGCAGGAATTACATAAGTTATATTGTGTTTGTGTGCAAATGAGGATTTTAGTGAGGTTTTTTTGTCAAAATAGTGATTTGATAAAAATTTGCCCAATAATTGCGTGGCCTTAAAAATCAGTAGCACCTTTTTTTTTTCTACTGGTCATGTACTTTCAGAAAATATATGGTTTGGTGGGTATTTTACAAACGCTGAAAGTGAAATATTAAAACCTCCAGATTTTTTTGAGAAATTTTTGAGATTTTCACAATTTTGCAAAAAGGCACGATTTTAAATTTACAAATATTAACTCCGTACAGGTTAAGCTTTTATACTTAGTATGGTTTAGCAGGACTTTTGTAATGTTAGCTGTGTTTTTATCTGCTAATAAAGGTTTTAGTATATTTTTAGTGAAAATATTGTTTTGATAAACATTTGCGCAAATACCGCAGGGCCTAAAAAATCAGTAGCACCTTCTTTTTATTTGAGGTCTTATGCTTTCAGAAAATATATGGTTTTGGGGGGGGGGGTCTTTCACGAATTCTGAAAGCTGTAAGGGAAAAATGAAAACCTTCAGATTTTTTGAGAAATTTGGATATTTCGATTTTTGCGTATATTTTATTTTCACCATTTTGCAAAAAGGCACAATGTAAAAATTACATATTTGTTATTAACTCCATACAGGTTAAACTTTTATATTTAGTAGGGATTTAGCAGTAATTTTGTAAAATTCGGTGTGTTTATCTGATAATAATAGTTTTAGTGTATTTTTATATATATATATATATATATATATATATATATATATATATAATTTTTTTTTGTATTTTTTTTTTTTTTTCTTTTTTGATAAACATTTGCGCATATATTGCAGGGCCTTTAAAAACAGCCCATTCTTTTTATTCTACAGGTCATGTGCTTTCAGAAAATATATGGTTTAGGGGGGTCTTTACAAATTCTTAAAGCTGTAAGGAAAAAATTTAAACTTTTGATTTTTAGAGAAATTGAAATATTTACACTTTTGCGTCAGTTCGATTTTCATGCAAAGCTGAACCTGTCAGCTTTGCATTGGGCGTGGACGCTAACAGATCCACATCTGACCTGCCCCATTGTCGATAAACATCTTTGAACACCTCCAGGTAGAGGGACCACTCCTCTGTCAACAACTGCTATTGACTGAGAAAATTGGTCGTTACTCTGCATCAGTTCATTTGGCCTATTCTTGCTGCGCAAGTAATGTCCTGGCACTGGTCAATTTTATATGGTTGCATCTGTGAAGTCTATACTACACCCCTGCATTTTGGCCTATTCCTCCAGCTGACAAACTGTCCTGCCACTGGTAAATATTTATGCAACTGTATCAACCAACATTTAAGTTTAATTTTGATGGATTTGTATTACTAATGCACTATTGCACTTGTTTCTGTTGATAGGTTCTCGAATCTGGAGTGGCAACCAATACAAATGAAATTTATGAGACTTCAACACAGGTAACTTCACAAGTCCACTTAAGAACTCATTCACGTGTTTTGATTATGAAGAACTAAGCAATGCTCATATTACAGTCCTATAGCATTTATGATGTGTTTTTGTTGTGTCCGCTTTATAAAAGCATTGAAAAAGCTTCAAGAATGCTTGATAAATGGCTAATAATATGTAATATGATAATGTAAGGGCTCATTCATATGTGGGTTGATTATTAACAACAAAGCAATGCTCCTATAACAAGCATTTATGATGTGCTTTACATGTTTTCCTTGTTTATGTACTTTGAGATCTAGTTAGGTTGTGGTGTGATAGCAGGCATTTTTGTGAATTCTCTGCAAGATGGATTCATATACTTCTCTTTGACGCTTGGCCCAGCTGAGCTCCGCTGTAACAAATAGCTTTGCCACTGGCAATAATGCTCAAAACATGCTGCAATAGAGCATAAATCTGAACTATAAACCAGGTATGCCCAGGTATGAAAGGACACAGTGCCAACAGATATATACCATGGTGGCTTAGATTACAACAATCCAAAGGGAGTCACAACCCTACTATGAGCCTATCGTGCAACCTCCATCCCTGTTAGAAAAAAAGTTTGGGACTTTAAATGAGGTATGCATGAGAGAACTCCTGCTCTATTGTATCATGTTTTGTGGTGTGCATCGAGGGACTCCAGGGCTGCCTTTTGCCTGCATTTCTGGGAGCTGCGATGCTCTCAGTTGACTTTCCCATTCCCCCATTGGTCACTTAGTCTGGGTGCAGGGATGTGGGCGGTCATTTCCTTAGCGCATCGGCACCACGCACTCGCCCCATACAACTGATGCCTGATGACGTTGCAGAGCAAGAAGAGAAAAGACAGTGGGAGAGGGAAGGGGGGGTAATGTGGACCAGCACGGTCTGAACGAGGTGAGATAAGGGGCACCATGGAACTCACAGATAAGTCTTATATTCATCAGAAAACCTGAAAAGGTTCCAGGGCATTCAACGGGTGTAGTGTTCCTCCTCCCTATCCCCCATGGTTGCCGTCAGCTGTTCCATACGATAGATGTCACTGATCCTCGCGAACCATTGTGTTACTGCCGGTGAGGACTGTTGCTTCCACATACTAGGTATGCATGCCCTGGCCGCATTCAAAAGGTGTTTCAATCGAGATTTACGGTATCTTTTACCAGACACAGGAGTTAGATTTAGGAAAATCACAGCTGGGTTATCCAGAAGGTCTACCGTGGTGAGGTTATGAGTGATCTTAAGGACTTGACTCCAGAACTGGGTTAACTGCGGGCATTCCCAAAAGATATGAATCAACGTACCTGCTTGCGTACCACACCGCCAGCACATGGGGCTGTGTCCCGGAAATATGGCAGCTAGGACCTGTACCAGCGGGTCAAAATTTTGTAAGTGATTTCTTGATACTTGCTACACAAGGAAGACTTGTGAGCAAAAGAAAGTGCACGGTTCTTTTGGTCTGTAGAAAATTTAACACTGAGGTCTCGCTCCCACTTTCTAATGAAAGGCGGGTCCCCCTGTGAGGAATGGTCCAAGAGGATGCCATACGATTGTGATGGTGATCTGCGGATCGGTCCCTCTCCCACGCACATCTCCTCGAATGGGGTTAAAGATCTGCGGAAGCAGTCACTGTGTGGTAATGATTTGAGGAAGTGGGAAAGTTGGGCTAGTTTCCACCTGCCTAACGCGGTGTTCCCTAGCGTCCCATATAAAACCGAGGGATCCCTCCAGTCTCCTGTTCCCAAAAAGTGGGAGGCCCGAGCTAGGTCCCTGTCCTGTTGGAGTCGGAAGGATTTGTCGAATGTGCCTGGAACAAAGTGAGGGTGTCCCACTATGGGGGTCAAGGGTGAGGGAAATCCAGGCACTCCTGCCAGTTTGAAATACCTATCCAGTTCACGTAACGTGGACTCAATAAGGGGATGTACCCGAGCCATCTCGGTCAGGCTAGTCCCACTCCAAGGCAATCCTTCAATAGGGAACGAGATCGATTCACGCTCCATACGGACCCAGAGTTTATCCGCCACGTGTCTGCACCAGTCTACCGTCCTACTCATGTGAACCACCATATAGTATAATGCAGGGTCCGGGAGCCCTAACCCCCCCCCCCCCCGTGCTTCGATCGTTGGAGCAATGTTCGGCAAAGTCTCGGCGGTCTATTCCACCACACGTACTTAATAAACATTGAGCGCAGCTCTCTAAAAAAAGATTGGGGGATCTTTATAGGTAGGGTTTTCAAAAGGTATAATAACCTTGGCATTACGTTCATTTTGAGTACGTTACACCTACCAAACCAGGAGGTTGCCAAATTTGACCACCTTTCCAGGTCCGCGGTGAACGTCTTTAAAAGGGGTTGAAAATTCAGCCGAAAAATAAGGTTTGGGTCCAGGGGGATCTTGGTGCCCAAATATTGGATCGCTTGGGTCGCCCAGCGGAAGGGGAAATTTTTGCTTGTATGGGCCTGGGTATTGGAGGCTAAGAAGACGTTAAGTGCCTCCGATTTCTGTAAATGAATCTTGAAATCTGAAAGCTTTTCGTATCGTCTTATTTCCAATAAGAGTACCGGTAGAGAGGTGTGAGGTTCAGGAATATAAAACAACAGGTCGTCTGCAAAGGCAGCAACCTTGTGGTGGTATGACAACATTTCTAGCCCCTTGATATTGGCGTTAAGTCTAATGTGTTGAAGGAGGGGCTCAAGGGAAAGAACGAATAGAAGGGGAGACAGCGGGCACCCCTGCCTTGTACCATTACTGATTGTAAAGCGAGCAGAGGTGGCTCCGTTAACTCTAACTACCGCTGAAGGGGACAAGTAGAGGGCCGCTATCCAGGAAATCATAGGGGGCGGCAGACCTAGGTGTCTCAGGGTGGCCAGGAGAAAAGGCCAGCTCACCCTGTCAAACGCCTTTTCGGCATCCACAGATAAAAACATAATCGGGACTTTAAGGCGCTTGGCGCTGGCTATTATGTCAATAGTCCTCGTTGTGCTGTCTCTGGCTTCTCTACCGCGGATGAAGCCCACTTGATCTAGGGGTACCAGTCGCTGAAGAACAGGTGCAAGCCTCTCCGCCAGTATTTTTGTAAACAGCTTGAGGTCGCAATTCAGTAATGAGATGGGCCTGTAACTCGAGCAGAGCAGCGGGTCCTTCTCCGGTTTAGGTATGACCGAAATACTGGCCTGAAGAAGGTCCGGCGGGACATTCTGGCCTTCCAGTATGGCATTGAAGGCAGCGATAAACAGCGTGGCTAGCAGGGATTGGAATGCTTTATAGTGTGGGACGGTAAACCCATCCGGGCCAGGCGCCTTGCACTTGGGTGAGCCTGCCAAGGCACCCGAGAATTCCTCAAGGGAGATCGGTTGTGAAAGTGTCTCCACTTCTTCCTCCGTAAGGGAGGGTAGGCTCGCTGACGCAAGGTAAGATTCAATGGCTTCAGAGTGGGCTTGGGGGCGGTCTCCCGATGGCTGAGGGTGCTGATTGTACAGGTCCTCATAGAAGGAACGGAAGTTCTCTGCGATACCCTTTGAATCATGGATTTTGAATCCCGTAGCAGAAGAGATGGCCGGGATATAAGACGCATTACGCTGTGCCCATAGAGCGTTTGCTAGAGACCTACTACACTTGTCTCCGAATTCATAATACGCTCTACGAGTCCACAAGAGTTGGTTTTAGCTTGAAAGAGGGAGTATTCCCTAATTTTTTCTCTAAGTTCCCCTACCTCTGCCTCTAGGGTGCTGTTGGGGTGGGACTTGTGTCGTTGCACGCACACATGTAACTTGGAGATAAGCTCCAAGAGGGCCTTTGACCTGGCTGCTTTGAGTCTATGTCCGTGTTCAATAAAAATACCCCTTACGTAGCATTTGTGGGCAGCCCATACTGTGAGGGGATTGGGGACCGTGTCGTTATTATTCTCAAAGAAGCGCTCTATTTCCCGGGTTATATCCGCGTGTATCTCCGGTTCCTTCAGGAGGGACTCATTGAGCCTCCAATAGGTCGACCGCCGCGGCTCAGGTAGCAGATTCAGCACCATAGAAATCGGGCATGATCCGACAAGGCTATATGACCTATCCGAGCATCAGAGACTAGAGGTATCATACCGTGGGCGACCAGAAACATGTCTAGTCTTGAGTACGACCCATGGACTGCGGAGAAGAACGTGTAATCCCTCTCGTGTGGATGTAGGGTGCGCCAAATGTCTATCAATCGGTGGGAGTGAAGCAGCTCTCTAATTTGAGTGCGTGTTCTCGCAGACAGGGCGGAGGCCCCCGTTGACAAATCCTTGTGGGGATCAATGGTGAGGTTAAAGTCCCCACCCACAATCAAGGTTCCTTCTGTGAAAGAGGCCAGGGCATCCAGGCAAGCGTCCAGGGCCAGGAGCTGATCTACATTCGGCATGTATAGGTTCGCAAGGGTAAAAGTTTTTGAGTGGAGTGTACCTTTAACAAAGAGGTACCTCCCTTCACTATCAGTCTGGAGGTCTATTAGCCTCCACGGAACGGTTTTAGCAAGGAGGATACACGTGCCCTTCGACTTAGAGGTAGATGAAGTACTATGGTATGCCAGGGGGAAGTGTTTGCTGTAAAGTTTTGGGATCTGGTCTGACCGGAAGTGGGTCTCCTGAATGAATGAATGAAATACTTGTATAGCGCACAATGCGAACTGAATCGCCTCTAGGCGCTGTGGCGAGCTTTGATCATCTGCTAAAAGAGGAAGGTCTTGAGTTTTTTCCTAAAAGCCAGGTGATTTTCTTCCTGGCGGATGTTGATTGGTAGAGCATTCCATAGCCGAGGCCCTTGGACAGCGAATCTCCGATCACCCTTGGATTTATACCGGGCTTTGGGCACGAGGAGGAGGTTTTTGTTGGCTGATCGAAGACTGCGGTTTGGTGTGTAATGATTTATTTTCTCCATTAGGTATTGCGGAGCTTCTCTATGCACGCATTTGTGGGTGAGGCACAGGGTCTTGAACGTGATCCGATTTTTTACGGTTAGCCAATGTAAGCTCCTCAGTGAAGGAGAGATGGATTCCCAGGGTTTTTTTCCTGTTATCAGCCTTGCCGCCGTGTTTTGGATCAGTTGTAATCGCGCAAGTTGATATTGTGGTAATCCTATGTAAAGCGAGTTTGCGTAGTCCAGTCGTGAATTAATGATTGTTCCAACTACCACTGCTTTGTCATTCTTTGGGATAAAAGGGATGAGTCTGCGAAGCATGCGCAGCAGATGGTGAGATCGACTGACTACAGATCCTATTTGCACATCCATTGACATTTGTGCGTCTAAAATAACCCCGAGACTCTTCGCTTTGGAGACGGTTGGTGGAGACCAGGAGGTTTTGGTTGCAGGCTTATGATTTGGGTGTAAGATAAGAAGCTCTGTCTTTGATTCGTTCATCTGGAGGGAGTTGGTGGAAAACCACCTGAGACCTCATCCACCATAACTCCGCCAGGCAGCTAGACCTTTTTTCAGGAATATTCAGTCCCTTAACGTTCCAGGAAACCAACTTCAAGGCCATGGCGGCTGCGGTCCCGGGCCGGCAGTCCCCACTGGAGTCAAAGAGAAGAAGAGAGAGAGAGAAGAAAAAATAGAAAAAGGAAAGGGGGGGGGGGAAGGGGAGGGGGTGGAAAGGAGGTAAGTCAAGAAGCAAGGATAGGGAAGGACTAAGAGTAGTCCAAGAGAGAAAAAGGGGATAGCGGGGATGGGGGATGTAGGGAGGTCGGGGGAGTACTAAGTCTCCAAAAGGAGAGTAACTGCCAATCAAGGCATTCGGGGCCTATTGGGGGAGGAGGTAGGGCACTTCAGAGATTGGATCCCATTGGTGCAGTACCACCTCAACAGCCTGCAATCTCGTGCAGCCCCCGTAGGGCCTGCAAATAGTCAGTATCTCAACAGCAATAGAAACATAAAAGACCATGGCGCTGCATACCATGGAGAACATTCAGCAACATATCAAACAATACAAATACGTGTAACCAAAACAGTCCTTTCAACCCAGAGTGCATAAACATTTGGACCACCCAAACACCCCCCTCCCGCCGTGTTCCCTTCCCCCTGCTGGCTCCACTGCTGGGGAGGAGCCGAGCAGGGGGGAGCAAGTGTATCAGCCATCACCACAGGAGACCCTCTCCGGCCACGGCCCAGGCCTGGGAGGGGGACGTGCCTTGTAGACGAAAAGGGGGAAGAGAGGGAAAAAAAACATCAAATCCCTATAGTCCTTCCTCTCTCTTCCCTCTCTCTTCCTCCCTCTCTCCCCGCCCCTTGGTGGGGAGAAAAAACATAGCCCATACAGCAGGAGCCTCTCTAGGCGTCATGTCCCCTCCCTGACAAACCCAAAGTTCCCTGAGTTCTCTATTGGGGCCCCGTTGGGAGCTGTTTTCCTGTCAGGCTGCACCCCTATACCGGAGATCTTCCCTTGCCGGGGATAAATACCAGTATAAACAGGAGGCTGGTCGGCAAGTCCCCACCAGAGGCCATGGGGAGGTAGGGCGGACCGTGGGTCCCAAGTCTCTCGGTGGCAGGGAAGAGTCTCGGGGGGGGGGGGGGCAGCGCAGCATACAACAACAGTGGCAAGAGGGTCCTTGGTGTCTTGCATGTGCCCCGCGGGGCATGGAGGCAGTTTCTGATTTTCAGGGGCATTTCAGAACCGTCCAGTCCTATGGCCCAACCGGAGAAGTAACCAAACAGAACTGTCAAGCCCAGCCCCACCCCCCCAGCCGGCAATGGTCCCCGAGTTCGGAGTGAGACCGGGTGGCCCTCTGAAACAGTGTCTAACTATAAACAAGTGTCACCAGGTTGCAAGATGTAAGGCGTAGCCTTACTTACTCAGGGCTCATGGTCCTGAGGTGCTTGCGATCTCCGTCGCTGGGACCGGCGATTCCGCCGTGATCTCTGGGGTCTAGCCGGTTGGTTGTTCGCCGTGGCCATAGTGTTTTGAGGAAGAACAAATGCCAGCCAATCAGGAATAGAAACCGGTGGTAGCCCCAACATTTCCAGGAAAGCCAGGACTTCCGAAGGGTGACGCAGGGCGTGGGACCAACCTCCTTTGCGGACGATAAGATGGAATGGGTGCCCTTACTTGTAGGGGATCCGCTGTTTGTTGAGCTTCTCCAGGAGGGGCCGCATGCAGCGTTGCATTTGAAGGGTCCTTCGAGAAACATCAGGTAGCAATGTGATTTGGGCTCCGTCAAAGTCCAGACTACCTTTGTGCCATGCTGATTGCAGAATGTCTTCCTTCACCGAGTAGCTGTGCAAACAGCAAAGGACGTCACGCGGTCTACCCTCTGCGGGGCCTCTTGGGCCCAGTGTTCTGTGGACCCTGTCGATGGTAATTGGGGTTTCTGCAGGGCGGTCTAAGCAGTTATTAAAGATGGCTGTGGCCGTAGCCTTAAGATCTGCCTGTCCTGTCACCTCAGGCAGATCCCTGATTCTAATATTGCGTCAGCGGTTGCGATTTTTGAGGTCATCTAAGAGTAGTTGCAGCTGTGTGACCCTGTCTGTGAGGGTGTCCTGGGTGTCCCGCATACCCAAGATATCTTTTCTTAGGGCTGTCACCTCCGTCTCCAGCGAAAGTACCTTTGTGGTTGTAGCTGACACTTCCTGCTTAACCCCCGCTATCTCACTGCTCAGTGCTGTTTCAAGTCTGGTCACCATGTGGCTCAGATCATCCTTGGTAGGCAGATTTTGTAAGAGGGCCCACAGGGATCGGTCCACAGAAGGTGCAATAGAATGAGACAGCTGGACCTCCCTCTGTGTCTGAGGTATATACAGTTTGGCCAGGCAGTTCAGGGGAAAGCAGCCTGCTCTGAGAGGGCCCTTGGGATGCTTCTGAGCCCTGCCAGGGTGGCAGCCCACTGTGTTCCGGGCTGCCCAAGGAGGCTAGGGATAGCGTGCGGGGAAGGCAGGGAGAGAGGTCGCTAGTTGGCGAGAATGGGGGCAGATCGTGGCCCCGCTCTGTTCCCCTCCCTCCTCTCTCAGGCGTGGCTGGTCCGGAGGCGCCCGATGCAGCGGGCGCCATCTTGGCTGGATCCGGCGTGGAGGCCGGGAGCTGGAGCGGGATTAAATACCTGTCCATCCCTCCTGCAATGTCGTTCACCCGGTGGGCTGTGTCTTGCCACTGTCCGTGACTGCTGGGGATGCTGAAATGTGCGGTATGGCTGTGCTAGCAGGCTGCCGAGGGGTCACGGACCGGGAGCTCAGATGGCTTGCGTCCTCACTCTTCCATGCCGAGACCACGCCCCCTTCATTGTTTTCTAAGGTAACTACTTTACCGCATCAAAAATATGGGAGGTACTAGTGTGCACAACCTAATGCCTATAAAAATCGCCAGGAAGCTGCCAACATATAAAAGCGATCTCAGCACAGTGTCATAAATATTTGTAAATGATATGTGGCGCTACCTCACCTAACTACAATCCTTGAATAAGTGAAAAAATAAAAATATCATTAATCATCACATGTATATGGTATAATACAATGTATATCCTTAATATAAATAAAGTGCAATAGTGATAAATGTGCAAACATATGACGGAATATTGTGCAAAACAACTTATAAAGTGCAGTAAGCTTCTAAAGAAAACTTTCCAAAGTGCAGTCCGTGCTAAGCAGTAGTTGAATGCTCCAATAATGTGACCATTAGAAGAATTTTATACATCAAGTCCCACAATATTGCAATATATTATAATCTTCATATAATAGTTCATTCAAAATCAATTAAAGTGCAAAGCTGGGTGTAGTCCACCTTCAAATCCACCAATCCTCTGTGCTTGGTGCAATCTGGGCTGCTTCCCCTGTTTCCCGCAGCCTCTCACCTCTATTGGCTTCCACTATAGGCCATATGATGCTGTATGAGTGATTACTATTGCTCTCACATCAACTTCCCGCAGTTTCAGCATGCCATATATTGTAGCATGACATCGGTTTTCACAGCCATAGAGAATCCAATCGTATGGTGAGGGAAAGAAGAATAAGGGGCTCCAATGTGTAGTGTGAATAAAATATAGCTTTTAATAATCCACACAAACCCTTACATATAAGCAGAATATAGAGCTCTGTAAACAATGGGTACTTCCGGTCTCGGCCGCAACCGGGAGGGACAACACCTGGCTCCTCCCTGACAAGTTGCGTCACCGTGCGTGGGTGTTGGCACTACTGGCACTAATCTGACGCTGCCTGGGGCTGACGCGGACCCTAACTGACGTTAAAAACTTTATTAGGTAATATACGATGGGTACCCTGAAGCTATGAGAAACGAACCAGTCTCACCCGTGACACTAATACAGTGATCACTGGTGACAGGGTGATTAAGGGGTTAAACCTTTAGGGGGGTACCCTAAAGTGACCTGGGCCTACTACTAAGTACCCTAACGCTGATTATTGTCACAAATGACACCAGTACAGTGATCAGTGAAAAATCTGAAAACTGCACTTAGTGACACTGTGACAGGAAGTGAAGGGGTTAACTGAGTGTGCGATCGAGGGTGAAAAGTGTACTGGTGTTAGTGTAGCTCACATTTTAGATGTCTTCTCTCTGGAATCGTAAAGAATTCCATGAAGGGAGATGACATCACTTCTGCCTGTGTTTACACTTACAGGCAAGGGAAGCATTTCATTCATCAGAACCGATCAGCAGGTCCAGGCCAGAAATAGTTTGCCTGGATGTGAAAGATCGGTTCTGTAACTAATCCAATTGTTGCGAGGGAGCGACATGCGGGTATGGTGATTTGTGCAGCGGTGCCATTCTGCCGCCATATATCGAGGTCAGGCACTGAACAGGAGGGAGGTGCCAGGAACTCAGAATAGGGACCCAAGATGAGGAGGAATCCAGGCTGATTTGTGCAAATCCACTGCAACAGAGCAGGTAAGTATAACATTATTTTCTTTTCTTACATCAGGGGACACAGAGCCATAGTAGTTACTATGTGGGTTAATATGGGAACCGACAGGTGATGGACACTGGCACACCCCTAAGGCAAGACATGTACTCCACTGGAAGCAATCCTTGCTGGGGCTAGCCATGCTGACCGGATCCGTTCTGATGTCTTTTCATGGGCTAAATGCATGGTACCCAGGCCTCGGGTCCAAAGAAACAAGGTTTTGCTTGCGAACGCTCTTCTTTAGAGAGCTGGGCCCTGGGATCCAGTACTTTTTGGTAGTAAGGCCATAAAGTTTTTACTGGCAGGGTGCTGTCACAGGTCCAGGATTTGTGGGTAAGCCGAGGTTCCTGAAGGTTTCCTAAAAGGTCTCGGAGACTACCGTGAAGGGTGAAGATTTGGTCTTTATCTCTGATAAAACCCTGCTGCGAGGAAAAGTCGAGGGAGATTTTCTCAGGAATTTCGCCTTGTATGTATAATGTTGTCATGCCTATGTGTCACCACTGGGGGCTGTATTAAGCACTTACCATCCTGACGCTGGAAACCACACAGAAGCCTTCATTCTTCTCTCCTCCAGCCGCAATAGATCCTCCAGTAAGAAGGGGAGGTCTGGTCTGGTCTCCTCCTGTGCCCCCAAATAGTTTTTTTTCCCCTTCGGGGAACAGGATGCCAAAGCAAAAGGGTCAGACCGCGGCAGCTCAGCGGGGAATTTACCCCCGCCATGTCTACAGACGCCGCTTGCGAGGGAAAGCACTTTCCTTTGAAAAGGAAAGGGGGGGCCGTATTCCACACGGGGGGTGTGGCTAACAGCATCAGACGCCGGACACATGTACAGGAAATGATTTAAGCACTGTGTATAGCTGCTGCCTGGCTGTGGAGGGACAGAGCAAAGAGGTTGGCTGGCTCAGGTTTGGTGACACAGACATTTCCCTTTGACACATTGTACTGTAAAGAGGCTAGGATTAATAGCTATTGCGCTGTACTATAGCCTAGCAGTTTACATTCTTTCGCTGGTAATGCCTCCTCTTTGTGCTTTAAAGCTATCAGTGGCAAAGGGACCAGGAACTCCTCTAAGGGTTCTAAAAGGTCAATGATTACACAACAAACTAAAACCATTTCCAAAAGAATGTCTTCCTCTTCTGAGAGTGTTGCGGCCGGTCAGATTGAGCCGTCCGGGGAAACTGTGGTTGCAGTGGTGCAAGACACTGCAGCCCCTGAGTATGTCGCGATACTCGGGCTATCATTGCTGGTTTGGAAAAGAAGATTGATGCTATTTTATCCCTCCATAGTGGGGTAAAACGTAGCAGATCCCCATCTAGTGCTCAAGACCCTCTTTTGGAGGTTCAGGACGCTGGGGATCAGGTAGATCTTCCCAAAGATTTGGAAGATACTGGTTTGTCCTCTTCGTAGGATTGTAATATAGGAGTAACATCGCAAGACAAGTTGCTTGTGCGTTCTCTTACTAAGTTGGTTTGTTCAACTTTTTTGCTGCCTGCAGCGCAGGCTCTTGATGATCCCACCTCTAAATTGGGATCATTAAAACCTCCTCCATCTGGGGATGCCTTTCCTATTCATGCATGGCTAAGGAAGCTTATGTATGGGAACATCCGGATAAATAATATTCTCCTCCTAAGAGATTCTCCACACCTTATCCTATGGAAGAGGACTTCTATAAGAAATGGGGGGTTCCAGCGATTGATGCTGTGATTGCCTCAGTGAATAAGAATCTCACATGTCCGGTAGATAATGCGCTAATGTTAAAGGATCCAACAGATAAAAAGTTGGAGCTTCTTTCTAAAAGATATATGGTTTTAGCAAGTTCAATAGCGCAGCCGGTTCTTTTAAGTCTATTAAGGAACAGTTTTAGGCAATGCTTAAAGTCTGTGCTTAAATGCTTAAAGGTCTCAACGGCCTCAACCATCACGTTCAAGGGGAAAACCCCAAGTGCAGCACCAAGGTCAGAAGAGATCACAAAACAGAATGTTAAAGCCTCCTTATGAAGGGGTGCCCCCGCTCGCTTGGGTGGGGGGAAGGCTCCTGCAATTCTCAAGGATCTGGCAGGAACAATGTCAAGACAGATGGGTGGCTTCTGCTGTTTCTCTAGGTTACAAACTAGAGTTCCGAGATTTCCGTCTCCTCAGTTTATAAGGTCAAATGTTCCCAAGGGCCCAGAGAAGAAGGCGGCTCTCCTAGTGCTGGATCATCTATTATCCAAGTCGGTAATATCAGAGGTTCGCTTAGAGGAACAGGGCAAAGGTTTTTATTCAAACCTTTTTGCGGTTCCAAAACCAGACGGAGAAGTAAGACCTATTCTAGATCTTGAAGAGCTGAATCGGCACTTGAACATCCGATCCTTTCGCATGGAGTAAATCCGGTCGGTTGTTGCCATCCTCCAAGGAGGGGAGTTTTTGGCTTTTATCGATGCCAAAGATTCATATCTCCATGTGCCAATATTTCCTGATCAACAGAAATTTCTAGAAAAGATGAACCACCACTCCGAAGTAATCCTCGAGGACTGAAGCTCTGTCTCCTATTGATGAGCCCCAGGTGCTGACCGTTACACACACCATGAGCAAGCAAGCAGAACAAAACTCTGGATAGCCGCACACTGGAAAAAGACTTGAAATCCCATCTTTAATTGAAACAACGTGGGTCACATCAAAACAAGATAAAAAAAATCCACAGCAATGTGTAAGCACTGATTACTGTGCGAAACGCGTCAGTATTTTCCGGTGCCCTGTTATTCTTTTGCTGTGGATTTTTTTATTTTGTTTTGATGTGACCCATGTTGTTTCAATTATAGATGGGATTTCAAGTCTTTTTTTTCAGTGTGCGGCTATCCAGAGTTTTGTCCTGCTTGCTTGCTCAACAGAAAGTTCTGCGCTTCGAAATAGAAAATCATTTTCAGTTTGTGGCCCTGCCATTCGGTCTAGCCACAGCACCACGGGTGTGCTCAAATTCTAGCACCTCCTCTAGCCATATTAAGGGCTCAGGTCATAACAATCCTAGCTTACTTGGACGATCTGCTTTTAATAGATCATTCAGTTTCAGGCCTAAACCACAGTCTGGTCACAACTGTAAACTATCTGGAATCTTTAGGCTGGATTCTCCAACCTAGAAAAACCCTCCTTAAAACCATCAAGGAGATTACAGTACTTGGGTCTGGTCATAGATACCATACAGAAAAAGGTATTTCTACCCTAGACAAGAATCAGTTCCATTGTAGAGCTAATTCAAATCATCAAAGCAAAGAAAAAGCCTTCCATTCGTTTGTGCATGAGATTGTTGGGGAAAATGGTGGCCTCCTTCGAGGCCGTCCCTTATGCGCAGTTTCATTCAAGATTGCTACAAAACACAATCCTGTCGGCCTGGAACAAGAAGGTTCAGGCTTTAGATTTTTCAATATTTTGGAGATCCGGGCAGTTCGAAAGTCCTGGATGGTCAGACTGAGGGACTGTCCTGTTAGGACTCAGTCCGACAATGTCACGGCTGTGGCTTACATCAATCGCCAGGGGGGCACGTGGAATTGTGCAGCCCAAAAAGAAGTGAATCATGTTCTGACTTGGGCAGAACACAACGTCCCTTGCCTATCGGCAATATTCATTCCAGGAATAGAAAATTGGCAGGCGGACTACTTGAGTCGCCAACAATTATTTCTGGGGGAATGGTCTCTTCACCCCAACATCTTCCTAGCAATATGTCACAGGTGGGGTACTCCGGACGTGGACCTGTTCGCGCCCAGATTCAACAACAAGGTGGTCAACTTTGTGTCGAGAATAAAGGATATGCTAGCTTGCGGAACAGACGCATTAGTCTTCCCATGGGATCAGTTTTCTCTGATCTATGCATTTCCACCAGTTCTGCTACTTCCGCGTCGTCTTCTCAGGATCAAGCAGGAACAAAAGGAGGTGATTCTGGTGGCCCAGAAGATCTTGGTTTGCCGAAATCATAAAGATGGCAGTAGGAGTCCCTTGGACTCTGCCATTATGCCCAGACCTTCTCACATAAGGTCCGGTATTCCATCCTACCTTACACCCGCTAAATTTAACGGTCTGGCTATTGAGACCAACATTCTAAAGGATCGTGGGTTGTCTCCTTTGATAGTGTCTACCTTGATTAATGCCAGGAAGCCGGCTTCCAGAGTCATTTACTATAGAGTCTGGAAGGCATATGTTTCCTGGTGTGGATCCAGGGGTTGGCACCCCAGGACATATACCCTAGGTAGAATCCTTGATTTCCTGCAAATGGGATTAGAAATGAAGCTGGCCTTGAATACTATCAAGGGCTAGATCTCGGCCTTGTCAATATTTTTTTCAACGGCCTCTAGCTTCTTACTCTTTAGTGCTTAGCTTTGTTCAGGGATAACACGGATCAATCCCCATATCAAGGCACCTCTAAATCCCTGAGATTTGAACTTGGTCTTATTGGCTTTGCAGAAACAGCCTTTTGAACCCTTTGAGTGAATTTCCCTTGGTTCTTTTGACTAGAAAGATTGCAATTTCTTCTGCTAGAAGAATATCAGAACTAGCGGCTCTATCTTGTAAATTGCCATATCTGATCATGCATAAAGATAAAGTGGTGTTACATCCTCATCCTGAATTCCTACCAAAGATAGTGACAGGTTCTCACTTAAACCAAGCTATTGTTCTTCCTTCTTTCTTCAAAGAGTCTCGATCTAGGGAAGAAAAGGCACTACATTCCCTTGAGGTAGTGAGAGCGGTCAGAGTGTATTTAAAGGCGAACGCTTAGGTTCGTAAAACAGATGTTTTATTCGTACTGCCAGATGGTCCAAAAAGAGGACAGTCAGCATCGAAATCCACTATTTCCAAGTGGATTTGTCAAGTCATTATTCAGGCTTATGGTTTAAAGAAGAAAATTCCTCCTTTTCATGTTAAAGCATGCTCAACCAGGGCAGTTAGTGCCTCTTGGGTGGTGCATCATCAGGCCTCTATAGCTCAGATCTGTAAGGCCACAACCTGGTCTTCAGTTCATACGTTTACCAGATTTGATCAAATAGATGTTAAAGGTCATGAGGATGTTGCCTTTGGGCGCAGTGTGCTGCAGGCTGCAGTAGGAGTCTTCTGGCCTCCTTTTTTTGTTGTGTCTCCCTCCCTTCAGTTGCCATTGCTATGATGACATCCCACATAGTAACTACTATGGCTCTGTGTCCCCTGATGTAAGACCAGAAAACAGGATCTTTAAAACAACTTACCTTTTCCTTTTCTTTGATGTACATCAGGGGTAGGGATGAGCTCAGGCGTGTTTGTATGGACCATGTGCAGTGCCCACCAGTAAGTCGGCGCTGCGCTAATCACAGGCAGTGAGGCATTGCCCCAATGTGTGGGTGCAGTGATCGGGCAATGTCTCACTGCCTGTGATTAGTGCAGTGCTGCGCCGACTTCCTGACGGGCTCTGCACGTGGTCCATGCAAACACGCCTGAGCTCATCCCTAATCAAGGGACACAGAGGTCCCTCCCTTCTTATTATACACTTGTATTGCTTGGCTACAAAGCTGAGGGCTCCCAGTAATGGGAAGGGTTATATAGGGGAGTACACGTCTTGCCTTAGGGGCGTGCCAGTGTCCATCACCTGTCGGTTCCCATAATAACCCACATAGTAACTACTATGACCCTGTGTCCCCTGATGTACATCAAAGAAAAGGATTTTACAGGTAAGCTGTTTGAAAAATCCTGTTTTTATAGGAAAACAAGCCTTTACAATCACTTTGACTGCAGGCGTTGGATGGTTACAAGTCTTTATGTGACATTTATTAAAGCGGTTCTCCACCCTGAGGTGGAAGTTCCGCTAATCTGATCCCTCCGGTGCCACAATCGGCACCTTTCAGGGGGGAGGGGGGTGCAGTTACCTGGATAATCCAGGTATCTGCACCCACTTCCGGGACAGACCGCCGCAGATGCCCCGCCCCCCGTTGTGTTCTGGGAAACGCACAGTTTCCAGGACACAGCGGGGACCAGCAGAGACGCGCAGCGCGACTCGCGCATGCGCAGTAGGGAACCGGGCAGTGAAGCCGCAGCGCTTTGCTTCCCGATTCCCTGACAGAGGATGGCGGCGGGGGCAGCAGAGAGACGAGCGATCGCTCATAATCTGCCGCCGTCATCGCTGGACCCTGGGACAGGTAAGTGTCAATTTATTAAAAGTCAGCAGCTGCAATATTTGTAGCTGCTGGCTTTTAATATTTTTTTTAAGGTGCAGAACCACTTTAAGCATTTTTAAAGCCTCATAACCATTCCTCAATGCCTGCCATGAATATTACAATGCAGTAACACCACTCTGTTCGCAAAGGAGCGTTTCTGTTAAAAATTAAGTAGCATGCCGCTTTCATGAGGCATGAACCCTTTTCAGCTGCTTCTATTGATTTCAATGATGATGCTCTGTAACTACACCTTAAAGGATAAGTTCACCTTTTTTTTTTTTCCCTGCTCCCCTTTGTACCAATATAGCATTTAATGTACTTTTTTTGCAAAAATATCAAAGCTTTTCATGAAATCTACATACACTTCACTTGTCGTCATCAATGTTTCTAAATGTATCCATTAGTTTTGTCTTCCTGGTCAGACTATAGGTCATGACACACCCTGCATCATCCACCCTCTTACCTACAAGCCCATTTCCAACAAAGTTGAACTTCTCTTTTTAACAGCACCTATAGTATTTATGGCATTACCATTGAAATCAATTGTGGCGGCTAACAAGTTTTGATGCATCGTGAAAGCGTCATGCTGATTAATTTTTATCACAACACCAACATTCCTGTGGGAACAGCACTGTGTGGTGCCACTGAATATTCATGGCAGGTGTTGAAAAGGGGTTATGGGGCTTTAAAAATGCTGAATAAATGCAGCATAAACACATCGTATTGGCACACGTGTGAACAAGCCCTAACCGACATAAAATTAGGGTTTTGCTAAGTTTTTTTTTTTTTTTAAAGATCTGGGACTAAGCAAAAAAAGTAATACTGCTAAGCTTACTGTAGCAAATGTCATATCCTGTCTAACAGTGATAGTGGTTTAAAGTGAGATGATTTAATGGATTCTGAGCCTGTTGTATACACTGATCACATATACAGCAGTCCTTGCACCCATAAAATACTCCTTAAAGGCCAGTTCACCTTTTGGGGAAAAAATAAATAAATGCACATATTTTTGCAATGTCAGGATTCTGCAGGCAATCCCTGCAGCTTTCAGTTGGTACCTAGATATGGACTGACTGTTTGCAAGCTGCAGGGCTTGTAAATGAGCTATAAGAGTGCTCGCCTGAGCTCTCGTAGTCCATTATGGACTAAAAGACATCAGCCGCAATGGCTGACAGTACTTGTGGTTCTCTCATTCGCAGATTGCTGTGAATTAATGATGTGGCCGTGTGGACAAAGTGTATGGGTTAAGAATATGTATTTCACGCAATAACTGGCAGAGTGCAGTTTTAGTGGTTGTATGACATGAACATCCTAGGATGTGCATGAATGGGTGAACAGTGACCAAAGTGAACAAAAACTGCATTAATTACTGAATACTGATAGCGAATCAGTGGGAATAGTAAAAAAAATCCATGTGTTTTATTAATTTTACAGTATCCTAATCATACTATATGAAACTTATTTTATTCTCTTTTTTTGCCTAGGATTCGCCCTCTAGTGATTATGGAAACAGAAAATTGGGTATGGAAATGTTTAACTCTCTAGGTTGCTCTGTACTATGACAGTTTTTATATACTACAAACAATACACACCTCAAATACCGCCACCTACGTGTGTCAACACTGCGCCAGTACCCTACCTCCCCCAGCTGCCACTTATATATATGTCACTGGATAAATCAAAGAGTAAATATAACCTGACGACTTCACTTTGTCAAATCAATATTACCATGTGGCGCTAAATAAATATAGAAAAGCCCCCCTGTATACCCTTCCACACAGTGTATACTTATAATATATAAAAGGGGCTCTCTAGCCCTTATTCTGGTTACCTAAAAAGTATATGTGTGAAAATATACAAATATACAAACAAATTAAGTATCAAATCACCCTAATTCAAATAGATATACGTGCAAAAAAATTGTGTATCAAATCCAAATGCATATGTATATATCCTTTCCTTTGAAATGCTAGTGAGAAACACAGTACTTTAAATGGAAAAAATGCACATGTGTGAACCACAACTTAATATGTGTTTAAAAATAAAAAGAGCAAGTCCTCAATAGAAGTGTCCAAAAAGAGGGGCTAGTAGTGATACATAGAAGATCAGCAAATCCTTCTCCTGTGTGGTTTCTTATCAGTGTCCCCAAACGATGAAAAACCTTCACCACACCAACAGTGACCCCCTTTAGATGGAGCACTCACCAACTATAACGCCTGGCACTCTCGCACCAGGCTCAACAGGCATTTTAAATCACTCAATTGAGGATCATAGGTGTCCGGCACATAGCATTCAGCGAATAATAATTCCTCTTTTCAGATTCCAGTAAGGTTATTCCCAAAATTCCTCAAAGAGAAAAACAGAGGCCTCCCATAGTGTAATCCTATAAAATATCTTTAATAGCACACTTTAAAAGCCACTCAGTAATGCACTCACATGTATAAAACTTGGAACAAGCACTTCAAAGTCACTGCAATCCTTCACAACAGCAAAACTTCACTCTAAGGCATTGGTGGTCACAGTGGATACTGGTCACAGTTAGCAGTGTCAATGATATCTCTCACCCCTCCTTCTGCTGTATGGTACCCTACAGTCAGGTTCCCAATGACACTCTCTCTCCAGTCCTGTTCCTCGTGTTACAAACACACACACTTCCACCTTGTTTGCAGTGTTGAATCAATCAATAGTAGTTGCCAGATAGCCACGCCCCCGACATGTTTCGTCAGAGGACTTATTCATGGGATTAACACGAGGAACAGGACTGGAGAGAGAGAATAAGAAGTCGTCAGGTTATATTTACTCTTTGATTTATCCAGTTTTTATATACTGCCAATAAATACTATAGTGCCAATATGCTTTTATTCTTGTCTTGTCGAGATTTTTTTTTATTTCTATTTTATTTCCAAAGATTTATAATGCACTGTTGGGAGGCCATAAATGCACTTAGAACCTACTTTATCTGCTTGTACATCAACAAATGTTCATTATCTTGATAGCTTTCATGAAGAAATACAAGTTTCTTGTGGAGAAAAACAAGTAAAGTTATTTTTTTCTAGACAAGATGCTAGTAGTAGTTTAGATATTAATTTCCATTACAATTATAGTGATAGGTTACCCCATTAACATCTCTCTGATTTTGTTTAATACAGTCAATGCTGAATATAAACCTCGTGTACGTACCTCCCAACTTTTGAACTTTAGAATGAGGAACGCTTCAGGGAGATAGTAGCACTCCGCAGAAAAAAGTGAGTGTGGCCAAACATGATAGTGAGAGGGGTTTAAGGACCATGGTTAAATAAAACCTGGGCTTCCTTGTACCTATAAAGTGTACTTTGATTTCTGTGCCACAAGCTGGAGTCTCAGGGATACATATAAACCTCAACACATTCAATTCTCTCCATACCAGGGTTCTTCAGGTCCTTCATAAATATTCTAAATGATTAAGTACTGCAGTATGAACCAACCCTTAAGGGGCCTACACACTATAGAATTTGTATACAATTTTCTTGTACAACATTCCTTTAAATTTACCAAAACCATATAATATGCTGTCAACCTAAACACTTTCAAATTGTATGCAATCAGGCAGGCCCTTGCACTACATAGAATGTAAATCCAAAGGATATTGAACAATAAAAATTGTATAATGTGTATCCAGCTTTAGGGAGAGAGGGGGAAGGATATCTGTGGTATATGGAAGGCAGGCAGGAGGGATCACTAATACATGGAAGGAAGGATCACTATGGTACATAGAAGAAAGGAAGGAGAGATCGCTATGGTATATGGCAGGAAGGATCACTGTCGCCTGGAAGGCAGGATCACTATGGCACCTGGAAGGATCACTTTGGCACATTTAAGGAAGGAAAGATCGCTATGGCACCTGGAAGGCAGGAAGGATAAGACATTTTGGCAGTCTATCCAATGTAGGGGACCCCAAAAACCAGCGTAAATTGCTCATTTCACTTCCTTACCAACTATCACAGTTTTGGAGGCCCTAAAATGCCAAGATAGCATGTTGAGTCCATGGAATTTTTTTTTTTATTTTTTTTTATTTAGTAGTATGCGACATACAATGCAAAGGCAACTTCACAGAATGTGTGATACAAATAGTTACAAACAATCATATTGCATGGGTATCAGAGCCAATGATAAGAAATCCGAGGAGAATAGTACATATACAGCTTTGTGGTCTTGTCAAGATGAGATTAAAGCTCCATCTAGTTGGGATCCTCTACTACTTAAAATATTATTGATACTAGCCCTGCTACCCTCGAAGAGTTTAGATATCTGTAGATAGGGAAAGAGTATTGTGTAGTAGTCAAATGGGGTCGGAGCATACCGTATTTTTTCTTTTTTTTTTTTCAAAATAGTTTATTGTGGTTTTGAAATATAACAAACAGAGCATACATAAGCAAAAAGATAAACATCAATGTATCATCTCAGAGACAAACAATGCAAATATATAGTCAATGTAATACCTAAGCCTAGAGATTTGGTGAGGAAGCATACCTGGAACAATTATTGTTTATAAAAAGGGGAGAGAACAAATAATTGAGCAATAAAAGTGGGGTAATGAATTACATGGGGTCCACTACTGTCTATCATGTTGCTTAGAAGACTGGGACATAAGAGTAGTGGGCGTAATAGTGATGGATATGAATACCCCAAACAGCAGTAGCTACGAAAACCCATTACAGGTCACAAAGGATAAAATGTAAACCTATAAACGTGCATCAAGTCTCTGGTAACAGCATCCACCCCATATGGGAACTAACTGTGGATGAGAGTAACACACCCGGTGGAACAACCGAGGAGTTTGTGTGGAGACTTGATGGAAAACAGTGTAACTGAACAAACCATTTTTGTTTTTAAAAGAAAGATTTAAAGGATAACAAAAGTTAGAGCCCAACCGAATATAGAACATAGAGGGGGGGATGAGGAGGAATGAATGGGGAGGAAAAGTAAAGGAATGTTGACTAGAGCAAAAAATACCAAGATCATGTAAGCATCCCAATGTTTATTTAGGACGATGAAGAGGGTGGTAGGTGAGTATCGGTATAAGTAGGGGATAGCTTGAAATGTATCCAACATGCCCAGGTGTGAGTGAATCGGGAGTGTGTGTCATGAGCTTGATGTATAAGTCTTTCCATTTCTTCAGTGTGATTGATTTGTCTAAACCAATCAGTCAAGGTAGGAATCTTGGCGGTTTTCCAATGTCTGGGGATGCACATCGTGGCGGCATTTATCATGTGTAAGGCAAGAGACTTCTTATAGCTGCTCTGTGGGATCTGCGTGTGATGAAGGAGATATTGGGCTGGTGAATAGTTCGGAGTGTATGTCGTGATCTTTACTACATTGTCATGGACTGCTCTCCAGAACGGTTGAAGTATTGGGCAGTCCCACCAAATATGTAGAAAGGAACCAATATCAGAGTCACATCTCCAACAAGTCGGGGGGATGTCTGGAAATAATCTATGTATTTTTTCAGGAGTGCGATACCATCTAGAGTATATCTTATATCGGTTCTCTTGTGCCGATACGTTTAAAGTACCCTTATGGGTATGTTCATATGTTCGCAGCCAATCTTCAGTGGTCAAGGGAGTTAACAGGTCATTATCCCATTGCAGTTTAACAGTATCCTGTGCTTTGGTGTCCGAGTGAAGTAAAGCAGTGATGGTGGAAATCAAGTGCTTTTGGGGTTCGGAGCTGTTGCATAAAGTTTCAAAGGGGGTAAGCTCCCTATTCCAGAGTGTCAGTGGTTGTGAAGTAAGGAAGTGCCTGATTTGGAGATATTTAAAAAATGGTAAATGAAGTTCTGGAAATTTAGAAACCATATGGGGGAATGAGAGAATCTCCCCGCGTTCAATGAACTGGGATGTTCTGTAAGTCCCTGTCTGGTGAGGAGGTCTATGTTCTGAGATACCGGGGGGAAAATCCGGGTTAGAGGATAAAGGAGTCATAGGCCCTAGTAGTCCGTCAACGCAGAGAGTGGCACTCGTACGGTGTAGAGCCTGTATAGTTGGGCCTATAAAGGGGTGAGTCCGGATCGGCATGGGGAGTGCTGATTTAGCTATCCATGGGAGATTGGTCAGAGGAAGTGGAATCATGTCTTGTTCTAGGTGGATCCAAGCTTTATTGTGGTGATGAACATGCCAATCCACAATTCTAGTGAGCAGACAAGCGTGATAATAGTTGTGTATATCTGGTATACCCAGGCCACCATCATGTTTGGGGAGAATTAGTTTGGCCCAGCTTAGCCTCGGGGCACGGTATCCCCAGATAAATTGTCTGCACATATGTTTATATGCACGGAAAAAAAGTTTGGGAAGAAGTATAGGGATTGTTTGTAGGAGGTATAATAGTCTAGGAAGGATATTCATTTTGAGGATTGCAATCCTTCCAAACCATGAAAATGGGCCTTTGTGCCAGGTAACAAGGTCTTCTTGAATTTTAAGTAGCGTCGGGCCAAAATTCAGATCATATAATTTGGATAAATCAGAGGGGATGTTTATACCTAGATATGTTAAGGCCTGCCGCTCCCAACTGAAGGGGAAGTTACGCTTGCAGTGAGCCAAGTCAGAATCCGATAAAGTGATATTCAACGCTTTCGATTTTTCGAAGTTTATTTTTAAATTAGAGAGGGTTTGGAAGGATTGCAGGTTCCTCAACAAGTTTGGAATCGAGATTATCGGGTCTGTAAGAAAAAGCAGTATATCGTCTGCGTACGCAGCAATTTTATACGATTTACCCTTTATGTCTATCCCACGTACATCAGGATTATCTCTCAACATTCGAAGAAGGGGTTCAAGGGTCAGAACATAAATGAGTGGGGATAGTGGACACCCCTGACAGGTACCATTGGCGATGGAGAAGGCATTCGACAGACGACCATTAACTCTTATTTTAGCCGTGGGAGTAGAGTAGAGGACCGCAATCATGGACAGAAGTCGCGGAGGAAGGCCAAGATGCTGGAGCACAAGATGCATGTAGTCCCACGCCACTCTGTCGAATGCCTTCTCCGCATCCAACGAAAGAAAAAAGCCTTTCTTTTTTGTGTTAGTCAGCCAATGGTGAATGTTCAGAGCTTTTGTTGTGTTATCTCTGGCTTCTCTACCAGGGATAAAGCCCACTTGGTCAGTTGAAACGATATCAGAAAGTAGGGGGGAAATCCTATTAGCTAAAATCTTAGCATACCATTTAATGTCCACATTAAGCAAGGAAATCGGGCGATAGTTGGGGATCAGTGTTGCGTCTTTACCTGGTTTGGGGATCAGTGTGATGTGCGCTTCGAGTAAATCTGTAAGTGGTCTAGTGGATGTTGAGAGGTCATTAAACGATGCAAGAAAGCGGGGAGTCAATACCTCAGACAAGGACTTATAATAAGCTGCAGACAGGCCATCTGGGCCTGGGCTTTTGCCCGCTTTCAGTTGTTTGAGGGCAAGGGTGGCTTCGGACAATGAAAGGGGGGCATCTAGTGTTGTCGTAGTAATGGGGTCTAGAGAAGGAGGCGCGTATTTAGAAAGAAAATCAGATATAATGTCTGTTCTAGAGCGTGTCATATCTGTATGTGGTTGGTGCGGTAGATTATACAGTGAATGAAAGTAAGTCACAAAATTTTTTGCAATAGCATCAGAGTCAACAATTGAGTCTCCAGTTGGGGTAACAATCTTATGGATAGTATAGGACGCTTTCCGCTTCTGAAGGGCTCTGGCTAACAATTTACCAGCTTTATTGCCCGATTCGTAGAACAATTTGTGGGTAAGAGCAAATTTGCGCTTCAAGGTTTTTTGCAGTTCGTCTAGTAGCTCAGCTCTAACTGCCGTAAGCTCAGCCAGATGTGATTCAGCCAGTGTGCGCTTATGAGCCCTTTCCAACAAGTGAATGCGTTTGTATAGTTCATCTAAATGTGCTTTCTTTAGTTTACGTCTCTGTGCAGTCATAGATATAAGCAAGCCGCGGACAACACATTTATGCGCCGCCCAAATGGCTGCACGGGGCACATCGTCTGTCGCGTTTTCTGTAAAATAGTTAGATAGGCAGTCTTTAAGTGAGGCAATATTGGCTGTGTCTAGTAATAGAGAATCGTCAAGTCTCCATATGGTGGATCGAGGAGGACCTTGTGACAATAAAAGGGAGATTGTTATTGGGTTGTGGTCAGAGAGGAGTAACGGTTCAATCGTGGCCTTTTCTAAACTGGCAATGTCTGCTTGTGAAAGAAAGAAATGATCTATCCGGGAATATTTGTCATGCGGAGGCGAGTAGAAAGTGAAGTCTTTAACCGTCGGGTGAAGTGTGCGCCAGGTATCATGTAGGGATAGTAATTGGAGTTGTGATTTGATATCTCTTAATGCCCGGAAAGTAATACAAGAGGAGCCATTAGAGGTATCAAGGGAGGGATTTAGGGGAACATTAAAATCTCCACCTACAATAAGGAGTCCAGTCTGGAATGTCGTAAGCAGGGAGAGAGTTTCTCTGAAAAAGGAAACTTGGTGAGAGTTTGGGGCATAAATGTTAGCTATAGTCACCTGTCTGTTGTAGATGCTGCCTTTGAGGAAGAGATATCGTCCTTTTTTATCACAGAGCACGTCAGACACGATTAACCACTTGCTTACTGGGCACTTAAACCCCCCTCAGTCCCAGACCAATTTTCAGCTTTCAGCGCTGATGCACTTTGAGTGACAATTACGCGGTCATACAACACTGTACCCAAATGAAATTTTTATCAATTTTTATCACAAATAGAGCTTTCTTTTGGTGGTATTTAGTTACAGCTCGGAGTTTTATTTTTTGCTAAACAAACAAAAAAAGATGCAAAAAAAAAAAAAAAAAAAAATCATGTTTTAATAGTTTGTTATAAAATTTTGAAAACGGGTCATTTTTCTCCTTCATTGAAGTGCGCTGATTAGGCGGCACTGATAGGCTGCATTGGTGGGCACTGATGGGCTGCATTGGTGGGCACTGATAGGCATAGTTAAGGCGGCACTAATAGGCACAGATAAGGCGGCACCGATGGGCACAGATAAGGCGGCACTGATGGGCAAAGATGGGCACAGATAAGATGGCACGGATGGGTGGCACGGATAAGTGGCACGGATGGGTGGCACGGATGGGCACTGATAGGTACCACAGATAGATGGGACTGATGGGCACTGATAGGTGGCACTGATAGGTGGCTCTGATAGGTGGCACTGCTGGGCACTGATGGGCGGCACTGATGGGCGGCACTGCTGGGCACTGATGGGCGGCACTGGGGTGCAGCACCTTTGAGGCAGATTTTGGGTGGCACTGTGGGTGGCACTGTGGGTGGCACTGTGGGCACTGCTGGGTGGCACTGTGGGCACTGCTGGGTGGCACTGTGGGCACTATGGGCACTGCTGGGTGGCACTGACAGGGGGGCACTTACTTTATTTCAGGATGGCACTGCGGGTGGCAGGTGGGCACTGGCAGGGGGCAGGTGTCCGCTTTTATTGCTGGCCGTGATCGGGACTGATGTCCCGAACACGGCCGCCGGCGATCGGCTTTTTTTTTTTCTCCTCACGCTGTCAGCGCGAGGAGGAATACTAGCCGATTACCGGCTCCGTTTTATCACATGATCAGCTGTCATTGGCTGACAGCTGATCACGTGATAAGGGGTCGGGATCGACCCCTTACACGGATCGGTGATCAGGCGAGTCTCACGGACTCGCCGATCACAGAGCGCGCCGCGCGCGCCCCTCAGGGGGCGCGCAGGCCGCTCGTAACCGGGACGACGTCAATAGACGTAGTCCCGGCAATCTAGGTCCGCGCTAATGCCGTCATTCGGCAATAGCGCGGATCCCAAGTGGTTAAAGGACAGGATTTTGAAATGAGTATAGACACCCCTTTCGATTTAGCGTCATCATTGGTTGCGTGATATACTAGGGGATAATTGGCGTTTTGGAGTTTGGGGATTGCGTCAGTACGAAAATGTGTCTCTTGGATAAGGGCAATATGTGCTTTAGCTTTGTGCAGTGTATATAACAATTGTGATCTTTTTTCGGGGGTATTTAAACCTTTAATGTTTAAGGAATAACAGATAGTAGGGGAGGCAATCTGTGATAAATCCCTAGGTGCATTTGTGGGGGGATCTGGGACCTCCATATTGCAAGGGTATCGGGTGAAATTGGGGTTGTGGAAAGGAAAGATACGGGGGGGAGAGACACACAAAAAAAAAAAAAAAATTAAAATACCACTGTTTCAGGTGGTAAAATATAGGTGACGGTGTAAGGAGAATCAGGGGACCCCACACCGGAGAGATGTGTGACCCCTTATCCACCCCACAGCGGGGTTAACCAGGACAAAGCCCAATGGAGGACTGGCAGAAAAAATTGCGAATGAACAAATAGGTAGTATACAGTATATAATATATAATATACAGAGAAACGGTGGTACGGCCCTCGGGACTAAGGAGACGGGCACAATGTTCATGAGATATAATGGGTAACATGGAGATTTGATAAGTAAACAGCGGTTAGCACACTGGTGTATCCATGGAGATAGCACAGATATAATAGATAATACAAGTAATCGGAAAGGTGAACAGGTAAGTTACAATCTGCATAATGGGTAATGGACAGGTGGATTACTGGAAGAGTGTAGGTTGATCTGAGCTAGCTCATTAGAGGAGGAGAGGCATAACATCGAATTATGGAGGATTATAGCTAAGGTCTTGTGCAACATGTAATGCTACATCTTGTCGATAGGGGCGTGCAAGCAAGAAAGAAAATTAGGTGATACCAGAGCAGTTAAGGCCTAGAAGACATTTTGAGTCATATGGAAACAAAAATTAAAGCATATCAAATATAGGGGATACTAAATTAGGATTAGGCTCATGGGAATACCTAAAGAGTGGAATAAAATCAAAAAGCAACAAATATTATTAGCCAATGTTAACAAACTTAGTAAATGGAAACCTGCAGGCTGTAGATACAATGCAGAAACAGAGTAGGCAGGGTAGTGGCACGCTTACTTCCTGAGATGTATAAAGGGTTCTTGGTGGTCACACGTTCGTACCTGCGCCCAAACATGGCTATAGTAAACGAACCTTAATATATATTGAGCTGCAGAGAAGTTTAAATAGCGAGCCACATGTTACTACGGTTGATATAACCTACCAGGTAAGTGTCATATATATTACTGCAGCCTGTATATACTTAGCCCGCCATGAGAAGAAACCTAGCAGGAGAGTAAACTTAATGAGCAAGTCAGAAAACTGTAGCTGAACAGAAGATAATCGTACCAAAAGATCCTTCAGTACGGTACGAACGACAAGCTTAGTTTCGTATGGCCGCAGCAACAGTCCGAACGAGGATCCGTGTAGATAAATTGTGGAAATATTATATATCTAGTGGAAAGTAGAAAGTATAACCTTTGAAATCCGCTATGTGTTCCAGTTGTCGTAACGTGGAGGAACCTTTTCAGATGCGAAAGCTTCATAGAGGACAAGTAGGGTGGGTATCTAAAGCCGTCCGCCTATGCAATCCGCCGGCATCCATCACAGTGCCAGGTTTCCCGTTTGAGGAGGCAATATAGGCAAGATTTACATCCAACCAGGACGAACGAACAAGTAGTAGATGATATGTCCAGAAGAACTAAGGTAGCAGTAGGAACAACAGCCGTCAAATTCCAGGTACTGCATGAAGTTAAGGATGTATACATCTGAGATGTCAATAGTCCCTTCGTGCTCTACGCGAGCGTGGAGAGGAAATTGGGCTGTAATCTCTGGTAATGGTACCAGAGTGTCGGGTCCCCCTGGATCGAGATGTAGATCTTCTCCTCCGATACGGGGTAGCTTGAGTGTCCATCAGGTCGTCAGGAGGAAGCATAGGTTTAGGTATCAGCGGACGAAAGTTAGCATACCAATTCGGGATTGCGATCGGAGGCAAGTCCAGTATAGCACAAAAGTTGGGCAGGTCTTCTGGTACCTTAAGATGAGCCGTACGTCCGAGATGAGAGGCGGTAAGACAGAACGGAAATTTCCATTTGTATAAAATACCTCTAGATTTCAGCACATCCAGAAGTGGCTTCAAATCTCTGCGGTGTTGTAAGGTGATACCAGAAAGATCTTGGAATATCTGTATATGGGCGGATTCATATGAGATTTGCTGTTTAAGTCTAGCAGCCTTCAATATGTCTTCCTTAAGTCGGTAGTCGGTTAAGCAGCATACTACATCTCGTGGAGGATCAGTGTCCCTGCCTTTGGGTCTGAGCGCTCGGTGGATCCGATCCATGCTAATGGCAGTGTGGGAAGGCCTATCCAGCACGGAGTTAAAGATGGCCGAAATCGCGGGAGTTAAACTGTCACCTTCAACGACTTCAGGGAGGCCTCGGACTCTGAGGTTATGGCGCCTCCCCCTGTTGTCCAAATCCTTCATGTGCCTTTGCATATCCCTGAGTTGTAGGGTATGGCTATCGATTTTCCTAGTGGAGCGACGAATGTCCAATTCGTGTGATTCTGTCACCTTTTCCACAGTATGCATGCGGTCCGATAGCATTTTAAGATCAAGGCGTAGTTCAGCAATGGCCGCCGATAATGTATCCTTGATGTCCGAGGCAATCGTGCGAAGGTCGTTCATATTAATAGCTGCAGAAGAGGTTTCCGAGCGTGGGCCGTCTGGAGAACTGGCATTAGCCGGTGTCACGTCCGGGGAAGTCTCTGAGAGCACGATATCAGTGCGGGAGCGAGAGCGCGTGTTTGAGGCCTGTGAGGAATCATGGCGCGACGGCGCCATGTTTCCCCTCTGTGATCGGGAACATCTCCGGGATATTATGCTCTCGTCCGGTCGCGTTTCCCCTCGGGGAGCGGGAACGTGAAGCTGAAGATGTCCGAGAAGCCGTTCCCATGATACGTGCCTATGTAGCAACTGATATACCTCAAATCGGCGGTAGTGTTCGTCCCGAGGTGCCGGAGCTCACCTATTACACGTCCGCCATTGAGCTCAGCTAGGCCACGCCCCCCGTATTTTTTCTTTTTTAAGTTAAGAAGGGAAAAAGTAGGACCGAGAGGAGGGAGAAGGGGAAAGAGAAGATTGGGGAATGAAATGACAAAAAAGGAAAAGAAGGGGTAAGGGGGTAATGTGGGTAAGGTGGATAGGGTGGGGTCCTCTCTCAGGGAGCAAGAGATCCCCTCGGCTCATCAGCTGGCCAACGTTTGGAACAGCGATCTCCAGCAATCATCATGAGCTTACTAAGTCTCGTGGAGGTATTCTTCCGAAAAGCGAAACTGGGTCCAGTAGAACCATCTGTTCCCATGCTCCTCTGTTTTATCCCTCATTGTGGCAGTCAGGTCTTCCATTCGTTCAATATTATTCACCCTTGCGAACCACTGGGTCACCGTTGGAGCAGATTGCTGCTTCCACTGACTTGGGATGCAGGCCCTAGCTGCATTGAGGAGATGTTTAAGTAAGGACTTATGATAACGCTTTCTCGACATGCGAGTTAGAAGAACTGCTGCGGGATCATTGTCTAAGGAAATGTCTGTGAACTTGTGGATGAGTCTCAGGACAGGTTGCCAGAATGTTTGTAATTTAGGGCATTCCTTGAAAATGTGGAGAATGGTGCCAGCCTGTTGCTCACAGCGCCAACAGCGGTCAGATTGACCGGGGAATATTTTGGCCAACACCACCGGTGTACGATACCAGTGTGTGATCAGCTTATATGAGATCTCCTGATATTTACTGCAGAGTGACAACTTATGGGCGAAAAAAAAGTATTCTGTCCTTCTGTGGTTTGGAAAATGTAGTTTGTAAGTCCCTTTCCCATTTAGCTAGGAAGGGCGGATCCGTGGAGGATTTTGCGTCTGTCAAGATTTGGTAGGACCTAGAGAGGGACCCACGAATTGGGCCATCATCCAGGCAAAGTTCCTCGAAGGGTTGGAGTTGTCTAGAAAAGAGCGAGTGGTTAGGTAAAGATCCAAGGAAATGGATGAGCTGTCTAGCTCTCCAGCTATCCAGTGCAACAGGTACTTGTTCTAGCAGTATGGTCCCCATGGGAATCCAGCCCGTGGGTCCAAGAAATAGGGCTGCTCTCAGAAGCCCTTTCAGGGCTTGCCTTGTAAAGGCCTGATCATACAGGCCTGGAGGGAATCCAGGATGTCCAACAATTGGGGTCATAGGAGAAGGGCAGTTAGTCAGGTGGGATAGGGGGAAAAAATTATCGATCTCGGCGAGCGAGGGGCCAATTAACGGGTGAGTAGTCACACAGGGCTCCAATGGCCTCCCCGCCCAGGGCAGACCAGCCAGTGGAACCCGCGCCATCTCCTGCTCCAGCTTGACCCATAGCTTCAGTTCCCCATGTCGACACCAGTCAACCACCTGTGTCATGTGCGTCGCTGTGTAATATAAAGCAGGGTCCGGGAAGCCAATACCTCCCCGCAATTTCGGTCGCAATAGCATTGCCCTACCAATACGTGGATGTTTGCCGCGCCAGAGGAACTTGATAAAAATTGAGCGAACCGCATGAAAGAAAGTCTGGGGTATTTTGATAGGTAAGGCTTGTAGTAGATACAGAAGTCGTGGCATTGCGTTCATCTTCAACACATTACAGCGTCCGAACCATGACAGAGCTAGTGGGTCCCATCTTTTAAGGTCCGCTGTAAGCGCCGTCAAGAGGGGCTGAAAATTTGGGGAAAAAATGTCCTTGGTGTTGGCTGGTATTCTGGTGCCCAAATACTGTATAGACCGGGTGGCCCATTTGAATGGGAAAAATGGTCGTATACCTGCCAGTGTGCGTTCTGATATGCAAACGTTCAGAGCCTCTTATTTTTGAAGATTGACTTTAAACTTGGATAAGGTACCGTATCGTTTTAATTCGTGTAGCAACAAGGGCAGGGACGTTATTGGTTTTGTGATAAAAAATAGGAGGTCGTACGCAGCCCCTTTGTGGTGATAATAATCCGACTGAACCCCGCTAACATTAGGGTTGTCTTTTTATGTGTCTAAGAAATGGCTCCAGGGAGAGAACGAAAAGAAGGGGGGAAAGTGGGCATCCCTGCCTGGTCCCGTTAGAGATCGCAAAAGGTTCTTAATCTATCCTATTGACTTGGACCGTGGCAGTAGGGCTAGAATATAGAGCAGCTATCCAGTCCATTATCGATTTAGGCATTCCGAATGACCGTAACGCTTCCCGGAGAAACACCCAATCCACCCTGTCAAATGCTTTTTCCGCATCAGTGGACAGGAGTAAAAGTGGGGTGCCTGATCTCTTCGCCTTCTCTATGACGTTAAGTGTCCAGACGGTATTGTCCCTCGCCTCTCTGGACTGTATAAAACCCACCTGGTCTAGAGCCACCAGGTGCTGCATAAAACAGCTGAGCCTGGAAGATATGATTTTCGTGAGGAGCTTAACGTCACAGTTCAGGGGAGAGATGGGCCTGTAGCTGGCACACAACAACTGGTCCTTTCCACGTTTAGGGATCACAGAGATAGATGCCCATAGCATGTCTGGAGGAATGCCATGCCCTTCCAGGATGGTGTTAAAGGCTTTATTAAATTGGGGGGCTAACAGCCTCTGAAAGGTTTTGTAATACATAAGCGTAAAGCCATCCGGTCCCGGGGCCTTCCCCGGCTGTGTGTCTGCTATGGCCGCAGTCAGTTCTATGCGGATAGGTTGGGATAGTAGTTCTTGGTCAGTCTCAGAGAACACAGGTAGTTTTGCCTCTCTGAGATATTTCTGGATATTGGAGATGGTGGTGGCGGGAGTGGTAGCTGCCTGAGACTGATTTCATAGTTTCATAGTTAGTAAGGTTGAATAAAGACACCAGTCCATCTAGTTCAACCTGAGTGTCTACAATTGTCCCTATCCCTGTACTTTACACACTCACATTGGTCCCTACCCACAATCCAAGGTCCCCGTTCATATACTAGGGCCAATTTTGGATAGATGCCAATTAACCTACCTGCATGTCTTTGGTTTGATCTAGATTGTAAAGCTTTGAATAGAACTCTCGTAAAGCCGCTGCAAGGTCTGGGGAGGCATGTATCTTGGACCCCGTCGGGGTTGATAATGCAGGAATATACGATTGTGCTCGTTTTGCCCTGAGTGCATTGGCCAGCAAGCGGCCACACTTGTCACCATACTCCTAAAACGAGCGGCGCGCCTTGAGTAGGACATGTTTGGCCTGATATAGAGAATGGTTTCTAATTGCCTCTCTAGTCTGGAGCATCTCTGCTTCTAGCGCGGGATCAGATCTCGTTTTGTGCCTCTCCTCCAGCTGATGGAGTTTTGTTAGTAGGTCTGTCAGAGTTTTAGCACAGCGTTGCTTTATCGTATGTCCCAGTTTAATAAAGATCCCCCTGATGAAGCATTTATGTGCTGCCCAGACAGAGAGAGTGTTAGACACGGAGCCTTTATTATTTGCAAAGTAGGCACGTAATTCTGTGCTTATCTCCGCTGCCCCATCGGGGTCTTTAAGGAGTGTTTCGTTCAGACGCCAAAGTGGTGTCTTCTGGTGTAAGTGTGGAATCGTGAGTTCCAGAAGAACCGGTGCATGGTCAGAAAGCGTTATCTGGCCGATCGCTGCTTTAGAGGTGAGGGGGATGGTGGAGTGTTGGATTAGGAAAAAATCGATCCTGGAATAGGATCCATGAGTGGGAGAGTAAAAGGTGAAATCCCGTTCTCGTGGATGGAAAATCCTCCAGATATCCACCAGTTGATGGCTATGTAGCAACTCTTTGAGGTTACGTCATGCGCTTTGGGGTAAGAGTCCTTAGAGGGATCTAAGGTAAGATTAAAGTCTCCACCCACAATGAGAGTGCCCTCACAGAACGTCTCGAGTGTGGTTAGGAAAGTTCCCAGGGCCTGAGCTTGATTCGTATTGGGTAGATAGTAGTTCGCAAGGGTAAATGTGTGAGAGTCTATTTTTCCTTTTAGGAGCAGGAACCTGCCCTCTGGATCTCGAAGTTCATCCAAATACTGCCAGTGTAGTGATTTGGATAATAAAAAATGCTTATCCCTTTGGATTTGGATGAGGCAGATGGACTATGGTAAGCCACTGGAAATTGCTTGTTGGCAAGCTTTGGTACCCTGTCCGCCCGAAAATGTGTCTCTTGGAGAAAGACTATGTGTGCCCTATGTCTCCAGAGTTCCAACAAACAGCTGGTTCGCTTTTCTGGAGAATTAAGTCCTTTAATATTCCAAGAGAGAAACTTAAGAGCCATGGTGGCGGGGCACCTGCTCCCCGAGAGGGGGGTGGGGAGGGGGAATGAAGGGGGAGGGGAAAGGAGTAAGCGAGGGGTAAGAACAAGGGTCAAAGTAGGTGGCAAGTATGAGCTGGGTGAAAGGGGAGATAGAAGGGGGGAAAAAAGAGAAGAAGAACTATCAAGGGAGGGGGTAAGGCACAGTCAAGCGCGGAGCCCCAGCCATTGGGACCCCCGCAGCAACAGCAGAAAATAAACGATAAAACATTATAATCATATGACAAAATAACATCACCAACGTGGCAAATAGTACATTTAATCGAAATCCCATAAAGGGAAACCAGATACATTCTGTGGGGATTCGTAAAATAACAGGACCCATACCCAGTGACGGTTATTAAAGGCCCAGGTGTCGGATCTAACAAGCCCGAAGTCCCATGGGGAATGTAATATGAAATGTAAGGGGAGCCGTCCCATTCCCTCCCATAAACACCCCTCGGACCTCCCGATAACCGGCTACTAAAACCCTGCTTTCTTGCTCTGTCCATGGTCCTCTCTCCCCCGACCCACCCCCCCCATAAGAAAACACCAAAACCCCCCTGCCAGGGAGCGAGGGCGTCCCTCCCAACAAGTTGCCTCAAACTTGGCCACTCCGGGAGCAGGTCTCGCCACTCGGGGAAACCCGAAGGCCCCCCGAAAGGCGAACAAGCAACTCCGGTATCCCCTGGAAGACCAGGGGGGAGGGGGGAGAGGTAATGAGATAAAAAAAAGAGGGGGGTGAAGTAGATGGGGGGGGGGGGGGGGGGATTATAGCATAGGTAAAATATACCACAGAGGTCTAGAGACCTTTCCCCACTAAACAGCGTGATAATGGTAGGCGTGCCTCCATGCGTAGTAGTAGTGAAGTCCACTGTTTGCTAATAACACTGCATTTCCAGCCCAACAACAGCGTATCTGTCAGACATCAAAAGTACATAAAAAAAAAAGGAAAAACCCAATGGGGGGGGGGAACCAGAAGGTGTGGGGAAGGAAAGCAATTACTATCCCTATCCCCTCCCAGGGTCGTTCCCCCCCCCCTCCCCCCCCAAGTCCAAGGGAGCACATGGCGTCCTATTTGTTCCAGGAGGCTGGGTGAGTCCTTCTGGGAAAATCAGGCTTGCTTCAAAATGGACCCGATCACTGAGGGTCACTAGCTAGCCACATCAAAAACTGGCTGTAAACAGAAAAAACAGAAACAGTCTGGCATGTCCGGGAAGGGGGGATATCAGAGTACCTGGTTCCATAGAATCAAGGGGCCGGTCCCCGTGGATCTCGTGAGCGACCTCTCTGCATGCAACGTCCGGCTCTGGCTCCCCGTTGTCCTCCAGCGGTGGGGTGGTGTTGCGCGTTCAAGAGAGCATTCATCAGGAGCCAGTTGGGTACAGCGACTGAGTCTATTGCGGCAAAGGCAAACATGTGCGGTAACTCCGAGGGATGACGTAGAGCGAAGGTCTCAGTCCCCTTTCGTATAATTAGATGAAATGGGTGACCCCACTTGTATGTGAGACCTTTCTCACTGATACCATCTAAAATGGGTTTTAGCGCCCGCCTCATCAGTAGGGTTCGTCGGGAGATATCCGGAAGCAGGTGTATCGCAGCGCCATCAAACTCCAGCACTCCCACTCGCCATGCCTGTCTCAGGATTTCTTCCTTGAGATTAAAGGAGTGCAAACAGCAAAGGACGTCTCTGGGCCTATCTGGCAGATTGGGGTTAGGACCAAGAGTCCTGTGTGATAGCTGTGTCTTGTGGACGGTACAAGTACCGATTGAAGACAGTGGTCACCGTCGACCGGAGGTCAGACTGCAGGACAGACTCTGGGATTCCTCGCAGGCGGATATTCTGTCTGCGACTGCGATTTTCCAGGTCATCAATAAGCAACTGCAGTTGGAGATATTGATCACTGATATCTGTCTGTGCGGCCTGAACTTCTTGTACCCTGTGAGATAACACTTCCTGTGTCTGCTCCACAGTTGAGACCCGTGTATCTATAGCTGTGACTTCCTGTTTAAGGGCTTGCATCTCCCCCCTCATTGCTAGCTCCATTCTAGTGGCCAGTGCTTCAAAGTCAAACTTATGCGTGGGGTCAGCCTGCAGTGCATCCCCATACTGCTGAGCATGGGTATCATGTGTACTCAGTGTCCTGTATGCTGGAGCCATGTAGAAGTTCAGAAACAGGGAAGGAGGGATGTGCACATGGTGAAGCCTGCTCTGAGCCAAACAATCCCTCTGTCCGGTCTGGTGATGCAGCCAGCGATAGTGGGAGACAGGGAGACAGATCGCTGAGGGAGAGCAGGGCGGCATCGTAAGATCATCCTCCCTCTGCTGTCTTCCACTCTGGATTCCCCTCTCTCCTTGCGAATCGTCTGCAGCGTGTCCCGCCGGCGCCATCTTTGATTTCGCCGGGGTAGAGGCCGACTGTTTAAATTGCTTAATATAACGATCCATGCCGCGGAACGGGTGTTGAGTGCTGCAGATCGTTCCCCAGACCTGTGGGTGCGTAGGTGATGTGTCTGTTGTCCGGTATGCTGATACTGCTGCGCTGCACGGGTGCCGCCGGCCAGGAGCTCACAGCGTTAGCGTCCTCTCGCTGCCATGCCAAAGCCACGCCCCCGTCCATGGAATACTTTATACCACAAGTTTTGAGAAAATTACCAAAATGTTTACTTTACAGGACCCGAAAACCAATCACCGCCTTCGGGCTTTCTAAGGTAAATTTTCAAAACTTATGACAAAATTGAGATCTGCAAAATACTCAACATGCTTCTCAGCAAATAGCCTGGGGTGTCTACTTTCCAAAAAAAGGTAATTGGGGGGGGTGGGGGGTTGTGCTATCTTGGCATTAACATATTACATGGTATCCAAAACTGTGATAAGTAGCAAGGAAGTGAAATGAGCAATTTACGCTCCTTAGAAAGCCTGAAGGCAGTGATTGGTTATGGGGGTCCTGTACGCAGCTAGACTGTCAAAGTTTAGCTGTGTATGTGGTATACATGTGGTATCCCCATACTCAGGATAAGCAGCAGAATGTGTTTTGGAGTGTAATTTCACATATACCCATGGCATGTTTGAGCAATTTCCAAAAACCTGTGGCAAAACATTCAAATATTCCATTGACTCAACATGCGTCTCATGAAATAGCTTGTTGTGTATACGCTCCAAAAATGGGTCATTTGGGGGGGTGTTTGAACTGTTCTGGAATGTTATGCCCAACATTATTATTATTATTATTCAGGATTTATATAGCGCCAACAATTTACGCAGCACTTTACAATATAAAAGCAGACAATACAGTTACAATACAATAAAATACAAGAGGATTAAGAGGGCCCTGCTCAGAAGAGCTTACAATCTGATAGGGTGGGGCAGGTGGTACAAAAAGTTAAGCTGTGGGGAATGAGTTGATGGAAGTGGTAGGAGATTAGTTGGAGACATGATAGGCTTCCCTGAAGAGATGAGTTTTCAGGGATCATCTGAAGGTAGCAAGCATAGGGGATAGCCGGATTAGTGGAGGTAGCGAGTTCCAGAGGATGGGATAAGCTTTGGAGAAATCCTGGAGACGAGCATGGGAGGAGGAGACAAGAGGGCTTGAGAGTAGGAGGTCTTTGAGAAGAGTGGAGGGGGCGATTTGGGTGATATTTGGAGACAAGATTGGTGATGTAGCTCGGGAAGAGGTGTGAATGGCTTTGTATGTTGTGGTTAGTATTTTGAATTTAATTCAGTGGTTGATTGGGAGCCAGTGTAGGGATTGGAGGAGAGGGTTGGCAGACACTGAGTGGTTGGTAAGGTGGATAAGTCTGGCAGCAGCATTCATGATAGACTGAAGAGGGGGTAGCCTATGGAGAGGCAGGCCAATGAGAAGGGAGTTGCAATAGTCAAGGTAGGAGATAACAAGGGAGTGAATGAGGAGCTTGGTGGTTTCATTTGTTAAGCAGGGGCAAATTTTAGAGATGTTATGGGGTTGAATTCTACAAACTTTTGCCAACGATTGGACTTGGGGCTGAAATGACAAGTCAGAGTCTAGGATTACACCTAGTACCCTGGCGTGTAGATAGAGAAGGGGTCCAAGAACAGAGCCTTGGGGGACCCCCCACAGAAAGAGGCAATTGAGAGGAGGAGACAGAGTTGTAGGTGACACTGAAGGAGCGCTGTGATAGATAGGCAGAGAACCAGGATAGAGCAGATTCTCGGAGGCCAAGGGAATGTAGTTTGAGGAGGAGAGGGTAGTCAACAGTATCAAAGGCAGCAGAGAGGTCAAGTAGGAGTATGGAGTAAAGGTTTTAGCAGTTAGTAGATCATTCGTTTTAGTAAAGCAGTTTCCATGGAATGCTGCGAGCGAAGACGGTAGGAGGTAGGAGCTAAGACGGTTCTAGACTAAACGTTCTAGACGTTTAGAGGTGAATGGGAGCAATGAGATGGGTCTTAAGTTGTTCAGGTTGGTGGGGTCCAGTGAGGGTTTTTTTTAAATATGGGGGTGTTCTTCGCATGTTTTAGAGGGGAGGGGAAGGTGCCACTAGAGGGGGAGAGATTAAATATGTGAGTGAGGGAGCATAGGATAGAATAAGAGGGTGACCTTAGTACTTGTGAGGGAACAGGATCCAAGGGACAATTGGTTAGGTGGGCATCTGAGAAAAGTTTTGTAACCTCTTTAGTAGTAGCCAATTCAAAAGAGGAGAGTGTTGATTGTGCTGTTAGGCCAGGTATGTTCGGTGGGGAAGATGTATGCCCAGTGGAGGTGTCCTCACTAATTGCATCAATCTTGTCTTTGAAGTGATTAGCAATCTCTTGGGCAGTGAGTGAGTTAGTGGGTAGAGGGGGTGGGGGACGAAAGAGAGTTAAAGGTTGAGAAGAGCTGATGGGGACTGGATGACAAAGTATTAATAAGAGAAACAAAGTAGGTTTGTTTGGCAGCATGGAAGCAGGAATTGTATTTTAGAAGGGCAGATTTATATAGGGTGAAGTTTTGCAGGCATTTGGTTTTACGCCATAGTCATTCAAGAGCACGACAATGTCTCTTGAGATTTCTAGTGTTGTCAGTTTGCCAGGGTTGTAACGGTCGGGTCCTGATTCTGTGTGTGGTTAGAGGAGCAAGTGCATCTAGTGATGATGAGAGTGAACCGCTGTAGACATAGGTGGCAAGGTCAGGACAGGGGAGAGATTTGTGTCATATAGGTGGTCAGTAGCAGAATAGAGAAGAGAAGGGTTAAGGTGGCGAAGGTTCCTACAAGTAATTGTTTGCTGCCTAGAGGTATGGGTGATTGGCGGCAAGGATACAGTGAAACTAATGAGGTTGTGATCAGAGAGAGGAAAGGGGGTGTTTGTGAGGTTGCCAGGGTTGCAGAAATGGGAGAATACAAGGTCAAGAATATTACCATTGGAGTGAGTAGAAGTATGTGTCCATTGGGTTAGGTCAAAAGATGAGGTTAAGTCGAGAAGTTTAGCTGTAGTTGGGCTGTTGACAGAAATGTTAAAGTCACCAAGAATGATTGTGGGTATTTCAGAGGAGAGAAAGTAGTGTAGCCAGGCAGCAAAGCCATCAAGAAAGTGTGACACTGGTCCAGGAGGCCGATAAATTGCTGCAATTCTCCGAGAAATAGGAGAAAACAGACGAATACAGTGCATCTCAAAAGAAGAGAGGGAAAGAGAGGGAGGGATGGGAAGGACTTGGAAGGTGTATTGTGGGGATAGAAGGAATCCAACTCCACCTCCTTTCTGTCCATTTGGTCTGGGGGAGTGAGTACAATGGAAACCACCAGGGGAGAGGGCGGCAGAAGCTGAGTCCAAATTTTGAAGCCAGGTTTCAGTTATGGCGAGTATGTTAAAGCCATGAGAGATGAAGAGGTCATGTACAGATGTTAGCTTGTTACAGCTGGAGCAGGCATTCCAAAGGGCACATGAGATAAGTGCGCTGCTTTGAGGAAGCAGGGGGATAGAAACTAAATTAAGCGGATTGCAGTGGTTGCCAGAGAGGGAGGGGTATTGGAGATGTGGCTTGCAGTTTGAGAATGGCGAACCAGGATTAGGAAAAATATAATCTGAGGCTAGGAGGAGGGTGAGGAACGCAAGATGGTAGCGGGATGTACATGAGCGCATTAGAAGTTTATGCCGCACATCACCCACTCTTTTAACCATTTGAAGACCAAGCCTTTTTGCACACTTTTTGTTTACATGAAAAAAAAAATTTGCTATAAAATTACTTTGAACCCCCAAACAGTATATAATGGGATTTTTATATACAGCTTACCTGTAAAATCCTTTTCTTGAGAGTACATCACGGGACACAGAAGCTTCATAGTGGGTTATATAGGCACCTATGGTGATTGGACACTGGTTAACCCCAATTAAGGAGAATTCCTCCCCTATATAACCCCTCCCATATGGGAGGCACCTCAGTTTTGTAGCAAAGCAATAAGAAACCACGTAAAACCCAAGAGGGGCGGGAGCCCTGTGTCCCGTGATGTACTTTAAAGAAAAGGATTTTACAGGTAAGCTGTATATAAAAATCCAATTTTCTTGATCATACATCACGGGACACAGGAGCTTCATTACATAGTGGGATGTCCCAAAGCAATGCTCAGATTGAGAGGAGGGAGATGCAGATCATAATTTATAGACCGCCAGGGACCGGAGGACCTAAACTGCAGCCTGCAGTACACTGCGCCCGAAGGCGATATCCTCTTGCCCTCTGACATCCACCTGATAGAATCTGGTGAATGTGTGGACTGATGACCAAGTTGCAGCCTTACAGATCTGAGCCAGGGAGGCCTGGTGATGCACTGCCCAAGAAGCACTTACAGACCTAGTAGAGTGCGCTTTCACTGGAAAAGGAGGGATTTTCCCCTTAACACTATAGGCCTGACAAATAATCTGTCTAATCCACCTTGAGAGAGTGGATTTTGACGCCGCCTGGCCCTTCCTAGGGCCTTCCGGCAAAATAAAAAAGCAATCAGTTTTCCTTATCCAAGCAGTTGCTTGAAGATATATGCTGATTGCCCTAACCACATCCAAAGTGTGCAAAGATTCTTCTGCGGACTGTGGGTCCGGAAAAAAGGATGGTAGGATTACATCTTGATTCAAATGGAATCCCGAAACCACTTTAGGTAGAAAGGACCTGTTGGGACGCATGACCACCCGGTCCTTATGAATAATTAGATACGGCTCCTTGCTGGAAAGAGCTGCTAGCTCTGATACTCTTCTAGCCGTGGATATGGCTACCAAGAAAACCAATTTTTTAGTCAGTAGAACTAATGAAGCCAGATGCAAAGGTTCAAATGGTTGCCCCTGCAAAGCCGAGAGAACCAAATTCAGATCCCATGGGTATATCGGAGGTTTGACTGGCGGTCTTATCCGCATGGCCCCCTGGATGAAAGCCCGCACCAGGGAATGCGATGCAAGTGGCTTCTGAAAAAACACTGACAGGGCCTTAATCTGCACCTTGATAGTGCTTATGGCCAAATTCATTTCTAGGCCTGACTGGAGAAAGGCCAAGATCCTGCTAATGACATACTTTCTAGGATGCCATTTCCTGAGTTCACACCAGGAAACATATGCCCTCCAGATGTTGTAATAAATAAGCCTGGAGGCCGGCTTTCTGGCATTGACCAGAGTAGAAAGGACTGGCCCCGAAAGGCCATGGTCTCTCAGAATGTGGGTCTCAGCAGCCAAACCATCAAATTTAGATTGCGTAAAGCAGGATGGTAAATTGGACCCTGTGAGAGCAGATCTGGCCGGAGAGGGAGGATCCATGGCCTGCCTACTGCCAACTTCATGATCTCTGCGTACCATGGTCGCCTGGGCCAAGCCGGGCCACTAAAAGGACCGATTTTTGTCTCCCTCTTGACTCTTCCCAGGAACCGAGACAGAAGCGGGCTCGGGGGGGGAGGCATAGATCAGATTGTGCTGATCCCAGGGAACTGTCAGAGCAAGTGCATCTCTTGTCCTTGACACAAAATTGTCCAGTTTCCTGTTGAACCTGGATGCAAACAGATCTACGTCTGGAGTACCCCACCTGTGACATATGTTCCGGAACACGTCGGGGTGCAGAGCCCATTCTCCTGGGCACAACTGCTGGCGGCTCAGAAAATCCGCCTGCAAATTTTCCGCTCCTGGAATGAAGACTTCAGAAAGACACGGAACATGCTTTTCTGCCCAGACAAGTATGCGATTCACCTCTTTTTGCGCAACCAGACTCCTGGTACCGCTCTGGTGATTGATATAAGCCACTGCTGTGGCATTGTTGGACTGAACCCGAACAGGGAGACCTCGTAGTCTGTAAGACCACTTTATGAGAGCCAAATAAACTGCCCGGATCTCCAAGACATTTATGGGCAATAGCCTCTCGATCGCAGACCATTTCCCCTGCAAGCACGTCTCCTCCAACACTGCTCCCCAGCCTGTCAGGCTGGCATCTGTCGTGATAATCTTCCATGAAAGAGGAAGAAAAGTTTTGCCCTTCAGCAAATTCTTGGTTTGTAACCACCAGACGAGACTCTTGCGTGTCCCTGGGGATAGACGCATAGGAAGATCCAAGGATTGGGGCTTCCTGTTCCAAGCCGCAAGGATGCATCTTTGCAGAGGCCTTGAGTGGAACTGGGCAAATGGGACTGCCTCGAAGGAGGCGACCATTTTTCCTAACAGTCTCATGCACAATCGAATGGGGGATGATCTCCTGCCCAGAATTAGGCGCACCAGATCCCCAATGGCCAAGGCTTTTGGCCTTGGAAGAAACACCTTGCCCTGAGCGGTGTCGATGATCATACCCAGGTATTCCAAACTGGTGGCAGGCTGTAGGGACGACTTTTCTAGGTTTATAATCCAACCTAGACGTTCCAGGTGTTCTAGCGTTCTGGTAACACTGTGGTTCAGGAACGCTACTGTTTTCTCCATGAGAAGTAAATCGTCTAGATAAGCCATGACGGCTATACCCTGAGCTCTTAGGTTTGCCAAGAGAGGGTCCAGAATCTTTGTGAAGACTCGAGGGGCCATAGCAAGCCCGAACGGCAAGGTAACAAATTGAAAATGGCGCTTACCGCGAACTTTAGAAATTTTTGGTGTGCGGAAAAAATTGGCACATGGAGATATGCATCTTTGATGTCTATTGATGCCATAAACTCTCCCCCTTGCAGGGAGGAGACCACACTGCGGATTGACTGCATTCAGAACGACCGGATGCGTAAAAACCGGTTCAGATCCTTCAGATCTAGGATAGGTCTGACACTTCAATTTGGCTTCGGTACAGTGAAGAGATTCGAGTAAAACCCTGAACCCTGTTCTTTTGGGTCCACTTCTACTATCACCCCCTGGGATAGTAAGTGATCTAAGGCCAGAAATAGCGGTTTTTGCTTTACTGGATCCCTGGGGATCCTTGACCTTAGGAAACGAGAAGGTGGAATCTCCTGAAACTCTATCCTGTAGCCCAGAGATACCGAAGTGATCACCCACTTGTCCCGGATCTCTTCCCGTCAGGCTCCTGCAAACTGCAGGAGCCTTCCCCCCACTCGACCGAGCGGGGGCACCCCTTCACAAGGAAGCTTTTGGGCTCTGCTTGGCAGGCTTTCGCCCCCAAGTCTTTTTCTGCCCCTGGGCTCGGCCCTCAGCCTTTCCTGTAGAGGAGGGTTGAGAAGGCCGTCGCTACTGCTTAGAGCTTGATGCTTCGGGAGAGAGAGCATGCCTAAATGAAGGACGCTTCCTCCTTTTGACTGGAAGGAGAGTAGATTTACCTCCTGAAATTTTTTGGACGAATTTGTCTAATTCTTCTCCAAACAAACGTTCCCCTTTAAACGGGAACCCAATCAAATGCTTCTTGCATGACAGCTCAGCTGCCCAATTCTTTAGCCATAGGGCCCTTCGCATGTGTACCAATGTGAGAGACAAACGTGATGCTTGTTGGACAGAATCCAAAATCGTATCAATCATGAAACACAGAATATGAGGCATTTCCGCATAATTCTCTACTTCCTCACTGGGAAGGAGCCCAAGCATCTGCTTAACCTGTTCCTTGAGGAGCTGACACAACCCCACGGCTGCGACTGTAGGTTGCACTACAGCGCTAGTCATGGAAAAGGAGGCTTTTAATAAAGTTTCCAGCTTCTTATCAGTTGGATCTTTAAATACCTGCGCATTATCCAAGGGACAAGTCAGGTTTTTATTCACGCAAGAAACAGCCGCATCAACAGATGGGACCCCCCACTTCTTGGTGAAACTTTCCTCCAGAGGACAATGCATAGAAAACCTTTTAGGAGGAGCAAACAGTTTATCGGGATGTCCCCAATCCTCATACAACAATTCATCCATTAAGGGATGAATTGGGAAGGAATAGGCAGTCTGTGGGGCTTTCCTGACTCCCAGGGAAGAAACAGAGGACGTAGCGACTTCAGCAGCAGGCATTCTGAATGTGGTACGCACCAATTCAGTATAATACTGCACCTGTTTTCTGAGCGCCTGGGAGGAGGGGACTCTCCCCTCTTCCTCTGCTTCATCCGACTGCTCGTGATCCCTGTCCCAAGATAGGGATCTCTCCTCATTGTCAGAAGAATCATCTGAGAGAGGTATTTCAGCAGAGGGAGGGGTTCTACCCCTTTTCCTGCTATCTTTTAGGGAAGCAGAAATAAAATTCATTATTCTCCCTTCAAAACCCTCCAAAGACTCCCCCTAAGGGAGTCCTCAGTGACCTAAGCCGGGGCTGGGACATTAGGAGAGGCTGCAAAACCTGACAGGGGCACTGACTCGTCCTGAGAGGCTCGCTCCAGTCTTGCAGGGGGGGATGGTAACTTACAGGCCCCTGGACCTAGGCGGTGATTTATCAGTGCCCTTGTTACCTCCCCCTGAGACCCTCTTACGAGGAGACATAGTCCTAAGCTATAAAGCAGAGGTACTAGTACAAAGTGCAATGACTGTTGTGCTTAAAGTCTCACAATAAATATATATGCTTAAACTGCACAACCTGATGCTGAGTAGGTGTCTAAGGTTTGCCTGGATCCAATCCCCTGGGATGCTTACTGTCCACAGCTCCTGTGTCTCCACTTACAGCCCACTGACGCTCTGGGCTTTTTAAAACTGCCGCCTGGCGCCTGCGCAGTACAATGCCGCGCACACTGACGTGCACGGCTCACAACCACACTCCCCCCTCCTCCATTAGGCCGGGAATGCGCGAGGACCGCGGAATCCAGGGCGGGGGGGAAGGAAAACTCCATCGGAGCTGCGTGGGACCCCCAGACTACGTGGGACCCCTGTATTACCTCTATTGTGGCAGGGACTGCAGTGGAGACGTTAGACAGCTGGAGAACCAGGCTTCACTGAGCGTGTGTACTGAAAGGCATGTAAGTATGCATCAGGCTGCTCTTACTCCCTCTAGTGGTGGAAACCAGGTAAGACATACAACTACTCAAAATGAAGAAATCCATCATATAATTATATATATATATATATATATATATATATATATATATATATAGGATTAACTTCCCTTACCTGTCCCCGCCGCAGGAATTGCTGAAACAGACAAATTCCAGCCTTCACCCAACATGGCGGGCAGTGTTAGCCAACCTTCAGCTCTTTCTCGGAAGAGCCTCCTACCTGGACCATGTAAAAGACTCTGCCAGAAACTTTTGTGCGCTCTGTGTAAACAGTACACCAAGTCTGGTTTTCCCAGAGCCCAGTCTTCCAACAGGAGAGGACTTACAGGCCAAACCTCGTTTCTTCGGCTGACGAGGCCCGGGTACCATACCATCTTGGGAGTCAAATATCGGCCCGAGATATGGATCCGGTTTGTTTTAGCCCTTAGGCCCCCACAGGGACCTGCACAGAGCTAAAGTTTTACGTGACCAACCACCATAGACACTGGCGAAAAAACTGAGGTGCCCCTAATATGGGAGGGGTTATATAGGGGAGGAATTCTCCTTAATTGGGGTTAACCATTGTCCAATCACCAGAGGTGCCTATATAACCCACTATGAAGCTCCTGTGTCCCATGATGTATGATCAAGAAATATATTTTTTTAAAGCAGAGGCCCTACAGAATGGTGGGTATTGCAATTTTTTTTCACAGTATTTGCACAGCAATTTTTCCAAATGCAATTTTTTGGGGAAAAAAAAACTTTTTTGAATTATAATGCACAAAAACGCACTATATTGCCCAAATGTTTTGTAAAATATAAAAGATGATCTTGTGCCGAGTACATAGATCCCAAACACTGCATGCTTTAAAATTGCGCACCCGCTCAGGCAGTGGGGACAAACTACATACATTCTTAAAGTGGTTGTAAACCCTTACAAACCACTTTGACCTACAGGTAAGCCTATATTAAGGCTTTCCTGTAGGTCCAAGAAATATCTCATAAACCTACACGGTTTAGGAGATATTTACTAAAAGACAGTGACAGCTGTCTACAGCACATGCGCCGTAGACAGCAGCACACTATCGCCGTTAGCGGCATGCCACTGCTAACGGCGATATGCGCATGCGCGGGAGTGATGTCATCACTGCTCCGGCGCTGTGAGTGGCCAGAGCAGCGATACCAGGAAGAAGATGGATGCTCCGGACTACAGGGGACAGCAGGGACATCGCTGGCTCCTGTGTCAGGTAAGTGACACATAATGGGCTACTATGCGATGCATGGTAGCCCATTATGCTTTACCTTTGCAGGGAGACAGAGAGGAAGTAAACCCATCAAGGGTTTACTTCCTCTTTAAAAGCCTTTAAAAACCTTTGCAGGTTACTGCTTTAGATTTACAGAGGAGGTATACTGCTAGAATTACTGCTCTTGATCTGATGTTCGCAGTGATACCTCACATGAATGGTGCAATTGCTGTTTTTTTGTTATTGCTTTTATTGTTATCACAGAGAATGTAAACATCCCCTATGATAGCAATAGGTGGTGACAGGTACTTTTTTTTTTTTTTTTTTTTTTTTTTTTTTTATTTGGGCTCTTTTAGACTCTAGATCTCTCCTCTGCCCTTAAAGCATCTGACCACATGAAGACCAGTGTTATAAGGTGCTTTCCCAATTTCCCAATGGCACTATTTATATCCGGCGAAAATGAACTGATGAAATGCTCGTAGCTTCTGGTTTCGTAGGCCATAGAAAGGATTGGAGCCATTCTGGTCTTCGAACAGCCCTATGGTCAGGTGGCGGAACCACCGGCTGCATTCTTGGGTTCCCTGGTGGGACAGGAAAGCCATGGAAGGTGGCGGGGGGGGGGGGGAAATGTCCCCTCCCACTGCTTGTGAAAGCAGTCTAGCAGCTAATTGGCCACTAGGATTGCTTTTACATGAATGCCGACCGCCGGCTGAAAAATAATTATACCAAGATGACTAAACTTGAAGGCATCATTCCGGTAAAACAACTCAAAGTACAGCAACATACTGGTATGTTGCTGCTCTTTGTTGGCCATATACTGTAATGGTCTTTTTTCTTTCTCGTGCATCAGGGGACACAGAGACTCATAATTACTGGTGGGTTATAGGGTATCACTAGGTGATTTGACACTGGCACACCCTAGACAGGAAGTTCAATCCCCCATATAACCCCTCCCCCTACTGGAGGTACCTCAGTTTTTTTGCCAGTGTCTTAGGTGTTGGTCACAAGTAAAGATGTGCTGTGCTGAGCTCCGCTGGAATATCCTTACTGGGGCCAACTATGCAACCGGATCCATTGAAAGTGTCTTTTCCAGACCGAATTGGATGGTACCCGGGCCGTGTGTCTGAAGAAACAAGGTTTTACCTGTAACGCTTCTCTTTTTAGAGAACTGGACCCTGGGATCCAGTATTTGTTTTTTCAGCCATATTCCTGGCAGGGTGCTTTACGGGCCCAGAACTGTTCAATGGGGCCCCAGTCTCTGAATGTTTTTCCTAACGGAGCCCAACGTGAGAGGTGAAGATTGGGTCTTTTATTCAGACCCTGCAGCTGGATAAGGGTAAGGGAGACTCCTCAAGAATTTTTCTAATTCTAGTAGGTTTTCTCCTTTTAAGTAAATGTATGCTATGCCTATAGTCGCCACCGGGGGCTGCCAAGAGCACATACCTTTTCATGGCTGATCTGTCTGCTTGGTGTCCACGCTCTATGCTCCTCCAGCCATGCTCCAGGAAGGATGAAGGTAAGGGTTTTTTTCCTTCTGGGATTCTCCCTCCACGGATTAGGGGGCTGAGACAGGCCTGGGCAGAGAGCGGTAATATACCCCACCACCCACCACCATCTGCCCCATCCACCGCCGTTCGCCGCCGCCATTACATCAGCTTCACATCCACCGGCCCTTCCCTCTCCTCTGTCCCAGCCTCCCCCCCCATGCTTGCCAGCAGGGTTAGAGCCTCTGCTCGCGCGGGAAACACTCGTTTTTAACCACTTCCCACCCGGCTTATGCACGTATACGGCCGGGTGGGAGCCGTCTACTTCTGATAGGACGTTCAGGAACATCCTTCAGAAGGAGCGGGATCGCGCGCACGTGCCCACGCAGCGGGGCGATCACGATGTGCTCGTGTCACCCGGACACGGCGCATCTCAGATCGGCAGGAGGGCTCTGTGATTGGCCCTCCTGATCACATGGCGGCCGTGTCCAATCACGGCTATCATGTGATGTAAACAAACAGCCGGTTGCTAGGCAATCGGCTCCTCCTCTCCTCACACAGAAGTCATCGCTGAGGAGAGGAGAGCAGATCGCTGCAGCCGGCTGATGATCAGTGAGTATGAGCTGTTTTTTACAGCTTTTTACTCACTGATCACCAGCATAGTGTAAACACACAACACACCACACAGTATAAACACAATGTCCCCACACATGTCCCCAAATAATAAAAACACATGTCCCTAATAATAAAAACATGTCCACCACATATGTCCCACTAAAATCACATGTCCCATTGATTATCTGCACACATATGTATGTGATCACCTGCACACATATGTACATGATCATTTGCGTACATATGTCCGTGATCACACAAACCAATTATTATACACTTAACGGATTTTTACCAAAAACATGTAGCAGAATACATTTTGGCTTAAATTTATGACAAAATTATATTTTATTGGATTTCTTTTAAAATAGAAAAAAGAAAATATTGTTTTTTTTTTCCAAATTTCCGCTTTTTTTGCGCTTAGATCGCAAAAAATAAAAAATGTAGTCGTGAATAAATACCACCAAAATAAAGCTCTATTTGTGCGAACAAAATGATAAAAATTTCATTTGGGTACAGTGTAGCATGACCGCGCAATTGTCACTGAAAGCGCTAGAGCGATGAAAGCTGAAAATTGGGCTGGGAAGGAAGGGGGCGAAAGTGCCCTGTATTGAAGTGGTTAAAAACGAGTGGGGGGCGGAAGTGGTCAGAGGAGGGGGGGGGGGGCAGAGGGAGCACTAGGCTACACAGGCTTTAAAGTGCACTCTTTTTCAGATGCACACAGCCTATGGAGGGACACAGAGCTGACAGGCGCATGTGAGTGTGGAAAACAAAGGCATTCCCAGGCAGCATTTACTTAGGCACCAGACTGAGTCTTAAGTAGCAGCGGCAGTTGCTGAACTACAGGGCTCAGCAGTCAGTGCATTTTTTTGTGTGGTACCTCTACCTTTTGTTGCTTTGCACTATGGGTAAAAGAGGTACAAGTACCCCGAAGAATAGGGGCTCTGAGGTCCCCTTCAGGCTCTGAGGACACCCCCTCTGCAGCACCTGCCCCCCCCCCCCCCTGCAGGACCCGGGGAGGCTGGCCAGGGAGAGCCGTCGGGGTCAGGGGCTGCAGCTGCTTCTGGCGCTTCAGCCCCTGTGTACATTACACAGGAGTTTTTTTCCTCAACCATAAACAGTTTAGAGGAAATATTAGTGGCCTTAATCGCATCTTCACTCAGTGGAAGAAAACACACTAGGCCCCCCTCAGAGGATCAGGAGGAAACTGATGATTCCACTTCTGAGGAATCTAGTGGAGAAGGGGCCCTCTTCAGCTTCTCAGGATGAGAAAATGTTGGTGTAAATTCTTGCTGGATTGGTCCGTTCCACGTTTAAGTTACCCGTACCTGAGTCAGTTAAAGAACCCACTTCTTCTCTGGGTTCACTGAAACCTCCTTGAACTGCACATGCCTTTCCTGTTCATGGTTTGCTGGAAAGGCTTATCTATTCTGAGTGGGATCACCCAGATAAAAAATGTTTTCCTCCTAAAAAGTTTTCTACACTTTATCCTATGGAGGAAAAATTTACTAAGATGTGGGGTATACCGGCAGTTGACGCCGCCATTTCCTCCGTAAACAAAAGCCTGACTTGTCCTGTTGACAACGCTCAGATGCTTAAGGATCCAACTGATAAGAAAATGTAATTCCTATTAAAAAATGTTTTCTCCTTGGCAGGTTCAGTAGCACAACCTGCAGTGGCAGCAATTGGAGTCTGTCAATATTTGAGAGACCATTTTAAACAGGTGCTTAAAGCCTTACCTGAGCAGCAAGCCTGGGGGTTAGCTAGCCTTCCAGCGGCTCTGTATTTTGCTGTTGATGCTATCAGAGATTCTATCCTTCAGACCTCTCGCCTTACGCTTGGATTGGTACACATGTGTAGAATCTTGTGGCTGAAAAATTTGGTCAGCCAAATCACCGTGTAAGAAACTCCTGGCGGGATTTCCCTTTCATGGTGCAAAACTGTTTGGAGAGGACTTGGACAATTATATCCAAAGGATCTCTAGTGGGAAAAGCACCCTTTTACTAGTCAAGAAAAGAAGTAAACGTCCCTCCTTTAATCGGGCCCTTTCTCTAGTGCCAGGGGCATCAGGCTCCAGGCAGTCACGATGGCCTCCTCTGTCAGGCTTTAAGGTTAAAACTCAGTCAACCCCAGGGACAAAAGAAGTCCTGGGGGAGAAGGTCTTCAAGACAAAACGCTAAGACCTCCTTATAAAGGGGCGCCCCCCGCTCACTCGAGTGGGGGGGAAGACTACTAAAGTTCTCAGGGCTCTGGCAGGAGGAATTTCGGAACAAATGGGTGGTCTCCACAATAACTCTAGGTTACAAACTAGAATTCCGAGAATTCCCTTCTCCTCGTTTCCTCAGATCAAATGTACCAGAGAAAAAGAAGTCTCTCCTAGCGTTGGAGCGACTATTGTCGCAAAAAGTTATCATGTTAGTTCCCATGCAAGAGCAGGGAATGGGGTTTTATTCAAACCTTTTCACAGTACCAAAGCCAAACGGAGATGTCAGACCCATTCTAGATCTCAAAGATCTATATCGATTTCTAGAGATGCGGTCTTTTTGCATGGAATCGATCCAATCGGTAGTCTCCATCCTACAAGGAAAACTTCTGGCATCAATAGACATCAAGGATGCGTACCTGCATGTACCTATTTTCCCTGCTCATCAAAAGTTGCTGTGTTTCGAAGTAGAAAAACTCCACTTTCAGTTCGTAGCTCTGCCTTTCGAGCTAGCTACTGCACCTCGGGTGTTTACAAAGATCTTGGCCCCTCCTCTGGCAAGATTAAGGGCCCAAGGTATAACGATAATAGTATACCTAGACGGCTTGCTCTTGATAGACCGGTCGGTAGCCCGCCTGAACCAAAATTCGGTCACCACAATCAACTACCTGGAAATGCCTAGGTTGGGTTTTCAACTTAGAGAAGTCTTCTTTAAAACCAGTAAGAAGACTAGAGTACTTGGGTCTGGTCATAGATACAGCCCAGCAGAGGGTATTTCTACCCCAAGCAAAGATCAGTGCTATAAGAGAACTGATTCAGGTAGTCAGGGCAAAGAAGGGTCCTTCTATTCGTCATTGTATGAGGTTGTTGGGGAAGATGGTGGCTGCATTCGAAGCAGTTCCCTACGCTCAGTCTCATTCAAGGCTACTGCAAAACTGTATCTTATCGGCCTAGAACAAGAAGGTTCAGGCGTTAGTTTTTCCAATGCATCTGTCCCCTACAACGCGTCGGAGCCTCAGCTGGTGTTTAATACCCGAAAAACTGCGGAAAGGAAAATCCTTTTTACCAGTTACCTGGACAGTGGTAACAACAGATGCCAGTTTTTCGGGATGGGGGAACAGTCGACTGTCCAAGGGAGATGGTCCAGGACCGAGAGGGCCTTACCCATCAACATTCTGGAGATTCGTGCGGCGTATCTAGCGCTAAAAGCATGGACACTCAGGTTGCAGGGTTGCCCTGTTAGGATCCAGTCCAACAATGCCACAGCAGTGGCTTATATCAATCACCAAGGGGGCACTAAGAGTCGTGCAGCTCAGGAAGAATTAATCTGGGCAGAAAGGCATGTGCCGTGCATATCGGGAGTCTTCATTTGGGGGGTAGAGAACTGGCAGATGGACTACTTGAGCCGCCAGAAGTTAGTGCCAGGGGAATGGTCTCTCCACCCTGACGTCTTTTTGGCCATATGCCAGAGATGGGGGGTTCCGGATGTGGATCTCTTTGCGTCCAGGTTCAACTACAAGGACGACAACTTTGTGTCAAGAATGAGGGATCCTCTTGCATGCGGGACAGATGCGTTGGTTACTTCTTGGCATCAGTTCTCTCTGATTTATGCATTCCCTCCTATTCTGCTACTTCCAAGACTGCTTTGCAGGATCAGGCAGGAAAAGAAGTCGGTGCTTCTGGTGGCTCCAGCATGGCCCAGAAGAGCTTGTTATGCAGAAATAGTGAAGATGGCGGTAGGCTCTCATTGGACCCTACCGTCCCGTCCAGACCTGCTATCCCAGGGACCGGTATTCCATCCTACCTTACAAATGCTAAATTTACCAGTTTGGCTATTGAAACCCACATTCTGAAGAATCGTGGGTTTTTGGGCCCTGTGATATCTACCTTGATTAATGTAAGAAAGCCAGCTTCCAGAATTATTTATCATAGAGTCTGGAAAGTATATGTCACCTGGTGTGAATCCAGGGGTTGGCACCCCAGAAAATATGTCATAGGCAGAATCCTCGAATTTTCGCAAAATGGGTTAGAGATGAAACTGGCCTTGAGTACCATCAAGGGCCAAGTCTCGGCCTTATCAGTTATGTTTCAACGTCCACTTGCTTCGCATTCTTTGGTCCGAAGCTTTATACAAGGGGTAACACGCCTTAATCCTACAGTTAGGGCGCCCTGAACCCCTGGGATATGAATTTGGTTCTGTCAGCTTTACAAAAGCAGCCTTTTGAACTGATACATCAGATTCCCTTAGTTCTGTTGACAAGGAAATTAATTTTTGTGGTGGCCATTTCTTCTACCAGAAGAGTATCAGAATTGGCAGCCCTCTCTTGTAAAGAACTGTATCTAATAATGCACAAGGATAGGGTGGTGTTACGCTCTCATCCTAGTTTTCTACCGAAGGTGGTCTCGGGTTTTCATCTAAACCAAGATATTGTTCTGCCTTCCTTTTTTCCAAATCCCTGTTCTACGGAAGACAAGTCACTACATTCTTTGGATGTAGTGAGAGCAGTCAAAGCCTATCTGGAAGCGATGGCTCAGGTTCACAAGACGGATGTGTTGGTCGTATTGCCAGAGGGTCCTAAGAGAGGACAGGCAGCATCAAAATCTACTATTGCTAAATGGATTTGACAAGTAATTGTTCAAGCTTATGGTTTGAAGCAAAAGATTCGGCCTTTTCAGATCAAGGCGCACTCCACTAGGGCTATTAGTGCTTCGTGGGTGGTGCATCACCAGCCCTCCATGACTCAAATCTGCAAGGCCGCAACCTGGTCATCAATCCATACATTCACCAAATTTTATCAGGTGGATGTGAGAGGGCATGAGGATATCGCCTTTGTAACACAATATTTCAGTGTAGTATAAAGTACAGTAAAAAAAAACATTACCTCAATAAATGACAGCTATTTTTGGCTTTTTTTAATACCCCCTTAGTGTGTGCTAGAGATGGAAACTGTCCCTGGTGCAGAGGCCAGGTTGGCCAGAACAGGAGGGACAAAAATAGCAGGTGTCACGCCTATGTCCGCATTTTCCACACACATCATCTTTGGGGTGCTCCTTTGGGTAGGGGTACTAGGGAGGATATCCGGAAAATGCCTCTTGTGCAGCTGGCTCACTGCATCTGGATTGGGAAATTGGGCTACAGCACCTTCTGGATACAAATGTGATGATTTTTCTTGGAATTTTAGGAAGGATCCACTTCTTCCTGATGCTTTGTATAGTTCAAAAGAGCCAATTGAAATAAGTACAGTGCATTTGGAAAGTCTTCGCAGCGCTTCACTTTTTTCACATTTTGTTATGTTACAGCCTTGTTCCAAAATGGATTAAATTCATTATTTGCCTCCAAAATTCCCCATAATGACAACGTGAAAGAAGTTTGTTTAAAATTTTTGCAAATGTATTAAAGGGTTAAAGGGATTGTAAAGTAAATTATTATTTTTTTTTTTTTAAATAACAAACATGTTATACTTGCCTCCACTGTGCAGCTCGTTTTGCACAGAGTGGCCCCGAACCTGCTCTTCTGGGGTCCCTCGGCGGCTGTCTCTGCTTCCTCCCGCAGGTTCTTCTCACGTTCATGCGAGCTCCCTCACATGGTGAGAAGCACCTGCGGGCGCGCTCCCGTGATACAGCCCGCGGCTATAGCCGCTCGCTGTATCAAACGGCCCGCCCCCCGGTGCTCCACATCAGTGGATGTGATTGACAGCAGCGCGAGCCAATGGCTGCGCTGCTTTCCATCCATCCACTCCAGCCAGTCAGCGGCCAGGCTGAGCGGTGAGGAGGATGGCGGGGGCGAGCACAGGTTTTTCGAGAGGTCAGGTAAGTAAACAGGGGGGGGCGCAGGCAGTGTCAGATGTTTTTTCAGGTGAAAAAACATTTACCTTTACAACCCCTTTAAGAAAAAATAAAAATAAATCACTTGTTCATAAGTATTCACAGCCTTTGCCCAATACTGTGTTGCAGCACCTTTGGCACCAATTACAGCCTCAAGTCCTTTTGAGTATGATGCTACAAGCTTGGCACACCTATTTTTAGGCAGTTTCTCCCATTCTTCTTTGTAGGACCTCTCAAGCTCCATCAGGTATCACAGCCAATTTCAGATCTTTCCAGAGATGTTTAATTGGATTCAAGTCTGGGCTCTAGCTGGACCACTCAGGGACATTCACAGAGTTGTCCTGTAGCCACTCCTTTGTTATCTTGGATGTGTGTTTAGAGTCGTTGTCCTGTTGGAATGGTTGCTTTGTCTGAGGTTGAGAGCGCACTGGAGCAGGTTTCCATCAAGAATGTCTCTGTATATTGCTGCATTAATCTTTCTCCTTTGATCCTGACTCCCAGTTCCTTCCGCTGAAAAACATCCCCACAGCATTATGCTGCCACCCCCATACTTCACTGTTGGGATGGTATTGGCTAGATGATGAGCGGTGTCTGGTTTCCTCCAGACATGACTCTCGTCATTTAGGCCAAAGAGTTCAATCTTGGTTTCATCAGGCCAAAGAATGTTTCTCATGGTCTGATAGTCCTTCAGGTGCCTTTTGGCAAACACCAGGTGGGCTGTCATCTGCCTTTTACCAAGGAGTGGCTTCCGTCTGGCCATTCTACCATACAGGCCTGATTGGTGGCGTGCTGCAAAGATGGTGGTTCTTCTAGAAGGTTCTTTGTTCACATAGAAACACTGGAGCTTTGTCAGAGTGACCAACGGGTTCTTGGTCACCTCTCTGACTAAGGCCCTTCTCCCCCGATCGCTCAGTTTAGCCTGGCACCCTGCTCTGGGAAGAGTCCTGGTGGTTCCCAACTTCTTCCATTTATGGATGATGGAGGCCACTGTGCTCACTGGGACCTTCAATGCTTCAGAATTTTTTTTCTGTACACTTCCCCAGAGCTGTGCCTTAATGCAATCCTTTTTCGGAGCTTTACAGACAATTCCTTGGACTTCATGGCTTGGTTGTGCTCTGACATGCACTGTTAACTGCGGGACTTTAGATAGACAGGTGTGTGCCTTTCATAATCCTGTTCAATCAACTGAATTTGCCAAAGGTGGACTCCAATAAATTTGTAGAAACATCTCAAGAATGATCAGTGGAAACAGGATATACCTGAGCTCAATTTCGAGTGTCATGGCAAAGGCTGTGCATACTTATGTACATGTGATTTTTTTTTTTTTTTTCTCTCGTTTTTTAGTTTTAATAAATTTGCAAAGATTTCAAACAAACTTCTTTCATTTTGTCGTGGGATATTATTTGTAGCATTTTTTGGAAAAAAATGAATTTAATCCATTTTGGAATAAGGCTATAACATATCAAAATGTGAAAAAAGGGATGCGCTGTGAAAATTTTCCAGGTGCACTGTATACAGACACTTTTTTTGTACCAGCATCTGGCCTTGGGGTAATTAAGTACAGCCCCATCATCTGGTCGTTGCAGCATCTCAACACCAGTTGCTGTTAGTTTGGACTGCCATATCTGCGTTAATGGAAGACAGAACGAAAATGTTCTGTTTGTCCTTCCACCTTACTGCAAGCAATTGATTGCACCTCAAGCATGCTGTCTCCCCCATCTAAGTTTACAAGCCATTGGGGGAAGCCCCAATGATTAGATCACACAGTGCCACATGTGCCAATTCCTAATTGAAAGAGGTGTCTAAAAAGTGACACACTTGTGTAAAAATTGTCCACATATAAATGGTACCTCTTTCGGAATAAGAGTGACACCAAATCCCAAACAAACTTCTAGCTGCTCCCTATGTAGTCTGAGCAGTCACGGGGCTCCACACTATTATCTTTAAACCAGGAAACTACATGTATAGCCCGTTGCCCTGTCACAGAGCAAGGCTGCAAATTTTTTAAGTGGTTTACGAAGGGCTGAACTTTGTGGAGCCGATCATATCCAGTGTCACCTCGAGGACAACAGAGTTCATTGTCCTTGAAGTGCATAGACCACAAGATTTGCTTTGTATTATGTTATAAATTTGGAAAAGTAATAGGCTTTCATACAAATTGTCTGGCAAGGATCAAATTTGGGTTTGCGGCGATAAATTGATTAGCATATAAATTGCTTTGGTCCACAATAGATGTGTACAGATCTTCTGGGAAAAAATGCTCATAAAAATCACGGGCAGTTAAATTTGCTTCCACCTGATCTCTGGGTTGGCCAATGAATGGAAGAAGTACAGGTGCTGCAGAATCTTTGGGCTGCCAATCAGGATTTGCAAACACATGAATAAGGACACTATGGGCTCTACGGGCCTGTGTTTGAATTCTTGGTGGCTGCGGGACACTACTTGTGCTAGCCACTGCATCGGCTTGAACTGCACTTAAGTGTTACTGCAGTGCAGTTTTGTCTACGACCAGAATGTACTAGGCTGCTGGTGCTCGCCAGTTCACCAGAAGATAGGGCAGGCACTCTGCTGCATACGAGAACCATGCACTTGTTGCACCTCAGCAACAGAGGAACAGTTGGGTACGCCTGACCTTAGCAGGGACCTCAACTCCATTGTCAGAGCTCTCTGTCAGGGTGCCGCCATAAATTCTGCCATAAATTGAATCCCTCTTTTTGATCCTGCCATAAATTGAATCTCGCTCCTTTTGTTCCTTCCATAAATGTAATCCCTCTTTTTTGATCCTGCCATGAATTGAGCCCCCCCCCCCCCCCTTTTTTTTTTACTTTGTGGTGTTATGGAAAGAGAAAAGGGAAAAAAGGGAACAAATATTTTTTTTTTACTTGAACATAAGTCTGCATTTTCATCTTCTTCTAAGGAATACATTTTTTTCCTTGAAGCAATAGGGTCTTAATATTTTATGTAGCATTTTTTCTACACGCTTCTTCTTGGCTCAACAATTGAACTTTTCATATTGCCTTTTTTTTTCTCTCCCCCTTCTCATGTTGGCTAAAAACAGGTGTAGTCACTAACCACTTGAATAATTGGTGGTATCAATTAAATATGCAAATTTTCTCTGACACTAACCTGATGGGCCAATGGAGTTTGCATATGTTTATGTGAGTATATATATTTGTTGCCATATCTGTTTTAAACCAGCTACAACTAAGGCTATTGCCGAAATGTGCCGGCTTTGTTTTACTGTCACGCTGATGTACCAATAAACGACACTTCAGGGATTACAGAAAGTTTGTATAGTGAGCCTGAATCTGATTCATGCTCAGTATCGTGAAGTCCTCTTCAGAGGCAGCTCTCTAATTAGGCAAAGCAGGTGGTCGCCTAAGGTCCTGCGTGTGTAGGGTCCTCACGGCCTCTTTAATTCCCTAATTTGTGTGAGTGAAAGGGAATGTCCCCCATTCGCGATCGGCGTCCCGAGGCTGGCAGGGCGAGTGACCAGCATTCTGTCAGATTAGCGTGACAGAACATCATCGGCACACTTTAGAAGTTCCACCTTGTAACATCCTCATCAGCGGAGGCAGCCAATAGCAGGCTCCACCGCTGTCCCAGCCACCACCACATTGCATGATGGGAGATGTAGTTCTCCACAGTGCACACTAGACTCGACTGGGGCGGTGCCTGTGCTCTGCAGAGTCTACACCTCCCAGAATGCACTACAGGGCTGGCGCTCAAAGTGGACAGTTGGCTTCTCTTGCTTGTAATAGGGGATGGAGGACTCGGAGTGATCATCTGTCCTGTCTAGCGCCTGCACTGGGCTCATCTGTGGCTGTTAATCCAGTATTTGGAGGTTGCTGCTGCTGCAATGTGATGTTACCTTGATGGTGAGGTGAGACTGAGAGTTTGTGCTTATTACCCTGACCATCTCCTGTATGTCCGCACAGTCCCTGACCATCTCCTGTATGCCCGCACAGTCCCTGACCATCTCCTGTATGCCCGCACAGTCCCTGACCATCTCCTGTATGCCCGCACAGTCCCTGACCATCTCCTGTATGCCCGCACAGTCCCTGACCATCTCTTGTGTGTCCGCACAGTCCGTGACCATCTTTTGTGTGTCCGCACAGTCCCTGGCCATCTCCTGTGTGTCCGCACAGTCCCTGGCCATCTCCTGTGTGTCCCGCACAGTCCCTGGCCATCTCCTGTGTGTCCGCACAGTCCCTGGCCATCTCCTGTGTGTCGGCACAGTCCCTGGCCATCTCCTGTGTGTCCGCACAGTCCCTGGCCATCGCCTGTATCGCGTCGGCACAGTCCCTGGCCATCGCCTGTATCGCGTCGGCACAGTCCCTGGCCATCGCCTGTATCGCGTCGGCACAGTCCCTGGCCATCGCCTGTATCGCGTCGGCACAGTCCCTGGCCATCGCCTGTATCGCGTCGGCACAGTCCCTGGCCATCGCCTGTATCGCGTCGGCACAGTCCCTGGCCATCGCCTGTATCGCGTCGGCACAGTCCCTGACCATCGCCTGTATCGCGTCGGCACAGTCCCTGACCATCGCCTGTATCGCGTCGGCACAGTCCCTGACCATCGCCTGTATCACGCCGGCACAGTCCCTGACCATCGCCTGTATCACGTCGGCACAGTCCCTGACCATCTCCTGTATGTCCGCACAGTCCCTGACCATCTCCTGTATGCCCGCACAGTCCGTGACCATCTTTTGTGTGTCCGCGCAGTCCCTGGCCATCTCCTGTGTGTCCGCGCAGTCCCTGGCCATCTCCTGTGTGTCCGCACAGTCCCTGGCCATCTCCTGTGTGTCCGCACAGTCCCTGGCCATATCTGTTTTAAACCAGCTACAACTAAGGCTATTGCTGAAACGTGCCGGCTTTGTTTTACTGTCACGCTGATGTACCAATAAACGACACTTCAGGGATTACAGTGTTGCCAGCTCTTTTTACGAAAGTTTGTATAGTGAGCCTGAATCTGATTCATGCTCAGTATCGTGTAGTCCTCTTCAGAGGCAGCTCTCTAATAATTGCCACAGTCCCTCCTGTATGCCCGCTGTAATGTTTATGCAGAATCACTGTGACCCTTAAGCCCTTTCTCCTGATGCATGCTGGGGGGGAGGGGCTGTACCAGGAAGTCATTCACAGTGTGTGTGGGACTGGAAGCAGCACCATGATACTTGGAGGGAGATCTGTTCTGAGTGAGTAATAAACCCTTCCCTGGTTAAGAAGTGCATCCAGCCTGTGTGTAACTTGCTGAGCAGATACTGGCAGCATTGCTAGCAACACCCTGAGAGACCCTTTGTAAAAGGGACATAACAGTGGCGACGAGGATTGTGGATTTTAGCACACATGGCTTTCATAGAGTTTATTCAACCATTTGATCCTGCTGCTGAATCATGGAGCTCCTGGGTGGAGAGGCTGGATCAGTATATGGAAGCAAATAGTGAGGCTGTAGAAAAGAAAGTTACAGTTTTCCTCACAGCATTCAGTTGGGATGCATATGGCACTCTTAGAGACTTAATTTCTCCAGACAAGCCGGCCTCTAAGCCCTTACCTGAGTTAGTTCAGAGTCTACATAAGCACTACAACCCAAAGCCGTTAGAAATCGCAGAGTGGTTTAAATTCTTCCACTTGTCAGTTTGGAGAGTACCTGCAGACGGCTCTCCGATATGTTTGTCATGGGACTCTGCGACCCAGCCATACAGAAACATTTACTCACAGAACCCAACTTTTTTTTTTTTTTTTTTTTTTTGAAAAAGCCCATGGCGTGCAAACACACCCAAAAAACTTCCACCCGGTGCATAAAAAAAGTGCACACACATAAAGAGTGACACACTAAAAAGTGCAGACGGGTGCCTGATGTCCTCCAAAAGAAGGACCATACCCTGATCCCCCGGGGCGTTAGGCTCCAGACAGGGACTGAGGTACCAGACTCAACAAGTGGGCCCCGGACGAAACCGGAAGCCCTCCTTTCCCCGGGAGGACTGCCGAAACAGAACCTCCTAGGTACTTGGTACTGTGGGGGCTTCCCCGAAGGTAGGCCCCCCCTCATGGAGATTGGACCAAGCCAGAAGGCCTATGTCCGCTCTCCCACAAGACGTTCAGGATTGGTCCGAGGACCGACACCCTACTAATCAAACGTGAAGTGACACACAGTGACAAACACACACAGATAAAATAAATAAAAAGTGGGGAAGGGATAGTGAAGAGGAGAGTGAAAAGTGACCATTGTGCAATACAATGGCCGGCCCTCCGGCCAGGAATCAAAAATTCCTCTGGTCCTAGCCAAAAGGCCGGGCCCTAGAGGCAGGTGTAAAAAAAGCGTGTAATGGTGACGTGACCTAGGTGGCAAAATCAAAGTGCTGACGCACAGTGAAAGAAGGCACCCCTGGACTGCCACTCCAGGGGCACATCACCATGGGCTTTCCAACAAAAGCATCCCCGACAGCCCAGCCCAGACCACGACAGCCCCCACCACAGCCAGAAAGGCATGGAGATCAGCGAGCTTAGTGAGACCCTTTGCCATCAGGTCCCACCCTCACTCCCGTCACTCCTACCTAATTATATTCGAAAGGTACCGGCCGCCCCTCTGCTGGAACAGAAGAGCTAAGCGTTCCCTCCCGAAAAACTGACTGGGGCTAAAGCTGCCACAATCCAAGCCGGTCTGCCAGGGTCCCCTCCCCTGGCGCCGACCAGTGGTTCTCCGCCCTCACCAGGGGCATCCTTCCAGATGGCTCAGACTCGACCATACATCGGCCCCCAGTTTACTGTCGGGCGGCACGACGTGGCCCCTACCGAAACCATCCTTCGGGATGCAAATTACACCATCGGAGAGCGCCGCCCAAACCCTCTCAAATAGGGATGGACCAGCGCCTCCTTTGGCAACTGATAAGAACAGATACTACACTTGATCTTAGCCAAAAGGCCGAGAAGCGATAACTCACAGAACCCAACTTAACTCGGACGAGAGCTACTGACCTTGCTACGGTCATGGAGTTTGCTACAGGGGACGCCTCCCTACTGAAGGCACCACCTGATCCTCCTACAAGCCAGGGAGAGGAAATATTCCACACTGCTATCACCTGACACCCACGACGGCCATCGCCAAATCAACCTAAACCTCGCCACCCTAATTCTTCTGTCTCTAGGATACCAACTTTCTACCGTTGTGGTAACAGTTCTCACAGTGCACCTGCTTGCAATTTCAAGGATGTCATTTGTTTTCTTTGTGGAAAGACTGGCCATATTGGGCGTGTTTACCGTAGCTCACACTGCCACAAAAGGTAGATGTAAACAGACATTTCATGTGGATACTGACAAGAACGGCTTCAGCTCTGATGAGACCTGTGTCCAGTATGTTGGACTGTTTCGGGTAGCTGGGAACACTCCTACGCTAAAAATGGATGTCACACTCAATGGCTGTCCTCTCTCCATGGATGTTGATACAGGGGCGGCTGTGTCCGTCATTTCATGGACTGATTTAAAGGCATCGGGTCTGTCCCTACCGCTCCCACCTACAAATCTCACAATACAAACCTACAGCAAGGAACTGCTACAGCCCTTAGGTTATGTGAAACCCATTGTGACATTAGGCAAGCGCAGCAAACCTCTACGCCTTTATGTTGTAAGTAAAGGAGGTCCTCCGCTGTATGGTAGGGACTGGATCAAAGCCCTGGGCAATGCCCCCTTTTGCCATTGCCCAATGTACATTGCTTTCTGAGGTAGACCATTGGGTGGATTCCCTGAAGTCACGCTTTAAGGAGGTTTTTGAGGACTCTTTGGGCTTGGTAAAAGTAAAAATGGCCCACTTTATCTTAAAGCCTGGTGCTACACCTCATTTTTGTAAGGCAGAAAGAAAGTGGAAGCAGAGCTGGACCATCTATTGCCTGAAAAGATCATAACTAAAGTTGATAGAAGTGAATGGGCATTGCCAATTGTGCCTGTCAAGAAAAAGAATGGAGACGTTAGAATTTGTAGGGATGTCAGGGTTGCCCTGAACAACCAACTTCTTGTGGATCAATACCCGTTGCCTCAACTTGAAGATCTATTTGGCTCACTGGCTGGGGGGAAAAAGTTTACAAAAATAGACTTAAAGCAAGCTTACCTGCAACTGCAAGTACACCCAAATTCATGCCATCTGTTGACCATTAACTCCCATAAAGGATTATTCCAATATAACCGCATGGTTTTTGGAATAGCCCCAGCTCCAGCCATCTGGCAGCGGATCATAGATGAGGGTCCTGGCAGGCATACCTTTCACCCAATGTCTACTAGATGACATGCTCATTACTGGTCCCACTGATGAAGAACATAGAAAGAATGTTGAAGCTGTGCTAGAGGGACTCCAACAGTATGGTTTATGTGCCAATCTTTCAAAATGTGAATTTCTCTTATATTCACCGACCGACACAGCTCCTCTCTGTAACTAAATGGGTTGTATAGCCTGCCATTAGGAGAACTTTTAACTAACTTTTAATCCCAAACGGGGGGGGGACCCTGTGCTATCAACCCTCCTCACTGCTCCCAGCAGCTTCAGTTTTTATTTTGCCTAGTAAGGAGAATGACCTAGGAACCCTGCAGGCCCTCTCGGTCCATGTTTTTGCTGCAGGTTTTGATGTTTTTTGCGCAAGATGAAAGATCCTGGGATCTTCTATTAACTGCCGGCTGGGTGACAGGCTGGATAATGATATCCTTGTAGTCTCCCCAGTCCGGCCATCAAGCGTGAGCAGGCCGCAGCTAAGGCCCAGCAGGCCACAACATGCTTCAGCTTCAGAGGTGGTCGGTGAGCTTCAATGCTCCGGGGTATACATATGACTGGACTGCTGTCTGGATCACAGTCTACCGGGCCAGCAGCTACCCTGTGACTGCGCAGGAGTAGGTCTGTGATGGAATGTCTCCCAGCTCTTCAGGACTGGTAAGTACGGCTCTCCCTGCTTTGGTGGGGTGAGCAGCTGGGCATTCCCCTGGGGGGTCAATTCGGGGACCTCCTCACCTCCCTATCTTCTCTCCCAAGTCCCTATCTCCCCTCCTCCCCCCCTCTGAGGGGGGTGGCTGCATGCGCTGCCGGCGGTGTGTGTGTGGGTTCGCTGGATTCTCACCTATGGGGGCTCTGTGCGGCTGGCGTTGGTCCTGGTCTGGGGGTCCCAAAAGGGAGCTCTGCAGAACGTTTCACTGCTGTTATAAGCAGTTGCTGCTGACACAGTTTTCTCCTCTCTGCAACTGGGAACCTCTCAGGGTCTACAGGCACTGCTAGTGGCATTCACAGAGGTCCCAGGGTGGTAAAACTAGCGCTAAGTACCCCCCATGCGGCGGCAGCAGGAGGGTGGGACCTTCACTGTCCTAAGTCCCCTTGCAGGTGGCAGACAGACTATGGTCAGCATGGCTTCAGAAACTGGTGTTTCTTCCCCCGAAATCCAGGCTATAGCAACTGGGTCACCTGCGGATAGCTCAATGCGCATGGACACCCTGACGGCGGTCCTTGACTCTTTTGTTGCTATGATAGAGGCGGCGCATGGAAGGAAAGGTGCACGTAAGATACCCCTGCCCTCTCATCCTCTGGGGAGAACTCTGATGCAGACTCGGGCCCTGCTGCGGCTGGTGACTCCTGCTCTGACCTATCAGACGAGGCTGACCAGGACCGTTTGGACAGGATGATTCCCTGTCCTGGTCTGGGCGCGACAAAGCGCTTGTTGGAGCACTTATCACAGCTGTGCATGATACCCTGAAGATTCAGGAGCCAGCGGATCTCTCTGCTTATGTACCGGTCTCTTTTGGGTCCCACAAGTCAGCACTAAGGTGTTCCCGTATTTGGCTTATTTTGACAGTTTCATCTACAGGGAATGGGGTCGCCCGCAGCGAACCTTTTCGGTCCCCAAAAATTTGGCGGTGCGTTACCCCTTTGAGGAAAGCCTCAAAAAGTGGTTGGCTCCTCCGGTTGTGGACCCCCCAGTATCCAGGTTAAATAAAGTAACCACGATCCCGGTTGAGGGTACTCCTGCATTCAAGGATCCTGCGGACAGGAAGGCTGAGGCGGTGGCTCGTTTCTTGTTTACGGTTGTGGGGTCAGCCGTGCGACCTCTACTGGCATCCGCACTGGTGTCGCAGACACTGACTGCGTGGGTATAACTTTTGCACCGTGAATTGGGAGAGCAGAAAGCCTCCCCTGTCTGCGTGGAGCTAGCAGACCAACTAGTGCAAGGCCTTAAGTATGTTTGTGACACAGCCCTGGATACTCTCCCGCTGTTATCCAAGGCTTCAGTGTCAGCTGTGGTGCTGAGGCGCCTAATTTGGCTAAAATGCTGGTCTGCTGACCAGGCACCCAAGAAAGCCCTGACGGAGCTTCCCTTTCTTGGCGAGCGGCTCTTTGGAGCCTCGTTGGATGACATTATTAAGAATTCCACTGGTGGTAAGAGTACACTACTCCCACAGGCCGGGAAGGTTAAGGAGCCTCACCGCAGCCAAGGGCCCTCTTTTTCTCGCTCACGATCTGCTTTTTCGTCCGCCTGGTGCTTCGGCAAAACGCCCCCAGCCCAACACGACACCCACGGACGGTCAGAAGCGTCCCTGGAACCACAAGCCTAACAAGCCTGCGACCAAAAGTGCTATCACATGAAGGTTTGCCCCTCCCACTTATCGGGTGGGGGGTCATCTTCGGGAGTTTTCAGCCTGGTGGATCTCCCGGTTATCCGACCAATGGGTCTGCGATCTGATTTCCACAGGCTACAAGATGGTTTCTCTCTTGGGCGCCAAACAGATTCTTCCCCTCCAGCATACCCATGTCCCCGGTTTGCCGGGAGGCCCTGTTAGGGGCGGTAAGGGACTTGCTGAATCAGGGGGTGATTGTACCGGAACCGGAACACTTACAGGGGTTCTACTCAAATCTGTTTGTGGTTCCCAAGAAGGAAGGGGTACGTCCAATCGTGGACTTAAAAGCCCTCAATCACTTTGTAAAGGTGCAGAGGTTCAGAATGGAATCAGTTCGCTCAGTAGTCGCTGCATTCCATCAAGGGGACTTCCTGGCGTCCTTGGACATCCAGGATGCTTACCTGCACATACCCATTTGCCTTCAGCATCAAAAATTTCTGCGTTTGGCAGTAGGGGAAGCCCACTACCAGTTTGTGGCTCTTCCTTTTGGCCTGGCATCAGCCCCCCGAGTCTTTACCAAAGTACTGGCTCCAATATTGGCATTGCTGAGGCAGCGTGTGATCGCAATCGTGGGTTACCTAGACGATCTCCTTCTGAGAGCATCTTCCGCCTCAGAATTAGAGGAGGATGTGGCGATCACCATGCAGACCTCGCAAGAATTTGGGTGGCTGTTGATTGAACCTAAAGAAGTTGGTGGTTGCACCACCTCAGCGTCTGGAGTACCTGGGGTTGCTGTTGGACTCCAGGGAAGCGAGGGTTTTTCTCCCCTCTGACAAATTGCTGACTCTCAGGTCTTCGGTCAATCTCCTGTTGAACCGCAAGTGGTCGTCGCTCCGCTTTTGCATGCGAGTGCTGGGACTCATGGTGGCCTCCTTCGAGGCAGTACCTTATGCCCAGTTCCACGCCAGAGTCCTGCAGAAGGAGATATTGACAAAATGGGACAAATCTCCGTTGTCCCTGGATCGGCAGATCCAGGTGAGCCAACCAGTCAGGGATTCCCTGATCTGGGGGTTGAGGTCCGTGGGGATTCAGTCTGGAAAATCGTTTCTTCCTCTGAACTTGACGGTGATATCTACGGACGCCAGTCTGTCCAGCTAGGGTGGAGTGATGGGGATTCAGTTGGTCGACAGAGGAATCCAAGTTACCGATCAATCTGCTCAAATTGAGAGAGATCAGGCTGTGCCTCCACACGACGTGTCTTCAAGGGCGTCCGCCCAGGATACAGTCAGACAACGCCACGGCTGTGGCGTACATAAATCACCAAGGGGGAACAAGAAGCTCAGCCGCTGCTCGGGAGGTCATTCACATACTTCGGTGGGCAGAGCGACACGTTCCGGCCCTGTCAGCCATTTACATCCCGGGGGTGGAAAATTGGCAGGCGGACTATCTGAGTCGTCAGATGCTGGACCCAGGAGAATGGGCGTTGCATCCGGAGATATTCCAGCTGCTGTGCCTGAAGTGGGGCACGCCAGATGTGGATCTCTTGGCCTCCCGTCTCAATCGGAAGGAGCCGAGATTCCTGTCCAGGACAAGAGATCCGTGTGCAGACGCTTCAGACGTGCTGGTGGCTCAGTGGGATCAGTACCAGCTGATATACGCCTTTCCTCCACTAAAACTGTTGCCAAGTCTACTTCGCAGAGTGGAAGCTGAGGGGATTCCAGTAATCCTGGTTGCCCCAGATTGGCCTCAGCGGCCTTGGTACGCAGACCTGGTGCGTCTGGTGGCAGACGCTCCCTGGCGACTGCCACTGCGGGAGGACCTCCTATCTCAAGGTCCAATCTTTCACCCTGCTTTACCTGTTTTACCATCGCTGGCTTTAACGGCATGGCTATTGAAGCCATGTGCTGAGGAACCGGGGTCTGTCGGACTCTGTGATTCCAACTATGCTGAGGGCGCGGAAATCTTCTTCACGGAAGATATACCATCGTACCTGGAAGGCCTACATCTCCATGTGTGAGGAGAAAGGGTGGCATCCGCGCTCCTTTTCTATATCGAGGATCCTGCTGTTTCTTCAGCATGGGGTGGACCAGAAATTGGCGTTTAGCACCATTAAGGGGCAGATTTCAGCCCTGGCTGTCTTTTTTTTCAGTGACCCTTGGCGTCTCACTCAGTGAGTACCTTTGTTCATGGGGTACATGTAGTCCCTCCGGTGCATCCTCTGTTACCCCCATGGGATTTAAACCTGGTGTTGTCGGCGCTTCAGAAGCCGCCGTTTGAGAATATCAGGGAGATTCCCTTGTTGACCCTTTCACAGAAGGTGGTCTTTCTAGTGGCCATCACATCGGCCAGGACGGTTTCAGAATTGGCAGCCTTGTCCTGCAAGGTCTCATCTGGTTATCCACAGGGATAAGGTGGTGTTGCGTCCGCAACCGTGCTTTCTACCAAAGGTGGTTTCGGGTTTTCATTTCAATGAGGACATTGTATTACCATTGTTGTGTCCTAAGCTGAAGCACCCCAAGGAGGTAGCCCTTCACGCTCTCGATGTGGTTAGGGCTCTGAAGGTGTACTTGTCTGCCACAGCTCCCTTTCGGAAGTCACTCACTGTTTGTTCTAAGAAAGGCATGGCAGTCTCATCGGCCACCATTTCCAGGTGGATCAGACAGATTGTAGTCCAAGCCTACGCTTTGAAGGGGCAGGTGCCCCCCCTTTCCAGTCACGGCCCACTCTACAAGAGCAATCGGAACGTCTTGGGCCTTCCGACACCAAGCGTCTGTCGCTCAGGTGTGTAAGGCGGCGACCTGGTCGTCTGTCCATACGTTTACCAAGTTCTACAAGGTAGATGTCAGTGCATCGGCTGATGCTTGTTTTGTTTTTGTAGTTGCAATTGAGTTTTTTCCTGGTTTTTCGATAAAAACTTAGTACTGTTTTGTTAATGCACTGTTGCATTACTTCCGCAATGTTGCGGTCTTGGGGATCGCTCCTGTTGGGGATACCCGGTTATATGGTGGAGTTTTTCCACACACAGCTGTTTTTTTTGTGGGTTTAGTTTCACTAGTTCCCACTTGCCATGATGGATGAAGTTTATATGCTGTTTTTTCCCACCCCTTGTTTGGCACTGCTTGGGGACGTCCCATTTAGTAACAGAGAGGAGCTGTGTCGGTCAGTGAATATAAGAGAAAATAGGATTTTTGTACTCACCGTAAAATCCTTTTCTCTGTAATTCACCAAGCGACACAGCACCCACCCCTCCTTTTCTCTACGTTATACTGCCTGTTGACGTACTGAATCTTCTGGGAGCAGTGGAGAGGGTTGATAGCACAGGGTCCACCCCCCTGGGGCATGACTAAAAGTTCTGTGTATTGTGTAACAATTTTGCCTAGTTCTCCTAATGGCAGGCATACAACCCATGTAATTGCATCGGTCATGAATTACTGAGAAAAGGATTTTACGGCGAGTACAAAAATCCTATTTCTTGGAGCCTACTATAATTATCTACATGTACAAACCATCCATTAGAGATCAAGTTGTACATCCAACTATTATATTTTATACTGCTCCAATTCTTTAGCTAAACACTAAGATGTTCTTTTGTTATGTATACTGCATCTTCTTTTTACCAATATACTCCCAAGATTTTCGATACCATTTACTCTATAACCTATATACTTTATATTGTTTGCGACTTCCTTTGTTATATTGAAACTGTACTTTTGAACTTCCAAATAAAACTTTTGTAAAAAAAAAAAAAAAAGATGGTGCAGCCAAAATATTACAGTGCACACGTGCAAAAAAATACATTTACCTCCTGCAAGACTATTTAAAACACCTAATCATTTAAAAAAAATATATGGGGATTTGGTCACACTATATTGCTATATGGTGCTTAAGCCCACTTACTGCGACCAAGTACCCCATAGTGGGTCCTACGCTATCCATAGAATGGGGAGATCATACTTCTCTATATGGGAGAAATAAAGGACTCCACCTATGACACAGGTGGACCCTAATGAGAGGCAATGATGGAGTGGGGTGCTCCTGCCGAAAAGGATTTGGTCAGAATCCATACAATAGACAAGATATTTGGGGGGCACGCTCGAAAAGATGCATTAACGGGGGCGTGGTCAAGCGCACGGAGCAGTAGGACGTCTTCTCCTGAGCTCACGCACACACCAGGCTTCTCACAGCTCTCAGCGCTTCACAGACAAGGCAAACAGGTCGGTAATGGGGAGGAGAGGTGGGGTTGAAAGGCCACCACACACTGAGGTGGACATTGACCGTTTTTTTTACCAGTTTGGGGCAGACTCAGCACGCACCCCACCCCCCCATCCACGATGACGCCAACCCCGCTCTTCAGGCACACATGCAGCCTCACAGGGAGCTGCTTCTCAGAGCTCCACTCCCCATATGAAAACTAGACAGCGTGCCAGATCCCCAGCAGACTCTGAAAACGGCTCAGTTCACTCTGCTTGTCACTCCCAGAATCGTACGGGTCCTTTGAAAGATGGGACATGGAGGCTTACATTAAGGCCCTACTGACCAGACAAGTTTTTAAGCCTGTGTACAGAGACTTGAGCGCTCTTACAAGCAAGAAATCACAGAGCTACACAGGGATGTTACAAGCAGGCTGGAGGATGTGGAACACACTGTAGAGGAGACTGTCTCCACACTACAGTCCCAAGAGGTCATCTTGCATGAGCACACTGTACAAATCCAGCAATTAATGTACCACCAAGATGACCAGGAAAACAGGGCCAGACGTACGAACATACGCATCCGCGGCCTCCTAGAATCGGTGGAAACTAAAGACCTGGCCGCAGCAGTCGGCGCCATATTCAATGACCTGCTCCAGAAGGATAAAGATGTTCACAGAGCTTTAGGCCCCAGAAACCCAAACCAGGAACACCCCAGAGATGTCATTTGCAGGGTACATTTCTATGTGATTAAAGTTGCCATAATGTGAGCAGCACATGCTCCGGAAGCCATATATTTCAACGGCAGTCAAATATCTTTACTCCCGGACATTAGACATGTGCAGAGTAAAATATTTTGTTTCGGAATTTCGTTTTCGTCCGAAAACTTAATTTATTTAGTTACTCCCGAAATTCGTTTTTATTTATTTTGTTTTTCGTTCAAAAATTGCATTCGTCCGAAAATCCACATGAATTACGGTCGAATCTGTCTTTGAAGGCTTATGGTGTCTGTCGAATGTATAAAGAAGATTCGACGGAGCTATTATATAGCCTACTTTAGAACCCCTATTAAAGTCTATGGGACTCAAACGTTCAAAATCTGAAGTGCTAATTTTAAAGACTAATTTGCAAGTTACTGTCCTAAAAAGTGTTTTGGGACCCGGGTCCTGCCCCAGGGGACGTATCAATGCAAAAAAAGTTTTAAAAACGGCCGTTTTTTCGGGAGCAGTGATTTTAATAATGATTAAAGTGAAAAAATAAAAGTGTAATATTCCTTTAAATTTCGTGGGGGGGGGGGTGTCTATAGTATGCCTGTGAAGGGGCGCATGTTTCTGGTGCTTAGAACTGTTCCTGCACAAAGTGTCATTTATGCAGGAAAAATAATCCTTTAAAATCACTCGCAGCTATTATGAATTGTCGGTTCCGTAATACAGAGAACACTCATTGAAAGTCATTGATAAAAAAAAAATTTAAAAAAAAAGCGTGAGGGTCCCCCAAATTCAATTACCAGGCCCTTCAGGTCTGGTATGGATATTAAGGGGAACCCTGCCTCAAATTTAAGAAAAAATTTGACGTGGGGTTCCCCCTAAATATCCATAACCAGACCCTTCAAGTCTGGTATGGATATTAAGGGGAACCCCACGTCAAATTTAAAAAAAAATTGACGTGGGGGCCCCCCTAAAAATCCATACCAGACCCTTTATCAGAGCACTCAGCCTGGCAGGCCGCAGGAAAAGAGGGGGGACGAGAGAGCGGCCCCCCCTCCCTCCTGAATCTACCAGGCCACATGCCCTCAACATTGGGAGGATGCTTTGGGGGTCTGTGACCCCTCAAAGCACCTTGTCCCCATGTTGATGAGGACAAGGGCCTCATCCCCACAACCCTGGCCGGTGGTTGTGGGGGTCTGCGGGCAGGGGGCTTATCAGAATCTGGAAGCCCCCTTTAACAAGGGGACCCCCAGATCCCGTCCCCCCCCTGGGACGTCTCCATTCTTTTTCTTGACAGGCACAATTGGCAATGCCCATTCACTTCTATCAACTTTAGTTATGATCTTTTCAGGCAATAGATGGTCCAGCTCTGCTTCCACTTTCTTTCTGCCTTACAAAAATGAGGTGTAGCACCAGGCTTTAAGATAAAGTGGGCCATTTTTACTTTTACCAAGCCCAAAGAGTCCTCAAAAACCTCCTTAAAGCGTGACTTCAGGGAATCCACCCAATGGTCTACCTCAGAAAGCAATGTACATTGGGCAATGGCAAAAGGGGGCATTGCCCAGGGCTTTGAACCAGTCCCTACCATACAGCGGAGGACCTCCTTTACTTACAACATAAAGGCGTAGAGGTTTGCTGCGCTTGCCTAATGTCACAATGGGTTTCACATAACCTAAGGGCTGTAGCAGTTCCTTGCTGTAGGTTTGTATTGTGAGATTTGTAGGTGGGAGCGGTAGGGACAGACCCGATGCCTTTAAATCAGTCCATGAAATGACGGACACAGCCGCCCCTGTATCAACATCCATGGAGAGAGGACAGCCATTGAGTGTGACATCCATTTTTAGCGTAGGAGTGTTCCCAGCTACCCGAAACAGTCCAACATACTGGACACAGGTCTCATCAGAGCTGAAGCCGTTCTTGTCAGTATCCACATGAAATGTCTGTTTACATCTACCTTTTGTGGCAGTGTGAGCTACGGTAAACACGCCCAATATGGCCAGTCTTTCCACAAAGAAAACAAATGACATCCTTGAAATTGCAAGCAGGTGCACTGTGAGAACTGTTACCACAACGGTAGAAAGTTGGTATCCTAGAGACAGAAGAATTAGGGTGGCGAGGTTTAGGTTGATTTGGCGATGGCCGTCGTGGGTGTCAGGTGATAGCAGTGTGGAATATTTCCTCTCCCTGGCTTGTAGGAGGATCAGGTGGTGCCTTCAGTAGGGAGGCGTCCCCTGTAGCAAACTCCATGACCGTAGCAAGGTCAGTAGCTCTCGTCCGAGTTAAGTTGGGTTCTGTGAGTTATCGCTTCTCGGCCTTTTGGCTAAGATCAAGTGTAGTATCTGTTCTTATCAGTTGCCAAAGGAGGCGCTGGTCCATCCCTATTTGAGAGGGTTTGGGCGGCGCTCTCCGATGGTGTAATTTGCATCCCGAAGGATGGTTTCGGTAGGGGCCACGTCGTGCCGCCCGACAGTAAACTGGGGGCCGATGTATGGTCGAGTCTGAGCCATCTGGAAGGATGCCCCTGGTGAGGGCGGAGAACCACTGGTCGGCGCCAGGGGAGGGGACCCTGGCAGACCGGCTTGGATTGTGGCAGCTTTAGCCCCAGTCAGTTTTTCGGGAGGGAACGCTTAGCTCTTCTGTTCCAGCAGAGGGGCGGCCGGTACCTTTCGAATATAATTAGGTAGGAGTGACGGGAGTGAGGGTGGGACCTGATGGCAAAGGGTCTCACTAAGCTCGCTGATCTCCATGCCTTTCTGGCTGTGGTGGGGGCTGTCGTGGTCTGGGCTGGGCTGTCGGGGATGCTTTTGTTGGAAAGCCCATGGTGATGTGCCCCTGGAGTGGCAGTCCAGGGGTGCCTTCTTTCACTGTGCGTCAGCACTTTGATTTAGGCACCTAGGTCACGTCACCATTACACGCTTTTTTTACACCTGCCTCTAGGGCCCGGCCTTTTGGCTAGGACCAGAGGAATTTTTGATTCCTGGCCGGAGGGCCGGCCATTGTATTGCACAATGGTCACTTTTCACTCTCCTCTTCACTATCCCTTCCCCACTTTTTATTTATTTTATCTGTGTGTGTTTGTCACTGTGTGTCACTTCACGTTTGATTAGTAGGGTGTCGGTCCTCGGACCAATCCTGAACGTCTTGTGGGAGAGCGGACATAGGCCTTCTGGCTTGGTCCAATCTCCATGAGGGGGGAAGGCTGAGGCGGTGGCTCGTTTCTTGTTTACGGTTGTGGGGTCAGCCGTGCGACCTCTACTGGCATCCGCACTGGTGTCGCAGACACTGACTGCGTGGGTATAACTTTTGCACCGTGAATTGGGAGAGCAGAAAGCCTCCCCTGTCTGCGTGGAGCTAGCAGACCAACTAGTGCAAGGCCTTCAGTATGTTTGTGACACGGCCCTGGATACTCTCCCGCTGTTATCCAAGGCTTCAGTGTCAGCTGTGGTGCTGAGGCGCCTAATTTGGCTAAAATGCTGGTCTGCTGACCAGGCACCCAAGAAAGCCCTGACGGAGCTTCCCTTTCTTGGCGAGCGGCTCTTTGGAGCCTCGTTGGATGACATTATTAAGAATTCCACTGGTGGTAAGAGTACACTACTCCCACAGGCCGGGAAGGTTAAGGAGCCTCACCGCAGCCAAGGGCCCTCTTTTTCTCGCTCACGATCTGCTTTTTCGTCCGCCTGGTGCTTCGGCAAAACGCCCCCAGCCCAACAGGACACCCACGGACGGTCAGAAGCGTCCCTGGAACCACAAGCCTGCGACCAAAAGTGCTATCACATGAAGGTTTGCCCCTCCCACTTATCGGGTGGGGGGTCATCTTCGGGAGTTTTCAGCCTGGTGGATCTCCCGGTTATCCGACCAATGGGTCTGCGATCTGATTTCCACAGGCTACAAGATGGTTTCTCTCTTGGGCGCCAAACAGATTCTTCCCCTCCAGCATACCCATGTCCCCGGTTTGCCGGGAGGCCCTGTTAGGGTCGGTAAGGGACTTGCTGAATCAGGGGGTGATTGTACCGGAATCGGAACGCTTACAGGGGTTCTACTCAAATCTGTTTGTGGTTCCCAAGAAGGAAGGGGTACGTCCAATCGTGGACTTAAAAGCCCTCAATCACTTTGTAAAGGTGCAGAGGTTCAGAATGGAATCAGTTCGCTCAGTAGTCGCTGCATTCCATCAAGGGGACTTCCTGGCGTCCTTGGACATCCAGGATGCTTACCTGCACATACCCATTTGCCTTCAGCATCAAAAATTTCTGCGTTTGGCAGTAGGGGAAGCCCACTACCAGTTTGTGGCTCTTCCTTTTGGCCTGGCATCAGCCCCCCGAGTCTTTACCAAAGTACTGGCTCCAATATTGGCATTGCTGAGGCAGCGTGTGATCGCAATCGTGGGTTACCTAGACGATCTCCTTCTGAGAGCATCTTCCGCCTCAGAATTAGAGGAGGATGTGGCGATCACCATGCAGACCTCGCAAGAATTTGGGTGGCTGTTGATTGAACCTAAAGAAGTTGGTGGTTGCACCACCTCAGCGTCTGGAGTACCTGGGGTTGCTGTTGGACTCCAGGGAAGCGAGGGTTTTTCTCCCCTCTGACAAATTGCTGACTCTCAGGTCTTCGGTCAATCTCCTGTTGAACCGCAAGTGGTCGTCGCTCCGCTTTTGCATGCGAGTGCTGGGACTCATGGTGGCCTCCTTCGAGGCAGTACCTTATGCCCAGTTCCACGCCAGAGTCCTGCAGAAGGAGATATTGACAAAATGGGACAAATCTCCGTTGTCCCTGGATCGGCAGATCCAGGTGAGCCAACCAGTCAGGGATTCCCTGATCTGGGGGTTGAGGTCCGTGGGGATTCAGTCTGGAAAATCGTTTCTTCCTCTGAACTTGACGGTGATATCTACGGACGCCAGTCTGTCCAGCTAGGGTGGAGTGATGGGGATTCAGTTGGTCGACAGAGGAATCCAAGTTACCGATCAATCTGCTCAAATTGAGAGAGATCAGGCTGTGCCTCCACACGACGTGTCTTCAAGGGCGTCCGCCCAGGATACAGTCAGACAACGCCACGGCTGTGGCGTACATAAATCACCAAGGGGGAACAAGAAGCTCAGCCGCTGCTCGGGAGGTCATTCACATACTTCGGTGGGCAGAGCGACACGTTCCGGCCCTGTCAGCCATTTACATCCCGGGGGTGGAAAATTGGCAGGCGGACTATCTGAGTCGTCAGATGCTGGACCCAGGAGAATGGGCGTTGCATCCGGAGATATTCCAGCTGCTGTGCCTGAAGTGGGGCACGCCAGATGTGGATCTCTTGGCCTCCCGTCTCAATCGGAAGGAGCCGAGATTCCTGTCCAGGACAAGAGATCCGTGTGCAGACGCTTCAGACGTGCTGGTGGCTCAGTGGGATCAGTACCAGCTGATATACGCCTTTCCTCCACTAAAACTGTTGCCAAGTCTACTTCGCAGAGTGGAAGCTGAGGGGATTCCAGTAATCCTGGTTGCCCCAGATTGGCCTCAGCGGCCTTGGTACGCAGACCTGGTGCGTCTGGTGGCAGACGCTCCCTGGCGACTGCCACTGCGGGAGGACCTCCTATCTCAAGGTCCAATCTTTCACCCTGCTTTACCTGTTTTACCATCGCTGGCTTTAACGGCATGGCTATTGAAGCCATGTGCTGAGGAACCGGGGTCTGTCGGACTCTGTGATTCCAACTATGCTGAGGGCGCGGAAATCTTCTTCACGGAAGATATACCATCGTACCTGGAAGGCCTACATCTCCATGTGTGAGGAGAAAGGGTGGCATCCGCGCTCCTTTTCTATATCGAGGATCCTGCTGTTTCTTCAGCATGGGGTGGACCAGAAATTGGCGTTTAGCACCATTAAGGGGCAGATTTCAGCCCTGGCTGTCTTTTTTTTCAGTGACCCTTGGCGTCTCACTCAGTGAGTACCTTTGTTCATGGGGTACATGTAGTCCCTCCGGTGCATCCTCTGTTACCCCCATGGGATTTAAACCTGGTGTTGTCGGCGCTTCAGAAGCCGCCGTTTGAGAATATCAGGGAGATTCCCTTGTTGACCCTTTCACAGAAGGTGGTCTTTCTAGTGGCCATCACATCGGCCAGGACGGTTTCAGAATTGGCAGCCTTGTCCTGCAAGGTCTCATCTGGTTATCCACAGGGATAAGGTGGTGTTGCGTCCGCAACCGTGCTTTCTACCAAAGGTGGTTTCGGGTTTTCATTTCAATGAGGACATTGTATTACCATTGTTGTGTCCTAAGCTGAAGCACCCCAAGGAGGTAGCCCTTCACGCTCTCGATGTGGTTAGGGCTCTGAAGGTGTACTTGTCTGCCACAGCTCCCTTTCGGAAGTCACTCACTGTTTGTTCTAAGAAAGGCATGGCAGTCTCATCGGCCACCATTTCCAGGTGGATCAGACAGATTGTAGTCCAAGCCTACGCTTTGAAGGGGCAGGTGCCCCCCCTTTCCAGTCACGGCCCACTCTACAAGAGCAATCGGAACGTCTTGGGCCTTCCGACACCAAGCGTCTGTCGCTCAGGTGTGTAAGGCGGCGACCTGGTCGTCTGTCCATACGTTTACCAAGTTCTACAAGGTAGATGTCAGTGCATCGGCTGATGCTTGTTTTGTTTTTGTAGTTGCAATTGAGTTTTTTCCTGGTTTTTCGATAAAAACTTAGTACTGTTTTGTTAATGCACTGTTGCATTACTTCCGCAATGTTGCGGTCTTGGGGATCGCTCCTGTTGGGGATACCCGGTTATATGGTGGAGTTTTTCCACACACAGCTGTTTTTTTTGTGGGTTTAGTTTCACTAGTTCCCACTTGCCATGATGGATGAAGTTTATATGCTGTTTTTTCCCACCCCTTGTTTGGCACTGCTTGGGGACGTCCCATTTAGTAACAGAGAGGAGCTGTGTCGGTCAGTGAATATAAGAGAAAATAGGATTTTTGTACTCACCGTAAAATCCTTTTCTCTGTAATTCACCAAGCGACACAGCACCCACCCCTCCTTTTCTCTACGTTATACTGCCTGTTGACGTACTGAATCTTCTGGGAGCAGTGGAGAGGGTTGATAGCACAGGGTCCACCCCCCTGGGGCATGACTAAAAGTTCTGTGTATTGTGTAACAATTTTGCCTAGTTCTCCTAATGGCAGGCATACAACCCATGTAATTGCATCGGTCATGAATTACTGAGAAAAGGATTTTACGGCGAGTACAAAAATCCTATTTCTTGGAGCCTACTATAATTATCTACATGTACAAACCATCCATTAGAGATCAAGTTGTACATCCAACTATTATATTTTATACTGCTCCAATTCTTTAGCTAAACACTAAGATGTTCTTTTGTTATGTATACTGCATCTTCTTTTTACCAATATACTCCCAAGATTTTCGATACCATTTACTCTATAACCTATATACTTTATATTGTTTGCGACTTCCTTTGTTATATTGAAACTGTACTTTTGAACTTCCAAATAAAACTTTTGTAAAAAAAAAAAAAAAAGATGGTGCAGCCAAAATATTACAGTGCACACGTGCAAAAAAATACATTTACCTCCTGCAAGACTATTTAAAACACCTAATCATTTAAAAAAAATATATGGGGATTTGGTCACACTATATTGCTATATGGTGCTTAAGCCCACTTACTGCGACCAAGTACCCCATAGTGGGTCCTACGCTATCCATAGAATGGGGAGATCATACTTCTCTATATGGGAGAAATAAAGGACTCCACCTATGACACAGGTGGACCCTAATGAGAGGCAATGATGGAGTGGGGTGCTCCTGCCGAAAAGGATTTGGTCAGAATCCATACAATAGACAAGATATTTGGGGGGCACGCTCGAAAAGATGCATTAACGGGGGCGTGGTCAAGCGCACGGAGCAGTAGGACGTCTTCTCCTGAGCTCACGCACACACCAGGCTTCTCACAGCTCTCAGCGCTTCACAGACAAGGCAAACAGGTCGGTAATGGGGAGGAGAGGTGGGGTTGAAAGGCCACCACACACTGAGGTGGACATTGACCGTTTTTTTTACCAGTTTGGGGCAGACTCAGCACGCACCCCACCCCCCCATCCACGATGACGCCAACCCCGCTCTTCAGGCACACATGCAGCCTCACAGGGAGCTGCTTCTCAGAGCTCCACTCCCCATATGAAAACTAGACAGCGTGCCAGATCCCCAGCAGACTCTGAAAACGGCTCAGTTCACTCTGCTTGTCACTCCCAGAATCGTACGGGTCCTTTGAAAGATGGGACATGGAGGCTTACATTAAGGCCCTACTGACCAGACAAGTTTTTAAGCCTGTGTACAGAGACTTGAGCGCTCTTACAAGCAAGAAATCACAGAGCTACACAGGGATGTTACAAGCAGGCTGGAGGATGTGGAACACACTGTAGAGGAGACTGTCTCCACACTACAGTCCCAAGAGGTCATCTTGCATGAGCACACTGTACAAATCCAGCAATTAATGTACCACCAAGATGACCAGGAAAACAGGGCCAGACGTACGAACATACGCATCCGCGGCCTCCTAGAATCGGTGGAAACTAAAGACCTGGCCGCAGCAGTCGGCGCCATATTCAATGACCTGCTCCAGAAGGATAAAGATGTTCACAGAGCTTTAGGCCCCAGAAACCCAAACCAGGAACACCCCAGAGATGTCATTTGCAGGGTACATTTCTATGTGATTAAAGTTGCCATAATGTGAGCAGCACATGCTCCGGAAGCCATATATTTCAACGGCAGTCAAATATCTTTACTCCCGGACATTAGACATGTGCAGAGTAAAATATTTTGTTTCGGAATTTCGTTTTCGTCCGAAAACTTAATTTATTTAGTTACTCCCGAAATTCGTTTTTATTTATTTTGTTTTTCGTTCAAAAATTGCATTCGTCCGAAAATCCACATGAATTACGGTCGAATCTGTCTTTGAAGGCTTATGGTGTCTGTCGAATGTATAAAGAAGATTCGACGGAGCTATTATATAGCCTACTTTAGAACCCCTATTAAAGTCTATGGGACTCAAACGTTCAAAATCTGAAGTGCTAATTTTAAAGACTAATTTGCAAGTTACTGTCCTAAAAAGTGTTTTGGGACCCGGGTCCTGCCCCAGGGGACGTATCAATGCAAAAAAAGTTTTAAAAACGGCCGTTTTTTCGGGAGCAGTGATTTTAATAATGATTAAAGTGAAACAATAAAAGTGTAATATTCCTTTAAATTTCGTGGGGGGGGGGGGGGTGTCTATAGTATGCCTGTGAAGGGGCGCATGTTTCTGGTGCTTAGAACTGTTCCTGCACAAAGTGTCATTTATGCAGGAAAAAAAGTCCTTTAAAATCACTCGCAGCTATTATGAATTGTCGGTTCCGTAATACAGAGAACACTCATTGAAAGTCATTGATAAAAAAAAAATTTAAAAAAAAAGCGTGAGGGTCCCCCAAATTCAATTACCAGGCCCTTCAGGTCTGGTATGGATATTAAGGGGAACCCTGCCTCAAATTTAAGAAAAAATTTGACGTGGGGTTCCCCCTAAATATCCATAACCAGACCCTTTATCAGAGCACTCAGCCTGGCAGGCCGCAGGAAAAGAGGGGGGACGAGAGAGCGGCCCCCCCTCCCTCCTGAATCTACCAGGCCACATGCCCTCAACATTGGGAGGATGCTTTGGGGGTCTGAGACCCCTCAAAGCACCTTGTCCCCATGTTGATGAGGACAAGGGCCTCATCCCCACAACCCTGGCCGGTGGTTGTGGGGGTCTGCGGGCAGGGGGCTTATCAGAATCTGGAAGCCCCCTTTAACAAGGGGACCCCCAGATCCCGTCCCCCCCCTGGGACGTCTCCATTCTTTTTCTTGACAGGCACAATTGGCAATGCCCATTCACTTCTATCAACTTTAGTTATGATCTTTTCAGGCAATAGATGGTCCAGCTCTGCTTCCACTTTCTTTCTGCCTTACAAAAATGAGGTGTAGCACCAGGCTTTAAGATAAAGTGGGCCATTTTTACTTTTACCAAGCCCAAAGAGTCCTCAAAAACCTCCTTAAAGCGTGACTTCAGGGAATCCACCCAATGGTCTACCTCAGAAAGCAATGTACATTGGGCAATGGCAAAAGGGGGCATTGCCCAGGGCTTTGAACCAGTCCCTACCATACAGCGGAGGACCTCCTTTACTTACAACATAAAGGCGTAGAGGTTTGCTGCGCTTGCCTAATGTCACAATGGGTTTCACATAACCTAAGGGCTGTAGCAGTTCCTTGCTGTAGGTTTGTATTGTGAGATTTGTAGGTGGGAGCGGTAGGGACAGACCCGATGCCTTTAAATCAGTCCATGAAATGACGGACACAGCCGCCCCTGTATCAACATCCATGGAGAGAGGACAGCCATTGAGTGTGACATCCATTTTTAGCGTAGGAGTGTTCCCAGCTACCCGAAACAGTCCAACATACTGGACACAGGTCTCATCAGAGCTGAAGCCGTTCTTGTCAGTATCCACATGAAATGTCTGTTTACATCTACCTTTTGTGGCAGTGTGAGCTACGGTAAACACGCCCAATATGGCCAGTCTTTCCACAAAGAAAACAAATGACATCCTTGAAATTGCAAGCAGGTGCACTGTGAGAACTGTTACCACAACGGTAGAAAGTTGGTATCCTAGAGACAGAAGAATTAGGGTGGCGAGGTTTAGGTTGATTTGGCGATGGCCGTCGTGGGTGTCAGGTGATAGCAGTGTGGAATATTTCCTCTCCCTGGCTTGTAGGAGGATCAGGTGGTGCCTTCAGTAGGGAGGCGTCCCCTGTAGCAAACTCCATGACCGTAGCAAGGTCAGTAGCTCTCGTCCGAGTTAAGTTGGGTTCTGTGAGTTATCGCTTCTCGGCCTTTTGGCTAAGATCAAGTGTAGTATCTGTTCTTATCAGTTGCCAAAGGAGGCGCTGGTCCATCCCTATTTGAGAGGGTTTGGGCGGCGCTCTCCGATGGTGTAATTTGCATCCCGAAGGATGGTTTCGGTAGGGGCCACATCGTGCCGCCCGACAGTAAACTGGGGGCCGATGTATGGTCGAGTCTGAGCCATCTGGAAGGATGCCCCTGGTGAGGGCGGAGAACCACTGGTCGGCGCCAGGGGAGGGGACCCTGGCAGACCGGCTTGGATTGTGGCAGCTTTAGCCCCAGTCAGTTTTTCGGGAGGGAACGCTTAGCTCTTCTGTTCCAGCAGAGGGGCGGCCGGTACCTTTCGAATATAATTAGGTAGGAGTGACGGGAGTGAGGGTGGGACCTGATGGCAAAGGGTCTCACTAAGCTCGCTGATCTCCATGCCTTTCTGGCTGTGGTGGGGGCTGTCGTGGTCTGGGCTGGGCTGTCGGGGATGCTTTTGTTGGAAAGCCCATGGTGATGTGCCCCTGGAGTGGCAGTCCAGGGGTGCCTTCTTTCACTGTGCGTCAGCACTTTGATTTAGGCACCTAGGTCACGTCACCATTACACGCTTTTTTTACACCTGCCTCTAGGGCCCGGCCTTTTGGCTAGGACCAGAGGAATTTTTGATTCCTGGCCGGAGGGCCGGCCATTGTATTGCACAATGGTCACTTTTCACTCTCCTCTTCACTATCCCTTCCCCACTTTTTATTTATTTTATCTGTGTGTGTTTGTCACTGTGTGTCACTTCACGTTTGATAAGTAGGGTGTCGGTCCTCGGACCAATCCTGAACGTCTTGTGGGAGAGCGGACATAGGCCTTCTGGCTTGGTCCAATCTCCATGAGGGGGGAAGGCTGAGGCGGTGGCTCGTTTCTTGTTTACGGTTGTGGGGTCAGCCGTGCGACCTCTACTGGCATCCGCACTGGTGTCGCAGACACTGACTGCGTGGGTATAACTTTTGCACCGTGAATTGGGAGAGCAGAAAGCCTCCCCTGTCTGCGTGGAGCTAGCAGACCAACTAGTGCAAGGCCTTCAGTATGTTTGTGACACGGCCCTGGATACTCTCCCGCTGTTATCCAAGGCTTCAGTGTCAGCTGTGGTGCTGAGGCGCCTAATTTGGCTAAAATGCTGGTCTGCTGACCAGGCACCCAAGAAAGCCCTGACGGAGCTTCCCTTTCTTGGCGAGCGGCTCTTTGGAGCCTCGTTGGATGACATTATTAAGAATTCCACTGGTGGTAAGAGTACACTACTCCCACAGGCCGGGAAGGTTAAGGAGCCTCACCGCAGCCAAGGGCCCTCTTTTTCTCGCTCACGATCTGCTTTTTCGTCCGCCTGGTGCTTCGGCAAAACGCCCCCAGCCCAACAGGACACCCACGGACGGTCAGAAGCGTCCCTGGAACCACAAGCCTAACAAGCCTGCGACCAAAAGTGCTATCACATGAAGGTTTGCCCCTCCCACTTATCGGGTGGGGGGTCATCTTCGGGAGTTTTCAGCCTGGTGGATCTCCCGGTTATCCGACCAATGGGTCTGCGATCTGATTTCCACAGGCTACAAGATGGTTTCTCTCTTGGGCGCCAAACAGATTCTTCCCCTCCAGCATACCCATGTCCCCGGTTTGCCGGGAGGCCCTGTTAGGGTCGGTAAGGGACTTGCTGAATCAGGGGGTGATTGTACCGGAATCGGAACGCTTACAGGGGTTCTACTCAAATCTGTTTGTGGTTCCCAAGAAGGAAGGGGTACGTCCAATCGTGGACTTAAAAGCCCTCAATCACTTTGTAAAGGTGCAGAGGTTCAGAATGGAATCAGTTCGCTCAGTAGTCGCTGCATTCCATCAAGGGGACTTCCTGGCGTCCTTGGACATCCAGGATGCTTACCTGCACATACCCATTTGCCTTCAGCATCAAAAATTTCTGCGTTTGGCAGTAGGGGAAGCCCACTACCAGTTTGTGGCTCTTCCTTTTGGCCTGGCATCAGCCCCCCGAGTCTTTACCAAAGTACTGGCTCCAATATTGGCATTGCTGAGGCAGCGTGTGATCGCAATCGTGGGTTACCTAGACGATCTCCTTCTGAGAGCATCTTCCGCCTCAGAATTAGAGGAGGATGTGGCGATCACCATGCAGACCTCGCAAGAATTTGGGTGGCTGTTGATTGAACCTAAAGAAGTTGGTGGTTGCACCACCTCAGCGTCTGGAGTACCTGGGGTTGCTGTTGGACTCCAGGGAAGCGAGGGTTTTTCTCCCCTCTGACAAATTGCTGACTCTCAGGTCTTCGGTCAATCTCCTGTTGAACCGCAAGTGGTCGTCGCTCCGCTTTTGCATGCGAGTGCTGGGACTCATGGTGGCCTCCTTCGAGGCAGTACCTTATGCCCAGTTCCACGCCAGAGTCCTGCAGAAGGAGATATTGACAAAATGGGACAAATCTCCGTTGTCCCTGGATCGGCAGATCCAGGTGAGCCAACCAGTCAGGGATTCCCTGATCTGGGGGTTGAGGTCCGTGGGGATTCAGTCTGGAAAATCGTTTCTTCCTCTGAACTTGACGGTGATATCTACGGACGCCAGTCTGTCCAGCTAGGGTGGAGTGATGGGGATTCAGTTGGTCGACAGAGGAATCCAAGTTACCGATCAATCTGCTCAAATTGAGAGAGATCAGGCTGTGCCTCCACACGACGTGTCTTCAAGGGCGTCCGCCCAGGATACAGTCAGACAACGCCACGGCTGTGGCGTACATAAATCACCAAGGGGGAACAAGAAGCTCAGCCGCTGCTCGGGAGGTCATTCACATACTTCGGTGGGCAGAGCGACACGTTCCGGCCCTGTCAGCCATTTACATCCCGGGGGTGGAAAATTGGCAGGCGGACTATCTGAGTCGTCAGATGCTGGACCCAGGAGAATGGGCGTTGCATCCGGAGATATTCCAGCTGCTGTGCCTGAAGTGGGGCACGCCAGATGTGGATCTCTTGGCCTCCCGTCTCAATCGGAAGGAGCCGAGATTCCTGTCCAGGACAAGAGATCCGTGTGCAGACGCTTCAGACGTGCTGGTGGCTCAGTGGGATCAGTACCAGCTGATATACGCCTTTCCTCCACTAAAACTGTTGCCAAGTCTACTTCGCAGAGTGGAAGCTGAGGGGATTCCAGTAATCCTGGTTGCCCCAGATTGGCCTCAGCGGCCTTGGTACGCAGACCTGGTGCGTCTGGTGGCAGACGCTCCCTGGCGACTGCCACTGCGGGAGGACCTCCTATCTCAAGGTCCAATCTTTCACCCTGCTTTACCTGTTTTACCATCGCTGGCTTTAACGGCATGGCTATTGAAGCCATGTGCTGAGGAACCGGGGTCTGTCGGACTCTGTGATTCCAACTATGCTGAGGGCGCGGAAATCTTCTTCACGGAAGATATACCATCGTACCTGGAAGGCCTACATCTCCATGTGTGAGGAGAAAGGGTGGCATCCGCGCTCCTTTTCTATATCGAGGATCCTGCTGTTTCTTCAGCATGGGGTGGACCAGAAATTGGCGTTTAGCACCATTAAGGGGCAGATTTCAGCCCTGGCTGTCTTTTTTTTCAGTGACCCTTGGCGTCTCACTCAGTGAGTACCTTTGTTCATGGGGTACATGTAGTCCCTCCGGTGCATCCTCTGTTACCCCCATGGGATTTAAACCTGGTGTTGTCGGCGCTTCAGAAGCCGCCGTTTGAGAATATCAGGGAGATTCCCTTGTTGACCCTTTCACAGAAGGTGGTCTTTCTAGTGGCCATCACATCGGCCAGGACGGTTTCAGAATTGGCAGCCTTGTCCTGCAAGGTCTCATCTGGTTATCCACAGGGATAAGGTGGTGTTGCGTCCGCAACCGTGCTTTCTACCAAAGGTGGTTTCGGGTTTTCATTTCAATGAGGACATTGTATTACCATTGTTGTGTCCTAAGCTGAAGCACCCCAAGGAGGTAGCCCTTCACGCTCTCGATGTGGTTAGGGCTCTGAAGGTGTACTTGTCTGCCACAGCTCCCTTTCGGAAGTCACTCACTGTTTGTTCTAAGAAAGGCATGGCAGTCTCATCGGCCACCATTTCCAGGTGGATCAGACAGATTGTAGTCCAAGCCTACGCTTTGAAGGGGCAGGTGCCCCCCCTTTCCAGTCACGGCCCACTCTACAAGAGCAATCGGAACGTCTTGGGCCTTCCGACACCAAGCGTCTGTCGCTCAGGTGTGTAAGGCGGCGACCTGGTCGTCTGTCCATACGTTTACCAAGTTCTACAAGGTAGATGTCAGTGCATCGGCTGATGCTTGTTTTGTTTTTGTAGTTGCAATTGAGTTTTTTCCTGGTTTTTCGATAAAAACTTAGTACTGTTTTGTTAATGCACTGTTGCATTACTTCCGCAATGTTGCGGTCTTGGGGATCGCTCCTGTTGGGGATACCCGGTTATATGGTGGAGTTTTTCCACACACAGCTGTTTTTTTTGTGGGTTTAGTTTCACTAGTTCCCACTTGCCATGATGGATGAAGTTTATATGCTGTTTTTTCCCACCCCTTGTTTGGCACTGCTTGGGGACGTCCCATTTAGTAACAGAGAGGAGCTGTGTCGGTCAGTGAATATAAGAGAAAATAGGATTTTTGTACTCACCGTAAAATCCTTTTCTCTGTAATTCACCAAGCGACACAGCACCCACCCCTCCTTTTCTCTACGTTATACTGCCTGTTGACGTACTGAATCTTCTGGGAGCAGTGGAGAGGGTTGATAGCACAGGGTCCACCCCCCTGGGGCATGACTAAAAGTTCTGTGTATTGTGTAACAATTTTGCCTAGTTCTCCTAATGGCAGGCATACAACCCATGTAATTGCATCGGTCATGAATTACTGAGAAAAGGATTTTACGGCGAGTACAAAAATCCTATTTCTTGGAGCCTACTATAATTATCTACATGTACAAACCATCCATTAGAGATCAAGTTGTACATCCAACTATTATATTTTATACTGCTCCAATTCTTTAGCTAAACACTAAGATGTTCTTTTGTTATGTATACTGCATCTTCTTTTTACCAATATACTCCCAAGATTTTCGATACCATTTACTCTATAACCTATATACTTTATATTGTTTGCGACTTCCTTTGTTATATTGAAACTGTACTTTTGAACTTCCAAATAAAACTTTTGTAAAAAAAAAAAAAAAGATGGTGCAGCCAAAATATTACAGTGCACACGTGCAAAAAAATACATTTACCTCCTGCAAGACTATTTAAAACACCTAATCATTTAAAAAAAATATATGGGGATTTGGTCACACTATATTGCTATATGGTGCTTAAGCCCACTTACTGCGACCAAGTACCCCATAGTGGGTCCTACGCTATCCATAGAATGGGGAGATCATACTTCTCTATATGGGAGAAATAAAGGACTCCACCTATGACACAGGTGGACCCTAATGAGAGGCAATGATGGAGTGGGGTGCTCCTGCCGAAAAGGATTTGGTCAGAATCCATACAATAGACAAGATATTTGGGGGGCACGCTCGAAAAGATGCATTAACGGGGGCGTGGTCAAGCGCACGGAGCAGTAGGACGTCTTCTCCTGAGCTCACGCACACACCAGGCTTCTCACAGCTCTCAGCGCTTCACAGACAAGGCAAACAGGTCGGTAATGGGGAGGAGAGGTGGGGTTGAAAGGCCACCACACACTGAGGTGGACATTGACCGTTTTTTTTACCAGTTTGGGGCAGACTCAGCACGCACCCCACCCCCCCATCCACGATGACGCCAACCCCGCTCTTCAGGCACACATGCAGCCTCACAGGGAGCTGCTTCTCAGAGCTCCACTCCCCATATGAAAACTAGACAGCGTGCCAGATCCCCAGCAGACTCTGAAAACGGCTCAGTTCACTCTGCTTGTCACTCCCAGAATCGTACGGGTCCTTTGAAAGATGGGACATGGAGGCTTACATTAAGGCCCTACTGACCAGACAAGTTTTTAAGCCTGTGTACAGAGACTTGAGCGCTCTTACAAGCAAGAAATCACAGAGCTACACAGGGATGTTACAAGCAGGCTGGAGGATGTGGAACACACTGTAGAGGAGACTGTCTCCACACTACAGTCCCAAGAGGTCATCTTGCATGAGCACACTGTACAAATCCAGCAATTAATGTACCACCAAGATGACCAGGAAAACAGGGCCAGACGTACGAACATACGCATCCGCGGCCTCCTAGAATCGGTGGAAACTAAAGACCTGGCCGCAGCAGTCGGCGCCATATTCAATGACCTGCTCCAGAAGGATAAAGATGTTCACAGAGCTTTAGGCCCCAGAAACCCAAACCAGGAACACCCCAGAGATGTCATTTGCAGGGTACATTTCTATGTGATTAAAGTTGCCATAATGTGAGCAGCACATGCTCCGGAAGCCATATATTTCAACGGCAGTCAAATATCTTTACTCCCGGACATTAGACATGTGCAGAGTAAAATATTTTGTTTCGGAATTTCGTTTTCGTCCGAAAACTTAATTTATTTAGTTACTCCCGAAATTCGTTTTTATTTATTTTGTTTTTCGTTCAAAAATTGCATTCGTCCGAAAATCCACATGAATTACGGTCGAATCTGTCTTTGAAGGCTTATGGTGTCTGTCGAATGTATAAAGAAGATTCGACGGAGCTATTATATAGCCTACTTTAGAACCCCTATTAAAGTCTATGGGACTCAAACGTTCAAAATCTGAAGTGCTAATTTTAAAGACTAATTTGCAAGTTACTGTCCTAAAAAGTGTTTTGGGACCCGGGTCCTGCCCCAGGGGACGTATCAATGCAAAAAAAGTTTTAAAAACGGCCGTTTTTTCGGGAGCAGTGATTTTAATAATGATTAAAGTGAAACAATAAAAGTGTAATATTCCTTTAAATTTCGTGGGGGGGGGGGGGTGTCTATAGTATGCCTGTGAAGGGGCGCATGTTTCTGGTGCTTAGAACTGTTCCTGCACAAAGTGTCATTTATGCAGGAAAAAAAGTCCTTTAAAATCACTCGCAGCTATTATGAATTGTCGGTTCCGTAATACAGAGAACACTCATTGAAAGTCATTGATAAAAAAAAAATTTAAAAAAAAAGCGTGAGGGTCCCCCAAATTCAATTACCAGGCCCTTCAGGTCTGGTATGGATATTAAGGGGAACCCTGCCTCAAATTTAAGAAAAAATTTGACGTGGGGTTCCCCCTAAATATCCATAACCAGACCCTTCAAGTCTGGTATGGATATTAAGGGGAACCCCACGTCAAATTAAAAAAAAAATTGACGTGGGGGCCCCCCTAAAAATCCATACCAGACCCTTTATCAGAGCACTCAGCCTGGCAGGCCGCAGGAAAAGAGGGGGGACGAGAGAGCGGCCCCCCCTCCCTCCTGAATCTACCAGGCCACATGCCCTCAACATTGGGAGGATGCTTTGGGGGTCTGTGACCCCTCAAAGCACCTTGTCCCCATGTTGATGAGGACAAGGGCCTCATCCCCACAACCCTGGCCGGTGGTTGTGGGGGTCTGCGGGCAGGGGGCTTATCAGAATCTGGAAGCCCCCTTTAACAAGGGGACCCCCAGATCCCGTCCCCCCCCTGTTTGAAATGGTAAGGGGGTACAAAAGTACCCCTACCATTTCACAAAGAAAGTGTAAAAAATTGTTAAATAAGACAAACACACTTTTGAAAAATTCCTTTATTAAAAATAAAAAAAATTAAAAAAAAAGATTCCAGCGGTGGTAATCCACTCTTGCTATCCAGCGACGGACGATCATCTCTCCAGCGATGGCTCATCTCATCCAGCGCAGCGAATCCATCCTCCTTCTGTCTCCACGGAGGAGACACTTCAGGGATTCCGGCAGTCTGACGTTTCTTATATACTGAGGGCGGGGCCACCCGTCACTTGACCCCGCCCCCCTCTGACGCAAGGGGAAACCCGGGGTTCCCTGTGAGGTATGGGTGACCCCGCCCCCCTCTGATGTAACGGAAACCTGCCTGTGGAAGGATGGATTTGCTGCGCTGGATGAGATGAGCCATCGTTGGAGAGGTGACCGTCCGTCGCTGGATAGCAAGAGTGGATTAGCACCGCTGGAATCTTTTTTTTATTTATTTTTTATTTTTAATAAAGGAATTTTTCAAAAGTGTGTTTGTCTTATTTAACTATTTTTTACACTTTCTTTGTGAAATGGTAGGGGTACTTTTGTACCCCCTTACCATTTCAAACAGGGGAGGGCGGGATCTGGGGTCCCCTTGTTAGAGGGGGGCTTCCAGATTCTGATAATCCCCCCGCCCGCAGACCCCCACAACCACCGGCCACGGTTGTGGGGATGAGGCCCTTGTCCTCATCAACATGGGGACAAGGTGCTTTGAGGGGTCACAGACCCCCAAAGCATCCTCCCAATGTTGAGGGCATGTGGCCTGGTACGGTTCAGGAGGGAGGGGGGCCGCTCTCTCGTCCCCCCTCTTTTCCTGCGGCCTGCCAAGTTGCGTGCTCGGATAAAGGGTCTGATATGGATTTTTAGGGGGACCCCCATGTCAATTTTTTTTAATTTAACGCGGGGTTCCCCTTAATATCCATACCAGACCTGAAGGGTCTGGTTATGGATATTTAGGGGGAACCCCACGTCAAATTTTTTCTTAAATTTGAGGCAGGGTTCCCCTTAATATCCATACCAGACCTGAAGGGCCTGGTAATTGAATTTGGGGGACCCCCACGCTTTTTTATTTATTTATTTTTTTATCAATGACTTTCAATGAGTGTTCTCTGTATTATGGAGCCGACAATTCATAATAGCTGCGAGTGATTTTAAAGGATTTTTTTTCCTGCATAAATGACACTTTGTGCAGGGACAGTTCTAAGCACCAGTAACATGAGCCCCTTCACAGGCATACTATAGACACCCCCCCCCCCCTATGAAATTTAAAGGAATATTACACTTTTATTGTTTCACTTTAATCATTATTAAAATCACTGCTCCCGAAAAAACGGCAGTTTTTAAAACTTTTTTTTGCATTGATACATGTCCATTGGGGCAGGTCCCCAAACACTTTTTAGGACAGTAACTTGCAGAATCTTTTCTCTCTGTCAAATATTTTTTCTCTGTCGAATATTTTCTCTATATAATCTTGGACTAATAGAGGTAAGGTTAGGCACATTCGACCACAGGTTCTATAGACAGATTGTTATTGTCAGAGTCATGTCGAATCTCCTATTCTATATCGAACTGTTGTAACAATGAAAACGAAAATAAAGCATTTATTTATGTCGGATCTTTCGTTTTTCGGATTCTGTGCTTTCGTTATCGTTTGTCAAAACGAAAATAGCTGAAATTCGGACGAAAATGCATTCGGACGAAAACGAATGCACATGTCTACCGGACATCTCTAAACTTGCCTTGGACAAACCTCTCATGGGAGCCCTTAAAGCAAAACAAATTAAATATCGCTAGGGGTTTCCCGTTCAACCCCTCTGTATCCCATGAGGGAAAGTCAGCGACATTCCGCACACTGGGAGACCTCCCAAAGTTCCTTGGGACTTTTGAGCTACCACAGATCCCTATACCTGATTGGCCACTCCACTCTGCGACTCCAGGATTTCGGACAACCAAAGGCTGGCAGAAACAAGCTAAAAAGAACAAACGATCTAAATCGGAAGCCTCCAAAGTGACAGATGGATGAACTTTTTATCAACAAATCCTGACTAACTTTTTCTTTATCCAAAGGCAGCAGACCAATGGAGTAGCCACTCTACACAGTTTTGTTGGGACCCTAAGCAGACAGCAAAAGTGTTCTACCTTGCTAACGGGTTCCCTCATTGTCAACAGAGACCTGACACCTACTTAATGTGAGAGACCCCGGTTTTGGTTATTTTTGAAACTTTTGATATTTTGATATCTCTGCCCTTTCTCCCTACCCACCCAACCTGGTTTCATAGTACTAATCCCACTACAAGATCTAAGGGGGTCTCCATCGTGTTCCACGCCTCATTCACACCAGATGTCCTGAACACCAATATAGACCCACTAGGAAGATATCACTTTCTTAACTTGTGATATATGAACATGATCTATACTGTGGTTAATATATATACTCTCCGAGGGATATCCTAGCTAGGGAGGGGGTGTGGCCGGATGTTGGTGGGTGTGAGTACGTGTGAGGAGTGAGAGCATGGTGTTGCTCTGCCCTTCGTTACCTTGTCTGCTCTGATATCCCCGCTCTGATCCTCCCCAGACTGCCTGACGCTGCCTAATGGCTTCTTAATATACTGTGCTGTCATGGCTCCTATGCGCTTATGCTCAGGCACATATCAATTGATTGTATTAGACTGAGCTGCTGTGCTTTGCTATCCTTATCCTTAATCTCCTCTGATAGTAGCTTGAGCACAGGGACTGTTGTTGCTTGTGTGCGGTTGGCGAGCTGTCGGAGCAGGGGGCTGAGAGTCTCGCTGGGGATCTCGCGAGATCTCGAGCGGCTCTTGGGTTCCCGCGGAGCTGTACCGCCTCTCCCCCCGCACGAGCTTGGTGAGCGGACACGTGTGGCGTGTCCGGTACCTTAGGTCTTGGGCGGCGGGCTGGCCAGCGTGCGCTGTGAAGACGAGAGGAGACTCTGGTGTAGAGTTCCCTCTCCCCCGCTCTCCCATTTTTGCTTGCCGCTCTTTGCCTCCATCCCAGACTAGCTGTCAGAGCGGCTGATGAGATGAGTGGCACTGGAGAATAGTCCATAACAATAGTGCTGCCTGCTTAGTCTTCTGAGGAGGAGAGAGGAAGATTTGGATGACCTGGATGGATTTATGGAACGCTGTGAACCAGCAACCAGCAACTAAGATAAGTGTCCTTCCTTCCTTTTGCTCTTAATTTGAAGTGAACTACTGACTGGAACTGCTGTATTTTGTACATATGCTGATTTACACAAATACAAACATGTTGCTATAGTAGTGAATCTGTTGCGGCAGGCCTATTGCTGGGGCTGGAGGTCAGAGGTAAATCAGTATTGCCCTCTTTGTGTTGGGTGAGTGGGACTAATCTACACAAGGAGAGACGTTACAGTTTTTTTTTATATTTTTTTTTATTTTTTCTCGCGATATATTCTTCCGGCTTCATTAGCTGATAGTGGGGCTTGATCACCCGCAAGGTGGGTTTGTACGTGGTCATCTAATTTAAGAATGTCAAGAAAAAGATCCCCCGAGGAGCAAACACCTGCAGAGGGTCAACAAATCACCCGTGCCGCTAAGGACAAAACCAATCAAATGGCGGCAATGTCAGCAGCGGCGAAGTTGGAGCGATACGCTCATTCTGGCCCAACCTCACCCAGCAATTTAAGTTCTCAGCAGGCAAATCTACACAATAAAGACACCAAAAATTCTGCTGCTGACAGAAGGAGCCAAGGCCAGTCTCTGACCAATCCCACCGTAACAGCTGCTAAACTGGGGGGTAACAAGGGAGGGGGAGGAGGCAAATCCGCATTAGCAACAATAAATCTGGAAACAACGCTAAGTAGTTCTCAGGTATCGATGGCAGACAACCAGGAGGAGGAACCTACATTAAGAGCCATTCTGAATGCAATTAAGGATTGTAAAGACTCGATATCCAGTTTTCAGGAACAGTTAAGATATATAAAGGAGGAACTATTGTCTATGAGGCAGGAATTGAATAGGACTATCCTAAGAACCACTGAGCTTGAGGAACGAGTGGGTGCGATGGAGGATGAGCTGAGGCCTGTAAGGCTGGAAATTGATTCACTTAAAAAAATTGTTACTACACAAGCGGATAAACTTGATGAGATGGAGAATAGGAATCGAAGAAACAATATTAGGGTGTTAGGCCTCCCTGAACACTGTGAGGGGACTAATTTGATAGGTTTTCTTGAAGGGTGGTTCCGAGATTCTTTTGGGGCGGCAACATTTACCCCAACGTTTGCAATAGAACGGGCACATCGTACCCCGGTAAAAATTCGCCATATGGGGGAGCGCCCTAGGCCTATAATGCTTAAGATCCTTAACTATCAGGATAAAGTGTCCCTATTGCGACAGGCCAGAATAAGGGGAGATATTAGATTTAAGGGAGCTAGGGTCTCTTTGTATCCTGACTTTTCCCCTGACCTCCAGAAAAGAAGAGCCGAATTCATACCAGTTAAACGAGAAATGGTTAAATACAAGTTAGATTATGCGCTCCTCTATCCTGCACGCTTAAGGGTGACTGCATTAGGAAAAACGGGTTTTTTTAATACGCCAGGAGAAGCATCCCAATGGTTAGCTGAAACTAAAAAGGATTTATAAACGCACACTGCAGGGCAGCTAGGTGGATTTCAAGGGATTTAGGGGTACACATTTTGGGGGGGTAGGTAGGAACAGGGGGTATGCTGGTTACAGTTTGCTGTATTTGATATAGTGCACAATGTAGGTGGGGGCAGGGGCTGAGTAATAAGGGTGTGTGGAGTGTAATTAAGTATTTGTAGTGGGGGACAAAGGGTCCCCATGAGCGGGGGTAGATTTTGGGTGAAAGCACCCAGTAGGATTGGTATGGGTGAGTGGTGGGAGTGTTGTGAGAAGGCCACAAATATACCCCTAGGGGGTAGCCCTATGGGGCGAGGGGGGGGGGGTGGTGGGAGAGGGGGTTTGGTAAAAGGGGAGGAGGGAGAGATGGGATGGGAAGGTGGGGAAAGGGAAGAGCAATAAAAATAATACAAGGATACACAAATTTTGAGATGCACTATTTAGAGGGGGAAGTGAGAAAATATTATGTAGTATATAGGATACACGTATGTAAAGCTGAGGGGAAAAAGGGAAGGGAAGAATTTTTTTGGTATTACTATATTTGTATATTTCTTCACTTTTTTCTTTCTTTTTTTTCTTTTTGTTTTTCTTGGTTAAAACCACCCAATGTGTGGGGAAGAAAAGGGGAAGGTCTTCTTTTTTCCCTTTTTTTTTTTCGGCATTAATGTATTCATACACTTTCTTCACCGTTTTTTCTGCTATTTTCAAAACTGCCCAATTTTTAGGTTATTAAGCAGTGATGCAGGGGAAAAGAATTAGGATAGTATCGTGGAATGTGCGGGGCCTGGGAGATCCGACCAAAAGAAAAGTGGTTTTGTCAGCTTTAGAGGGTAAAGGACCCGGATTATTATGCCTCCAGGAGACCCACTTAACGGGCGATACGATTCGGTGCCTACAAGGTCGGAAATTCCAGACCCAGTTCCATTCCATATTCTCAACCTATGCAAGGGGGGTTAGCATCCTTGTTGACAGGGCGGTTCGTTTCTCTTGCTATAATAGCTGTATAGATGTAGAGGGTAGGTATATTTTTTTATATTGTCAAATTGAAAGTAATCCCTACGTGATAGCCAACATATACGTCCCTCCTCCATCTAAATTGGAGATTTTATACAAGCTATTAGCCTTTGTAATAGATAAACCTGATATCCCGGTGATAGCAGTAGGGGACTTTAATGAAGTCTTGGATAAATCCTTGGATAGGTTCCCAACTGGAAAAACACCAACGGTGAAAGATGAAACGAGGTTAGCTCGTTTCCTACTTGAAGCTGGCCTATGCGATGCATGGGGCACTCGGTACCCGGGGGAGCGACAATACTCCTGTTACTCCGCAACTTTCTCTACATTATCAAGACTTGATATGGCTCTGGCTAATAACAGTGCGATGTTACGAGTGGATGAGGTAGAATATGGCCCGAGAGGAGTCTCGGACCATTCCCCTCTAATATTGACACTTTGTGTAGGTAAGAAACAATATTCTGGCCAATGAAAAATGGACCCCGTATGGTTGGAATTAATGAAGGATACAGATCGGGTGACAACCATGTTAAAGGAGTTCATTGATGTTAATATGGGTACAGCATCAGTGGGGGTCATCTGGGACTCTCTAAAGGCCTTTTTAAGAGGTCTTTTTATTCAGCAAATCGCTAGAAGCAGGGCCGAGATGAAAAAACAGGAAGAGGAAGCTACCGAGGCGGTATTAGAGACAGAAAGACAGTATATTATGAATCCGAATCCTACTACACAGAAGGCTTGGCTGGATAAACAGCAAGAATTTAAGACAATTATTAGGTATAAGGTGGACAATAGACGTATACTGCAGAAGCAAGTACATTTCGGGGAGGGAGAAAGAGTGGGGCGAATGCTGTCACTCTTGGTTAAAGTAAATACGGCACCCTCAGCGGTAATATCAATTAGAACCCTAGAGGGAGAGATTACCTCTGAACCATCCATTATCAATAACATATTTTATCATTACTATAGCTCACTATATAAATCCCAAGGGGGAAGTGAAGGGGGGGCTATGGCGGCCTTTTTGGGGAATCTGAATATGCCAACAATAATAGCAGAAGACTTAGCAGTTTTGGAGGCCCCAATTACTATGGAGGAACTCCAAAGAGCGGTGGCAGAGATGCCTAACTCAAAGGCACCAGGACCCGATGGTTTACCAACCGAGGTCTATAAGAGATACGGGGAGGTCCTGCTCCCACAATTATTGGAGACATTGAAGCAGTCCTTGCAGTGTGGAGCCTTGCCTTCCTCGATGTTGGAAGCCACGATAGTGGTGATTCCTAAAGAGGATAAAGACCCAATGGACCCTGCCTCATATCGTCCGATCTCGCTTTTGGGGTCGGATGTTAAAATATTAGCAAAGGTGCTCGCAACACGCCTAAAAAGAATTGTCCACAAGCTCATTCACCCTGATCAATCGGGTTTTATCCCGAATAGATCTACTAGTATCAATATCCGTAGACTGTTTTTGAATGCCCAGATTCCAGTAGATAATGGAGGCTCCAGAGCAGTTTTGACTCTGGATGCAGCCAAAGCATTCGACAGCCTTGAATGGGAATATCTATTCAAAGTGCTTATCAGATTTGGGTTCGGACCAAATTTCCTTAAATGGATAAAACTGCTTTATACAGACCCAAGAGCGAAATTTAAAATTAATAATGAGCTTTCTGAGACTTTTCTATTGGAACGAGGTACGAGGCAGGGGTGCCCTCTCTCCCCCTTATTGTTTGTTTTGGCAGTGGAGCCATTAGCCATCGCTATTAGGGCTAGCCCTGATATACAGGGATTTAGGAGAGGACAGGTAGAGGAAAAAATTGCATTATTTGCTGATGACATTCTGCTTTTCCTGGGGGATGCTCAGGCCTCGGTGAAAGCGGCAATGAAGATGATTAGAGAATTTGGTCTCATATCAGGACTGACCATTAATTGGGATAAATCCGCTTTGTTGCCGCTGGAACCGGGGTTCATTTGCGCTCCCCAGGATATTCTGAATTTGAAACAGGTTGAGAAGTTTAAATACTTAGGGGTGTGGATTACTAGGGACGTAAATTCTTACCTGGAAGATAATTTATCTCCTCTCCTAGTAAAATTAAAACAAAAGGCCGATATCTGGAGTCGCCTCTCGATGGCGGGCCGCTGCAATCTGGTCAAGATGGTATGGCTCCCTCAAATTTTGTACTTCCTTCATAACTCACCAGTATGGATTGGGGAAGGATGGTTTAAGAAAATAGAATCCTTATTCAGACTTCTTATATGGAAAAAGGGCCCCTCGAGGATTAGCTTACGGACCTTGCAGCTGCCGTTGGAAGAAGGGGGGTTGGCGATCCCATATCCTAGACTTTATTACTTAGCGGCCCAGCTACAGCACTTAGCTGGAGCAAGGGCAATAAGTGAAGTTAATCCCTGCCACAGGCTATTAATGCTAGGCTGTCCGCACAATATGCTTGTGGAGGCGTTAGAGGCAAATTCATTTAATATGCACTGCCCAACAACTACTCAGGCCGTTAAACTCTGGAAAACAGTTAAGGCCTTATTAGGATATCAGAAGATATCCGTGTTGGCTCCCTTATGGGACAATAGAAACCTAGATGAGCTATTTAAAGTTGAAAGATGTAGGGAATGGGAAACTCAAGGGATACATAGGCTAGCGCAAATTGTCCAGGGTTCAGCTATTAGATCATTTTCTGACCTAAGATCTGAATTCTCTCTATCAAACCGCTCATTCTACAAATATCTCCAGATCAGACACGCAATTCAGGCCCAATTTAGATCGCAGGAGATACAGTTGATCCAGGTCCCCGTGATATCTCAAATCATGTCTCGAGATACGCTCAAAGGCTTGATTACGTTTATATACGCTAGGCTGGGGGACAAATTGTTAGATCGAAGCGGTATGATTAAAAGTAAAATGAAATGGGAGAGCGATGTGGGTCCAGTGTCCATACCCGATTGGGATTGGATAATGGAACAGGGAACCAAGGTTTCTATTTCTCCGGCACAGAAAGCTTCTCAACTCTTCTTTTTTCACCGGGTATATTATACACCCAGGAAAATGTTTAAAATGGGATGGAGGGATAATGATCAGTGCCCCAGATGCGGACAGGTTGGAGATTTCATTCATATGTTCTGGAGGTGCCCGAAACTTTTTAGATACTGGACACGAGTTATAGATCATGTGAATGAAATTTTCAGGTTGACATTAGAGGCAACAGTGAGGACTTGCTTGTTGGCTATACCGGAGGGATACAAGATCTCTAAAAATATATTTGCACCAGTTACTAGATGCCTTTTTCAGGCAAGGAGGTTAATTGCCCAGAACTGGCAAGCATACTCTAGTCCACTACCAGAAATATGGTTGGCCAATATAAGAAAAACTATTGGTAATGAAAGGGTTTTCTTTTTTAAACAGGGTAATGGTAAGGAGTTCAAAAAGATATGGGGCTCTGGATTGGGAAGACTAGGGATTCCCCTATAAGTAACTGGGATAGAACAAGCGCTTCTTAGCTTGTACATTTCTACTACCTATTCTTATTATGTATTTTATTGCTTAAGTGTGTCTTCTTATGAGCTGGGGATGGGGGGGGGGGGGTGGAGGAGGGGAGTAGGGAGAGGGAAATTTGTATTAGATATGAGGTACCAGGACAATAGATATCGTCACGGGGTGTAGTCCACAAACACTAGGGGATCTTCTATTACCTCTGTATTTAAATTAAACGACACAAATTTTTTATGTGATTACATTAAGTTAAATATTTGTACAACCAAATATGCCACGATGATGTGGAATTGAGAATGAGACACGAGTGAGCGACAAGCTGAACCTAGTCTCTGGTATAGAAACACTGATGTGGCAAAAAAAAAAAAAAAATATATATATACTCTCCAAACCAGGATCCGCAGAAATTCCTATCCTCGGTGGTCGCCCACTTGAAACGATTCAGCACAACCAATGTGATCCTGGGAGGTGATCTCAATCCCGCCCTCATACCTCGTCTCGATGCATCGACTGGTAAGTCCTCAATCTCCCCCGCTTCCCTGACCAAAATACGAACACTCTTGGGCGAGCTGTCTCTGGTGGATGTTTGGAGGACACTACACCCCGCCACTAAAGACTATACATGCCCACTCCTCCTACAGTAGACTGGACTACCTATTTACCTCACAATATCTACTTGACTGCTCCCCCACCACCTCAATAGGGCACATGCTGTGGTCTGACTAGGGAATATTCCCTAGACCTGAGTCTAGGGAATATTCCCTCGCATAAGCGGAGAGCTACCTGGAGACTAAATGACAACTTACTGTCTGATACAGTATGCACCCAAGACATCATACAAACCACCAAACACTTTGTAGTGGACCACACACAGGACAACACTAATTATCTCACGCAGTGGGAAGCACTTTAACGTGTTATTCGAGGTAAATTAATCCAGCACGGCTCCCGGCTTATTCAGCTGGATTAGGGCCTCCACCTTTGTGTAACAAGACCTTTCTAAAGCAGACCTTCGGGCATTGTTGTGGAGCCATGACCAGACATACAACTCTCTCTTACTGTTATCCCCCTCTCACCAGAGATGCTCTTACAATCTGGTACCGAAGGAAGGAGAGCTACTCGCTATCCTCCAAACCAAGCCCCCTTACTCCTTTATTCGACAACCCAGCCCTCCCAGAGATCAGCACGACCCACACAATAGATAACTATACCAGAGACTCCTGGCCCACAGCACAACAATTTGTTAACAATACTAATGGTACCTTCGAACCGAACCTCCGCAACCTCTAATATAACATGGCTTACAAGTTTGCACTTGACATCCTATTGTAAAAAACTCCATGACTCCAAACAGGTTCATAGGCCCCTGACTAGCTTTGAACAGCTCTGTACACTTTCAGCAGCCCCCCGCCACAGCCTATCACTAATTTACAAGACTATCTTAGACCACACCCATGACATCTTACCCAAGTACACCACAGCCTGGTCGGAAGAACTCGGGAGAGACATAACAGAGGTGGAGTGGGGTAAAGCATATCTCTTTACTCCTAAATCATCCATCTCGAGGTACAACCAAGAAAAAAACTACAAACTGGTATCAAGGTGGTATCGAGTGCCAACCAACCTCAAAATCATGTATCCTTCAACCCCTGACATCTGCTGGAGATGTAACTCCACTAAAGTTATGTACAGGCACATCTGGTGGGACTGTGACGTAATCCGCCTATTTTGGACTCAAATCTTCCAGATCTACTCAGAAATATATTACAAACCGCTTGCACCTTCACCCTTTATTGCTCTCCCTTCCATATTACCTGGTACTGTCAAATCACAAAAAAATAACCTCCTAAAATTCTTCCTTTGTGCAGGGCGGCAACTAATACCTAGACACTGGAAAACCACCCTCTCGCCCCCCCCCCCCTTCTCTTGTAGAATGGGTAGGAGAGATGAATAATATCATGATAATGGAGGAGATGCATGCTAAAGCATTTGGCAAACATGCAAAATTCTCTTTCCTCTGGAGTATTTGGAGGCATTGCTCTACATCAGACAAACTGAAAAATAGACTCTCAACAGGAAATGTTCCCTGAGACACTCTGTACTCCCTGGGTCATGCTTTCAAACCCAGGGAGCAATGAAACCTTTGGAGCGAGACTCGCTGTCACACCTCCCTTACCCCCCCCCCCCCCCCCTCTCCACCGGCAGCTTTCCACCCTCTTTACTACTACTTCTTTCCTTTCTAACTCTCCTTTCTGGGCTACTTATAGCCACCACATGAAACTGTATGTATTTTGATTTCCCAACGCGTTTTTTTCAACCACTCATGAGACTTGAAAATACATTGTCTCCGTGTTTCTGAAAATCCTCACTGCTTAGACAAATGACCATATTCTCCTTCGGCCGCTGGACGCAGCAGGATCCCATTGGGGCGTCTGGAGTCTGTGTTTACCCAAAAAATGAACACTAAGTTGGTGAATTAGACCAATAGGCCTATTGCCAGGCACCTGGTTTCGGTTTCTGTTATTTTATTTCTCTCCTTTGTTTTCTATATACATGTTAAAACAAACAATAACATTTTATTGAACCTAAAAGATCCATTAAAGATGATGTAGCCATCAAAAAAACGGAATAAAAAACAATAAAATATTACAGCGCACACATGCAAAAAAGACATTTACCTCCTGCAAGGCTATTTAAAATACCTAAACATTTTATTACTCGTAACTTAATTTCTGAACCTATTTGTTTTGGTTTCTTTGTATGTATGGATACTATGGGTTGTTACTGATGTGGTGAAAATTTCATGTCAATAGCATATTTAAAAATATATTTTTCTAGAAAAATGGTAAGTTGTGTGGTCAGTGATGCTAAAGTTAACAAAAATTTGTTACCAACATCCCGTTTTTAGATAAAAGAAAGACCATAGACGATATAGGACTTCTGAGGTGCAAAAATACACAAAACTACTGTATATAAAAAGAAAATATATACAATTTTTATTGAACGGATTACATTGATAAAAACAGTACATTCCGTATACTCATAGCCAAGGATGAATGCAAGACATCCTATAAATGACAGTGGTCTACTACAATCACGTTCAAGTTTTCTACATGTTTTACCATAAAGCTTCTTCAGGAAAGAACGTGAAGATTCTTTAAATATCAAGACCTATACTTTAACAGCTTTAATTGTGCAATGAAATCAAAGAAAGAAATACCCATTAGTACATCAAATATCAGAAAATATTTATTGCATCTTAAGTGTATCTATGGCTGCGTTAATAGGAAAAGCAAAAACCAAAGGGCCCTACCTCATATTGTGAGTCTAGTGGTCCACACAAAGCTGATTTAAGGTGGAATAATGGAATCCAACAAAATGCCGCAAACACTGTTCAGACACTCGCGAATAATGCCGGGTCTCCCATAGGGAGGGGTGCATGGTAATGTGTTGTGTACTATTCCAAACCCCTTGGCTGCGCTGAAAAAATATTTTTTACATGAATTACCACACAAAAATTATATGCACATAAAGTTATGAACAATCCGTGAAATGACAGTCCCCAAAACGATTACTAAATTAGACAATAACTATATAAGTAAATTCCCAAACATCTGATCAGATAAACTATATGAATAGTCCTCCAAATGTGTTTGTATCCTTAATGGTCTATTCCTTGTGACATCACATAGCAAATATACACCCGAAAAGTGATGGCCCGCTCCAAGAAAGAGATCCTCCACCTCTATTCACACTGCCGCTTACCAGTTTATAAGATCTCTTTTTAAGGAGATCTACAGAAGCATGTATTCCTTCCGCAGACAGGGGTTCACTTCAAGAATCTAGAGAGTGGCTCACACAGAAACGTCACAGATGGTACCGGAGTTTTCTAGGCAATATTCCTCCCCCATGTGGAAAACAAGAATGCCTCCATAGTGTAATTCGTGCACACAATATTTATTAAAATGAAATAAAGAATTGCACTTACAAACATGTTCTTTCTCATAAGCTCTGTGTTAAAATCAACAAGCCGGCCGGCTCAATTAGACGTGGTGACGTCAGCACGTCGCTCCTCCCTACGCAGTTTCGTCACTGTGCTGAGACACCGCCATATAAAAACAATCACATGCGGAAGTAAACGCCCAGTGCTGAACTCCTGGCGGACGTCCCATTCCACCATTCGCTAAGTGGGCATTCTTGAGACTGCAATTATACCCTTCTCCAGCGATCTTGCGTGGCATATATATGCCCATAGATGCATTATAATCCACATTATTATCAGCTAGCATGCTAAACCATAATTGATGCAATATTGTAAAAATTATAAAACTACATCCCACTTAGTATAAAAAAAAGTGTGTGAGAGAGGAAATATAAGGAGAGGTCATTAATAGGTTCACCAAGCTCCAATCATGGACACACTGATCACCATTTTAGATTATGTCTCTATCTGCCATATTTAATTCGCACATAGAAGACCAATATCCCTAAACAAAAAAATGAAAATAAAAATAAAAAAATGTAAAAATGTATAATTAAAACATAAAAAAGGAAAAGAGAAGGGCGAGGTAAAATGAAAACACCCCATTCAAAAACGAAAAGAAAAAAACCCTTCTTACCCAAATATCTAATTTGGTAAGAATTCATTGTAATTGTAGTTCACCAGGAATTCAACACTAGTTCACACACATGTTACATCATTAATCTGAATGGGCCCATATGGCCGCCAGCCCCCCAAGGTCTCAACTGTTGTCAATAAAAGTATTGACATCTGTCTCAATGTTGAGGCCATGGGGGGTATAGCACCGTACCCTATATTGCTTGCCCAAGATCCATAAGAGTCTTACTTGCCCCCTGGGCCATCCAATAGTTAGTGGGATAGATTCCATAACGTCCCGGGTGGGCAAGTACATTGATTTTTTTTTCCTGCAACCACTGGTACGGCAAATGCCATCTTACCTTAAGGATACAAGACAAGTGATCAATACACTATCAGTATTAAAACCGAATAGTCAAACTATACTAGTGACTGCAGATGTAACATCGCTATATACCATCATACCACATGATTTGGGAATAGCGGCGGTACAGTATTATTTGAGTGGTCTCTCCACTTTCTCTGGAAAACAACAGGCCTTCATTATTGATCTTCTGCAATATGCTGCAGATCATAATTATTTCTGGTTCGATCACCAGTATTACAAACAACGCGGCGTGGCTATGGGGGCGAAATATGCCCCCTGCTTAGCTAATCTATGGCCAAATGGGAGGAGGACATCATCTATAAGGACCGAAACCCACATCTACGGTTTTGGGCCAGGTACATGGATGATGTCCTCCTCCTATGGGAAGGAACTACTCTGGAGTTGGAAAATTTCTTTGGTTTCCTGAACAGTAATAATAGAGGTATCAGATTTGTATATGAGGCAAGTCTGGAAAAAATAAACTTTTTGAATATCATCATCTTGAAGGATGAGGATACCTTTTAAGACGGTATCATATTTTAAAAAGACAGATCGGAATGCCTTCATACCTTTGGGGAGTTGTCATCAGGACTCTTGGCTTAAATCCATCCCTAAAAGCCAGTTTATCAGGATGAGAAGGAATTGCACAACTCTGGAGGATTATAGGATACAGGCAGGGACCCTCAAGGAGAGATTGGAAGAGAAAGGATATGGGGGTGTTGCTTTGGAGACAACATTAGAGGAGGTGGCGAACATTGACAGAACTACCTTACTCTCTGAGGATCCCATAAATAAAAAAGTACGTGAGAGACCCACCTTACCTTTCATTACCACCTTTTCAAACCAACATTATTGCATTAAGAGAATCTTTCGGAAACATTGGCACATATTGGAGAATGATAGAGTTAAGACCTTCCTTCCAAAACAACCGCAGGTGATCTTTAAGATGGCCCCATCCCTTAGAGATAGGGTAGCTCCTAATGTAGTGAATCCCACTAATAAAAAGGACTCTTTCTTTCAAAATCTCTCAGGATATCATCAGTGTCGCAGATGTCAGGTCTGCACACTGAATGTGAGTAGACATAGAAAGACAGAGACCTTTGTTTCCACCAGCACATCGAGTCACACACAAAATTGAACCATTCATCACCTGTAGTTCAACAGGCGTTGTCTATTCACTGCAATGTCCATGCAGTACCAATATATTGGCAGAACCAAGCGGTCCATGCAGGTTCGCATAGGTGATCATATTACCAATATCAAGAATGGTTTCAAGTAACATTTGGTCTCAAAACCTTATCCGATTCACCATAATCGCAATCCAGCTAACGCACTGTTTTTTAAAATCGATAAATATAGTGCCCATTGGAGGGGGAGTTCTCTTGTGAGGGAACTCTCCAGGTAAGAAATGAAGTAGATATATAGGGTACGGTGCTATACCCCCTATGGCCTCAACGTTGAGACAGATGTCAATGCTTTTATTGACAACAGTTGAGACCTTGGGGGGCTGGCGGCCATATGGGCCCATTCAGATTAATGATGTAACATGTTTGGGAACTAGTGTTGAATTCCTGGTGAACTACAATTAGAATAAATTCTTACCAAATTGGATATTTGGGTTTGGGTAAGAAGGGTTTGGTACCCCTTGCCCTTTTCTTCTTTTCTTTTTTTGAATGGGGTGTTTTCATTTTACCTCGCCCTTCTCTTTTCCTTTTTTTATGTTTTAATTATACATTTTTACATTTTTTTTTTTTTGTTTATTTTTTTTTTGTTTAGGAGTATTGGTCTGCTATGTGCGAATTAAATATGGCAGATAGAGACATAATCTAAAATGGCGATCACTATGTCCATGATTGGAGCTCGGTGAACCTATTAATGACCTCTTCCCTTATATTTCCTCTCTCACACACTTTTTTTTATACTAAGTGGGATGTAGTTTTATAATTTTTACAATATTGCATCAGTTATGGTTTAGCATGCTAGCTGATAATAATGTAGATACACATATATGGGCTGCATGTGGATTATGATGCATCTATGGGCATATATATGCCACATAAGATCGCTGGAGAAGGGTATAATTGCAGTCTCAAGAATGCCCACTTAGCGAATGGTGGAATGGGAGGTCCGCCAGGAGTTCAGCACTGGGCGTTTACTTCCGCATGTGATTGTTTTTATATGGCGGTGTCTCAGCACGCCACCCATGCCCCTGGAAGATGTCAGTTGTGACGAAACGCCGTAGGGAGGAGCGACGTGCTGACGTCACCGCGTACTGCGCTGGACCTAGAAGACACGTGCAGCGTCTAGTTGAGCCGGCCGGCTTGTTGATTTTTACAGAGCACTCATGAGAAAGAATACGTTTGTAAGTGCAATTCTTTATTTCATTTTAATAAATATTGTGTGTACGAATTACACTATGGAGGCATTCTTGTTTTCCACATGGTAGGGGGAATATTGCCTAGAAAACTCCAGTACCATCTGTGACGTTTCTGTGTGAGCCACTCTCTAGATTCTTGAAGTGAATCACTGTCTGCGGAAGGAATACATGTTTGTGTAGATCTCCTTAAAAAGAGATCTTATAATCTGGTAAGCTGCGGTGTGAATAGAGGTGGAGGATCTCTTTCTTGGAGCGGGCCATCACTTTTCGGGTGTATATTTGCTATATGATGTCACGAGGAATAGACCATTAAGGATACAAACACATTTGGAGGACTATTCATATAGTTTATCTGATCGGATGTTTGGGAATTTACTTATATAGTTATTGTCTAATTTAGTAATTGTTTTGGGGACTGTCATTTCACGGATTGTTCATAACTTTTTCATGTGCATAACGAATCACAAAATTACATCATTCAGACCAGGATATATTTGTAGTGAGGACTCACTTGATTGGAGTTATTATAAAAGTATATTGAAGTTACACTGGGAGCCTTTATCATTCAAAGGAAAGCAGGAATTTCATCATAGATGAAGATAAGCCTAAATGTAAAAGGAAAAAAGGTGGGAGCAACAAAAACCCTTAATACACACTTTAAAAAGCAAAAAAAAAACCCTAATGGTGGACTTTTAAGGCACATAAAAGGTAAACGAGTATTATGAATACAAAAATAGTTTATTAAATATATAAAATATATAGCATCAGGAATGCATTTACAACATTGTCACCAGTGTACATATAGTAGTATACAGTACTCTTGCACCCAATGCGTTTTGGAGTACACCTATCTCCTTCCTCAGGGGTGGGTATTAAGTGAGAGAGATTTCTAGTCAAAGATAAAATGATATTGAAAAAAGAATAAGCTTATACACACACACACACTATTCCATAAGCAATTTTCACAACATACACTTACGTATTTGGGTGAGTTACTACATTAACATTCCATATATATTGTAGTTACATACAATAACAGGAATTAGGAGAGGCATGCCAGGGAGCTTTTCGGCTCCCAAATTTCTTAGTGTAATGTTTTAAAGGATGTTCTACATCCATGCCAGATCAAGCAGAGAGTAGTAGTAAGAACAAAGGTTGTAATAGAAAAAGCCCAAAACTCTCTTAACTCCCCCAGCATTAGCAGAGTATGACCCAAAGATTCACTGGGGCCAAATGGCGAGTCCTGTAAATAAGGACTTGCCATAATGTATAATGTACCTGAGAATGAGATTCTCAGGTACATTATACTCAAAAAAATGTCTCATATACTATATAAGATAAATACTTTTTTAAGAGAAGAAAACAATATATACTGTTTTATTATTTTCAGGACTCGCCATTTTGCCCCAGTGAATCTTTTGCCGCGTACACACGATCAAACAATCGGGTGGAAAAGTCCGGCAAACGCAAGTCCGCCGGACAATCCCACCGTGTGTAGCCTCTGGCATACTTTTTTGACCCGAAAGTACAGCGGACTTAGAAAGTAGTTTTACACTCCAATCTTTCCGTCGGACTCGCATTTCGGCGGACAAAGCGGCTGCGTGTATGCCAGTCCGCCATACTTTTGAAATGAACAGACTTTTCCCGCCCAGAGAAAAGTCTGCTCATTCAAGCGGGTCTCCAGGTAAGCGGGGCCCGCGAAGGAGACGTCGCTGGCCCTGCCACCTGGTATGGACTTAAAGGGGAACCCCAACGCCGAAAAAAAACGGCGTGGGTGCCCCCCCCCAGGTCCACATAAGACCCTTGTACGAGCACGCTACCCGGCCGGCCAGGAAAGGGGGGGCGAGCGAGCGCCCCCCTCCTGAGCAATACCAGGCCGCGTGCCCTCAACATGGGGGGGTGCTTTGGGGAAGGGGGGGGCCGCGCGGCCCCCCCACCCCAAAGCACCTTGTCCCCATGTTGATGAGGACAAGGGCCTCTTCCCGACAACCCTGGCCGTTGGTTGTCGGGGTCTGCGGGCGGGAGGCTTATCGGAATCCGGAAGCCCCCTTTAATAAGGGGGCCCCTGGATACCGGCCCCCCACCCTATGTGAATGAGTATAGAGTACAATGTACCCCTACCCATTCACCTGTAAAATAAAGTACAAAAAAAAACACAACACACAAGATAAAATAGTTTATTGCACAGCTCCGGGGGTCTTCTCGCCGGACTCCTCCGCTATCTTCTTCTGGCTAAAATCTCCAGGAGAAGGAGAAGAAGAACTGAAGGCAGCGGCAGAAGAACCGAAGAGGGGGACAAGACCCCCGAAGTTGGAAGAAGAGGCCGCTGCGAGGAAAAAAGCCGGGCTCCTCCGCTAGCAAAAGAGCTAGAAGAAGAAAGCAGAGGAGTCCGGTGAGAAGGCCCCCGAAGACGGAAGACCCCCGGAGCTGTGCAATAAACAATTTTATCTTGTGTGGTTTTTTTTGTACTTTATTTTACAGGTGAATGGGTAGGGGTACATTGTATCCCATACTCATTCACATAGGGTGGGGGGCCGGTATCTGGGGGCCCCCATATTAAAGGGGCTCCCGGATTCCGATAAGCCCCCTGCCCGCAGACCCCGACAACCAACGGCCAGGGTTGTCGGGAAGAGGCTCTTGTCCTCATCAACATGGGGACAAGGTGCCCCCCCTTCCCCAAGGCACCCCCATGTTGAGGGCACGCGGCCTGGTACAGCTCAGGAGGGGGGGGCGCTTGTTCGCCCCCCCCTTTCCTGGCTGGCCGGGTAGCGTGCTCGGACAAGGGTCTGATGTGGACCTGGGGGAACCCCCACGCCGTTTTTTTTCGGCGTTGGGGTTCCCCTTTAAGTCCATACCAGGTGGCGGGGCCAGCGACGTCTCCTTCGCGGGCCCCGCCTACCTGGAGACGCGTTTGAAATGAGCGGACTTTGCTCCGCGTGTGTGGGGGAGTCCGTTCATTTCAAAAGTAGGGTGGATAGTACGGCGGACTTAGTACGCCGTATTAGTCCGCTGAGAAAGTGTCGTGTGTGGGCAAGTAGCTCGTTCAGAAAGTCCGACGGACATTCTGGCGGGAAGTCCGCCAGACTAAGTCCGTTGAATAGTCGGCTACGTATGTACGCGGCATTTGGGTCATACCATGTCTATACTGGGGTGTTAAGAGAGTCTTTTTCTATTACAACCTTTGTTCTTACTACTCTATTTGATCTGGTATGGATGTAGAACATCCTTTAAAACAATTACAGTAAGCTTTGGGAACCGAAAATCTGCCTGGCATGCCTGTCCTAATTCCTGTTGTTTTTAACTACAATATTATGGAATGTTAATGTAGTAACTCACACAAATACGTAAGTGTACGTTGTGAAAATTGCTTATGGAATACTGTGTGTGTGTGTGTGTGTGTGTGTATATATATACTTATTCTTTTTCAATATATTTATCCTTGAATAGAAATCTCTCTTGCCTAATACTCACCCCTAAGGAAGGAGATATGTGTACTCCGAAACGGGTTGGGTGCAAGAGTACTGTATACTACTATATGTACACTGTTGACAGTGTTGTAAACGCATTCCTGATGCTATATATTTAATAAAATATTTTTGTATTCATAATACTCTTTTATCTTGTATGTGCCTTAAAAGTCCACCACTAGGGTTTTTTGGTTTTTAGTTTCAAATACTGGATGTGGCACAAAAAAAATGCCGAAAATTGACGTTCTTTATACATTTTCTCTTAATACACACTTTCGATGATACTCAAAATGTAGCAACCTCACAATTGGTTGCAAATTTTTTTTATGTTTTTTTCTTTTCTTTTGTCTGTCTTGCTTGCGCGTGTGTTTTTTGTTTTTGTTTCGGTTTTGTGTTTGTTTTTGTCTTTGTTTTTTCCTTTCTGACATTGCCGCATCTGTGTCTCTCTTGCGTCAATATGCCTGGGTCCCTGTACAGACACCCAAAGGTGCCAGCTGTTATCAGTGTCACGTGTCATCAGTGCCATGTATCAGTGGCATCTGTCAACAGTGCCATCTGTTATCGGTGCCATCTCATCAGTGCCACCTGTCAGTGTCACGTACCATCTGTTATTAGTGTCACGTGTCATCAGTGCCATCTGTCATCTGTGCCACGTATTAGTGCCATCTGTCAGTGCAACATATTAGTGCCATCTGTCGTCAGTGCCACTTATTAATGCCACGTATTGGTGCCATCTGTCATCAGTGCCACGTATTGGTGCCATCTGTCATCAGTGCCACGTATTGATGCCATCTGTCATCAGTGCCACGTATTGGTGCCATCTGTCATCAGTGCCACGTATTGGTGCCATCTGTCAGTGTCATGTATTGGTGCCATCTGTCATCAGTGCCACATATTAGTCCATCTGTCATCATTGTCACGGGTCATCAGTGCCATCTGTCATCAGTGCCACATCAGTGTCACGTACGTGTCACGTTCCATCTTTCATCAGTGTCACGTGTTGTTGTCCTGGTGCTCCAGGGCCTTCAAAAGTGTAATAGGTAGTTAACAAGTTAGATGTGTAATTTATGCTCCTAGAACACGTGACGGCACTCCCTGCATGTTGGTCCTCTCTGTGGCTAGGCTGTTAAAGTCCCACATGTGATATCGTAATACTCAGGAGGAGTAGCAGAATGTATTTTGGGGTGTCATTTGTGGCATACGCATGCCATGTGAGAGAAATAACCTATTACAATGACAAATTTGTGGGGGGGGGGGGGGGGGGTGGAGAAAAAAATGTACTTTCCTGGCTTGTTAGAGTCGCAAGAAATGAGATAGGTCGTCAGTTCATCAGGTGTGATCAATTTTTTATGATTTGCACCACAGCTTGTAGACTTTCTAACTTTCACAAAGACCAAATAATATCCACTAATTTGGGTTATTTTTACCAAAGATATGTAGCAGTATAAATTGTGGCCAAAATTTATAAAGAAAAATTAATAATTTGTAACATTTCGTCACAGAAACGAAGAAAAATTAGTTTTTTTCAAAATGTTCGGTCTTTTTTCATTTATAGTGCAAAATATAAACCCAGAGGTGATCAAATGCCACCAAAAGAAAGCTCTATGTGTATGAAGAAAGGACAAAAAATGAATTTGGGGACAGTATTACATGACTGAGTAATTGTCATTCAAAGTGTGAGAGCACTGAAAGCTGAAAATTGGTCTGGGCAGGAGGGGGGTTTAAGTGCCCAGTTGTCAAGTGGTTAATTTCTGAACTTATTTGTTTTGGTTTCTTTGTATGTATGGATTGCATGGGTTGTTGCTGACCTATGGTGAAAATGTTAGTTCAATAGCACCTTTAGAAATATATTTACCTCCAAAAATTAGGTGTTCAATACTTATTTTCCCCGCTGTGTGTGTGTATATATGTGTATGTATATATATATATATATATATATATGTATGTGTATATATGTGTGTATATATACAGACTGCCCACTTTATTGTGTACACCTTGCTAGTACTGGATTGGACCCCCTTTTGCCTTCAGAACTGCCTTAATTTTTCCTGGCATATATTCAACAAGGTGTTGGAAACATTCCTCAGAGATTTTGGTACATATTGACATGATAGCATCACGCAGTTGCTGCAGATTTGTCGGCTGCACATCCATAATGTGACTCTTCCACCACATCCCAAAGGTGCTCTATTGGATTGAGATTTGGTGACCAGAGGTCATTGGAGTACAGTGAACTCATTGTCATGTTCAAGAAACCAGTTTGAAATGATTTGAGATTCGTGACATGGTGGAAGAAGCCATCAGAAGATGCGTACACTGTAGCCCTAAAGGGATGGACATGTCAGCAAAAATACTCAGGTAGGCCATGGCATTTAAACGATGCTCAGTTGGTACTAAGGGTGCCTGAAAGTGTGCTAAGAAAATATCCTCCACAGCATATACCACCATCAGCCTGAACTGTTGATACAAGGCGGGATGTTGCAGCTGAAATGGAGACCAATTAGACCAGGCAATGTTCTTCCAATCTTCTATTCCACTATTTGCCGATCGGCTTCAAGGTTCGATGTGTTGTGCATTCAGAGATGGTATTCTGCATACCCTTGGTTGTAATGAGTGGTTATTTGAGTTACTATTTTCTTTCTATCATCTTGAACCAGTCTGCCCGTTCTCCTCTGACCTCCGACATCAGTAAGGCATTTTTGTCCACACAACTGCTCACTGGATATTTTCTCTTTTTTTGACCAGTCTTCTTCACCACGTCTAGATGCCTAAATGCATTGAGTTGGTGCCATGTTATTGGCTGATTTGTGTTGCAAAGCAATTGAACAGGTGTACCTAATAAGGTGGCTGGTTAGTGTATATACAGTACAGACCAAAAGTTTGGACACACCTTCTCATTCAAAGAGTTTTCTTTATTTTCATGACTATGGAAACTGTAGATTCACACTGAAGGCATCAAAACTATGAATGAACACATGTGGAATTATATACTGAACAAAAAAGTGTGAAACAACTGAAAATATGTCTTATATTCTAGGTTCTTCAAAGTAGCCACCTTTTGCTTTGATTACTGCTCTGCACACTCTTGGCATTCTGTTAATGAGCTTCAAGAGGTAGTCACCTGAAATGGCTTTCCAACAGTCTTGAATGAGTTCCCAGAGATTCTTAGCACTTGTTGGCCCTTTTGCCTTCACTCTGCGGTCCAGCTCACCCCAACCCATCTCGATTGGGTTCAGGTCCGGTGACTGTGGAGGCCAGGTCATCTGGCGCAGCACCCTATCACTCTCCTTCTTGGTCAAATAGCCCTTGCACAGCCTGGAGGTGTGTTTGGGGTCATTGTCCTGTTGAAAAATAAATGATGGTCCAACTAAACGCAAACCAGATGGAATAGCATGCCGCTGCAAGATGCTGTGGTAGCCATGCTGGTTCAGTATGCCTTCAATTTTGAATAAATCCCCAACAGTGTCACCAGCAAAGCACCCCCACACCATCACACCTCCTCCTCCATGCTTCACGGTGGGAACCAGGCATGTAGAGTCCATCCGTTCACCTCTTCTGCGTCGCAAAAAGACACGGTGGTTGAAACCAAAGATCTCAAACTTGAACTCATCAGACCAAAGCACAGATTTCCACTGGTCTAATGTCCATTCCTTGTGTTCTTTAGCCCAAACAAGTCTCTTCTGCTTGTTGCCTGTCCTCAACAGTGGTTTCCTAGCAGCTATTTTACCATGAAGGCCTGAATCACACAGTCTCCTCTTAACAGTTGTTCTAGAGATGTGTCTGCTGCTAGAACTCTGTGTGGCATTGACCTGTTCTTTAATCTGAGCTGCTGTTAACCTGCGATTTCTGAGGCTGGTGACTCGGATGAACTTATCGTCCGCAGCAGAGGTGACTCTTGGTCTTCCTTTCCTGGGGCGATCCTCATATGAGACAGTTTCTTTGTAGTGCTTGATGGTTTTTGCCACTGCACTTGGGGACACTTTCAAAGTTTTCCCAATTGTTCGGACTGACTGACCTTCATTTCTTAAAGTAATGATGGCCACTCGTTTTTCTTTACTTAGCTGCTTTTTTCTTGCCATAATACAAATTCTAACAGTCTATTCATCAGCTGTGTACTGTATCCACCTCCTGCACAACACAACTGATGGTCCCAACCCCATTTATAAGGCTTGAAATCCCACTTATTAAACCTGACAGGGCACACCTGTGAAGTGAAAACCATTTCAGGTGACTACCTCTTGAAGCTCATCAACAGAATGCCAAGAGTGTGCGGAGTAGTAATCAAAGCAAAAGGTGGCTACTTTGAAGAACCTAGAATATAAGACATATTTTCAGTTGTTTCACACTTTTTTGTTCAGTATATAATTCCACATGTGTTAATTCATAGTTTTGAGGCCTTCAGTGTGAATCTACAATTTCCATAGTCATGAAAATAAAGAAAACTCTTTGAAAGAGAAGGTGTGTCCAAACTTTTGGTCTGTACTGTAGGTGCATCTCAAAAAATGTAAATATCAAAAAAAAGTTAATTTCAGTAATTTAATTCAGAAAGTGAAACACACATAGATTCATTACACAGAGTGATATATTTCGAGCATTTCTTTCTTTTTAATTTTGATGATTATGGCTTACAGCTAGTGAAAATCCAAAATTCAGTATCTCAAAGAATTGGAATATTACATAAGACCAAATAAAAAGGATTTTTTTAATACAGAAGTGTTGACTTACTGAAAAGTATGTCCATGTACAGTATCATATGCACTCAATAGTTGGGGCTCCTTTTGCGTGAATTACCGTGTCAATGTGGCATGGTATGGAGGCGATCAGCCTGTGGCACTGCTGAGGTGTTATGGAAGCCCAGGTTGCTTTGATAGCAGCCTTCATAGATAGCAGTATGCATTGTTGGGTCTAGTGCCCCTCATCTTCCTCTTGACAATATCCTACAGATTTTCTGTGGGGTTTAGTTCAGGTGAGTTTGCTGGCCAATTGAGCACAATGATCCCATGATCATTAAGCCAGGTATTGGTACTAGTGTGGGCAGGTGCCAAGTCCTGCTGGAAAATTAAATCGGCATCTCCATAAAGCTGGTCAGCAGAGGGAAGCATGAAGTGCTCTAGAATCTCCTGCTAGAGGTCTGCACTGATGTTGGACTTGATAAAAAAAACAGTGGATCAACACCATCGGATGTCATGGCTCCCCAAATCATCACTGACTGTAAAAACTTCACACTGGACCTCAGGCAACTTGGATGTTGTGCCTCTCCACTCTTCCTCCAGACTCTGGGACCTTAATTTCCAAATGAAATTCTGAATTTACTTTCCTTCGAAAAGAGAACTTTGGATCACTGAGCAACAGTCCAATACTTTTTCTCCTTAGCCTAGGTAAGACGCTTTTGACATCTCTGGTTCAGGAATGGCTTGACAAAAGGAATGCAAAAGTTGTAGCCCATATCCTGGATATGTCTGTGTGTGGTGGCTCTTAAAGCACTGACACCAGCTGTAGTCTACTCCTTGTGAACCTCCCTTCAATTCTTGAATGGCTTTTGCTTCACAATCCTCTCAAAGCTGCGGTTATATCACTGTTGCGTGGGCGCTTTTTTCTACTACACTTTTTCCTTCAACTCAACTTTCCATTAATATGCTCTGATACAGCACTCTGTGAACAGCCAGCTTCTTTAGCAATGACCTTTTGTGAGTTAACCTCCTTGTGGGGGGTGTCAATGGCTGTCTTCTGGATAACTGTCAAGTCAGCCATCTTGCCCATGATTGTGTAACTAGTGAACCAGACTGAGAGACCATTTAAAGGCTCAGGAAACCTTTACAGGTGTTTTGAGTTAATTAGCCGACTAGAGTGTGACACCGTGAGTCTACAATATTACATAGTAAAAATTCACCGACTGACACAGCTCCTTTCTTAGACCATTGGGTTTTTATGCCACCTTCAGGAGAGGACTAGGCAGAACAAGTTAACATGTTATAATAAAACTAGACCTTTCTAGTTCCGCCCAAGGTGCGGTCCCTTAGGTAACAACCCCTCAGCCTGCTACTGCAGCCTCAGTTTTTTTTTTTCTGCCTAGTGAAGGAGAAGGACCTAGGAACCCTGTGGGCCCATCGGTCCGTGGATTTTTCTGCAGAAGTTTTACTTTTTGCGCAAGATTAAAGATCCTGTGATCTGCCATCAACAGCTGGCTGGGTGACAGGCTGGATACTCTTATCCTTGTAGTCTCCCCAGCCTGGCCAGCGAGCGTGTGCAGACCAGAGCTCCGTGTTGGGTCTGCCATGACATGCTCCAGGGGCAGCCAGTGGGCGTTATGCCCCGGGGCACACACATGACCGTGCTACAGATGTCTGCGTCAGTGTGCCGGGCCAGCAGCCACCCCATACTGATCGGAGAGTGGGTCTGTGATGGAATGTCTCCTAGCTCTTCAGGACTGATAAGTACAGCGCTCCCTGCCTCAGTGGGGCTGAGCAGCTGGGCATTCCCTGGGAGGTCGATTCGGGGGTCCCTCACCTCACTCTCTTCTCTACCTGTCCCTATCTTCCCTCCCCCCTTCCCTGTGGGGGATACTGCATAAGCTGCTGAGCAGTGTGTGCTATAGACAGGGGCTCTCCGGGGGGGCTCTCACCTGGGGGGGGGACTGCGCTGAATACCTGTGCCCTGGATGTGTGTAGGTCTCTCCCCTGAGGTGTCTGGAAGCTGTGTCTGCTGATCACTGTAGCGCTGTTTCATCGCCATTTCTCTGCCAGTTTTTTTACTGTCCCTCATAGGCATACAGTGCTTGTCGGCCATTTTTGGTGTGACCGAGAGCAGCATGCTCTGTCTCCATTTTTCTGTAGTCCGGCGGCCATTTTCTCTGAGATTATGTCCCTTATACTGGACCCTCGGTGCCCCTTTTGCTTGAAGCCTGAACAAGTTTTTCAACTTCAGCGCTATTCAGAACAGTTCAGCACAGTGCGGTTTGATCTCTTATGCATCTGGGAGCTGACACAGGCACACCTAGGTCTGGATAGCACAGAACTTGATCAGGGTGGCGAGTCCTGCTGGAAGAGCCCCTCAGCCAGCAGCAGTTAGGCGGGTGGGACCATCACTGTCCTAAGTCCCCAAAAGGTGGCAGACAGGGTAGGGTCAGCATGGCTTTAGAAACTGGTGTTTCTTCCCCCGAAATCCAGGCAATTGCAACCAGGTCGCCTGCAGATAGTGCTGTGCCTGTGGACGCTTTGTCGGCGATCCTTAATTTGTTTGTTGCCAAGATGAAGGCGGTGCGTGGGTGCAAAGGTGGTAAAAAACAGCCCCTGCCCCCCCCCATCTTCTGGGGAGAGCTCTGACGCAGACTGGGGCCCTGCTGAGGCTGGTGACCCCTGTTCTGTTTCAGACGACGCTGACCAAGACTGATCGGACAGTGAGGATGAGTCCCTGTCCGGGTCCGTGTGTGACAAAGCGATGGTTGGAGCACTTATCACAGCTGTGTGTGATACCCTGAAAATTCAGGAGCCAGCAGGTCCCTCTGCTGATGTAGCAGTCCCTTTTGGGTCCCATAAGCCAGCCCGTACACCTAAGGTGTTCCCGTATCTGACTTATTTTGATAAGTTCATATACAAGGAATGGTTATAGCTGGGTCTAGCTGGTGCATTATTTCATAGTGCAGTGGAATTAGTGTGATTTGCATTTGATGTACAATTTAACATTTATGATATATTTTCCAGCTTCCTATAAAGATTTGTGTATAGGATTGTCCTTTCATCTTGTATGCGCGCATGTTTTTTAATACTATTATTAAAAATTATATTTTTTAATATACGCTTTATAATTCATCCTACTTGAAAGTCCCCTCTATAGAGGAAACATTTTTTCAATTTTCTATACAAGTAATGGGGTCGACCGCAACAGACCTTTTCGGTCCCCAAGTACATAGCGGTGCGTTACCCCTTTGAAGAGAGCCTTCTCAAAAAGTGGTCGGCTCCTCTGGTCCTGGACCCCCCAGTATCCAAGTTAAACAAAGTAACCACAATCCCGGTAGAGGGGACTCCTGCCTTTAAGGACCCCATGGACAGGAAGGCCGAGGCAGTGGCTCGTTCCTTGTTTATGGTTGTGGGGTCAACAATGCGACCAGTATTGGCATCCGCACTTGTGTCTCAGACACTTACTGAGTGGGCATAACTTTTGCACTGCAAATTGGGGGACCAAAAGGCTCCTCCTGTCTGCGTGGAACTAACAGACCAGTTAGTGCAAGACCTTAAGTATGTTTGTGATGCAGCCCTGGATACTGTTCCTCTTTTATCCAGGGCTTCAGTGTCTGCAGTGGTTGACTAAACTGATTTGGCTAAAATGCTGGTCTGCTGACCAGGCATCTAAGAAAACCCTGACAGATCTTCCCTTCCTTGGCTAATGGCTCTTTGGAGCCTAAGATGACATTATTAAAAATGCCACAGGTAAGAGTACGCTACTCCCACAGGCCAGGAAGGCTAAGGAGCCACGCCATAGGCAAGAGACCTCATTTCCCGCCAAAACAAACGGCTTTTTCATCCACCCGGGGCTTCGGCTAAGCGCCCCCAGCCTGACAGGACAACATCTGAAGGACAAAAGCATCCCTGGAACCGCAAGCCTAACAAGCCCCCGAGCAAAAGTTCTACCGCATGAAGGTTTGTCCCCGACCGCAACACGGGCGGGGGATCGCCTTCGGGAGTTTGCAGCCTGGTGGGCCTCTTGGTTGTCCAACCAATGGGTCTGCGATCTGATTTCCTTAGGCTACAAGATGGAGTTCCTCTCTTGGCCACAAAACAGATTCTTCCCCTCCAGCATACCCGTACTCCCTGCTCTATTGGGGGTGGTAAGGGACCTGCTGAGTCGCGGGGTGATAGTACCTGTTTCGGAGTCGGAAAGCTTCCAGGGGTTCTACTCCAATCTGTAGTCCCCCAAAATGGAAATCTTGGACCTAAAAGCCCTCAATTACTTTGCAAAAGTACAGAGTTTCAGAATGTTCGCTCAGTAGTTGCTGCACTCCATCAAGGGGACTCCCTGGCATCTTTGGACATCCAGGATGCGTACCTGCACATACCCGTATGCCTTGGGCATCAGAGGTTTCTGCGTTTTGCAGTTGGGGAAGCCCACTACCAGTTTGTGGCTCTCCCTTTTGGCTTGGCATCAGCCCCCGAGTCTTTACCAAGGTATTGGCTCCTGTTTTGGCGTTGCTGCGACAACGCGGGATCGTGATCGTAGGTTACCTAGACGATCTCCTCCTGAGAGCATCTTCCACCTCAGAGTTAGAGGAGGATGTAATGATCGCCATGCAGAACCTGCAGGAGTTTGGGTGGCTTAACCTAAAAAAGTCAGTGATCATGCGCTTGGAATATCGATTAAGTGGTTTTAGTGTTGCGCAAATGGGGGAATACAAGCAAGGAGGGGAGAGGGAGGGGGGGGGGGGAAGGGGGAGAAAGAGAGGGAAGGAGAAAAGAAAAAGGGGAAGGGGAAGAAAGGGCAGGGAGGGGGAAGGGGAACAGATGAGTATGCAGGTAAAGGATAAAAGGGTAAAGGTCAAAAAGTGCTAGTGTAAAATTATATGTGTCTGGGTGTGCACAAATCCTTGTTCGGTACGTGCTAAACTAAAATAAATGTTAGAGAGTGGCAATCAAATATAGATTCTGATAGAGTACCATACAAATAAAAACTCACAGTAATGGATGAATGCCTGAAACAATAGACATACAAATCGTGGGTGCTGTACAAAACTGCAATAAAATATGCTGACAATATATATATACAGTATATAACTTAAGGTGATAGTCCAAAATATATGACTAAAAGTGTATAGTGAGAATAATCACATAAGCACAATCCCATGTGACATGCCAAGTGGGAAAAAACACAGATATCAATCAATCCAATATAACAAAATGCATGTTCCATGCGGTGTTTATAAAGTGCCAAGTGAAAAAAATACAGATAACAAGCAATCCAATATAACAAAATGCATGTTCCATGCTGTGTTTCTAAAGTGCAAATAGTGCTAGCAGCAAAAAAACGTTACAACACAAGTGAAATGATAAACACATAAAAATAAGGTGCTGGTAATCAGTCTGGGATATTCAGTCCTGTGGACGTGCTGTGTTCTAAGGGGAAGCACTAGCTTTGAACTTCAGTGATCCATGCAGGCATACATGTGCAGTGACTTAATCCTCCTATTTATCCAATACGTGGATGGATGTGCCCTTACCTCACGGCTGTGAGGTTACAGCCTTAATAGTATAGATGGGTAACTGGCTCCTGTTCCTGGGATAGGTATGCCTCACAAGATAAAGAGATAATGTCCCATAGTGTAGTAGTTTCAACCAATTGAATTTTATTTAAGTATAGTGACAGGGTACTCACATTCTGAGTGAATAAAAACTGCAGTAATAGAGACACAAGCAGAGTAACGAACGGTGCGTTCCAATGTCCTGTCACTATACTTAAATAAAATTCAATTGGTTGAAACTACTACACTTGTGTTGTAACGTTTTTTTGCTGCTAGCACTATTTGCACTTTAGAAACACCGCATGGAACATGCATTTTGTTATATTGGATTGATTGTTATCTGTATTTTTTTCACTTGGCACTTTATAAACAGCGCATGGAACATGCATTTTGTTATATTGGATTGATTGATATCTGTGTTTTTTCCCACTTGGCATGTCACATGGGATTGTGCTTATGTGATTATTCTCACTGTACACTTTTAGTCATATATTTTGGACTATCACCTTAAGTTATATACTCATTTATTGTCAGCATATTTTATTGCAGTTTTGTACAGCACAAACGATTTGTATGTCTATTGTTTCAGGCATTCATCCATTACTGTGAGTTTTTGTTTGTATGGCACTCTATCAGAATCTATATTTGATTGCCACTCTCTAACATTTATTTTAGTTTAGCACGTACCGAACAAGGATTTGTGCACACCCAGACACATATAATTTTACACTAGCACTTTTTGACCTTTACCCTTTTATCCTTTACCTGCATACTCATCTGTTCCCCTTCCCCCTCCCTGCCCTTTCTTCCCCTTCCCCTTTTTCTTTTCTCCTTCCCTCTCTTTCTCCTCCTTTCCCCCCCCCTCTCCCCTCCTTGCTTGTATTCCCCCATTTGCGCAACACTAAAACCACTTAATCGATATTGCCCAGGGAGCAGGTGAAGCTCCCTTCAGTATTTGCAGCACCCCTCTATTCCCCTTGTCAAGGTGGTTGGCGCAGAGGTACTTTATACACTAAATGCGCTTGGAATACCTAGGCTTACTGCTGGACTCCATGGAAGCACAAGTTTTTCTCCCTTCAGACAAGCTGCAGACTCTCAGAGCCGTGGTAAAACTCTGATGAATGAATGAATGAAATACTTGTATAGCGCACAATGCGAACTGAATCGCCTCTGAACCGCAGGTGGTCATCGCTACACTTCTGCATACGAGCCCTGGGACTCATTGTGGCCTCCTTGAGGCAGTACCGTATGCCCAGTTTCCCACCAGAGTATTGCAGAAGGAGATTGTGACAAAATGGGACAAATCTCCATTATCCCTGGATCTGCAGATTCAGGTGAGCCAGTCAGTCAGGGACTCCAGAAAGCCCACAAAACAGAGTGCTAAAGCCTCCTTATGAAGGGGCACCTCTGCTTTTTCGGGTGGGGGGAAGGCTCCTGCAGTTCTCAAGGATCTAGCAGGAACAATGTCGAGACAGATGTCCAGGGGAAGTGGTCCAAGTTGGAAAGGACCTTGCCTATCAACATTTCGGAGATTCGGGCAGTTCGTCTGACTCTAAAGTCCTGGACGGTCAGACTGAGGGACTGTCCTGTCCAGATTCAGTCCGACAATGCCACGGCTGTGGCTTACATCAATCACCAGGGCGGCATAAGGAGTCGTGCAGCCCAAAAAAATAGGTGAATCATGTTCTGTCTTGGGCAGAACACAACGTCCCTTGCCTATCGGTAGTTTTTATTCCAGGGATAAAGAATTGGCAGGCGGACTACTTGAGTCGCCAACAATTATTTCTGGGAGAATGATCTCATCACCCCGACATCTTCCTAGCGATATGTCAGAGAGGGGGTACTCCAGACATGGACCTGTTCTCATCCAAATTCAACAACAAGGTTGACAATTTTGTGTCGAGAACAAAGATCTTCTAGCTTGCGGAACAGACGCATTAGTTCTCTCTGAGCTATGCATTTCTTCCAGTTCTGCTAATTCCGCGTCTTCCACGCAGGATCAAGCAGGAACAAAAGGAGGTGATTCTGGTGGCCCCAGCTTTACCCAGAAGATCTTGGTTTGCCGAGATCCTAAAGATGGCAGTAGGAGTCCCTTGGAGTCTGCCATTACGGCCAGACCTTCTTGCGCAAGGTCCAGTATTCCATCCTACCTTACAGTCGCTAAATTTAACAGTTTGGCTATTAAGACCAGGGTCATTTACTATAGAGTCTGGAAGGCGTATGTTTCCTGGTGTGGATCCAAAATGGGCTACAAATGAAGCTGGCCTTGAATACTATCAAGGGCCAGATCTCTGCCTTATCAATATTTTTTCAATGGCCTCTGGCTTCTCACTCTTTAGTGCGTAGCTTTGTTCAGGGGGTAACACGGATCAATCCCCCTATCAAGGCACCCTTAAATCCTTGGGATTTGAACTTGGTCTTATTGGCTTTGCAGAAACAGCCTTTTGAACCTTTATGTGAAATTCCCTTGGTTCTTTTGACTAGAAAGATGGCCTTTCTGTTTGCCATTTCTTCTGCTAGAAGAGTATCAGAACTAGCAGCTCTGTCTTGTAAAGAGCCATATCTAATCATGCATAAGGATAAGGTGGTGTTGCATCCTCATCCTGAATTCCTACCAAAGGTGGTGACAGGTTTTCACTTAAACCAAGATATTGTTCTTCCTTCTTTCTTCCCAGAGCCTCGATCTAGGGAAGAAAAGGCACTATATTGCCTTGACGTAGTGAGAGCGGTCAGAGTGTATTTAAAGGTGACCGCTCAGGTTCGTGAAACAGAAGTTTTATTTGTACTGCCAGATGGTCCAAAGAGAGGTTAGGCAGCGTCAAAATCCACTATTTCCTAGTGGATTTGTCAAGTCATTATTCAGGCTTATGGTTTAAAGAAGAAAATTCCTCCTTTTCATGTTAAAGCACACTCAACCAGGGCGATTAGTGCCTCTTGGGCGGTGCATCATCAGGCCTCTATGGCTCAGATCTGTAAGGCCATGACTTGGTCTTCAGTTCATATGTTTTCCAGATTTTATCAAATCTATGTTAAAGGTCATGAGGATATTGCCTTCGGGCGTAGTGTGCTGCAGTATGAGTCATCTGGCTTCCTTTCTTTTTGTTGTGTCTCCCCCCACTTCAGTTGCCATTGCTATGGGACATCCCACATAGTAACAACGATGGCTCTGTGTCCTCTGATGTAAGAAAAGAAAATAGGATTTTTAAAACAGCTTACCTGTAAAATCATTTTCTTTGATGTACATCACGGGACACAAAGGTCCCTCCCTTCTTGGTATACACTTGTATTGCTTGGCTACAAAACTGGGGACTCCCAGTAATGGGAGGGGTTATATAGGGAAGTACACGCCTTAGGGCCGTGCCCATGTCCATCACCTGTCGGCCTGATATAACCCACATAGTAACTACCATGCCTCTGTGTCCCCTAATGTACATCAAAGAAAAGGATTTTACAGGTAAGCTGTTTTAAAAATCCTATTATCTGGTCTAGTCCCCCAACTAAAAAAAACCCTAACAGAGGCGTTATTACACCCTCAATTAGGTCTGTGTATCCATACACAAGCGTTTTCTGTTGTACGCCCATACACTAGAGGCGATTCAGTTCGCATTGTGCGCTATACAAGTATTTCATTCATTCATTCATTCATTCACACTGTCGCCAGACTAAAACTACACAGAGCACTTCCGTTTGTTTTCATTACAGAACAATGTGGCTTCTCTAAATAATCACAAAAATAAAATAGGGATAGCCTTCTGTTGTCTATTTCAACAGTTGTACGATGCCTCAGTAGTTACACGATCAAACTAATAATAAACTAACAGTCTGGACGTGAACAAAAAATTATAATACTCACTGCGTAAAAGCTATTCTAAACAATAAAGTAAATATAAAACAAGTTTTAAAAACCAAAGCTTTTTTCTACCGCAAGCTCTACCATACAAAACTCAGCTAAAGCAACAAAACCCAAAACAATGGGGGAGGGGCATGAATTGCCCTGTGAGAAACTCAAAGAAAACGCCCATACAAACAAAAAATATATATAAAAATAAAAAGGATGACAAAAACACAACTAAACTAAAAGTACAAAAAGTTAGTTAGGCTTACTATCTATTGAAATTCAGTGCAAAGTAGAAATTTCATTTAAAACCAATTTTCAGTACAAAAAAATTAAAATAAAAAAATGCAAAAGTTTTACTGAAAAATATGTAAAAAGTACAAAAATGGCTAAACCTAAAAAAGATTGAATTCACTTAAAAGGAAAACAAAGTGGTGCCTAGAAACAAGCTGGCAGCTTGCAGCACATGGCTTTGCACACATAAAGCAAAACAAAATGGAGCCTGCACCAAGTGCAGATGAAATGGTTTCTTCTATAAAAAAAAAAAAAATACTTCAAAATACAGTTTCTCCCATATAAGCGCTAACAAGACCAAAATTGCGCCTCTACAAACCAAGATCAACTTACCTCACACTAAACGTTAGATGCACTATAATAGCTACACACTGTACAAAGTTATTTCACATGGTGACCAGCACTATGAAATAACTCATTCAGTTTCTGACACACATTTAAAACATCAACTAGCACACTCCATGCATACCGTCACATTGTACTACAGGACTGGTTTTACATTTAACATAAACCCTGTACAAAGACCCTCTAGGCTGTATTGACCAGGGGTCTATAGAGGACAGTAATATAGACTCTATCCCCAGCCAATACACCTATCCCTCCCAGTACAAATATTAATCCCGTCCTTGTACACAAAGAGTGAAACCACAAAAATTGGTTATTTTGCTAAGTGGAGCAGAGAGGCCAGATGCCGGTTCTAGTACAACAAAAAATTTCAAAAAGTGAAATACAGTCCGTCTTACCAAACTTTGCCAGCCTTTTTCTGTCCCAGAACCGAGGACCCAATCTCTCCTCTCGGATTGCTGCGCTGAAACTATGTTGGCACCTGCCTGGCTCGCCAATAAATGTCATAAAAAAATTCCCTTGGGCTTTGTACGCAAATCCACACCACGCCAAAATGTGTACTTCCAGAGTCTAAATGTACACAAAGCACAAAACAATTCCTTCGTGCTTAAAAGCACGTTTGTATCAAGCTCTTTGGTACAAGGAAATTGAAGTACTTCATAGAACCAGGTAGAATCAAACAATGCTGCTTCAAGCTGGAATCTCAAGCGTCTGTCCTTGGAGCACAGACCCTAGGGCTTTTTATTCATCGGACACAAAAGAATGGCAAACAGGAAGTGATTGGCCACAACAACCAATCACTTTCTCAGTACAAAATTACATCACAGGAAATGACAAACAATATTAATTTAAGCACAAGCATTTTGTTTCATCACCTAATGGGACTTTATAATTTTTTTTGTGTGTTCTGCAGGTTTACATGAATGCGATCAAGCCTAAGTGCAGAAAACTGGTTTTATATTCTCACTTTGCTTTTTTGCCATTTGCTTATTAGCGAGTTTTTTTTACTGCAGCTGGAGTTTGGCGATCAGTTCTTTTATCCAAAAGGCACTAAGGTTTATATTTTTCTCATACCATCAAATGAGGCCCGAGCAATCAGCTGGTAAAACTTGAAGTACGTGAACAAAAGTGCAACCAGGACTGCTAGTGGTTACAAATGTTTATTTCCCTGCTTGGACGCTTGGAGTACCTGGAGATGGGAAAGGGCTGAAAACACTTTAAGAATGAAAAGAGGCTCTAGGCCATAATGCCACCTTGTCCTTGTGCCTAGAAAAATGTCTCTACTGGACAGTCGCCAATTCATACATGCCTTGCAAAAGTGGTGGGAATAAGGAATGCAAACTTGTAAGCGAGGCATGGGGAATTACCTAGGTGGTTGACCAGGGGAAGCAACATAATAGACACCCCGCACAAAGGTATTAAAAAATGGGAGACTAGCAGTCTTTGGAATAAGATCTCAACACCGACATCAAACCTTTGATAGAAGTATTTGGGGCCAGCTGTTAATTAAGGCTGGGTTTACACCTATGCGAATCGGATGCAGGGTTTCTCCGCAGTCAATTCGCATAGCAGGAGATTGTGACCGGCTCTCTATGGGGACTGTTCACGCATCTCCACCGCAGTGACTTTGGTGCAATTTGCACAGGAGCCCTGTGCGTCTTTTGGTCTGTTTTAGGTTGGAATTCAGCCAAAAATTTGGGCTTAAATCAGACTTGAAACAGTGACTGAAGAAGATCTGGTTGATCAGGAAAAGGCCATTGTTTATTATCTAAAATTTATGTGAACATTTTATTCTAGGATGTGTGTTTTATAGATTGTCATCTGTCTCCCTGTGTCTGATTTAATCAAGGAGCCCTCTAGCAGAGCGCACTTCGGTTGAATCGAGACCAGTGGTAAAAACGGTCAGTATGAAAACCTTCTCATGGGATTTGAGACATGTTCTCTGTGTCTGTTTGTTGGTTTGTAGGTACCAAGTGCAATGCGCTGGGCTTCTTGCCTTCAAATGACTACGTAATTAGAGAAACGAAGTCCGCATAACAAGAGAAACATTATTTTATCTCTTTGTGGGTACGCTATCCCTTTTGGATACATATCTGCTTTAATAAGAGGACATTGCTATCTGCCTTGTCGGCGTACTCGTACCGTATATTGACAAGACCAGTAGCAATGTCCTCGCAGATTGTTTCAAGGCTGTAAAGCCGCGTACACACGGGCGGACTGTATGGCCAACTTAGTCCGTCAGACAATCCGACGGACAGTCCGTCCTACTTTCGAATGAACGGACTTGATCACACACGATGAACAAACAGTCCGTTGAAAGCTTGCGCGATGACGTGTACAGCACGTACGACGGGACTAGAAATAGGACGTCCAATACACAGCAATGCAACCTTTTGCCGTGTAAATCCTTTCTGAGCATGCGCCATACTTAGTCCGTCCAACTAGCCTACTCACGAGCGGACTGTCCGCTGAAACCAAAGTTGGACGGACAATATTACGGAAATTCCGAAATACTTAGTCCGCCAGACTGCACGCTGAAAAAGTCCGCTGAAGCCCACACACGAGCGGACTGTCCGCTGAAATGTGTTTCGGCGGACTAAGTTGGACAGACAGTCCGTCCGTGTGTACGCGGCTAAAGAAACAGTAGAATGAGCTTACTAGATACTGTTTACTTTGAACAGTATTGGGTGGGCTGTATGCCAACTAAGAGAGGGCGTGTGCACTTCCTCCCCCTTTCCCTCCTGTGAGTGCCCTCCCCTTTATTGTTTGTCATTTCCTGTGATGTAATTTTGTACTGAGAAAGTGATTGGCTGTTGTGGCCAATCACTTCCTGTTTGCCATTCTTTTGTGTCCGATGAATAAAAAGCCCAAGGGTCTGTGCTCCAAGGACAGACGCTTGAGATTCCAGCTTGAAGCAGCATTGTTTCTGATTCTACCTGGTTCTATGAAGTACTTCAATTTCCTTGTACCAAAGAGCTTGATGCAAACGTGCTTTTAAGCACGAAGGAATTGTTTTGTGCTTTGTGTACATTTAGACTCTTGAAGTACACATTTTGGCGTGGTGTGGATTTGCGTACAAAGCCCAAGGGAATTTTTTTACGACTTTTTTTGGCGAGCCAGGCAGGAGCCAACATAGTTCCAACGCAGCAATCCGAGAGCAGAGATTGGGTCCTCGGTTCTGAGACAGAAAAAGGCTGACACTTTTTGAAATGGTGTTCATACTGGGTGCCCCCCATAGACCCCCCCCCCCCCCAGTCACCCTGGATGTTGACCAACTATCGCTAGTATGGTCACTTAACCATGTGGGGATACCCCTAGGGAGCCTGTTGAAATGACATCTCATGCATGAATGCACCTCATAAGTATGGATGGAAATGACAAAGGAGAACCTTCATTGCGCAATGCCGTGATACCGGGTTTATTAAATACACAAATTAAAATAATTCACTCACATTTAAAAGTGCCTTATAGTCCTGGCCCCCGACGTGTGTAGCAGGTGATTATTAAGGGTAATCAGCCCTGATGGGAAAAGCCATCGTTTGTCGTTCAGCTCGATTCCTGGGTAGTTTAATATGGGCGGAAGTAACGCAATGACGAGGTGTAACCTTCGATGTTTCGGCCTATCACAAAGCCATCATCAGGAAGTGATGCTAGCCTTGTGTGTATTTTCCTTTCAGCCGGCACAGACCCTCTGGTAAGTAAAGGGGAGTCTGGTCTCTTCCTGTGCCCCCGGATTGACGTTCTTTCTCTTCAGGGGACATGCCAGAGCATCTACCTTGTTTTTTTGAAAAATTATTTCTCTTATATTCACCGACCGACACAGCTCCTCTCTGTAACAAAATGGGTCGTTAGCCCCATCACTGGAGATTACTAGGCAAAGTTGTAATACAACACTTCAGAACTTTAGTTCCGCCCAGGGGGGCGGTCCCTAGGCTACAATCCCCCACACTCTGCCCTAGCAGCCTCAGTTTTATTTTGCCTAGTGGAGATGCACCTAGGAGCCCTGCGGGCCCATAGGTTCGTGTTTTTTTGATGCAGAAGCTTGCCTTTTTGCGCAAGATAAATGATCCTGTGATCTTCTATCAACAGCCGACTGGGTCACAGGCTGGTTCACTTATCCTTGTAGTCTCCCCAGCCTGGCCGTCGAGCGTGTGCAGGTCGCAGCTTCGGCTCAGCAGGCCATGACATACCTCAGCTCCAGAGGTGGTCGGTGAGCTTTTATGCTGCGGGGCATACATATGACGGGGCTACTGATATCTGCGTCACAGTATGCCGGGCCAGTATCCTTCCTTGTACTGATCAGGAGTTGGCTACAATGGAATGTCTCCCAGCTCTTCAGGACTGGTAAGTACAGCTCTTCCGCGGTCTCTGCAGGGTTGGGCAACTGGGCATTACCTGGGAGGTCGGTTCGGGGGGGCCCCTCACCCCCTTCTCTTCTCTCCCCTATCCCTAACTCCCCTCCTTCCCCCCCCTCACAGGCGGGCTGTGCTTGGATACTGAGCGGTGTGTGTGTGTGCCCCTGGGCTCTCGCCTGGGTTCTGGCTGTACTGGGGTGCTGAGTGCTTTATTCCTGGGAGGTGCCTGTGAGGTTTGCCCCTGTGTTGGTGTAGCACTGTCTGCCACATGTTTTCTTTCTGTCTCTCATGGCGCTGGCTGGCGGCCATTTTCAGTGTGGGCAAGGGACAGCATGCTTCTGGGTTTCAAGCGGCCATTTTCCCGGTGATTCCCTATTCAGAACACTGGCGGCCATTTTCTTGAAGCTGGACCACTTTTTTGTGCTCTAGCAGCAGCTTCCTGTGCCCTCAGCTTCCTGTTTTGTCATCACAGAGCGCTGGGAGGCTACCTGTGTAATCTGGACACGTTTTTCAGATCGCTCAGCGATCGTTCACCGATCGTTCTGACTGATTGTCAACGACACAGCTTTGGTCCCTCTGCATCTGGGAGCGCTAGGGGTCTACAGGCAGTGCTGTATACAGCGCGGAACTCCTCAGGGTGGTGAGTCCAGCAGGTGAGAACCCCTCAGCGGCAGCAAGGAGGGTGGGACTGTCACTGTCTTAAGTCCCCTTCGGGTGGCAGACAGGGTAGGGGCAGCATGGCTTCAGAAACTGGTGTTTCTTCCCCTAAAATCCAGGAAATTGCAACTGGGTCACCTGCGGACTGCGTGGTTCCCATGGACACCCTAACGGTGGTCCTCAATTCGTTCGTTGCCAAGATAGAGGCGGTGTGTGGGAAGAAAGCTGCTAAAAAGCGGCCCCTGCCCCATCCCGTCCTCTGGGGAGAGCTCTGAGGCAGACTCAGGTTCTGCTGAGGCCGGTGACCCCTGCTCTATCTTGTCAGACGACGCTGACCAGGACAGGACAGTGAGGATGAGTCCCCGTCTGGGTCCGTGTGCGACAAATCACTTGTTGGAGCACTTATCACAGCTGTGCGTGATAACCTGAAGATTCAGGAGCCAGCGGATTCCTCTGCTTATGTACCGGTCCCTTTTGGATCCCGCAAGCCAGCACGTTCACCTAAGGTATTCCCGTATCTGACTTATTTTGACAAGTTCTTTTACAATGAATGGGGTCACCCTTTTCGGTCCCCAAATACATGGTGATGCGTTACCCCTTTGAGGAAAGCCTTCTCAAAAAGGGGTCGGCTCCTCCGGTCGTGGACCCCCCAGTATCCAGGTTAAATAAAGTAACCACGATCCCAGTTGAGGGGACTCCTGCATTCATGGATCCCGCGGAAAGGAAGGCCAGCTCGTTCCTTGTTAACGGTTGTGGGGTCAGCCGTGCGACCTGTATTGGCATCCGCACTTGTGTCACAGACACTGTCTGAGTGAGCAAAACTTTTGCACCATGAATTGGGGGAGCAACAGGCTTCCCCTGTCTGCGTGGAAGTAGCAGACCTACTGGTGCAAGGCCTTAAGTAAGTCTGTGACGCGGCCCTGAATACTCTCCCTCTGTTATCCAGGGGTTCAATGTCAGCTGTGGTGCTGAGGTACCTGATTTGGCTAAAATGCTGATCTGCTGACCAGGCATCCAAAAAAGCCCTGACGGATCTTCCTTTGCTTGGCGGATGGCTCTTTGGGGCCTCGTTAGATGTCATTATTAAGAATGCCACTGGTGGTAAGAGTACACTACTCCCACAGGCCAGGAAAGCTAAGGAGCCACGCCGTAGGCAAGGGCCGTCTCTTTCCGCTCACAAGCGGCTTTTTTGTCCTCCCGGAAGCTTCGACAAAACGTCCCCAGCCCGACAGGACGCCCACGGACGGTCAACAACGTCCCTGGAATCACAAGCCTAACAAGCCTGCGAATAAAAGTGCTACCGCATGAAGGTTTGCCCCCACCCATGTCTCGGGTGGGGGGGTCGCCTTCGGGAGTTTGCAGCCCGGTGGTTCTCCCGGTTATCCTACCAATGGGTCTGCGATCTGATTTCCACAGGCTACAAGATAGTTTCTTTCTTGGCCGCCAAACAGATTCTTCCCCTCCAGCATACCCGTATCCCCGATTCGCCAGGAGGCCCTGTTGGGGGCTTTAAGGGATTTGCTGAATCGCGGGGTGATTGTACCAGTTCCGGACTCAGAGCGCTTCCAGGGGTTCTACTCCAATCTGTTTGTGGTTCCCAAGAAGGAAGGGGTACGTCCGATCTTGGACTTAAAAGCCCCCAATCACTTTATAAAAGTGCAGAGGGTCAGAATGGAATCAGTTCACTCAGTAGTCACTGCGCTCCATCAAGGGGACTCCCTGGCATCCTTAGACATCCAGGAGGTGTACCTGCACATACCCATATGCCTTCGGCATCAAAAGTTTCTGTGCTTTGCAGTCGGGGCAGCCCATTACCAATTTGTGGCTCTTCCCTTTGGTCTGGCATCAGCCCCCTGAGTCTTTACCAAGGTACTGGCTCCAGTTTTGGCATTGCTGCGACAACGTGGGATCTTGATCATGGGCTACCTAGATGATCTCCTCCTGAGAGTATCTTCCACCTCAGAATTAGAGGAGGATGTGGTGATAACCATGTAGACCCTGCAAGAATTTGGGTGGCTGTTGAACCTAAAGAAGTTGGTGCTTGTGTCGACCCAGCGTCTGGAGTACCTAGGTTTGCTCTAGGACTCCAGGGAAGCGTGAGTTTTTCTCCCTTCAAATAAATTGCAGACTCTCAGATCCTACTACTGATGAACCGCAAGTGGTTGTCACTCCGGTTTTGCATGCGAGTACTGGGACTCATGGTAGCCTCCTTCGAGGCATTACCTTACGCCCAGTTCCACACCAGAGTACTGCAGAAGGAGATCTTGTCAAAATGGGACAAATCTCAGTTGTCCCTAGATCGACAGATCCAGGTGAGCCAGTCAGTCAGGGACTCACTGATATGGTGGTTGAGGCCTTCGGTGATTCAGTCCGGAAAATCGTTCCTTCCTCTGAAATGGACGGTGATCACAACGGACGCCAGTCTATCCGGCTGGGGTGGAGTGATGGAGGTTCAGTCGGCTCAGGGCCTCTGGTCGACAGATGAATCCGAGTTTCCGATCAATCTGCTCAAATTGAGAGCGATTAGGCTGTGTCTCCACACATGGTTGATGAGTCTTCAAGGGCGTCCGATCAGGATATAGTCAGACAACGCCACGACTGTGGTGTACGTAAATCACCAAGGGGGAACAAGAAGCTCAGCCGCTGCATGGGAGGTCGCTCACATATTTCGGTGAGCAGAGCGACACGTACCGGCCACTTAAGCCATTTACATCCCGGGAGTGGTGTGGAGAACTGGCAGCTGGACTATCTGAGTCGACAGATGCTGGACCCAGGAGAATGGGTATCCGGAGACATTCAGGCTGCTGTGCTGCTGTCTCAATCGGAAGGTGCCAAGATTTGTGTCCAGGACGAGAGATCTGTGGGCAGATGCGTCAGACGCGCTGGTGGCTCCGTGGGATCAGTACCAGCTGATCTACACCTTTCCTCCACTGAAACCGTTGCCACGTCTGCTTCGCAGAGTGGAATCCGAGGGGATTCCGGTGTCAGGGCTGGCTTAGCCCTTCCTCCTTTGGGCTGGCCGCTCAGCTGTCAGCTAATTGCCAGCTCTCTTCTCTCTCCACAGTTACCAGCTGTTCCTGATGATGCTCGTCTGACCTGCCTACTTAAAGCCTTCCAGCTCACTTCACCTCTGCCTTCTCCTTGGTCACATCACTGAAACCCTCTCCTGCTGTTTGTTTAAAGACTGGTTTGCTGACATCACTTCTTGCTCCTTATCCTGCTTGCTGTACTCTACTTGGATCCCTGACTTCTGGCCTGGCTGACTACCCGATCTGGTTACTGGACTCTGGCTATGCTTGACTACGCTTTTTCTATTTACCTTTTTATTTTTATTAATAAACAAGTGGGATTTAATTGTACTTCTGTCTCAGCCTGATTCATAGTTTCTGACAGTAGGCGAAGGCCATGAATTCAGAAGATATAGTCAATCCACTTGTTGGTAATATTTTTTCCAGATTGGATGAGCAAGATCACCGCATGGATCAGTTTGCCATGGCATTACAAACGCTCCTGAATCGCACAGCTCACCTGGAATCCCCCACGGTGGCTGCTCTGGTACAACCTGAGTCGCAGGCTGTCCCTGCTCCTGCGCCAGTCTCTGTGCAGGCACCCGCCTCGAGTATTACCTCTATAAGAAGTATGTCTGGTTCTGCTCTGCTTCCCCAGCGATTTAGGGGCGATCCAGTTCAATGCAGAGGGTTTCTCAATCAGGTTGAGATATACTTTGCGATGCTGCCCCAAGTGTTTCCCACGGACAGAAGCAAAGTAGGTTTCATGATAGCTTTGCTTTCTGAGAGAGCCTTGGCCTGGGCTAACCCTCTATGGGAGACGCAAAAACCTGTTGTCTTTAGTTACCCTCAGTTTGTGGCCTCCTTTAAAAGGGTATTTGACGTTCCCGCACGCTCCGCTTCTGCTGCTGAGTGCTTCATGTCCGTCAAACCGAGTACGAGAACTGTTGCGGACTACGCCATTGAATTACGTACTCTGGCAGCAGAGGTTGCTTGGAACAATGAGGCCCTCGTGGCTGCTTTTTCTTATGGTAGTCCGAGATATACCCACTGAGCTGGAGAGCTTGATCTCGTTTGCCATCCTCATTGACTCCAGACTCAGAGAAAGACTTTCTCTTAAAGCTTGCGGAAGCCTCCTGTACGTTTGCCTCCGAGCTTTGTAGTCCCATCCCCATGCCTCCTGGTACTGAGTTGGTCAGTGAAGATTAACCCATGCACCTGGGTTTCACGCGTCTCTCTGCGGATGAGAGAGCCTTTAGGAGGAGGGAGAGATTGTGCCTTTATTGTGGCCAGGCAGGTCACTTTTTGAAGTCTTGTCCTACCCGTCCAGGGAACGCCCGAACCTTGAGGTCCTTTCATAGACAGATCTTAGGTGGCGTTGTTTCATCCCCAGTTATCCAGAAGGATAAGCCCCTGGTTTTGGTCACCCTTTCTTGGGCTGAGTCGTCCATCGAGATACGGGCTCTAATCGACTCTGGGGCTGTAGGCCTGTTAATTGATGCTGCATTTGTTTCGCAGCACTAGATTCCGCTGCAGCTGTGTGACACTCCACTTGCCATTGAGGCTCTTGACGGGAGACCTTTACAGCCTGCCCATGTGACTCAGACAGTTTCATTGTCCATGGCCGTAGGGGCTCTTCACCATGAGATAATCCAATTCCAAGTTATTTCCTCACCCAGGTTTCCGGTGGTTATTGGTTATCCTTGGTTATAGAGGCTCTTTTGATTGGCTCCGTGCTGAGGTTCTCTCCTGGTCACCACAATGCAGTGAGACATGCTTCCTGAAGGTATCCAAGGTCCTGTGCACCTCTCTCTGCTGGAGGAGTACCATGATTTTAGCGATGTCTTTGTTAAAGGTCAAGCCGATAGTTTGCCTCCACACAGGTCTTATGATTGCGCAATTGACCTTCAACATGGTGCCATACCTCCTCGTGGCCGGGTTTACACTTTGTCGGTCTTGGAGGATAAGGCCATGGAGGAGTATGCACTTTCTCGAGGTTTCATCCGCTAATCCTCGTCTCCTGCTAGTGCTTGTTTCTTCTTTGTGAAAAAGAAGAGCGGTGAACTGAGATTATAGGTATAGATTATAGGGGTCTCAATCGCGTCACGATTAAGAATGCCTACCCGATTCCATTGATTACAGAGTTATTTGACTGCCTCAAGGGAGCAACGGTTTTCACGAAGCTTGACTTGAGAGGGGCATACAATCTCGTGCTCATTAAGGGGGACGACGAGTGGAATATTGCGTTTAATACCAGAACAGGCCATTATGAATACCTGGTAATGCCTTTTGGCCTTTGTAACGCCCCGGCAGTTTTCCAGGAATTTATGAACGATGTCCTCCGAGATTTGTTGCAGTTGGGTGTGGTGGTTTATCTCTGTGACATCCTCATATTTTCCAAGTCCCTGGAGAGCCACCACACTGTCGTGTGCTTCAGAAACTAAGAGAGAAGAATCTCTGTTGTAAACTGGAGAAGTGCGAATTCAGTCGTGAATGGGTTACATTCCTGGGCTACAGTGGTGTGAAAAAGTGTTTGCCCCCTTCCTCATTTCCTGTTCCTTTGCATGTTTGTCACACTTAAGTGTTTCGGAACATCAAACCAATTTAAACAATAGTCAAGGACAACACAAGTAAACACATAATGCAATTTGTAAATGAAGGTGTTTATTATTAAAGGTGAAAAAAAATCCAAACCATCATGGCCCTGTGTGAAAAAGTGATTGTCCCCTAAACCTAATAACTGGTTGGACCACCCTTAGCAGCAACAACTGCAACCAAGCGTTTGCGATAACGTGCAATGAGGCTTTTACAGCGTCCTGGAGGAATTTTGGCCCACTCATCTTTGCAGAATTGTCCTAATTCAGTTACATTAGAGGGTTTTCGAGCATGAACGGCCTTTTTAAGGTCATACCACAACATCTCAATAGGATTCAGGTCAGGACTTTGGCTAGGCCACTCCAAAGTCTTCATTTTGTTTTTCTTCAGCCATTCGGTGGTGGACTTGCTGGTGTGTTTAGGATCATTGTCCTGCTGCAGAACCCAAGTTCGTTTCAGCTTGAGTACATGAACAGATGGTCGGACATTCTCCTTCAGGATCTCTTGGTAGACAGCAGAATTCATAGTTCCTTTTATCACGGCAAGTCTTCCAGGTCCTGAAGCAGCAAAACAGCCCCAGACCATCACACTACCACCACCATATTTTACTGTTGGTATAATGTTCTTTTTCTGAAATGCAGTGTTCCTTCTACGCCAGATATACTTGGACACACACCTTCCAAAGAGTTCCACTTTTGTCTCATCGGTCCACAGAATGTTGTCCCAAAAGTCTTGGGGATCATCAAGATGTGTTGTGGAGAAATTGAGACGAGCTTTGATGTTCTTTTTGCTCAGCAGTGGTTTTCTCCTTGGAACTCTGCCATGCAGGCCATTTTTGCCCAGTCTTTTCCTGATGGTGGAGGCATGAACGCTGACCTTAACTGAGGCAAGTGAGGCCTGCAGTTCCTTGGACGTTGTTGTAGGGTCTTTTGTGACCTCTTGGATGAGTTGTCACTGCGCTCTTGGGGTAATTTTGGGCGGCCGGCCACTCCTGGGAAGGTTCACCACTGTTCCATGTCTTCGCCATTTGTGGATAATGGCTCTCACTGTGGTTCGCTGGATTCCCAAAGCTTTGGAAATGGCTTTATAACCCTTTCCAGACTGATAGATCTCAATTACTTTCTTTCTCAATTGTTCCTGAATTTCTTTGGGTCTCGGCATGATGTGTAGCTTTTAAGGATCTTCTGGTGGACCTTACTGTGTCAAGCAGCTCCTATTTAAGTGATGCCTTGATTGTGAACAGGTGTGGCAATAATCAGGCCTGGGTGTGGCTAGAGAAATTGAACTCAGGTGTGGACAACCACAGTTATAGTATGTTTTTCACACCACTGTATGTCATTTCCACTGCTGGTTTTTCGATGGACCCAGAAAAACTTTCGGCAGTCCTACAGTGGCCTCAACCCATCGGTTTACGTTCTCTGCAGTGTTTCCTGGGCTTTGCCAACTACTATCGGAAGCCTCTGACTGATATGACCAGAAAGGATGGTAACCCACAGAGTTGGTCTCCGGAGTCCATTAAGGCCTTTGAGACTCTCAAGGCTGCCTTTGTTTCTGCTCCTGTGTTGGCACATCCTGATCCTGCGTTGCCTTTTATCCTAGAAGTTGATACTTCTGAGACTGGAGTTGGCACCCTTCTGTCTCAGCGTCCTAGCTCTGAGAGCGCTATGCATCCGTGTGGCTACTTTTCCAAGAAATTGTCACCTGCTGAGTGCAATTATGAGATTGGTGACAGAGAGTTGTTGGCGATCATTTTAGCGCTGAAAGAATGGAGACATCTCCTTGAAGGTACCACTGTGCCTGTTCTTATTTTTAAGCCCCATACACACTATCAGTATTTCTGCTGAGTTTTTCCATCAGATTTACCAAAACCATGTAATATGAGGTAAAACCTTAGAAGTTTCAATTCGTATGCAATCAGGCATGCCCTTCTACTACATGATTTTGGTAAACCTAAAGGAAAAACACAGCAGAAAAACTGATGGTGTGTATGGGGCTTAACTGACCATAAGAATCTTACATTCTTGTCTGAGGCTAAGCGACTCTCTCCCAGAAGGGCGCGATGGGCTTTTTTCTTGTCGAGCTTTAATTATATTGTCTCATTCTTACCTGGTACTAAGAATGTAAGGGCTGATCACCTTACCTTGCCTTGTCACGACAGTTTTCCTCCACTTCCAAGTCAGAGTCGGTTCCGGTTCCTATGATTCCTCCTGATCGTATCTTGGCTACGGTTCGCACCAGTCTTACTTCTCCTTTGGGTGACAAAATTCTTGCTGCTCAGGTCCATGCTCCTCCTGATAAACCTTGTGACTGCTGCTTTGTCCCTGAGAGTCTCCGTACTACTGTGCTCCAGACTTAACATTTTCCCAAGGCAGCTGGCAATCCTGGGAAGAATCAACTCATTTGATCCATTTACCAACAATTCTGGTGGCCTAGTCTACGGGCTGATGTTACTGCCTTCGTACCTGCCTGTCCCGTGTCTGCTCAGAATAAGACTCCACGACACCTTCCAGTGGGCCTCCTACAACCCATACCCAATAGAGAGAGGCCCTGGACTCACCTGTCTATGGATTTCATTGTGGAGTTGCCCAACTCCCAAAGCAACACTTTTATCCTTATGGTAGTTGACCGGTTCTCAAAGATGTGTGATTGAATTCCACTTAAGAAGTTGCCCACCTCTAAGGAACTGGCTTCCATTTTTGCTCGGGATATCTTTCGCTTACATGGGCTACCCAAGGGGATTGTCTCGGACAGGGGCAGTCAGTTTGTCTCCCGGTTCTGCCGAGCCTTTTGTACACAGTTGGGAAAGCAGCTTGCGTTCTCTTCTGCGTATCACCCACAGTCTAATGGGGCCGCAGAACGAGCCAATCAGTCCTTGGAGCAATTCCTACATTGCTATATTTCTGACCATCATAACAACTGGTCTGACCTATTACCTTGGGCAGAGTTTGTTCACAACAGTGCCTTGAATTCTGCCTCCCGATTGTCTCCATTTATGGTGAATTATGGTTTCCAACCTTTCATGTTGCCTGACTCGTTTGTTCCGCAGAGTATTCCTGCATTAGAGGAGCATCTCCGTGGTCTTCGTTCCACTTGGGTACAAGTCCAGGAGGCTTTGCGTCATGCTAATGATAGGTACAGACTCCATGCTGACCGCAGACACCTGCCTGCGCCTTCCTACCAGGTTGGGGGCAGGGTCTGGCTGTCATCTTGTAACCCTCGGCTTCATGTTCCCTCACTGAAGTTTGCACCTCGGTTTATTGGGCCTTTCCGTATCCTTCGCAGGATTAACCCAGTGGCTTGGGCGTTGGACCTTCCTCCTAGTATGCGCATCTCAAAGGTGTTTCATGTCTCCTTATTGAAACCGTTGGTCTGTAACCGATTTACCACCTCTGTGCCACGTCCTCACCTCCTATTCAGGTTGAGAACCATGAGGAGTATGAGGTACAATCCATTGTTGACTCCCGTAGGTTCCGTGGGCGCATACAGTACCTGGTGCATTGGAAGGGGTATGGTCCGGAGGAAGGCTCCTGGGTTTCATCCTCGGAAGTACATGCCCCTGCCTTCCTCCGTGAGTTCCATAGACTGTTTCCCCTCAAGCCTGGTGGCCTTCCGAGGGATAGAGGTCATTGAGGAGGGGGTACTGTCAGGGCTCGCTTAGCCCTTCCTTCTCTGGGCTGGCTGCTCAGCTGTCGGCTATTTGCCAGCTCTCTTCTCTCTCCACAGTTACCAGCTGTTCCTGATGATTCGCATCTGACCTGCCTATTTAAAGCATTCCAGTTCACTTCACCTCTGCCTTCGCCTTGGTCACATCACTGAAACCATCTCCTGCGGTTTGTTTAAAGACTGGCTTTCTGACATCCGGTAGTTCTGTTTGCCCCAGATTGGCCTCAGCGTCCTTGGTACGCAAACCTGGTGCATCTGGTGGCAGACACTCCCTGGCGATTGCGGTTGCGAGAAGACCTCCTGTCTAAAGGTCCAGTTCTCCATCCTGCTTTACCATCGCTGGCTTTAATGGCATGGCTATTGAGAGCCAGGCATTGAGCAACCGGGGTCTGTCTGACTCCATGATTCCAACCATGTTGCGGGCACGGAAATCTTCTTCTCGGAAGATATACCTGGAAGGCCTACATTTAAATGTGTGAGGAGAAAGGATGGCATCCACATTCCTTTTCCATATCCAGGGTCCTGCTGTTTCTCCAGCAGGGAGTTGACCAGAGATTGGCATTAAGCACCATCAAAGGGCAAATTTCTGCCTTGGCTGTCTTTTTTCAATGACCCCTGGCATCGCACTCCTTAGTGAGTACCTTCGTTCAGGGGGCACGACACGTAGTCCCTCCGATTCGTCCACCGTTATCCCCATGGGATTTGAACCTGGTGTTGTCGGCGCTTCAAAAAACGCTGTTTGAGAATATCAGGGGGATCCGACTTTTGACTCTTTCTAGTGGCCATCACATCGGCCAGTAGGGTTTCGGAATTGGCGGCCTTGTCTGGTTATCCACAAGCGACCGCAACTGTCTTTTCTACCGAAGGTGGTCTCGGCTTTATCAATGAGGACATTGTATTACCAGCGCTGTGCCCTAAGCCAAAGCATCTAAGGAGGTGGCCCTTCACGTTTTGGACGTGATTAGGGCTCTGAAGGTGTATTTGTCTGTCACGGTTCCCTTTCAGAAGTCAGACTCACTGTTTGTTTCAGTAGCTGGTCCAAAGAAAGTCATGGTGGTCTTGTCGGCCACCATTTCCAGGTGGATCAGACAGATTGTAGTACAGGCTTACTCCTTGAAGGGGCAGGTGCCCCCCTTTCCTTTCACGGCCCACTACACAAAGGCAATCGGAACGTCTTGGGCCTTCCGACACCAAGCGTCGGTCGCTCAAGTGTGTAATGCAGCGACCTGGTCGTCTGTCCAAGCGTTTACCGAGTTCTGCAAGGTGGACGTCAGTGCATCGGCGGATGCCTGTTTTGGCTGCAAAGTTTTGCAGGCGGCCGTGTAGTTGCAATTGAATATGCAATCAATATTTTTTCCTGTTTTTTTAAAATTAAAAACGCAGTACTGTTATGTAATGCACTGTTGCATTGCTTCCGCAGTTGGCTGCGGCCTTGGGGATCACTCCTGTTGAGGATATCCTGTTATTTTGAGGTGGTTTTCCATGCACTGCTGTTTTTTTTTTTGTCGGTTTCGTTTCACTAGTTCCCACTTGCCATGGTGGATGAAGTTTTTATGCTGTTTTTCCCACCCCTAGTTTGGCACTGCTTGGGGACATCCCATTTTGTTACAGAGAGGAGCTGTGTCGGTCGGTGAATATAAGACAAAATAGGATTTCTTTTACTCACCGTAAAATACTTTATTCTGTAATTCACCGACCGACACAGCACCCGCCCCTCCTTTTTCTCTTACGTTATACTGCTTGTTGACGTACTGAGGCTGCTAGGGCAGAGTGTGGGGGATTGTAGCCTAGGGACCGCCCCCCTGGGCGGAACTAAAGTTCTGAACCTCAGACCTATACACTTTCAACTTATGCAATCTGGCAGGCCCTCGTACTACACATCTGCAGGTAAATCATCATGCAAGGAAATTGGAAAACAAAAATTGCATAATGTATATCCAGTTCGAGGAACTGTTGCTACCCGACACAACTGGCCAATAGGCAAAGAAAAATCCCTTGCAGGACTAGGGCGCTGAGATCACTGAACAGTAGTAGGTACACGAGCTGACCGGTATGCCTTGAAACACACCGATATTCATTAGGTAATTGATAACAAATAGCCACATAAAAACAGACAAACAGGATACTCTAGGAGAAAATAGGATTGCATGGTGACACGGAAGGAAACAGTTGTGAACTACACTTGGGGACACCCAGATAGCTAGGCACATTAACATACCTTAGCCTAAGGCAAAGAGCTATGCTTGCAAAGAAAGCACTGGTTGGGTGTGTAACTAATTATAATGGCAGCAGGGGGGTGAAGCAGTCTTAAACACAAGTCTTGTGAGATAACATGTAATTGCCGATCCTTACCAGTTAAATCCATGGAACTACGAGTATCAACATGGCTAATCAATGGAGCAAGAAACTCGTTCATACCAGAGCTTCATACATGTTGGATCAGAACATACCACACACACTCAGGTAGTCCAAAACACAGCTGATTGGGCTAACAAATAGAAGCATCAACTCGATGGTGCTGAAACCAGGAAAAATAAAAAAATTGTCTATGGAGGCGGTGATATTCTTTGTTCTGTAAGCCACGAAACCCAATTATTGAATCTGAGGGATAAAACGTCAATAAAATTTAGTAATAAACATTCAATTTTTCACCTGAAAAAAAACACTGGTTATATACCTGTGATAAGACATTAGCATGTGAAACCAATATACATTACCAAAACCATTACACTATTACATTACATAAATAGTGCACTTATTTAAAATACCAAAAATTGTGGATTTTTGTTTTATGGTATATCAATAATTCCCTCCAAAAAATGTATTCACCATGGTGAGAGAGAGAAAAAAATTGTGCAACTTGTAATAAACCTTTTAGGGGTACCATTTCCTCTTGCAGAACTGTCTTCTCTGGAAAACAAACACAATTTAGTAAATGCACCTTTTCAATTCATCAGTACAGATCTTGGCTCAGGTCATTTGCATGTCAATACAGTTTGCTTTACATTCTCACTGACCTGGTCAGAAAGAAGGGGGATCATTTGGGTGGGCTGTCAGCAGCTGAGAACAAACTTATCACGACATAATCTATATTACATACTCCACACCCACACTCACACAATTAACTAGGTCAAAGACGACCTCTAGACACACAAGGTTTTCTACCTTAACCAGTACTTCTTGTTAAACTCATAACATCTGTTTGGTAAGTTTGAAATTCTTTCAAAGATCCATCCCATTTCATTAGCCCCTTCTCCGCCTGTATGGGGGCAATTTAAAAAAAAAACTCTTATCTTCCTGATGTTTATTCTAGCAGAAACAACAGGGATGGAACATTGTTGGTACATACCTTAAGTGTGGAGGATGTCCCCCTGAATTCAGACATACCCAAATCCCTTGCTCTGTTATCTCCTCTATCTGACTGGGCAGCTGAAGTCCTATGGCCATGTCATCTTAGTGTGATGAGCATGGTACAGATCTTCCCGTACGTTAAGTTTCTTACAATACCTCTTTACAGTCCAATGATCCCAATCTTGCATATATAACCCATATATTTGGGCATATATAACCCAAGGCCCATATTTATATATCCTCTCTTCCTTCGGGGTCAAGTGGTAGGGTTCCTCATGGTTAGATGCCCTCTTTGAAGTGATTCGATTACCCATCCTTTATGGACGACGGACCTTGATTCCCCCAACCTTTTTACAGGTTGTCTTTACCCCAGAGGTAGCTACTCTCTGGCCAAGAATTGGGTTGACAGGCCCCGCCCCTGTCACCGTTGATGCTTTTTTTTTCACTACTTGTCAGAACAGTTTTTTTTTCTCAGGCTCTGCGTACAGAGAACCCGGCGTTTTACTTTTGGAGCGGTTATTGTTTGCGCCTTTATGACTATAACCGGCCCCGCATCTCCGATTATTGTACACGGCCTGTGCTGGCTGCTAGTGTACTACACCGAATGTTCCCTGTTCTGACTATAGTCCTTAAAAAAAATTAGCCTGGAGATTATCCAAACTATAATAGTTCAATCTCCCCTGTGGACTTTTCTGAAGTATTCTAAAAGAAATGCTTAATGAAGGGCTATTACTTCTGTTATCTCAATGATTAGCACAAACTTGGATAATCAGAACCCTGATGATGCTTGTAGTACAGGAGGCTGTCCACTGAGACGCACCTAATTTCAATATGATTTGTAGCATTTACAATGTTTACGGGTCTAATTGCAAAGCTCACCATCCACAGTTAGCAGTTTACAAAAAGACAGATTCACACTAGGGCTGAAACAACTAATCGATAACCAATCGGCCATTAAATCAATCGACTGCTACCTTCATAAATCGATCAATCGGTTGCATATTTCCATGTGCCAAAGTTTCCCGCTTACCAGAAATTTCTGCAGTTTGAAATATAAAATAATTTTTTCGGTTGTGGCCCTGCCATTCGGCTTAGCCATTCGGCTTAGCCACAGCACCACAAGTATTCTGAAAGATTCTGGCACCCCCTTTAGCTAGGTTAAGGGCTCAAGGCATAGCGGCCCTAGCCTATTAGAAGAACTACTTTTAATAGATCATTCAGTCTCGGGTCTAAAACCAGAGTCTGATCTCAGCCGTAAAGATCTGAAATCTCTAGGTTGGATTCTCAACCTAGGAAGATTCTTCTTAAAACCATCAAGGAGATTACGGTACTTGGGGGCTAGTTATAGATACCATACAGAAGAAGGTATTCTTACCCCAGACACGAATCTGTTCCATTATAGCACTAATTCAACTTATCAAAACAAAGGAAAGTTCCTTAGGCTGTGCAAGAGATTTTTAGGGGAAATGGTGACCTCCTTCAAGGCCGTCCCTTACGCTCAATTTTACTCAAAGACTGCTTCAAGACACCATCCTGTCGGTCTGGAACAAAAATTCAGGCCTTGTTTGTTTCCAGTACGCATGGCTCCCGACATAGAGCCTAAATTGGTGGTTGTTATCCAGCAAAAGGGAAAATCTTTATCCTGGAAGGTGTTAACAACAGATGCCAGCCTTCTGGGCTGGGGAGCAGCCCTGGAAGAAGATTCTGTCCAGGGTAGATGGTCCAGGTTAGAGGACCTTGCCTATCAACTTTTTTGGAAGTTTCAGGCAGTACGTCTGGCCCTAGACTATGGGACTGTCCTGACAGGATTCAGTCTGACAAGGCCACGGCGGTGGCTTACATCAAACACCAGGGGGGCACGTGAGGTCATGCAGCTCAAAAAGAGGTTAATAATGTTCTAGCTTTGGCACAACACAACATTCCTTGCCTATCGGCAATTATAATTTTTCAGGCGTATTGAGTCGCCAACAATTATTTCCAGGAGAATGATCTCTTCACCCCGACATCTTCCTTGCGATATGTCAGAAAATGGGGTATTCCGGATATGGACCTATTCACATCCAGATTCATCAACAAAGTCGACAATTTTATGTCGAGAACAAGAGGTCCACTAGCAGATGGAACAGACGCATTAGTCTTCCCATGGGATAAGTTTTCACTGATCTATGCATTTCCTCCAGTTCTGCTACTTCCGCGCCTTTTCTGCAGGTTTAAGCAGGAACGTAAGGAGGTGATTCTGGTGGCCCCAGCGGGTCCCAGAAGATTTGCTGAGATCATAAAGATGGCAGTAGGAGTCCTTCGGACTCTGCCATTATAGCCAGACCTTCTTGCACAAGGTCCGGTATTTCATCCTACCTTAAGGACGAAAAATTTAACAGGTCTGACTGTTGAATCCCACTCTATAAAAGATTGTGGGTGATTTACTTTGGTAGTGTCTACTTTGATTAATGCCAGGAATCCGGCTTCCAGAATCACTTACTATAGAGTCTGGAAGGCATATGTTTCTTGGTGTGGATCTAGGGGTTGGCACCACAGGAAGTATGTCATAGGCAGGATTCCTGATGTCCTGATCGGAAATGAAGCTGGTCTTGACTTATATCAAGAGCCAGATCACGGCCGTGTCAGAGTTTTTCCTATGGCCTCTTTCTTCCCACTCTTGGTGCGTAGCTTATTCAGGGGGCAACACGTTTATTCCCCCTATCAAGGCACCTCTAAATCCTTGGCATTTAAGGTCTTATCGGAAAAGAAAGAAAGATGATCTTTTCTGCTTACCATTTCTTCTGCTAGAAGAGTATCAGCACTAACATTCATCATGCATAAGGATGAGGTAGTTTTATGTCCTCATCCTGAATTCCTACCAAAAGTGGTAACAGGTTTTCATTTAAACCAAGATATTCCTCCTTTTTCCTCAGAGCCTTAATCTGGGAAAGAGAAGGCACTACATCCTCTTGATGTAGTAAGAGCGATCAGAGTCTATTCAAAGGTGACCGCTCAGGTTCGCAAAACACAGGTTTTGTTTGTACTGCCAGAGGGTCCAAGATGTGGACAGGCAGCGTCAAGATCAATATTTTTCTTTTACAAAGGTTTTTATTAGTATTAATGAACAAGTTTACATTCCAATACAATAGGCTGTCGTACAAATAACAGTACAGATGATTCACTGCATGGTAGTAATTAAAGCAGGCTGTTGCCCGAATGATTCCAACGTGTCCTGCGTCCGGGAGAACCCGGGTTTTCACATGACTGCAACAGAAGCATGTCATACAGTGCATTAACAGCCCATAGTAATCATCTACTGGTAATTGGTGAGACAAGAGAGAGAAGGGGAGAAGAAGATGTAGAGTGAGTCAAGGGAAGATGAAAAGAGGTTGTTGAATGAGAAGCAGGGGAGGAGTAGGGAGGATCAAAAGAGAGAAGAAGGGGGGGGGTCGAGGAAGAGAGAGGGGAGGGAGGGAAGAGAAGAGAATGGGTTCACAGGGTGCGCACCACCGGTCCCTACATTGATAATAAAGCAACATCAAATCTAGGAGAATAATTATATGCTATCCAGGGCTGCCAGACACGCAGGAACTTGGCGTGAGTGTCTGAAAGAACAGAAGACAATTTCTCATTGACCATAACATCATTCAGGCGGTTCTTGACTGCCTCGAAACTCAGAGCCGGGGTTCTCCATGCTTTGGCTATTGTCAACTTAGTTGCAGTAAAGAGATGTTGCGCCAATTGGCGCTCTGGGCGCAACAGCTCAGTGATTGGTTTGCCAAGGAGTGCCTCAAATGGATCCCTTTTAAGATTTACTCGAAGAAGGCTACGGAGCAATGCGTACACCCTGACCCATAGTCTGCACACCCGCGGGCAGGTCCACCAAATATGGGCCATAGTGCCCTCTTGGGCACATTCTCTAAAACAAAGTGGGGAACAGGTTGGAACAAAGCGAGCCAGACGTGTCGGGGTATAATACCACCGGTATAACACCTTATATGCATTTTCCAGAATTACCACATTGCGCGAGCAGTTGGATATGGCTAGGGTCATTGCCTGCCATTCCTCCGGGTCCAGCTTCTTCCCCAACTCTCTCTCCCATTGCAAATGGTAAGACCGCACAGGAGGTCTCCGCCTAGAAACCAAAGCTGAGTATATCATAGATATCAGACCAGGAGAGTGGGGCCTGGATCTGCAGATGCTCTCAAACGGTGTCAACCTGTATGGGGCGTCCTGAGATTTAATGAGACTCTGGAGGAAATGACGGATCTGGAGATACCTGAAATATTCCCGTAGAGGTATATCGTGTGATGAACGTAAAACATCATATGGTAAAATTTTTGTGGGAGTAAGCAAGGAGTGTACATCGCCGAAGCCATTCATGGTCCACCACTTGAATTGCACGGAGTCATGAAGGCCTGGAGGGAAAAGTGGGCAACGTAGAAGTCGCAGCAGCGGGAGATGGGGAGAAGCCAGCCCCGCCGAGTACTTCACAGAGTCCCAAACTCGTAGCGTATGAATCATACAAGGCCCTGTAATCTTAGGGCGATGTGCAGGTGGGAGCCATGGTAATGAAGAGATTGGGACAGGGTCCGTCTCAAGCAAATCAATAGTCGCCCAGAGCGGTAGTTGATACGTCTCATGAAGGTGAGAGAGCGGAGCAATGGTAGCAGCCACGTAGTAGTCTCTTATATTCGGGACCGAGAGACCCCCATTACTTTTGTTGGCGAACAGGATTTGTTTATTAATACGGGGGCGAGACGATCCCCAGATAAATTGCAGGATCCTACGCTGATGGATATTGAGGACATGGGAGGGAATTGGGATGGGGAGAACCCTAAAATAATAGAGTAATTTTGGGAGATATGCCATCCTAATGGCCGTTATTCTCCCAAACCATGAAAGAGGTAAGGAGGACCACGCCGACAACATATCCGTTAATTTTTTGAATAATGGTGGATAATTCGCCTGATATAAAGCCTGGTATGTTGATGTGAGACGGATTCCTAAATAAGGCAAAGAGGAAACCCATTGGTAAGGAAAGGCCGACTGCAAGTCCCCCAGTAACTCCACAGAGAGATTAGTCGACAATGCCTTCGATTTAGATGAGTTAATTTGGAGTCCTGAGAGAGATGCAAAGGATTGCAACAGTGTGTGTAAGTTTGGCAGGGAAGTTCTAGGAGAGGTGACAGAAAGGAGAATGTCATCAGCGAATAAGGAAATCTTATGGGGGCAACCTGCTATTTCTATGCCCCGGATATCTGGGTGAGCTCTTATTGCCTCCGCCAGAGGTTCCAGTGCCAACACAAAAAGAAGGGGTGACAGCGGACAACCCTGGCGGGTTCCCCTGTGGATAGTAAAAATGGGGTATTCAAATCCGTAATATTTAATTTTTGCTCGGGGGGAATCATATAGGGCCGACATCCAAGTCATAAATGAAGTCCCAAATCCATAGTGCCGTAGGACAGATATGAGATAGGGCCAAGATAAGGAGTCAAAGGCCTTATTCATATCGAGGGAGAGAAGCATGGATTCCTGGGAGCGAGCCTGGGCTATATGCTGGAGTTGAACTATACGTCGAATTGCATCTCCCGCCTGTCTCTGTGGTACGAAGCCAACCTGGTCCTTTTTTATTAAACGGGGGAGGAAAGAGTTTAGTCGAGTCGCCAAGATTTTTGTCAAGAGTTTCATATCAACATTGATGAGTGAGATCGGCCTGAAATTGGCCCAAGATGAGTGGTCACGGTCCGGTTTAGGAATCATCACCACATTTGCGGTCAGAAGATCTGGGGAGAGAGGGCTGCCGTTTTTGACCGAATTGTACATTGCCACCAGATGAGGGGCTACTACCGATGCCAGCTTCCTATAGTAAAGCGCGGTGTACCCATCAGGCCCAGGACGTTTTCCCACCTTAAGTTCCTTTATGGCTTGTAGAACTTCGGTGATCTGAATATCCCTATCCATGAGGGCAATGTGAGCCCCCGTTAAGGATGGGAGCGAAAGGCTTTCCAGGAAGTCTGCCGTGCTCTGAGCCGCATTACCCTCTGGTGCCGCATATAGCTTCGCAAGGCGAAACCCAAATTCCTCCAGAACATGCTTCGGGTTCCCTGATAGGACATTGTTTCGATCACGTAGGGTAATCGGGTTCAATTTAGGGGCAAAGGTTCGGAGTCTGTTAGCTAACATACGGTTTGGCTTATTTGCTCTCACATACCACCGCTGGCGGGACCAGCGCAGTATACGCTCAGCACCCTCAGTAAGGCATAGGTCAAGCTCCGATCTGGCCATGTCCAACAGCTTACGGTTGTTCGGGGTGGGAAACTGTTTAAACTTCTCGGATAGTGACTCCAATCGGGACTCAACCTTTTTTTGTTTTATCTCTCTTGCCCTCTTACGGGCCGAAGCCAGACTAATTATCCGACCCCGTAACACCGCTTTATAAGCCTCCCAAAGGACCACTGGTGACTGCACCGAGCCCAAATTTTCACGAAAGTAGTCCTCCGAAGCCTTAACAATATCCGCTGTCACACCTGCATGCGAAAGAAGGGAATCATTCATCACCCAGGGAGAAAATCTAGGTCTATCCAGAATAGAGTGACAGACAACTAGCACCGGGTCGTGATCTGACCAAGGAACAGCCAAGATTGAGGCCGATACCACTAACGGAAGGTGACGTCTGAGCATAAACATATGGTCAATCCTTGAGTGGACCTGATGGGGGTGAGAGTAATGGGTGTAGTCCTTGCCCTGAGGATGACATTCCCTCCACAGGTCAACCAAGTCAAGTGTTTGCAAGGAGGACATAAATTTTTTAGCCCCTGCCGACTGCCCATTTCTCTCGGGCGGCTGCTTATCTAGTTTGGGATTTAGTAGAAGGTTAGAGTCACCCGCAAGAAGGAGGGTGCCCTTGCCGTGGGACATAAGTAGGGTGCAGACATGGGTCAAGAAGGGCCCCGGATTTACATTTGGGGCATAGTACGTTAGTACGGTAACCTCCATGCCATGAATAGTGCCTTGGAGCAATAGGTACCGCCCATCAGGGTCTGCGATCTGTTTAGTGCAACTAAATGGAACAGATTTGCGAAAAGCTACGAGGACCCCCCTTTGTTTAGTTGAAGCATTTGCAAAAAATACCTGAGGGAACTGAGCTTCGAAGTACCTAGGATGGGAGGTCTCAGAAAAATGTGTCTCCTGTAAACAAGCAATGTCAACTTGTCGTTTGCGCAGATATTTAAAAACCTTCACCCTCTTATGGGGAGAGTTCATGCCCTGAACATTCAGGGACAACCAGTTAATTGTCATTGGGACAGCTTTAGGCGGCCATCAACCTTGAACCAGCGTACACACCCTGCGAACCCAGAGGGGGAAAAAAGGGATAGAAGCAGTGAAGAGGGAGAAGGAAGAGAGAAATATTGTATCACATCGGAAAAGGTAGTAGAAACATGCAATGCTGCGAACATATAACTCTGTAACAGTAAGATTGCTATGAGTCGTGGGTTAAACATCCCACTACCTGGTCGGGTGTTGACTCGAACGTTAGTTCGGATCAAGTACCACAGGATGAGGGTGCAGTGGTCCGTCGGAGACCACTCGGCTTAACAGTAACAATAACCATAAATATAAAAGAACATGTCAACAATGGCATATCGAAATAAACCCCAAGAACAAATGAAAGACTGTAGAAGGAAAAAAAAAAAAAAATGTCACCATCCCCATCCCCTACCCCCCAAAGAAAAAAAAAAAAAAACACAGGGCAGTGCATGGGGTGACCCCCCGCCCATGAAAAAACAGCATGAACCCAGCAACATCTAAAAGGAACCCAAAGCAAAAAAAAACAAAAACAAAACAGGTGTGCCTATTAACGCAAGGCCTCCCCCCATTCGGCCAATAGTAGGCAGGGGTCCAGTCCACTGTGCATACACCCCCTCTTAACTCACACAGTGGGAGGGGAAAAAAATTGAAAAGGGTAAAAAAGGAGGTGGGGAATCGAAATAGCTTATGCAATTGGTGGGGGGGGGGGGGGGGATACGGCAGTCATTACCTGAGTGCACTAATTGTACAAAAAAAAAAAAAAAAAAGAAGGGTCAAAACAATTCCCCCGCCATTCATCTGCAACCAGTAAGGTGGGCCGCCACAGTCCAGGGTTAAAGACCAGCACAGTCTGCCTGTAAGCAAATAATGACTAGCTTACCAATCCTCAGAGTTGCAGTTCAGAGGTGTCCCGTTCTAGTCTCCTAGTGGCAGTAGTTGCTGCTTGTTCAAGAGCCTGAGTCGAACCTGCTGTGCGAAGGCAGGGGAAAAGAAGAAAAAAACAAAGCACAATCAAATTTAGCAAAGGGCAGAAGCAGCACTTTTCTAAAGATGCCCGGCTGTAGAAACTTCTTGAAACCTCTGAGCCTTGAGAGAGCGGAGGGCTTGGGATCCGTGTTGTGAGGATTGAGAGGATCTCGGTGGGGCCCGGGAGGGACCCGGGCGGGCCAAAGCTGTTTCAGGTTGAGAAGGAGGGAGGTCAAGCTGCAGCTCCTGGAATTGTCGCCTCAGATCCGGCAAAGATGAGGCATGAAACTGACGTCCCAGATGATAAAAAGAGAGTTTAAAGGGGAACCCCCACCGATAGCGGATGTTTCTGGCTTGTAGGATTTGCAGATAGGGCTTCATATTCCGCCTTTTAGCGATAGTGACCGGGGAAAGATCTGCAAACAATTGGAGGGAGTTTCCCTGGAATGTAATGTCCGGCAACTCTCTGGCCGCTTGGAGAAGCCGTTCCTTGGTTCTATAGAAGTGAAATTTTATGATCACATCTCTAGGGGGGCCCTCAGTTGGCTTGGGAGCGAGGGACCTATGGATACGGTTGAACTCCAGGCGTTCCGTAGGAATATCGGGTGCAAGCTCCTGGAAGAACGCTGTGGCTGTACCCTGTAGGTCTGTGATGGTTTCCGGGAGGCCGCGTATATGCAAATTACCTCTGCGAGCTCTATTTTCTGAGTCCTCAAGTTTGTCCTGGAGCGTCACAAGTTCTGCATTCAGTTTCTCCACCTCTTCCTCATGACCCTCAAGTACCGTGGTTGTTAAGTCCATCCGTTCCTCCAACTGATTAGTGCGGTGGCCTAGTTTTTTAAGACCCTTCACCAGTTCAGCAGACAGCTTGCGAGAGGCCGCGGTGATCTCGTCCCTTACTATGGTGCGGAATTTTTGTAGCAAAGCTTCAGAGTTAGCGTCCGCTGGGCTTGCTAGGTTAGAGGGGAACTGTGACAGGCTATCATCCGAATGCTGTGTGGTGTCATCAGGTTCAGGCGCCATCCTGCCCTTCCCCCTTCGCCTTCCCCAGGACCGGAGTGGATTTCTGTTGTGATCTGTTGCGGGGACGGTTCCGGGGCGTATTATACATACCCGCCGGTTGCCAAATAGCGCATGCAGTGGTTGGGGTAGATGTGACGAGAGTCGTTAGCTGAATATGCCTTATCCGCCAAGTGGAATGGTCCGACGGCGCAGTGCTAGGGAATTACGCTGTCATTTTCCCCTGCGACCGCGTATGCACCCCCAGGCAGGATATATATGATCACACTTCCATCTGTAGGCCCTCCAGGGCCACTATAGTCTATCTAGATGGCGTGTAGTGCAGGGGGGGAGCAGAATCCGTCCTTGGGAGTGTGTGAGGGGCCTGTAATGGAGGACTAGGTGTACCAAGATGGCCGCCTACCTCAGTCTTCCATATGTCCTCCACTGTGACGAGCTGCCTGTTAGTTCCAGTGCTCTCTGCCAAAGTTTTGTCCCAGGCCTTAGGGAGGCTCCTCCGGCCCACTGGTGATGCGTGTGCAGCGCCGATATCCGCGCGGCCCGCGGTACACGAGCGCGGAGGCTCCGGAGGCCTTGTAGGCCGCAAAATGGCGGCCGGCGCTCGCCAGGTGTAGTAGGCCTCGGGCCCGATCTGGCTTCCTTTCTTTTTGTTGTGTCTCCCCCCACTTCAGTTGCCATTGCTATGGGACATCCCACATAGTAATTACTATGGCACTGTGTCCCCTGATGTAAGAAAAGAAAATAGGATTTTTAAAACGGCTGACCTGTAATATCCTTTTCTTTGCTGTACATCAGGGGACACAGAGGTCTCTCCCTTATTATACATTTGTATTGCTTGGCTACACAACTGAGTACTCCCAGTAATGGGAAGGGTTATATGGGGGAAGTGCATGTGCCAGTGTCCAGCACCCGTCGGACCGATATATAACCCACATTACTATGGCTTTTTGTCCCCTGATGTACATCAAAGAAAAGGATTTTACAGATAAGCGGTTTTAAAAATCCTATTTTTTTGTATTTGCCATAAAACTTTTTTACTTAAAGTACATGAAGGGACACTGGTCCCACTCCCTGTTTCTGGTCTTTTTCTGGTAACACTTTTGCCAGTGTCCACATCTTTCTGTAGGCAGCTGTATAACCCAGTTCTCTCTAAATCCTGTATACTCCAAACTCCTTATTTTACAAAGGGTAAAAAAAAAAAAATATATATATATATATATATATATATATATATATATATATATTTTTTTTTTTTTTTTTTCTTACCTGCATGCATGGTGAGCTGACTTACACTAGTTCCCCAGGGATGGGTAACCACCTACTTATCAACCCAGCATGCCATCGTTCATTCTGGGAGGGGTGGAACTTGAATAAATTATATATTTAAAAAAATAATAAAAATAGAATATAATACAATAAACTTGTGTTAAAAAAAGATTTGGAACCTTTTCGAAGACCATCAACAGCTCAGCCACGTACATTTTTGGAAAAATAAGGGTGAGGGAATGTCAGGTGATTGTATAAGGAAGGTGACTTTAACCTTTTTCATACATAGGGTAAATGTTACAGTAAATGTGTAATGTGTAAACACCTTTTTCTGCAAAAGATCATATATTGCCGAATGTCAGGAAATGGAATTTACAATGGTTAAATCGTGCGAGAGCCTTGGACACTAAAACGAACTTGGCTTGAAATATAGGGTGAAAGTTCAGTCGTTATAGGCAAATATCGGGCTAAATGACTATTGAATCATTGATAAATATAGCCCTAAAATTTATCTTTTACATGACCAGGAACATAGAGTGATAAAAATAAACATGATTGTATCACAAAAAGACACATATTAGGAAGGATGGTTGGTGTTTCTAGACTAGAAAGGTTTGCAAGGTGAATATAAAGGGTGTAAATGTCTGAATAAGGCAGTTGGTAGGGAACAATAAAAATAAACACAAATGTATCACTAAAAGACACATATTCAAGAAATAGGCAGTAGGTAGGGAAGATTAAAAATTAACATGAATTTATCACAAATAGATACATATTAGGAAAGATGGTCAGTATTTCACTAGAACGGTTTGCAAGGTGAATATAAAGGGCGTAGATGTGAGAAGAAAAATGCATATTAGGGAAGAATAAAAGAGATCCAGCCAGGTATAGAGCATGTAGAGTTCATGGAGTAGGGGAGAAATTAATGGGGAACAGGTGACAGTGATCTATCGGGCATCACAAGTGGTAGACCATGGTCCATATGCAGACCGTGTCACTGTCCCATCTGGACTACTGCATTTGTGCCACTTAGGTGCCAGTACTTTGCCCCAGCCTCTGCCACTGTCATTCTTTCAGCAGAGTGAAGAGCAGGAGGCAGAATAGTTCTGGACTGTGGACGGGAGATGCGGAGTTAACTTTTTAAGTTAAACAGCAGATGATTGCTGGGATACTGAGCTGTGCTAACAACCAGTCACCAGCTTGGCAATATGAAAAATTAACTCCAGCAGCTCCTGCTCCCACCTATCGTTATGTGTATTCATATAAGGTAAGAGAGTTAAGGGGCAAGGACCTGGCTATGGGGGGGTGATGTGAAGGGGAGCCAAAGATGCTACTGTGAGGGGTTGATGTAAAGGGGCAGAGGACACTACTGCTGGGGGTGGGTTGTGATGTGAAGGGGGCCAGATGACACCACTGCAGCGAGGGGGGGTGATGTAAAGGGGGCAGGGGGCACTGCTGTCCTGGGTTGATGTGAAGAGCGGCTGAGGACACCACATGTAAAGTGGGGGACTGTGATGTAAAGGGTGGGCTGTAATAGTGAAATGCAGGGGGACTGAGGACACTGATTTAAGTACAGGATTGTAATATAAGAAGAGGGGACTGTGATGTGGAGGATCTGAGTCATCGTACCAATATGCGATTCAGAATGTTTTACTGATCAGACCTCTGTGAATTTCAATTCAATACTCCTGGTCTATATATGGTATGAGCTTTTGGGATGTCCAGGAAAGAATATACTTTATCATATGTCAAAAATAATGTACGAATATCTGTAGAATGCTAGCAAGAGATTTTTATTCAACATGAAACCACACATTCTTTATTTCTAAAGATTTTTTGTTTTTCATATTTGGTTATTTTGATATTTTTTTTAGATCTGATAATTTGTTGCACTTTATGAATAACACCTCTTTTTTTTCTAATAAAGGTTCACAAAACAGAAGACTGCAAGCAATTGAAGACCCTGATGATGCTTTTAGGTCCATTGCTAACCTGCGCGATCAACATCCCCAACCAGTAGAGGGGTTTGCTTCACAATCCTTTTCTACAACAAGTCCTTTTTACAGTAGTGTAACTGAATCTAATTTTTTTGTTACACGTGCTCATGTCTATGAACCTTTTCAGGTGGAACAGAATTCAGGGCACAGTTCATATGCATCTCAGATTACCACTAATAATGGCAAAGATGTCACGGCTAACACTGAATCCAAACCACCTGTAATATCCAGTGACTTTGAAATAAAGACACAATATGATTTAGATATGGAAAACAATGAATCCGATTTTGATGCCTCATCTTTGCACAGCAGCAGCTTACAGGAAACACCATCTTCCAGTCAAGGGCAAAGAAAAACATCCAAAACCCTGAGCCCAGATATTCTTCAGCTTCTTAAAGGAAAGGATGCAAACACTGTCACTAATATTCTGAAAACTCTATCTCCATTTTATCCTGCTCTTCAAGGTAAGTAGTTACATGTTATGCATAATTGCATTAGTCTTATCCCAACTTAGAGTGTCTAAAGTTTTGAATGATAAAATGCGTGCCCTGTAATTTCATGGCAATGCATTTTAAAAATGGACACATGTTCATTGCCCAAAAAAATTAAATAAAGGGAAAGCGCTAAACCCATACACAATCTCACAGATAATTCTGGAGGCAACTGAAACCCCTGTAAAGCCTAGTCCAATTTACCTATATAGGGGAACAAAATGCCTAGCTGATCTGACCCCGAATCAACATGCTATGTTGTGTTACACAATTTAGGGGAATTAAACTTTATTTCCTCTAGTTTCAAACAGTGCCCTCTTCTGCAATGACTGCAAAGTTAAGAGTTCCTCTGAATTTAATATATAGGCTATTTTAATGCACAGAGATCAAAATCACCTTATTTCACTCTTTCCTGACAACTGGGAAGATCTGTGTCCCTTACTAGTTGCTCCTCTCCACATTCTTTTTTTTTTATCAGATTGTATTAGAAACATATTTTTTCTGTACCAATTTTTTTTCCATTAAACAGGTAATGTTTATTGAACATTATTGCAGAGATTACAATCACAGTGGCATACACCGAACATTCAAAAGGTGTTGCGTCATAACCATAACAGTAGATAAAAGACATTTTTCCATTACAGTAGCGATTATGTATCACAGCCAAGGAAAGTCCTAACATTGACATGTTATTTACTGTAACATTACATCAAATTCCCTCATCACACGTGGCAGCCTCCTGCAGCCATTTATCCCATATTCTATGATATTTAGCTGGGCAACCCCTATTTTTATATAAGAATTTTTTGTATGGGAGCGTAAGATTAACTTCCCGTTTCCAGTCCTCAACCCGGGGTGGAAGGGGCCTCATCCACTGTCTAGCTATCACTTTTCGAACAGAAAACAAGGTTTCCTGCAGGAAAGTGCCAGTAATTTTATCTAATACGTCAGGAAATATCCCTAGTAGACAAGGTTTGGGGTCTAGAGCCAAGGGCGAGCCCATAACATCATGTAGAAATGATACTACTTGTTTGCAAAGTTCCTGCAGTTTGGGGCAAGACCAGATAAGATGAAAGAACGTCCCAGTCTCAAGAGTACACATCGGGCAGAGCACAGATTGATTCGTATTATATTTGGCGGTCCTGAGGGGGGTGAGGTATGCTTTATGCACTATGTAAATCTGAGAAAGCCTGTCCTGGAGCCTAGGGGACACCAACTTGCACGTCTCCAGAGCCTCCTCCCATTCCTCGTCTGTCAGTTCACCCACATCACCCTCCCAGCGGGACTTCAGAGCATACGCTAGTCTCGCCGAGACGGGGGCCGTAAGCATACCATAAAAGCATGAGGTAAGCTTTTTGGGATCAGTGTCCTTCACTATGGCGACAATAGGATTGGGAGCAGGCCGAGGCAATGACTGCGGGAATTGTGCTCTAAGTGCATGTTGAACCTGTAGGTACTGAAATAGCATAGTGTTTGGAATACCATATTCCTCCTGCAGCGCCTGAAACGTTTTAATAGTACCATGGTGAATCAGGTGATGCAAGTAGTATATTCCCCTCGATACCCATAACTGAACACTGGATCTTTTGAAGTTCCGGCAATTGTTTGTTATGCCAAAGTGGGGTATAGTCATTTGGTGATGCAACATTCAGTTTAGTGGATGCCAGATCCCAAATCCTTCTGTAATGAAAAAGCATGGAGTGTTTACCTGGCTCCACGACTGAGCTCCCCGCCCCCGTCGAGATAGCAGCTATTGGATCATCTGCAATTTGTGCCCAAGTAGGGGAGAGAAGGGTAAGAAAACGTTGTTTATCAGTCTTGTCTACATGAAAAAGCTGAGACAGTTGTGAGGCAACATAGTAGTGATTTAGATCTGGAAGAGCCATGCCCCCCATATCAGTCTGGCTTTTCAAAGCCTGCCAAGCAAGCTTGTGTCTATTATTCCCCCATACAAAGGGCCTAAGGAGACTTTCAAGGGATTTAAAGTATTTCAGCGGCAAATATACCGGGGCATGCCACAACACATACAGTATTTTAGGTAATAGGACCATTTTAATCAGATTAACGCGCCCCCAAACCCCAAGGGGGAGACGAGACCAGGCCTGAATCTTAGTACGCACCAGGGAGAATAATGGTTCTACATTCAGCGCAATGTAATCTGCTGGATTCCTAGAGACATATACCCCCAGATACTTAATAGTGCCAACTCGCTGGAGAGGCAGACTGGCCTGAGATTCTGACTGTGGAAAACTGTCAATAGGCAAAATTTGGGATTTTTCCCAGTTTATACGAAGACCGGAAAAGCTACCGAACCACTCTATCTTTTGTAGGGCCTTTGCGAGGGAAGGGCCAGAGTCCGCCAGGTATAACAGCGTGTCGTCAGCGTATTGACTGATTTTTTCGGTTAGTCGACCCATCGTCAGTCCCCTGATCGCAGGGTCCTCACGAATCGACACCGCTAAAGGTTCAGCAGCCAAGGCATATAGTAGCGGGGACAGTGGGCACCCCTGTCTGGTACCTCTACTAAGGCCAAACTCCCGGGAGGACCACCCATTCGCCACCACCTTAGCCGTTGGGTGACGATACAGCAGCCTCACCCACCGGATAAAGTTCGGGCCAAAGCCGTATCCCGCTAGACACTTCCACAAATACTCCCATTCCACTGAGTCAAATGCCTTAGCCGTGTCAAGTGTCACCACCACACGCTCACCCACTGCCTCATGCGTTGCCTGTAGATTTATATAAAGCCTGCGTAGATTGAACGACGTATTCCGCCCCGGCATAAAGCCCGCCTGGTCAGCCTGAATCAGGCTAAGGATCACTCCGTTCAATCTAGTAGCGAGTATTTTAGCTAAAATCTTAATATCTACCTGCAATAGGGAGATTGGGCGGTATGATTCCGGGAAACCCGGATCTTTTCCAGGTTTGGGAATCAAAACTATCGTTGCCTCCCTCATGGACGGAGGCAGTGTCAGTGTATCAAAAAGACTCCCGTAGAGGGCGAGAAGCTTAGGCGCCAGCACGTCTTGGTAACGGGAATAAAATTCAATGGGAAGACCATCTGACCCCGGCGACTTGGATTTTGCAAATTCCGCAATAGCACCCACTATTTCATCGGTGGTCAGGGGAGCCTCCAGAGCCTGCACCTGTTCCTCCGTAACTTGGGGGAGGGAAACCTGAGCCAAAAAGCCGTCCATCGGAGTGGTGTCGTCTGAGACTGTAGTGGTGTATAAGTCCGCGAAAAAGTCCCGAAATCTAGCTGTCACCTCAGAAGGGTCCGTGATCATTGTATCACCCTGACCCCGCAAAGAAATAACAACCGGGGGCCTGTCTTCCCTGTGCACCAAATATGCTAGCAACTTACCAGCTCTTTCCCCGGATTCAAAATATTTTTGTTTGGTAAAAAAAAGTTTCTGTCGGGCCTTGTCTTGGTGTAGCTGAGAAACCACCCTCGACTGTAGTCTAAGTGCATCAGCGTTTGCCGTAGACGGGTCATCTATGTAGGTGCGTTCCCTGGAGCTCAAATCTGCCTCAGCTTCAATAATGACAGTGGCCGAGTCAGCTTTGAGCCTATTAATGTGGGCAGTCAACACTGATCGAGCGTTTAATTTAAATGTATCCCACACTGCTGGAACTGAGGCCGTGTGGTCATTATCCTCAAAATTTTTTATCCACTCCGCCTCAATAGTGTCATCTTTGGGTAATAATGTCAGCCAGAACGGATTTAGTCGCCACGCCCGCGGAGGCCTACCCAGGGGTACGTCAAGCACTACAGAGTAGGGGCTGTGGTCCGAAAGTAGTCTGGGGCAGAACAATACTTCCCTGAGTCTGGGAGTGAGTTGTTTAGATATTAGTATAAAGTCAATACGGGAGAGAGAACCATGTGTGGGTGAGAAGCATGAATACTCCTTCTTTTGAGGGAATTTGTGTCTCCAAGTGTCCACAAGGTGAATGGTGGTTATAAGCCTGGACAACCTAGTGGTCCCAGCTTGCCCCATCATCAACTCGGGGGGTTTGAGCCTATCCAGGGAAGGGTTAAGCGTAGTGTTGAAATCCCCCAGCCAGATAACAGGAACCGCCGGATGTCTGGACATAAAAGACAGTCCCTCAACAACCAACGTCATGGTAAATGGAGGGGGGATATAGAAGGCCATAATAAGGTAGGGTTCCCCATACAATTTAGCATGTAGAAAAACAAACCTGCCCTGTGGGTCAGTAAGAATTTCGCAAAGTTCAAATTGGACAGACTTAGCTACAAGTACCGAAACCCCCCTCGAATGAGACGTGTAGGTGGAATGAAATGCCCACCCAATCCAAGGGCGTTTAAGGGCCACCTGCAGTCCACCCTCCACATGCGTCTCAACTAGCACCATCACTTCCGCCCTTTGCTTTTTGAGGAACGTGAAGGCTGCCGCGCACTTAATTTTATCACGCAGGCCCCTCACGTTCCAGGTAAGAAACCGTATAGATGCCATATAGAGTCATATAAAGTAATAAGTGCAGTCGGCTTACCCCCTAACAGCCCTCCTATAAACGCACCCCAATACAGTTGCGCTTGATCAAGCCCAAACAGGGGCTGCATAGGCAGTAGTGGTAAAAAACATTCAGTAAAAGCAACATTTAGTCCAGATACATACTTCAACTTATTTATAATAATCTTCTGCATGGAAACCCTAACCAATGCGATTTTCCATTTCGTCCTGTTTAGCAATCAGGAGGTCTATTTGCTTCTGCATGTGGTCAGCATCATTTTGCAGTGGTGGGAGAGCATCTTCCACATTGCTAATACGGGTCTCAGTGTCCCTTACCCGGTCACGCAGTTTCTGAAAGTCCTGCCTCAATAAAGATATGTCCATTTGCACCTCCTCAATTTGGGATGTAAGGGACGTGCGGCATAATGTAATGGCTTCAAGAAGCCTGTCCGTGTCTCCCGCCACACGCGGCCCTCCTGACTCCTCCGCGCCGCCATTTTCCTCCCCCTCCTCACTCACATGTCGGCGGTATTGTGACAACCGCGCCGCCGCCGATCGTTGGGATTTCGAGGGAGACATATGCGCCAGAATGGAGGGACGCCTGCCAGACGTGTTCAGGTGAGTATCGGTGCTGTGGTGTCACAGGATCAGCGTGGGAGACAGGATTCCTCGGCGGAGCTCCGGAGACACGCGTCCTACTCCATGCAAGGTCAGGCCACGCCCCCTTTTCTGTACCAATTTAAAGACATATATACACATGTCCTGCTTGAATTACATATTTTCTCTTTCCAATATTTTATTAATAACAAGGATCAGTATAGAGAAAAACATATTACTTTTGAGTAGGGATGAGCTTAGGTGTGTTTGCATGGTCCACGTGCAGAGCCCACCAGGAAGTCGGCGCTGCGCTAATCACAGGCAGTGAGAAATTTGCCCGATCTCTGCAGCCGCACATCGGGGCAATGTCTTGCTACCTGTGATTAGCGCAGCACTGCGCATACTTCCTGGCGGGCTCTGCACGTGGACCTTGTGAACACACCTGAGCTCATCCTTACTTTTGAGACACAAAACCTAAAAGGTAGAAAACAGTCAAATTGAAGGATGACTAAAAGCATGAGCTTAACAGCATGAATAAATGGGCAGGTATCTATGATTAAAACAGTGGTGTTACAAAAATTTCAAGTAAAGGAAGCTTCATACATTGCATCACTGTCAGAAGTAGCAGGAGGCATGCATTATACATTTTTTTTTTTTATAAATCTTTTTATTAGTTTTATAACAAAAAAAACATACAGACATACAACATTGGATGTGCCTTCACAGCCGCATCCACAACCGGGCCCGGAGGCCCACAGACACCTAACAACAAGGCTAACTTACTACTAACTTCCCAGTTCCCCTCCCACCCCCCCCCCCCCCCTCGGCATGCATTATACATACTAAGATAGTGGAGCCTGCCAGTAGAATGGGGGAGATCGATCTTGTAATGCCACAGACACACAAGCGGAATTTCTATCTGTAAAATCTTGGATGGTTTTTCCGACGGAATTCCGCTCAAGTTTGGCTTGCATACATACGGTCACACACAAGTTTGCCGAACTGAACTTTTGACCGTCAAGAACGCAGTGACGTAAATTAAGTTCAATGCTTCCGAGAATGCGTTGATTTGTTCGGAGCATGCGTAGGAATTTTTTGCGTCAGAATTGGTACAGACGATCGGAATTTCCGATCGGAACTTTTTCCGACCGAAATCTTGAGAACATGCTCTCAATTTTTTACTGGCTGGAATTCCGCCAGCAAAAGTCTGATTGCGCATACATACGGTCACATTTTCGGACCAAAAGCTCTCATCGGACTTTTGCTGGCAGAATTTCCACTCCTGTGTATGGGGCATAAGAGTAATTAAGCCAGAAAAATCATGTAAGTAGACTCTTATGACATAGGGACCTACAAGTATTACTGTGAAAGATATATATGAAAGAACAATAAAATAATGTATGCACAAGTACAGTCCCAAAATTACGCTATGCACAGTACTCACACATTAACAGCACTCTAAAATTAAATGTGTATCATACAACATGTATACACTACACTTAAGTGAAAAAAGAGTCATATGAAAAGTTCATAAATAGGAGTGTTGTGATCCAAAAGCCCTTAGGTTGATGGGAGAATCCTCACAGAGAATACACATCACACCATGCATATAAGAAACAACCTCGTGCTCCGTGTGATCCCCCCTTTTCTAATGCACTTACCCCTAAGAGGTTAATCTTAGGCGTTGTAAAGGTTTCACTGAGGAATTGCTCCTGCACTGAAATCATCAACCCGTCCAAGGCATATCCACCCAGGAACTTTTGCTCACACCAGGATTCCACTTGGCTCTCAGTTTATCACCATAATCAGAAAAAACAAATAGGGAGAGAATCCATAGTATAAACCTGTTTATTTAAAATCTCACACTCCACACGCTATAAAATTACATTAAACATTCGTAAGTCATTGCATTAAAAGTATCCAGCCGCAATTAGTTATTTCTCACCGCTCTCTTCCTGAAATGCTCGCAGGCTAACAGGCAGAGGATGATGAGACATGGGATAACCACTGCTGACGCTTGGACGATGGACAGCTGCATAGACACGCCCATATGCGTTTCGTAATCACGTCTTCTTCAGCGGGCGAGTGGACTCTTCGGACTTTTTTCACTTAAGTGTAGTGTGTACGTGTTGTATGATACACATTTAATTTTAGAGTGCTGTTAATGTGTGAGTACTGTGCATAGTGTAATTTTGGGACTGTACTTGTGCATATTTTATTTTATTGATTTTTTTACTTATAACAGCAGCAGTTTGTGTAGATAAAGTACATGTCCTTTTGTGCGCTAGGATCAGTTCTACAATTTTATTTTGTTACTGATAATTTGTGCTATATGAAAGAACGTTGGTTCTCAGCTGAGCTGAAGAGGACATGTGAATGAAAATGGAAAGCGTAGACTGGGAATACAAATAGAAGGGGGGGGGGGGGCATAGGTTGGGGGAGAAAGAAAAATGGGGGGGAAGAAGTGTCCCCAGAGAGAAACTGGGATTTCTAACAGGTGTTGGGGGGTGTATATGGTGGTTATTAATATTTGGGGGAGTAATAGTGTGGAATCAAAGTTGGGGGGCAAGAAGTTTATCACCCATGGGTCCCAGTGTTTCTTGTATTTGGCTACTTTATCTAAATGTAGAACCTCAATTTTTAGCATGTATCATTGCCTGTGTGACCATATTGTGAACGGCATGACACTAAGGGTGGGATTTTTTTGAGGCTCTTTTCAGCTATCGCCTGTTCGACTGCAGTAGTGACCTGGAGCATTAGTTTGAATTTGCGATAACGTAAGTCCTGTGGTTTCTTACTCGAGTTCCACAGAGGGGTCTTGAGCAAATATGGAGGTGGGTGCCTTCATGATTGCAACCACAGAAGCATAAAGGGGGGTAATGTGGCAGGAATTAGAAAATCCTGGCGGGGACCAGATATCTAATGAGAACGATATCATTTGTTTCTAAGACCACGTTCTGAGAGGAAGACTTGGCCTCCCATATGTAGGTCCAATCTATGGGTTCTAAAGTAATTCCTTCTCCCATATAGCAACATAAGGGGGAGGAGTTTTGTTGATGGGCTCTAACGGTTTTTGGTTTAGGTCGGAAATGAGGCCCCTCCTAGGCAGGTCGCTTTTACAGACATGTTCGAAGGAAGACAGGCGGAATGCCAAAGGGTTGGACAGGGTTAGAGGAGTCCAGGTGTTTTATCTTGAAGTAGTGAAGGAGTTCAGAGGAAGGAATATCGTAAGATTTGCAGGATGGGAATGACAGGATTGTAGGAAGTAAAAAATGTATGTGCCGGAAAAGGACCATAACGAGAAAGAAGCGGGTGATGTCTAAGCTGGGTAAAATGTTGGATTGTGGATAAAAGAGGTTTGTGTGGTGAATGTAAACCGAATTGAGTTTTTATTCTTTCCCAGATAGTAAGGTGAGTAAGGGTAAGGTAGTCTAATCGGTTTGGTGAAGGAGCAGCGGTGAGGTGGATCCAGCCGTTAGATGTTAGCTACTGATAGAGGATCACAGTCCACCGATTCCAGTGCCACCCATAAAGCTATTTCTTTGGAGGCATGGTATTTGGGAAGCTGGGCTAATTGTGTGGCCAGGTACAATTTTGAGATGTTTAGCAACCCCAAGCCTCTAAGTTTAGGTATGTAGACAGTCACCCTTGTTTAGTGCCTCTTTCGATAGGAGGAAGCTCTGATCTATGCCCAGCATAGTTTACATATGCATTAGAATCAGCATATAGGGATGATACCCAGCCAAAGGTAGTGTGTGTCCCCAGCAGCGTATGGCAAACTGGAGGTAAGTCCAAGTGACTGTGTCAAATGCCTTATGGATATCAAAGGGCAGGATTTTACGATTATGTACTGCATGAGCTAGGAGTACCGTTCGGTGGACATTGTCATCTGCCTGGCAGGATGGGGTGAATCCCACTTGGTCCCTATGGCTTAAGGAGCCTATTATCCGGTTCAAGCGACTGGAAATAATTTTCGCTAGTATTTTTATAGCAAGATTGCAGACGGAGATGGGTTTGTAAATAGACTATGAGGTGTTGTGCGGCTATAGTATTATTCAAATGACAGTTAACGTTTCAGTCCTAAAAGAGTGGCCGTCCAGTATACTGTAGTGTTAAAAGCTGCAACAAATAAGGGGGTAAGAAGGTCTGATTTTTTATTTTTTTTTGTAGGTGCCTGAGAAACCATTGGGCCCAGGTTGTTTGCATAGTTTTAATGCATTAATAGCCATAAGGACTTCTGTGTCCGTGTAATAGGTTTATCTTGATTCTCATTCTGCAAGGTCAAAAGCATGGGAAGCTTGATATTAGAGAATAAAGTTTCTGCTCCAGAGATATCAAAAGTGTCTGAATCGGAGTATAGGTTGGAGAACCTGCAACTAAATTTGTGAAGAATCTTGAGAGGGTTACTAATGTAATTATCTTTGGAAAGTCTCAGGCGAACAGGTTTGGACATATGATCTATTCTACAAAGGGCGAAGACCAAAAAAGTGTTGGGTTTATTGGCTTTCGAAAAAAATGAATGGTTGGTTCTGCACAGCGATTTCTCTGCTGATTCCGTGAGGAAAAGGTTGAGCTCTAAGCATGCCTTGTTATAGTTCTGTCTAGAGGTCAGAGTGGGCTGCTTTCGAAACTCTTTTGAGGCTTTGTAAATTTCCTCTTCGAGGCATTTGTGGAGCAGTTGCTTTTCCTTACAGAGATGTGAAGCCTGGCTGATACAGACTCTTTTAATAATGGGTTTGTGGGCCTCACATAGGGTAAGAAGGGAAGTCCCTTCTACAAAATTATTAGAGAGATAATCTTTAAGCGCAATTGCGAGATCTTGACGGTGTTCTGGATGCGCTAAGATGCTGTCATTGGCAAAAGTAAATGAACAGTGATGAAATGTGAATACTGTGTTATAAATGGACAGCACATTGAAATAAAGTCCAAAAAAGTGTTAGAGAAAAAAATGCTGAAGGGAGAGCTTTTTTTTTTTTTTTTATAAATGTGGATATATATGTACAATCTTGAATGGAAATTAGAAATAAAAAAATAGTGAAAAATATAGATTTAAATGCACAGTCCCATGATGAGGATCAGCAATATAAACTTATTGGTGAAAACACAATAATTCAGTACAAAGGTGTGCACAAAAAATTGGTGGTGACTTGAAAAGTGAAGTTGATCCAGTATAGTGCACCAGAATCATCACTGCTCCCCTGTGAAATGGGCACTCGCCGGAAAAGCTGGCTGCCGTTACAGCAGCAAACATGTACTCAGTATAGATTTGCCATCTGTTGTGGAGCAGCCTGTTCAGTAACTCGCACCATCCAGATGTAGCGATAGTAAATAAATTGCTGAACAGCCTTCTCCACAACATATGACGGATCTACACTGAGTGCGTGTTTGCTGCTCTATCATGGGACTGTGCATTTTAAATCTATATTTTTCACTATATTGTTTTTTTTTTTATTATTATTTATTTCCATTCAAGATTGGACTCTCTCTCTCTCTATCGAGATTTTTTATATATATATATATATATATATATATATATATATATATATATACCTTTTTTTTTTTTTTTTTTTACTTTTGCACTTTTCTTGGACCTTATTTCAATGCGCTGTCCATTTATTACACAGTATTCACAGTTCATCGCTGTTCATTTCTTTTTGATGCTACACACTTTTTATTAAGTAATATAGCAAACTTATAAATAATCTTATCTGTTTCAGCTGCCACCCACCACAACGCAGAGATGCATCTTATTTATTTCTGATACACCATGACGGAATATGGGAATTAGTGATCAAAGAGGATAGGATTGAGATGACTTCATTATGGTCTGTCCAAGAGATAGGCAGGATAGTAAAGGAGAGTATTAAAGGTGATGAGCCCACCTTTACAAAGATATGATCGATTTGGGAGAAGAGCTTGTGGGGGTTAGGAGTAATGTGTATATTGGCGTTTAATAAGATTATGCTCTCACCAGGAGTTTTGCAGGAAGTGGCGGTGTAAGGGCTAGTTTACAATTGCTTCAAAACAAAGCTTCAGACACACTTTGTTAAAGCTCTCTGAACACCAGTCAAAGCCCCTGTCACTAAATAAAATGGTTAGCTTACAGTCCTGTTTATAACTTGCGTTTGCTTTGCTTTGGGTTTGCTTCAAAAATGATACCTCATGTCGCTTTAGTGGCGCTTCAAAGTCTCCATAGAACTCAATGACAAAGCTCACTTGAAGCACTTGCGGCTTTTGAGAGGTTTGAATTCAGCTTTAGCTTCGCTTTGATTTGGAGAAATTGCAGGTATGAGATATCCACACATACACAGGGCATCTGTCAAGCTTCAACAAAGCTTCAAAAGAGCATCACCAAAGGTTCATCAAAGCACCACCGAAGTGTCAAAAACACATCGTAAAAGCATTTTGAAGTGGCAGGCGCTTTAATGTGTGTTGATGCCAAAGCAAGTGTAAATGAGCCTTAAGAGTTGCATAAAAGTAAGCTTGGGTGTTCCTGGGGATAAAGGGACAGGGTATTTATTGAGGAAGGGTGTATAAGACCTGGTTGGAGTCTCCACATGCTAGGAGGGTTCCACGCTTATGGGAATCAAAAAGCTCAGTAAATGGGAGAGAAATGGGGTCGGATTCTTATTAGGAGTGTAGTAAGATACTACTGTGACCTCACTATCTAGGGGGAGTCCTGTAAGAATTGAGTAGCGACCCTTAGGGTTTTTGATCTTTGCCAGGAGGGTGAAGCGGGTTAAGCGGTGGAATGCTATCAGAACCCCTCTGCATTTAATTGATGCGGAAGCAGTATTTACTTGAGGATAAGATTTTCCCAAAAATTTGGGGGAGGAGCGGGTCGACCTGTAAAGTGTGTTCCTTGCAGTGTGTTTTAGTGGGAGCGAAAGGCTGAAAAGTTTTGGTGCATTTGGTAGGGGAGTTGAGCCCTGATAATTTAGGGTAAGGACGTTCAGGGAGGCCATGGGTATAGGTGGATGCAATCGTGCTTGAGGAACAACAATCCTATTGTGGAAATACAGAAACTCCCAAGGGAGAAGAGGGAAAGGGGAGGACCAGGTTGGGAGAGATAGAAAGGGAGTGTCTTTCCCGGGATGGGGGCTTTCAGCTCCATTTGTCCATTGGCACTAGGGGGTTGGCCTCTTCTTTACATCCTGTGGCTCCTTTGGCCATTCCGGAATGTGATCTACACATAACTGTAACATCGTTGAGGAAACGAAGAACAGAAATGGTTAAACTGGCAGAAAGAATATCAGCACAGAGCTATGTTTCTTACTCCAAGGGTCTCATATCCAGCAGGGTGCAGAAAGAACCCAAAGAAAAAATATATTAAAAACATTGCTGAAAGTAGGAAGCAGGTTCATCCACTCCCACTCCCATGCAGCCTCAAACAACCACCTGTAGGACAAAATAAGTAAATGTGAGGAAGGAAAACTCATTAGCTAGGTATTAGCTGAAATCCTAAGTTTCCCTAATGAATATTTAGAGGGAAGTCTTCAAATACCAGTCGGTGAATTAGAAGGATTGCATTAGTGAAGCAGATTCCGAGATTATGAAAATATGTTCTATAACGCGTCTCCATCTGGAGAAAAAACACTAAAATGGACCAAAATTTAGAACAATAGTGTCCAATTCTTATAAATATAGAAGGGTTGCAATAGTGGGGATAGACAAGGAGATCCAGTTTTTCAGGATAGTACGGCGGACCGCAAGTAGGCATATGTAAAGCCATTGGGGTAGTTGTGTGGTTGAGGAGGAAGGGATCGCGGATGACTGTTCGTCGTAGCTAAACAGGCACAACCAAGAGTATTTAGAGATGTGGATAGAGGTAATACCATAGATGTAGGTGATCTCCTGGTCCCAGTATGATTAAACAAACTTGCAAGTCCCTAATTAATGGTACGGGGAGGGGTGGTGGCAGCCAAACCAAGAGCAGTTGGCAGCATTGGGGGAAGCTGGATTATTAAGGAAAAGGCAGATATGCGCTATAAAAAAAAAAACACACTACCTGCACTAAATGTACTTCCTAAAATTATTAAATATTTGATGTTCGTAAAAGCTGCACTCACTGTATTGCACATATCAATACCAAAACACATATACACCAAGTAATCGTGTGATAATTCAGTATACCAGTGATCTAATAATAGTGTAAAAAAGTTCACAAAAACATTAAATGGAAATGAGAATAAAAAAATATATTAAAGAAAATATATTAAAAGTAAAAATTATCAAGCTGAAACAAAGTTCCAAATGAATTAAACGGTGAATCAGAAGATATCCATGCAGGTGTAGAGACACGATGCAAACACGGAATCATGAGGAAAAAAGAGTCCCTTCTTCCAAACAAACTCTGCACCCAAAGTGAGTATGTAGTCTCCTTACCCGCAAAAATGACCATAAACGCGGTCTCACGCCCATAGTGTATTATTTAAAAGAATAGTTTAATAAACTCAGATGTATTGCACTTACAGGACAAAGCTCTTATATACGCGGTATGTCAATGGATCAAAGCACAAAGCAGCAGCGTCTCCTCTGGCTTCCTCTGCCTGCTGCTTGACGTCAGTACCACAGGCCCGCCTGCACATTATTTTATCATTACTCGAGTTCACTTCTAGCAAATTAAGTTTTTGCAAACCAATATGGATATTACATTTATATGCAGTTTCTCAATTTTTAATATTGGGACTCTGCCTTAGTTTTCAACTTTTTTTTTCAACTTTTTTTTCCAGCTTTTTCACCATTTCTGTACATTTGATATTCATTTTATATTTTCCAGTTTTTATTATCTCACTGGTACTAGCGCTAGACCTTCCCCATGGTTTTCACTTATTGGAGTTTCGTATTTAGGACTTTTTGGTGCTGGCAGCTTTTATTTTGATTTCATATCATTTTTAATTTTTTATTGTTTTCTAGCACAACATACACCATGAAAAAATGTGCTATCAATACCGGTGCTTAAAGCTTAAAATATCATACAAAAGATCTATTGAAATTGAGTGTGATCACAACCCCAATAACTATAAAAGTGCATATAAGCGCCTATAAAAATTCATACAAAACAATCCATCAGATTAACCACTTTCAGACCGGACCATTTTTACTGGCTTAAGACCAGGCCACTTTTTGTGATTCGGCACTGCGTCGCTTTAACTAACAATTGCGCGGCCGTGTGAAGTGGCTCCCAAACAAAATTGGCGTCCTTTTTTTCCCACAAATAGAGGTTTCTTTTGGTGGTATTTGATCACCTCTGCGGTTTTTATTTTTTGTGCTATAAACAAAAATAAAGTGACAATTTTGAAAAAAACGCGTTATTTTTTTACTTTTATTTATTATTTTTTATAATAAATATCCCCCAAAAATATATAAAAAATAAATGTTTCCCTCAGTTTAGGCTGATACATATTCTACATATTTTTGGTAAAAAAAAATCACAATAAGCGATTATTGATTGGTTTGCGCAAAAGTTATAGCGTTTACATAATAGGGGATAGTTTTATGGCATTTTTATTAATAATTTTTTTTTACTAGTAATAGCAGCGATCAGCGATTTTTATTTATTTATTGTGACTGCGACATTATGGCGGACACATCGGACATTTTTGACACATTTTTGGGACCATTGTCATTTATACAGCAATCAATGCTATACAAATGCATTGATTCCTGTGTAAATGACACTGGCAGTGAAGGGGTTAACCAGGGAGTGGCAGTGTAGGGGTTAAATGTTCCTAGGGGCGTGTTACTATCTGTGGGGGTCTGGGCTTTGTGTTAGTGAACACTGATCTCTGCTCCAATCACATGGAGCAGAGATCAGCGTCACTTGTTGCTAGACAGAACGGGGAGATGCTGTTTACAATGGCATCTCCCCGTTCAGCTGCCCAGTGAGACGATCGCGGGTATCCCCGCAGCGATAGAGTCCGCGGGACCAGCGACCGGACTCACGGGGGTCCCGACCGGCATGCGAGCGTGGCGTGCACGTGATGGCAGGGACGGCATATAAAAAGGGACGCTAATATGCCTGCCCATGCCATTCTGCCGATGTACATCGGCGTGTGCCCGTCGGGAACTGGTTAATAAACCACAATCCATTAATTGGACTAAATATAAAAAATTTAAAAGTTCATTCAATAAATATTGTGCAAACCGAAATTCCCAACAGCAATGTGGTTGAAATGATGCTCCACACATGCACTCATATTAGTGCTCCAGGTGTTGATCCAATCGTGCTCCTCGCCAGTATAAAAAAATGGCCTCTTCACAAATTTGAGATGTATGGCATGTTATCTAACTTGAGGTTTTAATCAAATCTGAGGCTATTGGAGTTGGTGTCTTGCAATCTCTCCTTCCACATTTGAAATACAATTCCGCATTGAAATATTTAGGCACACATTTTCTGCCAAATTCTCTAAAGTTTTTGACCTCCATTTCCCGCCACTTTTAAAGTCTGTGCTATATTGGACAAATGGCATGCTGGGCTTCATTCATGGTTTGGATATTGCAACATAATAAAAATTTGTATTTTGCCTACGTTTCTATAGCTGTTCCAAGCTCTGCTAATAGACATAACCTTCAAGTCACATTTTCCCACATTTTCAAAATTGTTAATGTTTGCCCATAAAGCCTCTTTGGCAAGCAGGTACCAGGAGAGAGGTTACCAGCTTTTAACATGGTGGTACAGAACGCTGGCTAAGTTACACAAGATATACCCTCAGGTCTCAGATACTTGGCGCTGTGGGGAGGCTGCCAGATCTCTTCTACATGTTTTTTTAACCAATTTCTGGAAGGACGTAGAAACTACAATCGAGACCCTGACAGAAGTTTCCCTTAACAGAAACTCAGCAGCATATTTATTTAATGATACCCCCTTACCTAACAAAAAGTTAGAAAATTCTTTACTCAGACTTCTCATTAGGACCGCCTAAGCCTGCATTCCGGCCTTATGGAAAAATGTCCTCCCACAATAGCTCATTTGCAGACAAGACTGGCAGAAATTCAGGTTATAAAAAATTCTCACCATGGCTTTACAGGAACAGGAGAAGTATTGGAAGATTTGGATTTCTTACTTCTATTACAGGGATCCAACCCCGCTTGCATCTGTCTCCAAATTTTTTTTCAATATGACAGTGAGTGTACTGGGCCATGAAGGGTATTCTCTGCTCGAGGGAACTCATTCCCTACCCCCCCACCCCCATCCAGCTTCTCTCTTTTGTGTTCATTTCTCCTTCTTGTCCAATATTCACTTTCTATCCTGTCTTAGGAGTCTACACTCCGTATTCTATACTATACCGTGCTTTCTGGGGCTGATTATTCAGTCTTACACTAAAATATATATAAAAGTATTTTCTGGGAATTGGTTACTTGCTACATAACATCCAATTTTTTGGTAAAATTGGGAACACCTGGACTGTTGAGTTTTACAGCTCGATTAGATGAGCTATGCACGTTTTTTTGTTTTCAGATTGACTGTGTTCATATGGTACTTAGTTGCTACTCTGTAATGCTGTAACAAATTTCCTTAATACCTAAATAAACAAGAAAAAAAAAAAAACTTTTTTGCGATTAGCCTTCTAGTGAGGATCTCCCAATCCCTTGGCAGATCAATTGTCATATCCAACCAAGTCTGAAATAACAAGCATATTCAGTACATAATGTCGTTCTACGCCCCTGTGACGATATCTCTTATGCGGAAACGTGAGTCAGGCAGAGGACATAGTGGTGACATCAGCACATCTGCTGGGGTGTAGAAGGATGACCTGTACTAAATGCTTGTTATTATTTCGGACTTGGTTGGATGTGACAACTTAAGAAATAGGTTGTGTCATCATGAGATAGGCAGGGAAGTAAGCTTGGAGTGAAGTACTGCAGCATAAGGAGAAACCAAAGCAGATTCTAAGGCAGGAGTGCCCAAACCTTTTGAAGAGTGAGGGCCACCTAAGCGACTTGGTAACCGGTCGTGGGGCCACAATGAGCGGAGCGGTTGCATGGCAGCCCACTCTACTCTATAGAGCCCACTCTACTTTTATTTCTTTTTGCAGATCGGATTGGAGGTAGGCATTTGTAAGTGGACACAAGTCCATTTACATCTTCTACTTTTTAGAGGTGAATGGAGGGTCCAATTGGGTCGTACTGACTGTGTGAAAGGGGCCTATGGCTCAGTGCAGGTAACCCCCAGGTGCACTGCTCTTCACCTGCGGATCAGTTTGAAAGCAGCCCAGTAACCAGTGCAAAACAGATATGCCCATATATACACTATGATTTTAGTGATAAACTTACTATCAATAACCAAATTCTTTTCCATCACAGAGCAGGAGGTCGCGGGCCACATCAGAGGGGTCTGCGGGCCACATGTGGCCCCCAGGCCACGGGTTGGGCACCCCTGTTCTAAGCCATAGTTGGTATATTTAGATTCACCAGAGATCCAGTCTATTCCCTGACACAACAAACAAGACAGATTGTAAAGTCTAATGTCAGGTAATCACAGTCCACCTTCGCTCTTTGGGAGCTCAAGTGTTTGAAATGCAAGGCTTGATTTTTTTTGTTGCGCCAAAGGCAGGCCCATAAGACTTTATTAAAAGTAGTAACATCTGAGTGTTTAAGCAGAATCGGTAGGGTTTGAAGGGGATATAAAAGTCTGGCCAAGGAGACCATTTTAAGGAAATGGCACCTCCCATAGAGGGGCTTTATAAGCTGAAAACTGAAGTCAGCTGGAGCTGTGGCAGCTCACCTCCATGTCATGTGGTGCCGGAACCGAAAGTCAAAATTTACTCTTAAAACATTAAAACTCACCTTACCAACCAGATCCCACTTGCTTGCCAGGATAACTGAAATGCAACAAATGGAGAACCTTACTAATGGTGCTTAAAGTGGTTTTGTACAGAAAATTGCAAGTTCGTCTTATTCAAATGGCTTTGGAACATAGATGCAGTTATGACCATTGAAATAAAATAATATGCAGTATTTACCTTTTATTTTTAATGTTTATGCCGACTTCTGGGCTCTCCTCCCGTGGGAGTAGGCGTGTTTATCGGCTTCGCAATGGTCCCTGGGAACTTTTTTAGCTATTTCCCAGGAATCCATGGGGGACACAGTCAAGCCGAAATTGCCATTTTGAAAGTGGGCAGGCAGCTCTATCAGCCATTACCACTATAGCACAGGAGACAAAAGGAAGGAAAACAAAGAGGACACTCAATGAGCATGTGCGAGATTGAGCAGTGGATGCTGGGAGCTCAGTGTCATCGCATCCAGGAAGTAAATGCCTGTGGGCTTCAAACGCCCACAGTGAAAATGGAAACCGCCGGACTGCTTTTTTAAAAGTTTTCCTTAGCAATGAAATCGTCACGCCGGGGGGTTAAAAAGACGCCGATCGTGGCTGCAAAGACCCGGTAGGAATCGCCCAACAGTGACACAGGTAAAAAAAAAAAAAAAACGGCAGTGGAATCCCGCTTTAAAGAGCAAGACAAATCTTGGAAACACCTTGGTGTGCAAGCACTTTTTATAACTTTAGACTAATTAGCAGATGTAATCTGATGCAGATGTTTGTTTTAGAACTGCAAAGTACATGGTGATTCCATAATATTTACCTCAGAATTTAGTGATTCCATATTTTTTTGATCTGCAAAAACAGTTGAAATCGACTACAGTTTTCTTTATTTTTTTTTATTTTTAAGGGTTTCTTAAAGCTAGAAGGTTGGAATGTTAAATGCAATTCGTTTTGAGGCATGTCTGTGATTAATTTAAGCTGTTGCATCAACCTGATTGACATGAATCATGGCTCCAACACGAGAGATGTCAGTTGAAACAAAGGAGAGGATAGTAAAACTTCTTTAAGAAGGTAAATCATCAGGGAATGTTGCAAAAGATGTTGGTTATTCCCAGTCAAATGGGGAGGTTGTTAAAGGAAGCATACTGGTAGATCAAGGAAGACATCAAAGCTTCAAGAAAACTTAAAGCAATATGACTTGGAAACAGAAAATGCACAATAGAACAAATGAGGAACAATGGTCAGAAACTAGAGTCAATGTCTGTGACCAAACTGTAAGACGTTGCCTAAAGGAAATGAGATTTACATACAGAAAAGTCAAACGAAAACCATCAACACCTAAAAAACAAAAAAACAAGCTTGGAGTGGACTAAAGAAAAGAAATTATGGACTGTGGCAGACCGGATAAAAGTGATATTTAGTGTTGAATCGCAAATCTGTATTGGGCAGGGTGAAGATGCAAAAACTTTAGTTTGGTGCCGTTTCAATGTAATTTATGAAGACGACTGCCTGAAGAAAACAATGCACATTTACACAATCATTGAGGATATGGAGTTGCATGTCGGGTAAAGGTACAGGGGAGATGACAGTCATTAAATCTTTAATAAATGCACAAGTTTATATTGAGATTTTGGACACTTTTCTTATTCCATTAATTGAAAGGATGTTTGATGATGACATCATCTTTCAGAAATAATGCATCTTGCCATAGGGCAAAAGCCATGAAAACTTTCCTTCAAGAAAGACCTATAATGTCAATGGCATGCGTTGCAAATAGTCCGAAGCTCTATCCAATTGCAAATCTCTGGTGGAAATGAAAGAAAATGGTCCGTGACAAGACTCCAACTTGCAACGCTGATCTGGCAACTGCAAGAGAAAGTTGGATCTGAATTGATGAAGAATACTGTTTGTCTATGGTTAAATCCATGCCCCAGATGTCAAGATGTTCTAAAAGCCAGAGGTGGTGCAACAAAGTACTAGTGGTGTACTGTAATTTCTTTTTCATGATTTCATAATTTCCTCAGAATTGAGTGATTCCATATTGAGTGCTTTCGTCATATACCACTTCCCCAGTCTGAATATAGATATCAGATATTCTAATCGCTGACAACCAAGAATTAGACAGTACTCGTTTTAGCTGCTGAACATTAAATATTTATTGAAACACAGGTAACAATCAGGACAATCTCCCCTCCCTTTGCACTCAGTGCGGGGTAGACTGTTCAATCAGCAGGGATTAGCTGTTGGAGGAATTCCCACCCCCTCCTCACAGCAAATAAACATACACATCCCATAATATTTTTCTTCCAAGACAGACACAATAGAACAATGGAATACAGCCACGCCCCAAACGACCCAGCAAAGGGTCCACAACAGTATTAGAATATATATATATATATATATATATATATATATATATATATATATATAAAATAAACATTCCAGTGTGATTGTAAGGTGAGTCCGATTAGTACAGATCAGACTGGGGTTCTCGGTCACCCTGTGCCCCTAATAGACACAGGGTGACTTAGACATAGGTGCATGGAGAGCTGAAACAATTGTTTCCCAACCTCTCCAAGGGATTCTGGGTTCCACGGGTCCCCCCCACCCACAGTGACTCCCCTCTCAGTAATTTTTTTATCTTTACTTGGTCATCGTAAAGATATACAGTATGGTATTTGTTAACCCCTTCTGTGCTACTGTGTTTATTGACACTGAATAATTGAATCTTTACATACAGTGGGGATCTAAGGTTTGGGCACCCCAGGTAAAAATGTGTATTAATGTGCATAACGAAGCCAAGGAAAGATGGAAAAATCTCCAAAAGGCATCAAATTACAGATTAGACATTCTTATAATATGTCAAAAAAAGTTAGATTTTATTTCCATCATTTACACTTTCAAACTTACAGAAAACAAAAAATGGCGTCTGCAAAAGTTTGGGCACCCTGCAGAGTTAATATCTTGTACTGCCACTTTTGGCAAGTATCACAGCTTTTTGTAGCCAGCCAAGAGCCTTTCAATTCTTGTTTGAGGTATCTTTGCCCATTCTTCCTTACAAAAGTGTTCCAGTTCTTTGAGATTTTTGGGCTGTCTGTCACGTACTGCTCTTTTAAGGTCTCCATAGATTTTCAATAATGTTGAGGACAGGAGATTGTGAAGGCAATGACAAAACCTTCAGTTTATGCCTCTTGATGTAATCCCCCATGGATTTTGAGGTGTGTTTAGGATCCTTATCCATTTGTAGAAGCCATCCTCTCTTTAACTTCAGCTTTTTCACAGATTGCATCAAGTTACCATCCAAAATTTGCTGAAATTTTATTGAATCCATTTTTCCTTCTACTCGTGAAATGTTCCCGGTGCCACTGGCTGCAATAAAACCGCAAAGCATGATTGATCCACACCCATGCTTAACAGTTGGACAGAGGTTCTTTTCATTAAATTCTGTGCCCTTTCTTCTCCAAACGTACCTTTGCTCATTCCGGACAAAAAGTTCTATTTTAACCTCATCGGTCCACAGAACTTGTTTCCAAAATGCCTCAGGCTTGTCTATATGTTCATTTGCAAAGTTCAAACGCTGATTTTTGTAGTGAGGATGTAGAAGAGGTTTTCTTCTGATGACTTCCTTGAAGACCATATTTGTACAAGTATCTCTTTATAGTGGAATAGTGTACCACAACTCCAGTGTCTGCCAGATCTTTTTGGAGGGATTGTGCAGTCAAACGTGGGTTTTGAATTGCTTTTCTCACAATCCTGCGAGCTGTTCTGTCTGATATTTTTCTTGGTCTTCCAGATCTTGCTTTAACCTTTACTGTTCATGATGACTGCCATTTATTAATTACATTCCGAACAGAGGATATTGACATCTGAAAACGCTTTGCTATCTTCTTATAGCTTTCTCCAGCTTTGTGAGCATCAACTATTTTCAGTTTCAGTTTTCTAGACAACTGATTAGAAGAACCCATGGTGCTGATTGTTGGGGCAAGGTCAGATGAGTCTGGCCATTTAAAACCTTTGAGATTGACATCACCTGGTCTTCCCAGATGATGATTGAAAACAATCCATGACATTGGCAGGTCTCCCCTTTGCAAAGGGGGCAGTACATGCTATAAATTCTGCAGGGTGCCCAAACTTTTGCAGACGCCATTTTTTTGTTTTCTGTAATTTTGAAAGTGTAAATGATGGAAATAAAATATACCTTTTTTTTACATATTATAAGAATGTCTAATCTGTAATTTGATGCCATTTGGAGATTTTTCCATCTTTCCTTGGCTTCGTTATGCACATTAATACACATTTTTACCTGGGATGCCCAAACTTTCGATCCCCACTGTAATGAATGGCGAAATACTGACTAATCTGATAAATTCCCAGAATAAAAATATTGATTTATTAGCCTTTGCTGATTATAACTTTTAAATACTATTAGTTGCAAGAAACTCACCCTGTCCTTTTGTAAATTGCAGTAATACTTCATGCAGATTCCACAGCTTTAACACACGTACTGCAAAGAATCCCTAAACTAAATTAAAAATGAAGCTTAGGTCTTTTGTATAATTCTTAAGATAATAAGTAAATTTGCAAAGAACTTTTTTTTTTAAAAAGGCCCAAGATTTTTCATCTTTTTGTTTGGATTATGATTTTCCATCCTATAAAATGTAATGTCCTTTTTCCAACATGGTGCCCAAAACTGGACCGCTCATTCTGTATTTGGACTTTCAAACAATTTATTCAGCTTTGTAAAAAAGTACAAAGAACAAGGATATGCTGCAACATAAACACATTCTAGGAGCCAGGCAACCACTGTACCGTGTAGGAAAAAAAACAAAGCTTTAAAGTTGCCCTTTCTGTAATTATTGTAATGTGTACCAAACTATAGTCAATATAAAATAGTCAAATAAAAGACATTTTTTATTTTTTTTGTAATTAATATCCATTTTCTTTTCCTTACAGATGTGAATCTTGAAATTCTTTCTCAAGTGCTTGTGAACACCGGGGCACTTGACTGATGCCCTGCATCTTTAGTTTGGAGAAGATCTGTGTGGTGTGGACACAGCCATCAAGTTTCTAATGCTCAAATTACTACTATAATTCTAAACGCATTTAAATTGTTTCTGTAATATAATAACTCATTTTAAATAAAATACAATAGACAATTTTATGTTTATATTTCCATTTGGCACGAATACATTTCTCAAACAACTTTTTATTTTGTGAATTGTGTATTCTATGTATTTGAAGCTTTTCACTCAGCAAAGAACTTTTGTAGAAAAAACTAAATATGGCATCATGCCCCAGATATAATTCATAGTTAGAGGTGTAATGTTGACTCTGTGAAACAATACTACCTTTGAAATATGGGTTATAACCGTAAACTGTATTTCTTTATCATCCGTCAAGGGATACAGGGATTATGTAATTCATAGACATACAATGCATTGTGCTGCTGCCTTCAGAAGGTTTACACTGGCAAACAAGCAAAAAATGCGATGGCCCACCCACCATAGCCCTACTTTGCTGCAGTTTCTGCTAGTGTTCTATGAGGTTGGATACTTCCTCCTTAGTTCTGCTGAGGTAAAGCCCCATTTAAATGTTTATTTTCCCTTCAATCAACATCCTTAGCACTTTGTGGATGTTTTTTTTGTCTCTTCAATTAGGACCTCTAAAAGGTGTAAATATATTGGCAATTGGATCATTTCCAGTACAAAGTCTCACATCCCTGGTATCAAATTTGAAGAAGAAACAAGAGAAATCTCATGCAAATATAATGGGATTTTAAACTGAGTAAGGCGAGCACCAACATCAGATCAAAAAAAAATCTATAGTTTATTACATAGTATCAAAAATAGAATTCATAATATTAACACATAATTGTATTACATAATAAGTAGACCATAGAATGATGCTTAACATCTGAAATCAAAGAAGCGTTGACAGGCAGGGAAATCAACATGTTAAGCAGATTGCTTCATCAGGGTTTATGGACATATCATTGATTTCATCTATATTTTATAAAATATAAAAATATATCAACAGACCATTATTATATATTATTAAAACATCCACAGAGAATATAATACGCATTCTAAAATAGCTAAATTGCTTATGGATTTAGTTTGTTTTATGGTTATTGTGCTCACCTGGTCTTTTTATTTAGCTGAGCATCACATGACTCCCTAATCAGTAGTCCGCAGCTCCTATAATTCCCACGCAGCCACTAATTCCCTATAGGGCCCAGACCTACCTGGGATAAGCAGTGAGGAAATTGGATCATGCTAATTCACCAGTTGATGTTTCTGCGCCCAAAATTTATAAAATGCATATATTATAAATACACACATAAAAAGGAGGGCGGGGGGAGAAAGGAGGGTGTCCCAATGGAGCCTATCACCAAAATATGAATGATGGCATGTTCAAGATATTGAAACAGACATCAAACATAAGGTCATAATGGCTAACAATAAATCTTAGTCCATCCTTATAGCAAAGCAAAAGGAAAGCAAAAAGAAAATCACATCATAGGCAAATAGCCTTACCTAAGAGCATAGCAGTAAACACATGAATAAGAGTTCTTAGACTGGTAGAGTAGCAGCTGCAGTGTCAACAAGTCCACTACAACACGGACATCGAGACGCATGTGACAGCTATACACCGGCATCAGCGTCTTCTAAGTCCACAATCCCACCGGATGTGAAAGGTCACAGATGACCCCTGACATTACTTCCGATCCGGGCGCCCCTGGAGGCGCACAGGTGCCCGCTGAGTGAGTAGGGACAAAATTCCCTCCTCCACAGGAACGCACAAATTTCCCCACTAATCACCAAAAGCCGCTGAGTGTGAGACAGGAATGCAGAACTAAAGGAGAAGGGGCAGAGAGCACAACCACCAGAGTTAATTCAACTAGTCAAAACAATGTTAACACAATATTTTTATAGTAAAGCAGTTTAGCTTTACAAAAAGAAAGAAAATAGAAAAAGAAAGTATATACCTTACATTTAATTAGATATCTCTAATATAATACACCTAGTTCCATTGATCATGATGGTGCCAGCTAAAAACAACCTTCGCTTCCATATGATTCATACAGAAGGTGCATTTTTAAGTGATACTGACAACATTGACAGTCCATACATGGCTGCGAAAATTTTTTTTTAAATAAAATAATTCAAAGAAAGGGTTTAAATGAGAGAGCAGTATTTAACCCCGGAGAAAAAGTATCTCTCTGCTCAAAAATCCATCTTGCCTCTCTTTGAAGAATTTTCTTGTCAAAGTCACCACCTCTTTCCAGCTCAGGAATGACTTCTAATGCTGAGAAGGAGATGTACGAAGGGTCAAAACTATGATTCAACCCTGCATGCTTACATATGGGGGTATATTGTAGCCCCGCATCAAAATAGTATAGGTGATCCTGTATTCTTTTAGCAAAGGGGTGTTTTGTCTTCCCAATGTAAAATGCGCCACATTGACAGTATGCCAAAAGTGCGGCAATCGACATAGCCTTTTAGTTTATGAAAACCTCCTCTTGGGAGGGGGCAGCCTACCCCCTCTCTAATCCAGGGACATTGGTCGCATTGGCCACATTTAAAAGTCCCTCATCCCCCCACTGCTCCAACCATGGGAGCAGGTGACTGTGGACAAGGCTGTCCCTTGTAGAACGGGATCTCCTATACACAATTTGTGGTGTTTTAGCCGCATATTGAGAGATAACAGGGTCATCAGACAAAAAGTGCCAGTTATTACTAATAAATTTATGGAATATTTCCTGGTTGTTAGTAAAGGTGGTAATCTGTTTCATAATGTCCTGAGCTTTCTTAGAGTTTGATTTAAAAATTAGTGATGCCCGAGTGTTCAATTTTAGTGATGGCCGAACGGTTCGCCCGGCGGTCGTTTCGTGGCGAATTTCGGCTGTTCACCGTCCGCCCGATCGGACTATTGCCGCCGTTCGCCCGGCGGACTTCTGTGTTTACTGTGTAAAAGAACTTTGACCTATGATGACACATCCATCATGGGGTACAGGACAGCCAATTGAGACATTACAGCACATGGACACTTGGACATTCCCACTAACTTATAAATAGACCCGATCCGGTGGCCATTTTACATTCTTTCTTCTGTCACTATAGGGAGAGGTTGCTGTGTGGAGCAGGGAGAGATTGCAGTGACCCAAATCGCTAGCTATTTGGTACACAAAAGTTATTTTCAGGACTGGTATAGGTGTTAGGTGTAGTTCAGGATATAGGTTTGAGGCAGTGCTGTGCTAGTGGTTGTTGCAGCAGCCTGAGTGTCTTTTGTCAGTGTAGAGAAAGGGACAGGACGCTGTGTGCTGCAGGGACAGTCAGTGTAATCATTAGCTGTTACTATTAGGTCCACAAAAGTGCTATTCAAGTTATTGTTCCAGCAGCCTCTGTTTTGTCAGTTTATATAGGGACAGGCAGGAAGCTGTGTGTGAGGCAGTGAGGGTCAGTTTAATCAGTAGCTGTTACTATTAGGTCCACAAAGGTTCTTTTTAGGACTGGTATGGTAATAGGCTTGTACACGTATAATATTCTTTCTTCCAAATATAGAAAGAATATTATACTTGACTGCTGCAGTCTGCTAATCATTCACAACTTACTTGTTCCACAAAGGTCCTTATAAGGACTGGTAACTTGGTCTAGGGTGCTGCAGTACATAGGGTTGAGTGAGGTACAGTCTGCTATTCCATAAGGACTGGTATAGGTCCACAATACATAGGGTTGAGGTGCACTACTGCTGACCGCTGCCCTATACTGCAGCAGTCCATCAGTATAGGGACTGACGTACAGTCTGCTAATCAGTCACAACCTACTTGTTCCACAAAGGTCCTTATAAGGAGTTTTGTCACAGGGTCATTTAAAAAATGACAGGCAGAGGAAGAGGCAGGCCCTTTCCGCAGGGGTGGTAGGGGTAGGGCAGGAGCAACAGGCTTGAGCCAAAGTGGGAAATTGCAGAAGGTGCGTTCAATTCATTTAAAGGATGCACCAGACTTGGTTGAGTGGCTCACTCAGCCTTACTCTTCTGCACCCTCCTCATCCTCTCGATCTGCACCCTCTTCTTCACTCTCTGCTATGTGCACCCCCAAAGACACTACCACCAACACCACCACCACCACATACCTTCCGCTTGAGTCACAGGAATTATTTTCCGATCCATATCAAGACATTTCTGATGCGCAGCCACTCTTGGTATTGGATCAGGAAGAGGAGGTAGCAACAACCGCTACTCAGCAGTCTGACGACAGTACCCAGATCAGCCCAAGGAGGAGGTTGGTCCCCAGTGTTGCTGCCTACTCCGAGATCTCTACTTATAGCGGTGGGGAAGGTGACGTCGATAATGACGTGTCTAGTGATGTCACGTGGGTGCCCACAAGAGAGGAAGAGGAGGGGAGTTCAGAGGGAGATATGGACCAGCAGATAGGGAGGAGAAGCAGGAATAACTTACATTGCACAGGAGGGACAAAGCAGACTGAAAATGTATCAGGAGCGAGTCATCGACCATGTACGGTCACATCTGGCGCTCCCAGGACACCGGCACATGGCTCCGCAGTGTGGGCTTTTTTTAACGTGTCTGCTGCTGACAATAGCGTTGCCATCTGCAATCTTTGCAGTCAACGCATTCGTCGCGGTAAGCCCAACACTCACCTAGGGACGACCGCCTTAAGAAGGCACATAAGCAGCCATCACCGAGCCCAGTGGGAGCAACGGAACACACAAAGCCACACTCCAGGCTCTCACCGTCCAGCCTCGTCTTCTACTTCTCCTCTCTCCTCACAATTGTCCTCCACTCCACCTTCCATCACGCCAAGCTCACGTTTTTCTGCAAAAAGGCAGGCTTCCGTGGGCCTAATGTTTGAGCATAAAAAAATGATGACGCCGGATAACCCTCTTGCCCAACGGTTGATGGCTGGCTTGTCAGAACTCATAGCCCGCCAACTACTGCCATATAAACTGGTGGACTCGGAGGCCTTTCGCAAATTTGTGGCCATTGGAACACCACAATGGAAGGTCCCAGGAAGTAAGTATTTCTCACAAAAGGGCATCCCAGAGCTATATGGCCATGTTCAGCGGCAAGTGAATGTATCTCTGGCACACAGTGTCGGTGCCAAGATACATCTGACCACAGACACGTGGTCTAGCAAACACGGGCAGGGAAGGTATATCACTTTAACTGCCCACTGGGTGAACCTTCTGACGGCCTGTCAAGCATGTAACCCGTGGCACCCGTGTAGATTTGGTTTTACCGCCACGGATTGCATGCAGGCCTGGCCCTTCTTCTCCTCCTCCTCCTACTCCATCCTCCCTCTCCTCCTCGGCTGACTCCTCCTTTTCCGCTGCTAGCGTCTCTTCCGCTGCACCGCCCAAGCTCCCCAGAACCTATTCGACATGCCAGGTGAGACGTTGCCATGCTGTGCTGCATCTGTTGTGCCTGGAAGCCAAGAGCCACACTGGCCCGGCACTCCTTTCAGCTTTGCGTTCACAGGCAGATCAGTGGCTAACACCGCTCAATTTGACAGTTGGTAAAGTGGTGTGTGACAACGGTGCCAATCTGCTTAGCGCATTGAAACGGCAAAATTACACACGTGCCAAGCATGGCACAAGTCTTAAACTTGGCCGTGCAGCCGGTCAGACGTCTTATTTGCGATTGCCCGACGCAATGGAACTCAACCTTCTATATGCTTTATAGGCTGCTCCAGCAGAAACGTGCAGTTAACGTCTACCTGTATGAACTCTGCGGCAGAACAGGTTCTGGGGAGCTGGGGTTTTTTTCACGCCGCCAGTGGCTGCTCATGCGCGACGCATGCAGACTTCTGTGCCCATTTGAGGAGATCACCAAACTGGTCAGTTGCAGCCATGGCGCCATCAGTGACATGGTACCTTATGCCTTCTTTATGGAGCATGCATTGCGTCGTGTCATTGATCAAGCTGTGGAGGAGCGGGAAGATGAGGAAGTCGCAATGCTGGATGAATTCCCAGGGGGGGGGCTACTCTATCTGAGACAAGTGAACAACAGGAGTCTGAAGAGGAGTCAGAGGAGGATGGTGCCGGGGCGGATGAGGAGGAGCAAGAAGAGCATGCTTTAAACCTTTCTGGGATCCCTGTTGTTGTGCGTGGATGGGGAGAGGAGAATGAAGAGGACGACATTATCCTGGATGATGAGCAGGAGCCAGGCCACCACACCGCTTCCAGTTTAGTGCAAATGGGGGCCTTCATGCTCCAGTGTTTTAATATAAAAAGCATAAGGGTCAAGGACCAGTACTGGGTGGCAACGTACTTAGACCCCCGGTACAAACACAAAATGGCGGAAATGTTACCGCCGTCACAGAGGGCTGTCAGAATGCAGCACTTCCAGGCCTTGCTTCGAGAAATGCTGCATTCTGCTTTTGCGTGTGCTGGCAGAGGAGCAATTCCCACTCCCAGAGAAGGAGTTGCGGGTACCAATCCAACAGCGCCTTCAAGAAGAGGCCGGTTTGAAGATGTGTTGGTGACTTCGGATATGAGGTCATTCTTTCAGCCGACCCATCGACAGGTGTCATCCGGATCCAGCATCAGGGAACTCCTAGACCGTCAGGTATCCGACTACATCGGGTTAACGGCCGATGTGGACGCTCTGAGGAGTGATGAACCCCTGGACTACTGGGTGGGCAGGCTTGACCTCTGGCCAGAGCTTGCCCAATTTGCAATCGAACTGTTGGCTTGCCCCTCGTCCAGTGTCCTGTCCGAAAGGACGTTCAGCGCAGCAGGGGGGATCGTGACCGATAAGCGTACTCGCCTAGCTCACGACAGTGTTAACTACCTCACATTTCTAAAAATGAATGAGGCATGGATCTCGGAGGAATTCAACACATGTGACCAGTAGACCATGTGTATGTCTATAAACAATTTTTTTAATCGAGCACACAGACCTTCTTTCTTCATTTGGCTCACTTCCTTGTCCAAAAAAAGCACACCGTACTATGTGCCCGTACCCTCCTCTTTGAAGAGGTTGAGCGGTGTCATATTTCTACTGTGGCTGCTTATTATTAGGGGCTCCCACCATCCCTGTGCTGTGCTGACTTCCTCCTGGGGCTGCTTATTATGAGGGGCTCCCACCATCCCTGTGCTGTGCTGACTTCCTCCTCGGGCTGCTTATTATGAGGGGCTCCCACCATCCCTGTGCTATGCTGACATCCTCCTGGGGCTGCTTATTATGAGGTGCTCCCACCATCCCTGTGCTGTGCTGACTTCCTCCTGGGGCTGTACCTCTGCTGTGCATATTATGAGGGGCTCCCACCATCCCTGTGCTATGCTCATTATGAGGGGCTCCCACCATCCCTGTGCTATGCTCATTATGAGGGGCTCCCACCATCCCTGTACTATGCTGACTTCCCCCTAGGGCTGCTTAAGGTGCTGCTGTCAGTGCTGTATATCACGGTGCTGGTGTCAGTGCTTTATGTCACGCTGCTGATGTCAGTGCTCTCTATCACGGTGCTGGTGTCAGATCACTCTATCACGGTGCAGGTGTCATTGCTGTATGTCACACTGCTGATGTCAGTGCTCTCTATCACGGTGCTGCTGTCAGTGCTGTATATCACGGTGCTGGTGTTAGTGCTTTATGTCACGCTGCTGATGTCAGTGCTCTCTATCACGGTGCTGGTGTCAGATCACTCTATCACGGTGCAGGTGTCATTGCTGTATGTCAGGCTGCTGATGTCAGTGCTCTCTATCACGGTGCTGGTGTCAGATGACTCTATCACGGTGCAGGTGTCATTGCTGTATGTCACGCTGCTGGTGATCATCTCCTGCACCCTCTTCTTTGCCTACCCTGTCCTTCCCTCTCCTCCATTGCCTTCATGCGCTCCACAGTCCTGAATTGTCACAACAATTTCCCATATAAAAAAATTCTTTTAGTTGTCGATCCCAGATTCACCTCACACATGTGTTATGTCATTGGCCATGTGCTGGGACTATGTTTGCACAGCTATTAATTATTTTGTGGCTGCAAATTTGACCTGTAGGTTTGCAAAGTTCACCTCCCATTGAAGTCAATGGGGCCCGCCGCGTTTGCGAAACGTCCCGTCGGAAGTTCATCCATCACTATTCAATTTTGCTCTTTTATAGGCCTTTTTAAGGACTTTCTTGCTATATCCCCTCTCCTGTAATCTAAGATATAAAGTCTTTGCCTTGAGCTCGAAATCCCGATCCCTAGCGCAGTTACGGCGCAATCTGAGGTATTGGCTGAATGGTATGCTGCGTACCATGGATCGGGGATGGGCGCTTGAGTAAAGCAAAATAGTATTCCCTGCTGTCTCCTTTCTATAAAGGCCACTATGGATTATACCCTCATGATCAAGAAAAAGGCATCGATCCAAAAATGGTATGCTCCTAGTATCTGATTGGAGTTTAAATTTCAGATTAAACTCATTGTGAGTCAAAAATGTCATAAAATTAGACAGTTCCTCCGAGGAGCCGGTCCAGATGAGCAGTACGTCGTCGGTATACCTCTGCCGGAGTGGTATGTAACAGAGGTATATCGATGCACAGTCATCGGAAAATAGGGCTTTCTCGTACCCCCCAGGTACAGGTTGGCGTACGATCGGGCACAAGAAGTCCCCATTGCCACCCCCTGTACCTGGAGGTAGGTAGAACAATTGAATGTGAAAATATTGTTGGTGAGAATGTGTTCCAATAACATAGTGATAAACTGACGCATTTTCCAGTTGATTTTGTTCTTTCAAAAACATGGAAATTACTTCTACACCCTTCTTGTGGGAAATGCTAGAGTATAGCGCCTCAATGTCAATGGCTGCCATAATAGCCCCAAGGGGTATAGTTAGTCCCTCAATAACCTTTAGTAGTTCTAATGTGTCCTTCAAGTAGGACGGTAAAACCATGACATATGGGTGCAACTGCCTGTCAATATATTTGCTGGCAGTCCCTGTGTGACACCCTATTCCCGATACTATCGGACGTCCAGGAGGGTCCACCAAGCTTTTATGGACCTTTGGCAGTGAATAGAAAGTTTTTGTTATTGGCCATTTAATTCCAAGATAATCCAGAAGGTCTTTATCAATAAGTGCATCTTGATACGCCTGATGGACTATCAAAGAGTATTGAGATCTAGCCTCAACTAGTTTTTCCTGAGAGACCAGTTGATACCATTCCTGGTTTTCAAGGATCATGGTACACATAGTGGTATATTGGCTTTTGTCCATCACCACTATGTTCCCACCTTTATCAGATGGCTTCACTATGATGTTATCATTCTGTATGATGTTATTCAAAGCAGACTACTGCACCTGAGAAATTATCTCTCTTATCTCTAGGGAATACAAGATCCTCTATTTTTTTTTTAGTTTGTTTCAGGAAAGCCCAAACAGCTGGGCACATTTGTAAGTTAGGAAATGTTTGCAATTTGGCCCTAAACTTGGATGGTTCTGGGGTTACCTCAGTATCTGGCTCCTCCTCATCCGAGGTTGAGTCGTTTGGATCTGTATACCTCTCATTCTCATCCAATAATTGGATCAGTTTTTTTAAGGTTCTAAAGTCCTGAACCTTATAGCCTTTATAGATGTCATCCTTCCCCAATAACCATCCCTTGTTACTGTCATAAATATATTTGAAAGTGAGGTTCCTTGCAAACAGATGCAGGTCTTTCACAAGAGCAAATTTATCTATCATCTGTGATGGACAGAAACTTAATGAGGATTGAAACTAAAATGGAATGAGTGCAGGGCCTAAAGGGGCTGAACCTGAGTTAGTTTCTCAATTAGCTGGTTTTAGGTGTTGCACCCAGGTCACGTCGTGGTATTAATACATTATTCTGTTCATCCAAGAACATAAGTAGCAGTGCCGTGGCCCCCATCATGGAGTTATCTTAAGCTGCTTCTACTGGTTCTACATGTAATAACTGACACTTTTTGTCTGATGACCCTGTTATCTCTCAATATGTGGCTAAAACACTACAAATTCTGTATAGAAGATCCCGTTCTATGAGGGACAGCCTTGTCAACAGTCACCTGGTTGGAGCAGTGGGGGGGACGAAGGACTTTTAAATGTGGCCAATGCGACCAATGTCCCTGAGAGAGGGGGTAGGCTGCCCCCTCCCAAGAGGAGGTTTTCATAAACTAAAAGGCTATGCCGAATGACGCACTGTTGGCATAGTTTACCTAGCCACATGTCGATGTGGCGCATTTTACATTGGGGAGACAGAACGCCCCTTTGCTAAAAGAATACAGAATCACCTATACTATTTAGATGTGGGGCTACTATATATCCCCATATGTAAGCATGTAGGGTCGAATCATAGTTTTGACCCTTCGTACATCTCCTTCTCAGCATTAGAAGTCATTCCTGAGCTGGAAAGAGGAGGTGTGTGCCTCCAGGGATGCCCGGACCAGAAGTGATGTCAGGGGTCATCTGTGACCCTTCACTTCCGGTGGGATTGTGGACTTATAAGACGCTGATGCCGGTGTATAGCCGTCACATGCGTCTTGATGTCCATGTTGCAGTGGACTTGTTTAAACTGCAGCTGCTACTCTGCCAGTCTAAGAACTCTTATTCATGTGTTTACTGCTATGCTCTCAGGTAAGGCTATTTGCCTATGACGTGATTTTCTTGTTTTTTTGCTTTGCTATAAGGATGGACTAAGATTTATTGTTAGCCATTATGACCTTATCATGTTTGATGGTTTCAATATCTTGAACATGCTATTATTCGTATTTTGGCGATAGGCTCAATTAGGGGCACACTCCCCCCCCCCCCCTTATTTTTATTTTTTGTGTATTTATAATATATGCATTTTATAGATTTCGGGTGTAGAAACATCAACTGGCGAATCAGCACGATCCAATTTCCTCACTGCTGATCCCGCCCCTATTGGGAATTAGTCGCTGCGTGGGAGTTATAGGAGCTGCAGACTACTGATTAGGGAGTCGTGATGCTCAGATAAATAAAAAGACCAGGTGAGCACAATAACCATAAAACATAAAAAACGAAATCCATAAGCAATTTAGCTATTTTATAATATGTATTATATTTTCTTGTTCCTGTGGATGTTTGATAATAATGCCCTGTTCATATATTTTTATATTTTATAAAATTATAGATGAAATCAATGATGTGCATAAACCCAGATGAAGGAATCTGCAAAACATGTCGGTTTCCCTGCCTGTCAACGCTTCTTTGATTTCAGATGTTAAAGTGGTGTTGCCACCAAAAAAAAAAAAGAAATTGTTTAAAATTCTTTAAAAAATGAATTGGAAAAAAAATGTTTTACTTATCTCTAAATACCTGTTGCTAGGGGGTCCCTCACAGTCTGCCTTCTTCCTTGCCCGGGCTGGTGACATCACTTCCCCTCGCGCCGCACAGTCACCTGGGACCTGTCACGTGTCCCAGGTCATGGCGCGGCGTATCACGCCGGGTGCCCACAGTACACATTACTGCGCCACAAGTGAAGCGGGGAACGAGGGGGGGGCTTCATTCCCCTGCATCGCTGGACCCTGGGACAGGTAAGTGTCTGATTATTAAAAGTCAGCAGCTGCAGTATTTGTTGCTGCTGACTTTTCTTTTTTCTTTTTTTTAGGGGATACCCCACTTTAAGCATCATTCTATGGTCTACTTATTATGTAGTACAATTATGTGTCTTTTTATTATGAATTCTATTTTCTTGATCATATATCACGGGACACAGGAGCTCATTACATAGTGGATTATATAGTCACCTCTGGTGATTGGACACTGGTTAACCCCAATTAAGGAGAGTTCCTCCCCTATATAACCCCTCCCATATGGGAGGCACCTCAGTTTTTTCGCCAGTGTCTATGGTGGTTGGTCACGTAAAACATGTGCTATGAAGAAAGCTCGGTGCAGGTCCCTGCGGGGGCCTAAGGGCTACAACAAACCGGATCCATATCTCGGGCCGATATTTGACTCCCAAGATGGTATGGTACCCGGGCCTCGTCATCCGAAGAAACGAGGCTTGGCCTGTAAGTCCTCTCCTATTGGAAGACTGGGCTCTGGGAAAACCAGACTTGGTGTACTGTTTACACATGTGGCACGAAAGTTTCTGGCAGAGTCTTTTACAAGGTCCAGGTAGGAGGTTCTTCTGAGAAAGAACCCCAGAAAAACCTGAAGGTTGGCAAACACTGCCCGCCGTGATGGGTGAAGGCTGGAATCTGTCTGTTTTCAGTAATTCCTGCGGCGAGGACAGCTAAGGGAAGTTGATCCTATATATAATTATATGATGGATTTCTTCATTTGAGTAGTTGTATGTCTTACCTGGTTTCCACCACTAGAGGGAGTAGGAGCAGCCTGATGCATACTTATATGCCTTTCAGTACACATGCTCAGTGAAGCCTGGTTCTCCAGAGGTCTCACGTCTCCACTGCAGTCCCTGCCACAATAAGGTAATACAGGGGTCCCACCTAGTCTGGGGGTCCCACGCAGCTCTGATGAGATTCCTTTTCCCCCCCGGCGGTCCTCGTGCATGCGCGCAAGCATGCTCCCGGGCTAATGGAGGAGGGGGGCGTGTGGTTGTGAGCCGTGCACGGCGCTGTACTGCGCAGGCACCAGGTGGCAGTTTTAAAAGCCCAGAGCGTCAGGGGACTGTAAGTGAGAGACACAGGAGCTGTGTGCAGTAAGCATCCCAGGAGATTGGATCCAGGCAAACCTAAAGCCGTGTCTGGCCTACTTAGTCCGCCGAAACACATTTCAGCGGACAGTCCGCTCGTGTGTGGGCTTCAGCTGACTTTTTCAGCGTGCAGTCTGGCGGACTAAGTATTTCGGAATTTCCGTAATACTGTCCGTCGGACTCGCATTTCGGCGGACAATCCGCCCGTGTGTGTGCCAGTCCGCCGTACTTTTGAAATGAGCGGACTTTTCCCGCCCGGAGAAAAGTCCGCTCATTTCGAGCGGGTATCCAGGTAGGCGGGGCCCGCGAAGGAGACGTCGCTGGCCCCACCGCCTGGTATGGACTTAAAGGGGAACCCCAACGTCCACAACAGACCCTTGTCCGAGCACGCTACCCGGCCGGCCCCCCCTGAGCCGTACCAGGCCGCGTGCCCTCAACATGGGGGGGTGCCTTGGGTAAGGGGGGGGCGCGCGGCCCCCCCCACCCCAAAGCACCTTGTCCCCATGTTGATGAGGACAAGGGCCTCTTCCCGACAACCCTGGCCGTTGGTTGTCGGGGTCTGCGGGCGGGGGGCTTATCGGAATCCAGGAGACTTTTTGTCACATGGGTTGATGTCACATGGGGACTATGACATCGTAAGGGGGCGGGGTCAACATGTGACACCAACCCATGTGACATAAAGCCATGTGACACCGCCCCATTGTCCCTATATAAGTGGCCGCGCAGTGCGTCCCTGGCATTCCGGCCGGAGAGATCATCGAGGCAACATCTCCTGGAGAAGAAGAAGAACGGAAGGCGACGGCGGCGACAGAAGACCGGGCCACCGCCTGTAAAAGAGCTATAAGAAGGCGCGGTGGCCCGGCAGAAGAACCGAAGAGGGGGACAAGACCCCCGAAGTCGGGAGAAGAGGCCGGCGGCGAGGAAGAAAGCCGGACTCCTCCGCTAGCAAAAGAGCTACAAGAAGATAGCGGAGGAGTCCGGCGAGAAGACCCCCGAAGACGGAAGACCCCCGGAGCTGTGCAATAAAGTATTTTATCTCGTGTGTTGTTTTTTTTTGTACTTTTATTTTACAGGTGAATGGGTAGGGGTACATTGTACCCCATACTCATTCACATAGGGTGGGGGGCCGGTATCCGGGGCCCCCTTATTAAAGGGGGCTCCCGGATTCCGATAAGCCCCCCGCCCGCAGACCCCGACAACCAACGGCCAGGGTTGTCGGGAAGAGGCCCTTGTCCTCATCAACATGGGGACAAGGTGCTTTGGGGTGGGGGGGGCCGCGCAGCCCCCTCTTCCCCAAGGCACCCCCCCATGTTGAGGGCACGCGGCCTGGTACGGCTCAGGAGGGGGGGCCCTCGCTCGCCCCCCTTTCCTGGCCGGCCGGGTAGCGTGCTCGGACAAGGGTCTGTTGTGGACTTGGGGGGACCCCCACGCCGATTTTTTTCGGCGTTGGGGTTCCCCTTTAAGTCCATACCAGGCGGCGGGGCCAGCGACGTCTCCTTCGCGGGCCCCGCCTACCTGGAGACGCGCTCGAAATGAGCGGACTTTCCTCCGCGTGTGTGGGCGAGTCCGTTCGTTTCAAAAGTAGGGCGGATAGTATGGCGGACTTAGTACGCCGTATTAGTCCACTCAAAAAGTGGTGTGTGTGGTCAAGTCCGTTCATTCGAAAGTATGACGGACTGTCCGTCGGATTGTCTGACGGACTAAGTTGGCCAGACAGTCCGCCCCGTGTGTACGCGGCTTTAGACACCTACTCAGCATCAGGTTGTGCAGTATTAAGCATATATATTTTATTGTGAGACTTTTAGCACAACAGTGATTGCACTTTGTATTAGTACCTCTGCTTTGTAGCTTAGGACTAGGGTCTCAAGGGGAGGTAACAAGGGCACTGGTAAATCACCGCCTAGGTCCAGGGGTTCTAAAAATGCCTGTAAGTTACCATCCCCCCCTGCAAGACTGGAGCCAGCCTCACAGGATGAGTCAGTGCCCCTGTCAGGTTTTGCAGCCTCTCCTAATGTCTTAGCCCCGGTATACATCACTGAGGACTCCCTTAGGGCTACATTGGAGGGTTTTGAAGGGAGAATCATGAATTTTATTTCTGCTTCCCTGAAAGATAGCAGGAAAAGGGGTAGATCCCCTCCCTCTGCTGAGATTCCTCTTTCAGATGATTCTTCTGACAATAAGAAGAGATCCCTATCTTGGGACAGGGATCTTGAGAAGTCGGAGGAATCAGAGGAAGAGGAGAGAGTCCCCTCCTCCCAGGCGCTCAGAAAACAGGTGCAGTATTATACTGAATTGGTGCGTACCACATTCAGAATGCCTGCTGCTGAAGTCGCCACGTCCTCTGTTTCTTCCCTGGGAGTCAGGAAAATCCCACAGACTGCTTTTTCCTTTCCAATTCATCCCTTAATGGATAAATTGATGTATGAGGATTGGGGACATCCCGATAAACTGTTTGCTCCTCCTAAAAGGTTTTCTATGCATTATCCTCTGGAGGAAAGTTTCACCAAGAAATGGGGGGTCCCATCTGTCGATGCGGCTGTTTCTTGCGTGAATAAAAACCTGACCTGTCCGTTGGATAATGCTCAGGTATTTAAAGATCCAACTGACAAGAGGTTGGAAACATTATTAAAAGCCTCCTTTTCCCTGACTGGCGCTGTGGTGCAACCTACAGTCGCAGCCGTGGGGTTGTGTCAGTTCCTCAAGGAACAGGTTAAGCAGATGCTTGGCCTCCTTCCCAGTGAGGAAGTGGAGAACTATGCAGAAATACCTCAAATTCTGTGTTTTATGATTGATGCGATTTTGGACTCTGTCCAACAGGCATCTCGTTTGTCTCTCCTGTTGGTACACATGCGAAGGGCCCTGTGGCTAAAGAACTGGGCAGCCGAGCTATCATGCAAGAAGCATTTGATTGGGTTCCCGTTTAAAGGGGAACGTTTGTTTGGAGAAGAATTAGACAAATTCGTCCAAAAAATTTCAGGGTGTAAATCTACTCTCCTTCCAGTCAAAAGGAACAAACGTCCATCTTTTAGGCGTTCTCTCTCTCCCGGAGCATCAAGCTCTAAACAGTGGCGACGGCCTTCTCAGCCCTCCTCTACAGGAAAGGTTCAGGGCCAAGCCCAGGGGCAGAAAAAGACTTGGGGGCGAAAGCCTGCCAAGCAGAGCCCAAAAGCTTCCTTGTGAAGGGACGCCCCCACTCGGCCGAGTGGGGGGAAGGCTTCGGCAGTTTGCGGAAGCCTGGCGGGAAGAGATCCGGGACAAGTGGGTGATCTCTTCGGTATCTCTGGGCTACAAGCTAGAGTTTCAGGAGATTCCACCTTCTCGCTTTCTAAGGTCAAGGATCCCCAGGGACCCAGTAAAGCAAAAATCGATATTTCTGGCCTTAGATCATTTACTATCCCAGGGGGTGATAGTAGAAGTGGACCCAAAAGAACAGGGTTCAGGGTTTTACTCGAATCTCTTCACCGTTCCAAAGCCAAATGGAAGTGCCAGACCTATCCTGGATCTGAAGGATCTGAACCGGTCCTTCCGAATGCAGTCAATTCGCACTGTGGTCTCCTCCCTGCAAGGGGGAGAATTTATGGCATCAATAGACATCAAGGATGCATATCTCCATGTGCCAATTTTTCCCGCACACCAAAAGTATCTAAGGTTCGCGGTGGAGCAGTGCCATTTTCAATTTGTGGCCTTGCCGTTTGGGCTCGCTACGGCCCCTCAAATCTTCACAAAGATTCTGGACCCTCTCTTGGCAAACCTAACAGCTCAGGGTATAGCCGTCATGGCTTATCTAGACAACTTGCTTCTCATAGAGAAAACTGTAGCGTTCCTGAACCTCAGTGTTTCCAGAACGCTAGAACACCTGCAGCACCTAGGTTGGATTATAAACCTAGAAAAGTCGTCCCCTACAGCCTGCTACCAGGTTGGAATACCTGGGTATGTTTATCGACACCGCTCAGTGCAAGGTGTTTCTTCCAAGGCCAAAAGCCTTGGCAATTGGGGATCTGGTGTGCCTAATTCTGGGCAGGAGATCTTCCCCCATTCACTTGTGCATGAGACTGTTAGGGAAAATGGTCGCCTCCTTCAAGGCCGTTCCATTTGCCCAGTTCCACTCAAGGCCTCTGCAAAGATGCATCCTTGCGGCTTGGAACAGGAAGCCCCAATCCTTGGATCTTCCTATGCGTTTATCCCCAGGGACACGCAAGAGTCTCGTCTGGTGGTTACAAACCGAGAATTTGCTGAAAGGCAAAACTTTTCTTCCTCTTCCATGGAAGGTTATTACGACAGATGCCAGCCTTACAGGCTGGGGAGCAGTGTTAGAGGAGACGTGCTCGCAGGGGAGATGGTCTGCAATCGAGAAGCTATTGCCCATAAATGTCTTGGAGATCCGGGTAGTTTACATGGCTCTCATAAGGTGGTCTTCCAGACTACGGGGTCTCCCTGTTCGGGTTCAGTCTGACAATGCCACAGCAGTGGCCTATATCAATCACCAGGGCGGTACCAGGAGTCTGGTTGCGCAAAGAGAGGTGAATCGCATACTTGTCTGGGCAGAAAAGCGTGTTCCATGCCTTTCTGCAGTCTTCATTCCAGGAGTGGAAAATTGGCAGGTGGATTTTTTGAGCCACCAGCGGTTGTGCCCAGGAGAATTGGCTCTGCACCCTGATGTGTTTTTGGACATATGTCGCAGGTGGGGTACTCCAGACGTAGATCTGTTAGCGTCCAGGTTCAACAGAAAACTGGACAAATTCGTGTCAAGAACAAGAGATACACTTGCTCAGGGGTCAGATGCTCTGACAGTTCCCTGGGATCAGTACAATCTGATTTATGCCTTCCCCCCTGTGCCCGCTTCTATCGCGGTTCCTGGGAAGAGTCAAGAGGGAGACAAAATTGGTCCTTTTGGTGGCCCCGGCTTGGCCCAGGCGACCGTGGTATGCAGAGATCATGAAGTTGGCAGTAGGCAGGCCATGGATCCTCCCTCTCCGGCCAGATCTGCTCTCACAGGGTCCGATTTACCATCCTGCTTTACACAGTCTGAATTTGACGGTTTGGCTGCTGAGACCCACATTCTGAGAGGCCGTGGGCTTTCGGGGCCAGTCCTTTCTACTCTGGTTAATGCCAGAAAGCCGGCCTCCAGGCTTATTTACTACAAAATCTTGAGGGCATGTTTCCTGGTGTGAACTCAGGAAATGGCATCCTAGAAAGTATGTCATTAGCAGGATCTTGGCCTTCCTCCAGTCAGGCCTAGAAATGAATTTGGCCGTAAGCACTATCAAGGTGCAGATTTCGGCCTTGCATCGCATTCCCTGGTACGGGCTTTCATCCAGGGGGCTATGCGGATAAGGCCGCCAGTCAGACCTCCGGTATGCACATGGGATCTGAATTTGGTTCTCTCGGCTTTGCAGGGGCAACCGTTTGAACCTTTGCATCTGGCTTCATTGGTTCTTTTGACCAAAAAATTGGTTTTCTTGGTAGCCATATCCACGGCTAGAAGAGTGTCAGAACTAGCAACTCTCTCCAGCAAAGAGCCGTATCTAATTGTTCATAAGGACCGGGTGGTCATGCGCCCCAACAGGTCCTTTCTACCTAAGGTGGTTTCGGGATTACATTTGAATCGAGATGTAATCCTACCATCCTTTTTTCCGGACCCACAGTCCGCAGAAGAAGAATCTTTGCACACTTTGGCTCTGGTTAGGGCAATCAGTATCTATCTTCAAGCAACTGCTCAGATAAGGAAAACTGATTGCTTATTTATTTTGCCGGAAGGCCCTAGGAAGGGCCAGGCGGCATCAAAATCCACTCTCTCAAGGTGGATTAGACAGACTATTTCTCAGACCTATAGTGTTAAAGGGAAAATCCCTCCTTTTCAAGTGAAGGCGCACTCTACTAGGGCTGTAAGTGCTTCTTGGGCAGTGCATCACCAGGCCTCCCTGGCTCAGATCTGTAAGGCTGTAACTTGGTCATCAGTCCACACATTCACCAGATTCTATCAGGTGGATGTCAGAGGGCAAGAGGATATCACCTTTGGGCGCAGTGTACTGCAGGCTGCAGTTTAGGTCCTCCGGCCCATGGCGGTCTATAATTATGATCTGTGTCTCCCTCCCCTCAATCTGAGCATTGCTTTGGGACATCCCACTATGGAATGAGCTCCTGTGTCCCGTGATGCATGATCAAGAAAATTGGATTTTTATATACAGCTTACCTGTAAAATCCTTTTCTTGAGAGTACATCACGGGACACAGAGCTCCCGCCCATCTTGGGTTTCACGTGGTTTCCTATTGCTTTGCTACAAAACTGAGGTGCCTCCAATAGGGGAGGGGTTATATAGGGGAGGAACTCTGCTTAATTGGGGTTAACCAGTGTCCAATCACCAGAGGCGACTATATAACCCACTATGTAATGAGCTTCTGTGTCCCGTGATGTACTCTCAAGAAAAGGATTTTACAGGTAAGCTGTATATAAAAATCCTATTTTTGATACTATGTAATAAACTATTGATTTTATTTTAAATCTGATGTTGGTGCTCGCCTTATTCCCAGATTTATTGTCTCCGTTTAAAATCCCATTATATTTGCATGAGATTCCGCTCGTTTCTTCTTCGACATCTAAAGGCTGTTTGAGCTAGTCTCCACATAGCAGCTATCTGGACTGGCTGACCCTCAGTGCAGCCATGGAGACTGTACCCAGACCCTGCAGGACCAAAGATTGTGGGGCTTGCCTTTAATGTGACCTTTGGACAGTGGGCTCTGCTTAATAATTATAAATGAGGTGTGCTGTCTCAATATTTACACACTGCCAGGCTAAAGTTAATGGACAATGTAAAGTAAAGGGAGTGTGTGCCTTTAAGAAAAAGTACACACTATCATTCAGTGATGGTACATTACAAAAAGGTGTACTAAAACCAAAAAAATAGCAAACATAGTACACAGGCATATACATATGCAAATATTTCTTACATATAAACATAAAAGTGAATATAGAATAAAGTGCAAAAATGTATTATTGAAAAGTGAAAGCAAAGCATAAAAGTCCTAAAAAAAGAACTGTATTGGTGATTGGTGAAAACAATCTAGCAGTCCCAAATGGTGTTGAATTGGTGCTGAAATGATGACATTCATTAACCCTCAGTGTTGAGTGCATCACCACCGTACTCAAGTAAAAAGTAAATGGCCGCTTACCAGACCCCAAGGGTCAATCTGCATTTGTATGTATCAACGCCGAGTAAAACATCGGCAACACAGATCCACAGAGGGAAGAGCCGGAAATTCTAGGCAATAGCCCTTTTTATAAATTGTAACATACAGTATATGGACTGTGCGATGTCACTTATTATTCTTTGGTGGATTCTGAAGGTGTTGTGGGTTTTTTTCAGTTCTGCCAAATAGAGAAGGGCCTGAACACCCTCCGGCAGGGCCGATCCTGGGCGGGTGCACACTGACAGACAGCACACTGGTTCAAATCCAGGATGTGTGCTATCATAAAAGCCAATCGAGGAGGCGGGACATTGTGTGACGGTGGGGCCCTGCTATTCAAATTAAAGCTGTCACATCGGGTGACGCCGGCCTTTGATTATCTGGCCAGCTCTCCTCTTCCTCTCCTCTCTCTTACCTTACACTGGTGAGGCTCCATAGATGGGCACTGCTGAGGAAGCACCGGTCGGGCTGCATTGATGAGAACTGGTCAAGCTGCATTGCTGGACACTGGTCAGGCTGCATAGATGGGCACTGGTTAGGCTACATAGATGGGCACTAGGCCGGCTGCATTGATGGGCACTGGTGAGGCTGCATAAATGGGCACTAGTCAAGCTGCATTGTTGGGCACTGCTGCGGCTGGTCTGATGCATACTGGTGAGGCTGCGTTGATGGGCACCAGTCAGACATGCTGCATAGATGGGCACTGGTCAGACTACATTGCTGGGCACTGGTCAAGCTGCATAGAGGGGCACTGGTCAAGCTGCATAGAGGGGCACTGGTTAGGCTGCATTGAAGAGCACTGGTCAGGCTGTATAGATGGGCACTGGTCAGGCTGCATAAATGGGCACTAGTCAAGCTGCATTGCTGGGCACTGCTGAGGCTGGCCTGATGCACACTGGTGAGGCTGCGTTGATGGGCACCAGTCAGACATGCTGCATATATGAGCACTGGTTAGGCTGCATAGATGGGCGCTGGTTAGGCTGCTTTGCTGGGCACTGGTCAGGCTGCGCTGCTGGGCACTGGTCAGGCTGTGCTGCTGGGCACTGGTGAGGCTGTATAGATGGGTACTGGTTAGGCTGCATTGATGGGCACCAATGAGGAGCAGTTTTTGCCATAGAAACATTTGTAAAGCGGAGAAGTTGGTAAGATGACCACGCCAGAAATATTTCTGCACCCTGGTATCTGTGACCCTAGGATCGGCCCTGCTCCCGGGTTTGGTTCGTGTCAGAACTCTTGAGCATCGCAAAAGTGCGGACTTGAACGACGAACCCTATTGAAGTCTATGGGACCCCAACAGGAAGAATCAAAAATGTTATATCACACTCATACCTAAAAATTTATACAAAAAAAGTGCAAAATATATTGTGCATACGCATAAGGCAAGTCATGGGCTAAACATATAAAATATGTCCTTTTATTATAGTCCTTAGAATAAGTCCAGAAGGATGGACTGTAGAAAAAACACCACGTGTCACATCTAGTAACTTCGGCTTTCTGATTCGTGTTCCAACTCACAGAACATGCTGAAGTGCACCACCACCAGAAGATAAGATTGGCTCCTTACCAGACGTCCTAATAGGGTACGCTTTAAGGGGTCAAGCCAGACCATATATGTGCCTTAAGCCTCCAGCAAAACTCCACTCTCATCCAAGACCACAATTCGGAGGTATTCCAATGTAAAAAGCGGATGGTCCACCATAAGAAGGGAAAAAAAAGCGCAATTCTCCACAGTTGTATCCTTATTCCAGCTGGTATTTAAGAGGCAAAGAAGTAGCGTGTCACACCTACTTCTTTGCCTCTCAAATACCAGCTGGAATAAGGATACAACTGTGGAGAATTGCGCTCGGCCGACGCTTCCCATTGTGATATGCCTTTTCTTACAGTAATTTTGTAAGTGTATTTTTTCTTTTATTTGATAATTTTAATAAATGGTTTTACACTATTTGGAGCGCTTTTTTTCCCTTCTTATGGTGGACCATCCGCTTTTTACATTGGAATACCTCCGAATTGTGGTCTTGGATGAGAGTGGAGTTTTGCTGGAGGCTTAAGGCACATATATGGTCTGGCTTGACCCCTTAAAGCGTACCCTATTAGGACGTCTGTGGACCATCCGCTTTTTACATTGGAATACCTCCGAATTGTGGTCTTGGATGAGAGTGGAGTTTTGCTGGAGGCTTAAGGCACATATATGGTCTGGCTTGACCCCTTAAAGCAGGGATCCTCAAACTACGGCCCTCCAGCTGTTGCAAAACTATACATCCCATGAGCATTGTGCAGCTCTGACATTCACAGGCATTATGGGAATTGTAGTTCCTGAACAACTGGAGGGCCGTAGTTTGAAGACCCATGCCTTAATTAAGCTTTGGCAATCAGACCTGGAACCTGATTGGTTTCTAAGCAGAGTTGCATCAGATTTTGTACTCTCCAGCTTTAGTAAATAACCCCCAGTGTCTGAATAGCTCAAATCCCTTAGAAAGGTTTCCTTTCAGCTGATTCTAGATTTTTGTGTGTTTTACAGTTGCGTGATTACAGGAAGCACTTAACTTTGTTGGGGGACATGAATTTTGAAGCCAGCACATTTGAAGTTATGTCTTTCCATGTAAATTGTGGCTACGTGCTTGGGACATAGATTATTCCTTTAGACAGCATCTTACTGAGTTGCCCTTTCAGTTAAAATCACATTTGGTGATGCTTCCAATTGTGACATGCCTCATACAGTGGTGTGAAAAAGTGTTTGCCCCCTTCCTCATTTCCTGTTCCTTTGCATGTTTGTCACACTTAAGTGTTTCGGAACATCAAACCAATTTAAACAATAGTCAAGGACAACACAAGTAAACACAAAATGCAATTTGTAAATGAAGGTGTTTATTATTAAAGGTGAAAAAAAATCCAAACCATCATGGCCCTGTGTGAAAAAGTGATTGCCCCCTAAACCTAATAACTGGTTGGGCCACCCTTAGCAGCAACAACTGCAACCAAGCGTTTGCGATAACGTGCAATGAGGCTTTTACAGTGTCCTGGAGGAATTTTGGCCCACTCATCTTTGCAGAATTGTCCTAATTCAGTTACATTAGAGGGTTTTCGAGCATGAACGGCCTTTTTAAGGTCATACCACAACATCTCAATAGGATTCAGGTCAGGACTTTGGCTAGGCCACTCCAAAGTCTTCATTTTGTTTTTCTTCAGCCATTCAGTGGTGGACTTGCTGGTGTGTTTAGGATCATTGTCCTGCTGCAGAACCCAAGTTCGTTTCAGCTTGAGTACACGAACAGATGGTCGGACATTCTCCTTCAGGATCTCTTGGTAGACAGCAGAATTCATAGTTCCTTTTATCACGGCAAGTCTTCCAGGTCCTGAAGCAGCAAAACAGCCCCAGACCATCACACTACCACCACCATATTTTACTGTTGGTATAATGTTCTTTTTATGAAATGCAGTGTACGCCAGATATACTTGGACACACACCTTCCAAAGAGTTCCACTTTTGTCTCATCGGTCCACAGAATGTTGTCCCAAAAGTCTTGGGGATCATCAAGATGTGTTGTGGAGAAATTGAGACGAGCTTTGATGTTCTTTTTGCTCAGCAGTGGTTTTCTCCTTGGAACTCTGCCATGCAGGCCATTTTTGCCCAGTCTTTTCCTGATGGTGGAGGCATGAACGCTGACCTTAACTGAGGCAAGTGAGGCCTGCAGTTCCTTGGACGTTGTTGTGGGGTCTTTTGTGACCTCTTGGATAAGTCGTCGCTGCGCTCTTGGGGTAATTTTGGGCGGCCGGCCACTCCTGGGAAGGTTCACCACTGTTCCATGTCTTCGCCATTTGTGGATAATGGCTCTCACTGTGGTTCGCTGGATTCCCAAAGCTTTGGAAATGGCTTTATAACCCTTTCCATACTGATAGATCTCAATTACTTTCTTTCTCAATTGTTCCTGAATTTCTTTGGGTCTCGGCATGATGTGTAGCTTTTAAGGATCTTCTGGTGGACCTTACTGTGTCAAGCAGCTCCTATTTAAGTGATGCCTTAATTGTGAACAGGTGTGGCAATAATCAGGCCTGGGTGTGGCTAGAGAAATTGAACTCAGGTGTGGACAACCACAGTTATAGTATGTTTTAACAAGGGGGGAAATCACTTTTTCACACAGGGCCATGATGGTTTGGATTTTTTTTCACCTTTAATAATAAACACCTTCATTTACAAATTGCATTTTGTGTTTACTTGTGTTGTCCTTGACTATTGTTTAAATTGGTTTGATGTTCCGAAACACTTAAGTGTGACAAACATGCAAAGGAACAGGAAATGAGGAAGGGGGCAAACACTTTTTCACACCACTGTATTAGCATCAATAAATCGAAAATAATTTAAAAAGAATTTTTAATAATACTCAAAAAAAAAAATAATTATAAAAAGACAGATACAGTCAGACATAGAAATAAAAACATCCATCACAGTTATACAATAACTATTGGGTTTCCCCGTAAAGTTTATGTTAAGGGGTGGCGTGGCGAAATTTCTCTACCAGTTTCGCGGTCAAAAAACGCTTCTTCAGGAGGGAGATCTACATGATAAACAAATAAAATAGGGTAGAGTAGAAAAACAGCAATATATATGACAAGAAATCAACATAATTTTACATTGATAAAAATTAGGAGAACGGCTCACCAATACAGCCAGTAGCGAATGTGGGGGAGTATATAGGACTGGCTCTGGTGTAAAAAAAAATTGTGAATTAAAGATAATTGATAAAAGATTAATAAGGATAAAGTGAACGAAAACACCAAGTGTGAGGAAAAAATAATAATTCCAGCCCCCAAATAAAATAAAAAGATGATATGTATATATAAATATAAAAGGGTGCAAATGTAAAATAGAGAAGAAAAGAGCGATAAGAGAAAAGGGGAGGAGAGGGGGGAAAAATAAAAGTGAAGATACCCAAACACCAATGAAATTAGGTTATCAAAGTATATTATCCATAAAACCCCACTCGCCACTCAATGTGATGCAGCCAGAGTCTACGCTTGGGCGAACAATTGGGTGAGATACACAGGACACAAAAGGAGTGCTGAATGAGCTACAGACATATCAGGCATTAATACCACCGAACGTAATGGAAACTAGCCCCAGGGATACATTATCAAGGTTCCAAGATGGTAGCCATGAAGGCCTTCGGTAAAATACAAGCTGTTGGTATGAAGAGTAAAGTCATCATCGAAAGCCCAATCAAACAGCACAATATAGAAAGGATTATAATCGGATTGGTTCAGAATGTAAAAATACCAACCTGTGTAAACAATCACCCAAAACGAACACCCAGCGTCACGGTCCCAAGTTGCTCAACAGAGGACGGCCAAGCAGCCTCTATTTGAGCTCCCCAACCCACGTGGTGTACTGCGATGCCGCCAATGGTAGCGTCTGATGTCACGGGGTCAGCCCGCCCAAAAAGCGCAGGCGCATCTGCGCTTGCGCGCACGTCACAGGTATTCTTGACGGAGGCCCCAGAGGGCCAAGCGGCCATTGCGAATGCGGCCCGCATATGCAATGCTGGGCGCGCATGCGTGCTGACCAACCAGGCCACAGAGGGCATCCATCCACTAAGGATCCGCACCAATAGATTTGTACGGGCCCAAGACCACTGCGCAAATGCGCACAGGCCATCCAGTCCAAGGGCAAACGGGAACAGGCTATTCAGTTCCGGGATCAGGGATACCTTTAATGGCTTATGTGGTACGGGAGTGGGGGACAATCCCCCTTCCCCATTTGTGATTTTCTATTCACTAACCAGTCTATGTATACTGTATGTAATTCATTGTACTTGCTGGTTTATTTTCATCTTATATTGTTGGCTGTGAGAGAGTTCTGCTTACCTGATCCCCAGTGGTGTGGCAGGCACAAGTTTTGGGGCCCCACCCTTAAGTGTGTTCCCCGGCAGCAGATGGATGTGTGTCCGCCCTGGCAGGGCCTTACATTATTATGTACGGTCCTTGCTTGCATGGACCTTGTACCTGGGGGAGCAGGAGACCATGTTCCTGGGTGGTGAATACTTGTCAATGTACACAGACCACTTTTTAGTATGGTTTAGGTACATTGACGATATCTTCACCATCTGGGACGGCCCTCTGGAATTGCTTGATCTATGTTTAACACGAATGAACCGGAATGAGTTTAATCTTACATTTACGATGTCTTCCAATGTCAATACCATCTCGTTTCTGAATAGACAAGATCTTATTTTTTTCCAAAAACAACCTATTTCTGATAATTCCCTTAGAATTAACACCAAGTGCTGTAACCAACACGTTGAGATTCGCAAGATTGTTGGCATACCTTAACAATGGACCCTAAGCTTGCCCATCTGCTTCCGGAGGCTCCCCTACTTGCTTTCAGGAGGGCTACTTCCTTCGCCTCCAGATTGGTGAAGAGTGAATATAAAGGGGATAATTATGTTGAGCATTGCAAATATAGGGGCACGTACATGTGTGGTACGTGTGGATATTGTAAATTCATGGACACTAGCAAATATCCAGTTTTACCGAATGATCATCCCTTCATAGCACGCCATTTCGCCAGTTGTAAAACCTTTGGGGTCGTTTACCTTTTGAAATGCAGCTGCAGCTGCTTTTATGTCGGCCAGACAAAACTTCCATTTTGGAAGAGGGCTTATCGCCATATACTCAGCATGCAGGTCTGTGACCCCGAATTACCTTTAGGTAGGCATACCACTTTAGTACATCGGGGGGTATTCCCCAAGATCAAATTCTTGATCCTGGATCGTGTCCACCCCAGCGAAAGGGGGGCATTAGAATAAGTCCCTCCTCCAGCTCAAGCTGCGGTGGATTTACACCTTACGAGCCACCCATCCCCCTGGGTTGAATGACGCCATGTGCTTCAGACCCTTTTTGGAGGGGTTCAATTCAGGGGGTATGGGTATGGAAAAATAATAATTTCATTCTGTTTTTATTATTATATTTAACCATGATAATTTTCTGTTTTGGCTTTCATAGTGCTTCGTTCTGAATTAGGTTCTGAAGTCTAAATTTTGCGGCTTGTTCCTGGATTAACATCATTTCATGTAATATTTTTCCAGTCCACTGTCATGATGATGTGGTCTGTCTGTACGTGTTTTCACGTGCAGGCAGACCAATTTACATGTAGCTATGACTTACCCCAAATGTAGCCATTTTTTCCCTTTTTTTCTTTCTGTCTTTATGTATGTAATCGGCAGCCTGCGATTTTTTTCATATGTCCCCCGGCCTCTTGATTTTCTAACACATGTTAGGAACCCCCTCTTCTTTACTCATGGGTACACTATTGATCCACTATGGCGGTCTGTGTAGCCGTTTTAGGAGGTTCTTGATTTTTATAGTACTTCTATGCATTTGTGCTAGGTTTTTTTTTTTCTTTTCAGCTTTTTAAGTTTGTGCACCCAGTGCGGCCACTTGGCCCCTTTTCCTTGGCTTGGGGGCCATGTATGGGGGATTGGGGCTGTGCCTATGTGTGTTGCCCCTTTTCCTCTGGTGTCCTGTTCTCAGGAGGAGAAGAGAATTTGTTTTCTTTTGCTTGCTGACAGGAATTCCCAGCCACACTGGTGGGGCATTTGTGCGTTGTGCGCATGCGCGGTGCATGTGCGTGCGGGTGTCATCATTGTTTGTGTGCCGGCCGCCCCGTTGGATATCTCTGTGCGGGCCAGCTTGCGCATGCGCCATGGGTGGGTGCGCAGGCGCCCCAGGAGGCCCCTATATGGAATCTATCTTTGCATGGCTGATCGCAATGATTGCGGTCTGGCTGTGCATTACCACTCTATTTAAGGCTAGGTCAGTATGGGATGGGCAGGGTGAAGGGAAGGGAGCTCTTGTTTAGCTACTGAGAGTCTGCTCCATGGAGGATCTTTAAAAGGTAAATAAAAAAAATAATTTTTCTCTCATGATCGCCCTTTTGGGCTTTCTGTATTATTTTTCAGGACTTAATTTTCTGCTTTGAAAAACAGTATTGTTTAGATCCTTAATCCAGGGATTTTTGCTCTCTCCCCGCTGCTGCTCACCTGTATGCTAATGAATTCTGTGATTTAGGTGGGTGTTTTGTCTATACTTATGATGGGGATTTCCCTGCCTATACTATTTTCTTGCTAATTTTTTACTTTTTATTTCTTACAGATTCCAAATTGTTTGGGACCTCATTGCACACACTGACTTCTTGGTGGTCCAGATTCCGGGCCCTTGGTTGATAGGGGGACAGGCCTTAGGGGGATTTGTCTATCCTCCTTTTGTGCGGCCCCCCCATTGCTGTGTTTTCTTCCATTTATTTGTTATCTTTGTAATTGGCAGATGTGACCTGTGGACGATCCCATGCTGCTCGAACTCCATTGTTGTTTTTAACATTTTCTGGATGCTGAGATACATGTTGCTAAGTGACTGGGATATATATACAAATTATTATGTAATACTTTAATGATCACCAAATTATGGTTGATGTATATACAACACAATAGTCTCTTCTTTGGTTAATTACCTTGCATTTGCATTTTATGTAAGGATGGGGGTATGGAAGTACCCATAGTCCCCACTTGTGTTTTATCTGCCACTGTTGATACCCCGGAAGGGCCAAGGCTTACATTTTCATGATTAGTTTTATTTCCCGACGCAGGATCCTGACTCCGATAGTTGCGGGGGCCTTTTTGCTCTTGGAAGAGACCTGCGATGAAGTAGAAGACAGACTGGAAGATGAGTAAGATAATGTTGCATAGTGTTCTTTATTGTTTTAAAATGTATTATTTTGTGATTGTTGGCTATTATTCCATTTATACGCCCTATTGTCCTCAAAAGCAGATTCATCCCTGATATATTTAACCTCTTTTTTCATCAGAATATTTTTTTTTGAAAACTGACAGTTTTATTAATTGCAAAAAGAAAAACGAGAGGGGAACAGAAACAAGAGGGGATCAACAAAAATAGGGGAAAAAAGAATAAAAAAGAGAACAAAGCATTTCCAATAAAGAGCACAGGATGATGCATAGTACAATAATAATCACAACATCAGATTGTCAGTTAAACCAGCATCCCGAGTAGGGGTAAGAGTAGGTGGCGGTTCGTAAAGTTTATGACCCCTGAGATCATAGTGAGCTACTATAGAGTAAAAGGGCCACAATAGCGGATCTCCTGTGACAGGTCACTTCAACAAATAGCAATAGGAGCATTAGAGAAGGGAAAAGCTAAGTCAGGAAGAGGAGAGAAAGAATAGAGATAGGGTGTAAGAGGGTTAAGGCAGCCTCCCGCCCCCAGAGCCCAGGGCTGTCCCAAAAAACAGCCACCTCAGGTAGCATTAGGCCCATGAGAAGAGAACCATGCATCAGTAGGCTGGGGGAGTCTCCAATAGGACCCAAGGATCCCAGATTCCATCATGCTTATCAAGGGTGTCATTCAGGGAGGCTGTCAGGTATTCCATTCTCTTAACATCTCTGATCCTGGTGTGCAGTTCAGATAAGGAGGGGGGGTCCGTCTGTTTCCATTTTAGGGCCACCAGGCAGCGGGCTGCGGTTAATACATGCGACAATAGTTTCTGTGACATTTTAGTGAAGGAGACGGGTGGTAGACCTAACAGATACATTTTGGGATCTAAGGGCACCTCAGCGCCGAAGATAGATCGGAGCAAGGATTGCACCATCAGCCAGTATGGGTGAAGTAGGGGGCACATCCAGTAGACATGGAATAACGTTCCCCTATCTTTATGGCAGCGCCAGCAACGGGAGTCAGTCAGTGGGTATATGGAGTGGAGCAGGTCCGGGGTCTGATACTAATGGAATAAGATCTTGTATTGGTTCTCCTTGTAGAGCGTGCAGATGGAGCTTCTGGAAGCCTGCGACCAGATACGCTGCCACGTGCTTAGGGGTATAGTTTCACCCAGGGCCTGCTCCCACTTGCCCATATAGGCATGTCTTGGCCCGTCCGGTGAGGGGGACGCGATCAGAAGCTGGTAGGTGCGGGAGATCATACCCTTTGGGGAAGAGCCCTCCAAACATATTTTTTCAAATTCAGTTAAAGGGGAAAAACAAAGGTTGACCACAAACGATTGGGCATCGTGCCGTAGTTGCAGATAACTGAAGAAGGCCTGTTTGGGTAGATTAAAGGTGTTCTGTAAGTCCTGGAAGGATTTAAAAAATCTAGTTCTGGGGTCTATCAGGTGGCCATAGTGGAATAGGTCTCTGTCCATCCAAAAGTGGGACATCTGCGAGGTCAGGCTGTCCGGGATATTTGGCGTGAACAGGAATGAGGTCATCGGTGAGGAGGTAGTAGTAAGCGGATACGACAGTTTCGCACGCCGCCAAAGCGTGTGCAGCAGCGCCATGGGGCCCAGGAGGTGCGCCCCCCCATGTGTTATATCCGAGCTCCAAAGCATGGAGTTCGGGTGAATGGGGGCTAACCACAGTTTCTCAATCTGCGTCCAGCGATTAAAAGCGTGGAGAGTACACCAGGAGGCCACAGGACGCAACTGGGCAGCCAAGTAATATTTGGCTATATTGGGGAATGCTAGGCCGCCCTGGGTACGGGGGGCGTACAGAACCGATTTGCTGATCCGGTGTCTCTTATAGTTCCAGAAAAAATTTAGAAGGTCACCCTGGAGTTTTTTAAAAAACGAGGCAGGGACAGGGATGGGCAAAGTCTCAAAAAGATACAAAAGTTTGGGTAAAATGGTCATTTTTAGTGTTGTGAGACGACCAAGCAGTGACAGCCTCAGAGATCTCCACTTCGCTAAGGATGTTTTGATAGATACAAGCAGTTGGGGAAAGTTGGCTGCATAGAGAGAGTCGTAGGAAGGTGTTAGGTGGACCCCCAGGTATTTTAGAGAGGACGTCCTCCACGCATAATTAAATGATTGTGATAATACCGATATAGTTTGGGGGGGGATATTAAGGGGGAGGGCTTCCGTTTTAGAGCTATTCATCAGAATATTTTTATTGAAGCTTTCAAGATGTTTTTGTAGTTTCATTTCTTTTTCTACAAATGTCTTATGCATCTTGAAAGTCTGAAACTGTGAACAGATGCTTTTAATATCTTTATCTAGAGCACCGGATCTTTTGGTGTATTCACTGATGAGTAACTACATGAGGTCCCTAGAGCAAGTACGCAGGATAGATTCTCATGCCATTTTGAAATCGGGATCCAATCCCTCTAAACTAGGGAATATTTGTACTCTGAGTCCCAACGGGTTCATATTTGCTTTCAAGTAATCCTCAAAGGATTTAATATGCCAAAAAAAGGAAGATTTATTTTCCAACACCTTAGTGAGTTTAAAGAAAAAATTGTTCAATTCAGAATCAATATCTTGATTCTTCCCAAAGTCCTTTAAATATCCAGACATTAATGTATCCCAGTCATTCCCCAAATAATTTGCCATATTGGAAGAAAAAAAAGAGAGAAAAAAAAAGGAAGAGAAAAACACAAAGTGGAAGAAAAAAAAGACAAGAAACAAAAATTAAATAAATTAAGAAAGAAAACAAAAACTACCAAAAACAGAAATCTACATACATGAATTTACTGCAATCCATTTGGAAACAACCAAACCGTGATAACCTCCTCCAGTCTAAGCCCTTGTACACACGATCAGAGATTCCGACGGAATTTTTCCGATCGGAGCGTTTTGTCGGATATTCCGGCTGTGTGTGGTCTGCATCGGACTGTTTCCTTCGGAATATCCGTCAGACCAAATTTTCCAACTTGCCGGAAATATTTTCAGACAAAATGCTCCGATCGGACATACTCCGATCATGTGTAGAGAATTCCGATCGGACAAAGTGCCACGCATGCTCAGATCAAATTCCTACATCAAAGCTATTGACTACTAGCCTGAACGTAGTCCATCGTAACGAAATTACGTCATCACGTTCTGAAAGATTGGATTTTCCAACAACTTTGTCCGACTGTGTGTATGCAACAGTTTCGGACAAGATCCGTCAGACAAAATCCGACGGACAAAATCACTTTCTCTCCTGTAATGTGAACACAGGCAGAGGAAGTGATGTAATCTCTCCTCGTGTCGGTCTTTTTCGTTCTGGCACCGAGGAGAGAGGATCAGTGAGTTGCACCTAACACTACACTACACAGTAGAACACGCCAGGCACACTTTCACCCCCCGATCACCCCCCCAATCACCCCTGCACCCCCAGTCACAGTGACACCAATTGCATTTTTTTTTATTGCATTGGTGTCATTTGTGACTGCAATAACTGTTAGGGCAGTTAGGGTTAGCCCCCTTTAGCTCTAGGGTATCCCCCTAACCCCCCCAATAAAGGTTTAACCCCGTGATCACCCCCCGTCGCCAGTGTCACTAATAAGCGATCATTTTTCTGATCGCTGTGTTAGTGTCACAGGTGACGCTAGTTAGGCAGGTAGGTATTTAGGTTTGCCGCAGCTTTTTATAGCGTCAGGGACCCCCATATACTACCGCATAAAGCCCCCTGATTGCCCCCTAGTTAACCCTTTCACCAGTGATCACCATATAACTGTTACAGGTGACGCTGGTTGGTTAGTTATTTTTTTATAGTTTCAGGGCACCCGCCATTTATTACCTAATAAAGGTTTAACCCCCTGATCACCCGGTGGGTGATATAAGTTTGAGGGACAGATAAGGTCTGCGTCGCCCCAGGCAGCGTCAGGTTAGTGCCAGTACCGCTAACACCCACGCGCAAAGCATACACCTCCCTTAGTAATATAGTATCTGATCAGATCTATATTAGCGCTGCCAGCAGTTTAGGTTTCCCAAAACGCATTGTTAGCGGGATCAGCCCAGATACCTGCGAGCACCTGCGTTTAGCCCCTCCGCCAAGCCCAGCCCAGCCCACCCAAGTGCAGTATCAATCGATCACTGTCACTTACAAAACACAACACACATAACTGCAGCTTTCGCAGAGTCAGGCCTGATCCCTGATCAGGTAACAGTTTTTTATGTAGCGTTTTGATAGTCGCTGACAGCCTAGGTGCTTTTTTACCTGTGAGTCTCACTAGTGTACCCCTAAATTTAGAGCCCAAAATGGCAAAGCGAAGGTACACTAGTGAAGAGGCCTACACGTTTCTGAGCATGACAGATATTGAAGAAGATGTCACTCATCTGTCAGATTCAGGCTCAGAATACGATCCTGTAGAGGACAGCGGCTCCATGACAGATAGCTCTGGCGACGGAGATGAGGTCCCTGTTAAGGGCAGGTGTACCCGATCCCGAATTTTTTCTGTTGTTCAGGTGCAGGAACTGCAGGTCCCTCGTATGGAGCAGAGACGTACTAGAGCCGCTCATCCTTCTGGTGAACTGGCAAGCACCAGCGGCCTAGTACACCCTGGACGTACATCCAGCACTGCAGTAGCACGTGGTGACGTGGCGAGTCCCATAAGTGCAGTTCAAGCTGGCGAGATGGCAAGCACAAGTAGTGTCCCGCTGCCACCAAGACGAAGACAAAGACAGGCCCGTCATACCCATAGTGCCCTTCCTGCAGAATTCGCCAATCCTGATTGGGTGCCCACCACTTCTGCAGAACCCGTACTTCCCCCATTCACTGGCCAACCTGGCATTAACGTGGAAACAGTTGATTTTACGACACTTGATTTTTACTCACTGTTTTTCACTGAAGATCTCTATAGATCTATTGTGGACCAAAGCAATTTGTACGCTGGTCAACACATCGCCACTGTTCCCCAGTCCGCCCTTGCCAGACAATGGAAACCAATTACGGTTTCCGAATTTAAGATCTTTCTGGGCCTCTCCCTCAACATGGGCATAACCAAAAAGAGTGAGTTGCGGTCATATTGGTCCACTGCTTCCATGTCCAGGGCACGATACGAGCAGATTTTGCGGTTCATGCACTTCAGCGACAATTAACTCTGTCGTCCTCGTGGAGACCCTGCATACGATCGGCTCTACAAAATTCGGCCCCTCATAAACCACTTCAACCAACGTTTTGCAGACTTGTTTACTCCCCATCAAGTTGTCTGCGTTGATGAGTCCCTGATTAAGTTTTCTGGTCGCTTTTCATTCAAACAATACGTTCCCAACAAGCGTTCCAGATACGGGGTCAAGGTGTATAAGCTCTGTGACAGGGCCACAGGCTATACACGTAGTTTTATGGTTTATGAGGGTAAAGATAGTCACGTAGAGCCGGAGAACTGCCCTGACTACATAGGAAGCACTGGCAAGATAGTGTGGGACATGGTGTCACCCTTATTCGGATAGGGGTACCATTTATATGTGGACAATTATTACACGAGCGTGCCACTGTTTAGTCACTTGTTTGATCAGCAGATTGGAGCATGTGGCACCGTGCGACCTAATCGCCGGGGCTTTCCCCAGCGGCTTGTAGAGTCTCGTCTTAGGCTGGGGGAGAGAGCCTGCTTGAGGAGTAATAATTTGCTCGCTACGAAGTTGGGCGAGCCAAATTCCTACGGCGACTGGTATTGTGGAGAAACCCCTCTGTGTCCACAAATATAACCAAAATATGGGAGGGGTGGACCTCAATGACCAGTTGTTGGCGCCATATCTAGTTGCCCGTAAGGCCAGACGCTGGTACAAAAAAGTGTCTGTTTATTTATTCCAATTGGCTATGCTGAATGCTTATGTGCTACACAAAGCTTCAGGACGGACTGGATCCTTCCTTAAATTCCAGGAGGATATCGTCAGAGCCCTTCTGTATCCAGACGGTGCTCCACCTCACCTTCCCCAACCAAATGCAGTAAGCCGGCTGCATGAGAGGCATTATTCTTATGTCCTCCCGAGTACCCCTACCCAAAGAGAATGTCGTGTCTGCAGAAAGCGTGGATATAGGCGTGACACCCGTCATTATTGTCCCCGCTGTCCTGACAATCCTGGTCTTTGCCTTGGTGAATGTTTTGAACGCTACCATGAACTAGTTGAGTATTAGCGTAGGGTACAGCATTGCACAGGCTAGGCACACGTTCACAGGGTCTCCCAAGATGCCATCGCATTTTGAGAGACCCAAACCACTGGAAACGTTACAACAGAAGTGTTAAAGTTATATAAAAAAGTGTTTAATAAAAAAAAAGTAAAAAAACAAAAAATAGTTGTCGTTTTATTGTTCTCTCTCTCTCTATTCTCTCTCTATTGTTCTGCTCCTTTGTACTGTATTCTATTCTGCAATGTTTTATTGTTAACCATTTTTTGTTTTCAGGTACGCCTTTCAGCTGTAGCATGGATTTATTTATCTTGACAGCAACAGCGTTTGCTCCCACGATACATAAAGCTGCGACTCCAGCACTGTCGGAGGTGATTTCACCACCACAGTTAAAAATTAGCATATATGCCGAAGCATGGGGGCATAAGGGGTGGAGGAGCGATTTGCTCCTACCTTTTGCGGGAGGATGCCCCCATGCTTCAGCATATATATATTTTAGGCACAGATTGTGTTAAATGTGTTATTTTTTGCTATTTTTTTATTTATTTTTTTGTATTTGCTTTGCAGGTATGGTAAGTCCTACTGTTATACTGTAATGTTACTTTGTTTTATTGTTAACCATCATTTGCTTAGCAGGTATGCCATTCTGCTGCAGCGCGGATTTATTTATCTTAACAGCAACAGCGTTTTGCTCCCACGATACATAAAACCGTGACTCCAGCACTGTCGGAGGTGATTTCACCACCACAGTTAAAAAAGAGCATATATGCCGAAGCATGGGGGCATAAGGGGTGGAGGAGCGATTTGCTTCTACCTTTTGCGGGAGGATGCCCCCATGCTTCGGCATATATAAATGGTGCATGTATGCCCACCATTAGAAGTGGGTGGATGAAGGGAGGTATTCTAATGGTGGGCATACCCACCGATCAATATTTTTTTTTCGTTCAGCCCACAGGCTGCATGAAAAAAAAATTACAATACATGCCCAACCAGTTCCAGCAACATACTGGTATGTTGCTGGACTTTGAGTGCTTATACCAGAATGATGCCTGCAGTTTTAGGTATCATCTTGGTATCGTTCTTTTCAGCCAGCGGTCGGCTTTTATGTAAAAGCAATCCTAGTGGCTAATTAGCCTCTAGACTACTTTTACAAGCAGTGGGAGGGAATGTCCCCCCCCCCCCCACCATCTTCCATGGTTTTCTCAGGCACTCCTGTCCCAACAGGGAACCTGAGAATGCAGCCGGTGGTTCCGCCAGCTGACCATAGAGCTGATCAGAGACCAGAATGGCTCCAATCATCTCTATGGCCTAAGAAACCGGAAGCTACGAGCATTTCATGACTTAGATTTTGCGGGATGTAAACAGCGCCATTGGTAAATTGGGAAAGCATTTTATCACACCGATCTTGGTGTGGTCAGATGCTTTGAGGACAGAGGAGAGATCTAGGGTCTGATAGACCCTCATTTTTTCAAAAAAGAGTACCTGTCACTACCTATTGCAATCATAGGGGATATTTACATTCCCTGAAATAACAATAAAAATGATAAAAAAATATATATAAATTAAAGGAACAGTTTAAAAATAAAATTAAAAAGCAAAATAAATAATAATAAAAAAAAACAAAAAAAAAAACAAACACCCCTGTCCCCCCTGCTAAGGCGCAACGTCGAACGCAAGCGTCGGTCTAGTGTCATATGTAAACAGCAATTGCACCATGCAGGTCAGATCGAGGGTACTAATTTTAGCAGTAGACCTCCTCCGTAAATCTAAAGTGGTCACCTGTAAAGGCATTTAAAGGCTTTTAAAAATGTATGTAGTTTGTCGCCACTGCATGTTTCTGCGCAATTTTAAAGCATGTCGTGTTTGGTATCCATGTACTCGGCCTAAGATCATATTTTTTATTTCATCAAACATTTGGGCAATATAGTGATTTCCTGAAAGGCTCCATGGCAGCATACGTGTGGGTAGCCCCGCCTCCACGATTACCCAATAGGACCCAACTCCCATAAATCTTTGCTCCCGGCTACTATCAGTGTTCCTTTTTTGTCCTCCCCAGTAGGACCGGATGGTTTCTTTCCTGGAAACAAAACTTCACGACGATCGATTGGCTGATTGACTGAGAATTTTTCCTCCGATAGGTCCTGACTGTTAAGCAGGGTATGGAGTGTATTTGCAGAGTAGCGCTGAAGAAAGGATTTCCTACCTGAGTGCGCACGGTCTGTGTCCTGTTGCTATGGGTGACCATTATCTGCTTGGAGGTACGGCGTGTGTGTTCCAGTCCGTTCGGCCAGGTGATCGTTGGTGGAGTGGTGAGCCTTTTGTCCATCCATGGCAGCATTGTATTTGTGTGTTTTTCTCTTGTTTGTCTAGCGGTCTCCTCCATGCCGTTTGCGTTCGCTTGCGCGTTCCAGCAAACCTCTCTCCTACTTCCGGGTTATGCAGGCGTTCTGCGCATGTGCGAACCCGGTATGAGACCGAGGCTTGGTTCCCGCGCATGCGTGCGAGCGCCTCGCGTCTGACGTTGGCGATGACGTCACGGGCGCCAAATTTAAAAGGCTTTGGAAGCTGTCAGAACCCTGGGAATGTTTACAGTGGTCGCAGCGACTTCCCGGGGCTGTCAGTGCGGCGGTTTAAGGTAAGAGCATGTCCCTTAGGCTGGGGAAATGCTTTTAAAAAAAAAAAAAAAATGTATTTTTATTTTTCTCTTTTGGTTGCAGTGTTTCTTAAACTGTGGGTTTATTTTGAATATGGACACCTTACTGCCTCCTAGTGGCCAGCCCGCTCATGTTAGGTAGGTCTTTAGTATTCATGTCTTTTATATAATGGAGAGAGTTTTTGGCATAGGTAGGATTGACTGTGTATCTTTTTCTCTCTCTGTCTGTTTTATCCTTACAGCCCTTCTGGGTCTGATCCACAGCCTAACACCTCTAGACGCAGTGGATCATCAAGATCACACCGCCATAAATCCTCCTCAAGATCTAGCCAGCATAGGTCAAGGTCTGAACAGCGTGATAAGAATTATTCTCACCCCCCTGCTGCTCACTCCAGCAAGCATACGGAAAAATCATGCTGGGGGTGCAGGATGCCTGTTCCATCAGACAAATCCTTATGCGATCATTGCTTCTCCAAAGCTGCAGATGAGAGGGATGGTGCAGCGTTTGGAGTCTTTAGTAAGACGGGTTGTGAAGGAGTCCTTGCAGGAGAGGGACGCTCTACAGCTGTGTGAATCCCCGTCAGAATTATTGGCTCCTCCACCTGGAGAGAACCTATTGCAGGAGACATGGGAATCCTCTCAGCCAAGCCGCCTATCTGCTCCCATCTCAGACAGTGAATCTGACTGTGAGGATCCTGGTTTAGGATTTGACTATGGACTGGTGCCTTCATTGGTCAAAGCAGTGAGAGAAGCTCTGAAGTGGGAAGACCCTGTTACTTCCCCACCAAAGCAGAGAAAGTTCTTTAAACAGCTCAATAAGGAGCGACAATTTTTTCCTTTCCTTTCAGAGTTGGGTGACATTATTACTGAGGAATGGGGCAAGATGGATAAAAAGGGTTCCATGCAGTCAAAAATCCTGAAGTTATACCCTTTTAAAGAAGAGGATGTGAAGCACCTGGAGTCAGCACCACTGGTGGATGCAGCGCTCAAGCGTTTGGTGAGATATGTAACCCTACCCTTAGAGGATACGGTATCTTTTAAAGATCCTTTGGAAAGGCGGATCGATTCAGACCTTAAAAGGATATACCTGACTTCTGGGATGGCTTGCAAACCAGTGCTTGCAATGGCAGCGGTATCCAAGGCCATAGAATCCTGGGCTGATTCTGTAGAAGAATTCCTGAGGGGTATTTCTATTGAAACAGCAAAAGACTCCCCTATTCAATAAATCAGGTTGGCGTCTGCCTTTTTGGGGGAGGCATCTATTGATGTTATCCGCCTGATATCTCGGGATATGTTAGCAGCAGTCTCAGCTCGCCGTGCGTTATGGCTCCGTCCATGGCTGGCGGATCCAGCATCCAAACAGGCCTGGTGCCGTATTCCTTTTGAGGGGTCATCTTTGTTTGGTAACAAGCTGGATACTGCCATATCCCGGGCTACAGGTGGGAAATCTGGGTTTCTTCCCCAGGACAGACGTCTTCAACATCAAAGGCGTCCATTTCCTAGAAGACAAGGCCCTGATCGTGCCAGGGAGGCGCGGAGCTATAGACCTGGTCGAGAATTCTCAAGGTCATGGAGATCCAGGCAATCTTCTTTCAAAAATACCTCAAAAGGGGGTTCGTCCGGCAAGCAGGATTCCGCGAAATCCTTTTGAAATTGGGCCCGCTCAAACTTGTCAGGTGGGGGCTCGTCTTCTCCACTTCGGGCATGTTTTGGCGGCCTCAATTCAGGATTTTTGGACAGTGAAAACAGTTTCCTCAGGTCACAAGTGGGGTTTTATCAGCACCCCAAGGCTAAGATTTATTCCCACAAATCTTCCAGAATCAAAAGAGAAGAAACAAGTCCTATTGACCTACGTGAACTCTTTACTGGATCAAGGCGCAGCCATTCCCGTTCCAGAAGAAGAACGTGGAGAGGGCATGTATTCCCCTTTGTTTCTGGTTCAAAAGAAAAACGGCACATGGAGGCCGGTAATAGATTTGACCCATCTCAATTCCTTCATTCGCAAAGAGAAGTTCAAGATGGAATCTCTGCTTACCATCCAACAGTCAGTGTATCTGGGGGACTGGATGATATCAGTCGACTTGAAGGACGGTTACTTCCATGTTCCCGTGGCAAAGGAGTTTCAACAATACCTCCGCTTTGCAGTAGGCAATCAACATCTTCAATTTATATGTCTTCCCTTTGGGTTAACAACGTCCCCACGGGTCTTCTCCAAAGTTCTTTTGGCAGTTGTGGCCTTTCTCAGAGTCAAAGGTGTTCGTCTCCACCACTATCTCGACGACCTTCTTCTGCTATCCCAGAACAAAGATCAGCTCTTGGAGCACAAAGACTTAGTCATCTCCACTCTACAGGAGTTCGGGTGGCTTCTGAACTTAGAGAAGAGTCACCTAGATCCAACTCAGTCTCTTGTTTTCCTAGGGGCGCAGTTCAACACAGTGGAAGGTTCTATCGCCCTTCCAGAAGAGAAGGTTGGAGTCATACGAGACAGGATTCATGCAGCCCTTGCAGCATCCCATCTCTCGGCTCTCCATTGTCTGAGGGTGATTGGCACAATGTCAGCCACCATTCCCATGGTAAAGTGGGCCCAGTGGCACACTCGTCCCTTTCAGAAGGGGTTTCTACAACAGTGGGACTTATCCAGCCAGACACAGCGCATATTCCTCACTCCAGCCATGAGGACGTCTCTTCTTTGGTGGCTGCAGGGGAAGAACCTGCGCAACCACCATTCGATCATTCCCATCTCATGGGTCACGGTAACTTCAGATGCCAGCAACCGAGGATGGGGTGCTCACTGTCTTTCGGAGGTCGCTCAGGGCAGGTGGACATTTCCATCACAAAGAGTCGTCTCCAATGTTCTGGAGCTAAGAGCGGCCTTCCAGGCGCTTCGGTCATTCCACCATCTGATAGCGAATGCCTCGGTCATGCTAAGGTTGGACAAAACAACCGCGGTGGCTTACGTAAAGAAGCAAGGGGGAACTCGCAGCTGGTCCCTGTTACAGGAGATGGAGCCAATAATGAATTGGGCTCAGAAGAATTTGTCCAACCTTTCTGCAGTCTACATCCCAGGGGTGCAGAATGTTCAGGCGGATTTCCTATCGCGTGTCGAGTTGGACAACAACGAGTGGTCCCTACACGGGGAAGTATTCGATTGGCTCCTGACCTTAGGATTGTCCCTGGAAGTCGACTTGTTCGCTTCCCCGTGCAATCGGAAGCTCCCGAAATATTACTCAAGGTTCAGGGATCCTCAGGCATATGGGATAGATGCCCTCACAGAACATTGGAAGTTTCAGACAGCTTACGCCTTCCCTCCAGTGCCGGTGATCCTGCAATTCCTTCGGAGACTCAGGACAGAGAGGGTGGAGATTCTCGCAGTGATTCCTTTCTGGCCCAACAGACCTTGGTTCCCTCTACTGCTGCTCCTCAGTTATCAAGAGCCAGTTCCCCTGCCTCTCAGGTCAGATTTGCTATCTCAAGGCACAAGGTTACACCCATGCCCATCATGTCTGAACCTCAAGGTATGGTTTTTGAGAGGGAAAGGCTAGAAGCTCTTGGTTGTCCGGAAGAGGTCATTCCAACCCTTCTCAATTCCAGACGCGGGAGTACTAATAGGGTATATGAGCGCATATGGTCCAAGTTTTCAGCCCATATGTCCTCCAGAGAAAATTCTTGCAGTTCTCCAACAATACAACACATACTAAGCTTTCTCCAAACAGGCCTTGATTTTCCTCTAGCTATCAGTTCATTGAGAGTCCAAGTGTCGGCTATTTCAGCCTTTACGGGTATTTCCTGGGCAAACCATGCACTGGTACGTCAATTCTTCAAGGGAGCTTCCAGGCTCAGACCCCAAAGAAAACCAAGGTTTCCTAAATGGGACCTCCCTTTAGTGCTGGATTTTCTCTCAAACCTTGGAAAGGATTCTACGGAGCCTCTGTCCATAAGGGATCTCACTCTCAAGACCATCTTCTTGGTAGCTATAACCTCAGCCAAGAGAGTTTCTGAGATTAGGAATCTAGGTTCGGAGGAACCTTTTCTGACTTTCTTTCCAGATAGGGCAGTATTGATTCCCATGTTGGGATCGCATCCCAAAGTAACCTCGGTCTTCCATGAGAATCAGGAAATTGTGCTTCCCACTTTCAAAAACTCAGAGAGTCAGGATGTTCATCCTCTGGACGTAGGACACGTGCTTAAACAATATTTGGAAGTCACAGCTCCTTTTAGACAAACAAAATTTCTTTTTGTTCTCCCTCATGGCAAGAATAAAGGATTGCGAGCTTCGGCTAGATCTATCTCTACCTGGATCGTTCAGATCATTCAGAGGGCATACAGAGCAAAGGGCTTGGCTCCTCCTGAGGCATTAACGGCTCATTCAACATGGAGTATTTCAACATCGTGGGCAGCTTCTCGCCATGTGGCGCCTGAAGTTATTTGTAGAGCAGCCTCTTGGTCTTCTATTAATACCTTTGTTTCTCATTACTGTGTAGAGCCAGCGGCTCTGTCTTCTGTTAATTTTGGTTTGCAAGTTCTGTCGGTTGACAATGCAAAATAAACTTTTGTTCTTTGCTCGACATTTTGCCCACCCGGGTGTGTTTGGCGAGTTATTTCCCACACGTATGCTGCCATGGAGCCTTTCAGGAAAACGGAAAATTTATATCAAATACTTACCGTAATTTTCCTTTCCTGATAGGCTCCATGGCAGCAGGAGTTCCCTCCCAAATGTCTGGAGTTGGCTAGTTACGGAACACTGATAGTAGCCGGGAGCAAAGATTTATGGGAGTTGGGTCCTATTGGGTAATCGTGGAGGCGGGGCTACCCACACGTATTCTGCCATGGAGCCTATCAGGAAAGGAAAATTACGGTAAGTATTTGATATAAATTTTCCGTTTTTTAGTGCATTAAAATTAAAAAAGTGTGTTTTTCCCCCAAAAAATGCGTTTGAAAAATCGCTGCGCAAATACCGTGTGAAAAAAAAATGAAACACCCACCATTTTAATCTGTAGGGTCTTTGCTTTAAAAAAAATACTTAATGTTTGGGGGTTCAAAGTAATTTTCTTGCAAAAAAAAAATATTTTTTCATGTAAACATAAAGTGTCAGGGCTTTTTCTTCAAGTGGTTAGAAGAGTGGGTGATGTGTGACATAAGCTTCTAAATGTTGTGCATAAAATGCCAGGACAGTTCAAAACCTCCCCAAATGACCCAATTTTAGAAAGTAGACACCCCAAGCTATTTGCTGAGAGGCATGTCGAGTCCATGGAATATTTTATATTTTGACAAAAGTTGCGCAAAAAAGACATTATTATTATTTTTTTATTTTTTTTTGAACAAAGTTGTCATTAAATGATATATTGCTCAAACATGCCATGGTTATATGTGAAATTACACCCCAAAATACATTATGTTGCTTCTCCTGAGTACGGAGATACCACAAGTGTGAGACCTTTTGGGAGCCTAACCGCGTACGGTACCCCAAAATCCAAGCACCACCTTCAGGCTTTCTAAGGGTGTAAATTTTTGATTTCATTCCTCACTGCCTATCACAGTTTCGGAGGCCATGGAATGCCCAGATAACACAAAATCCCCCCAAGTGACCCCATTTTGGAAAGGAGACACCCCAAGCTATTTGCTGAGAGGTATGGTGAGTATTTTGCAGACCTTCATTTTTGTCACAAAGTTTAGAAAATTTAAAAAAAGAAAAAATATACATTTTTCTTTTTTTTTTCTTCATTTTCAAAAACAAATGATAGCTGCAAAATACTCACCATGCCTCTCAGCAAATAGCTTGGGGTGTCTACTTTCCAAAATGGTGTCATTTGGGGGGGGGGGGGGTTTGTGCCATCTTGGCATTTTATGGCCTTCAAAACTGTAATAGGTAGTGAGGAGTGAAATCAAAAATTTACGCCCTTAGAAAGCCTGAAGGCGGTGCTTGGTTTTCGGGGCCCCGTACGCGGCTAGGCTCCCAAAAAGTCCCACACATGTGGTATCCCCGTACTCAGGAGAAGTAGCAGAATTTATTTTGGGGTGTAATTTCACATATGCCCATAGCATGTGTGAGCAATATATCATTTAGTGACAACTTTGTGAAAAATAAATAAAGTTTGTAATATTCCCGCAACTTGTGGCAAAATATAAAATATTCCATGGACTCAACATGCCTCTCAGCAAATAGCGTGGGCTGTCTACTTTCTAAAATGGGGTCATTTGTGGGGGTTTTGTGCCATCTTGTCATTTTATGGCCTTCAAAACTGTGATAGGCAGTGAGGAGTGAAATTACAAATGTATGCCCTTAGAAATCCTGAAGGCGGTGCTTGGCTTTCGGGGGCCCCGTTAGGCTTCCAAAAAGTCGACCACATGTGGTATCCCCGTACTCAGGAGAAGCAGCAGAATGTATTTTGGGGTACAATTCCACATATAACCATGGCATGTGTGAGCAATATATCATTTAGTGACAACTTTGTGTAAAAAAAAAAATAATAATTTTTTTTTTGTCATTATTCAATCGCTTGAGGCAAAAAAATAAAATATTCAATGGGCTCAACATGCCTCTTATCAATTTCCTTAGGGTATCTACTTTCCAAAATGGGGTCATTTGGGGGGGTTTTGTACTGCCCTGCCATTTTAGCACCTCAAGAAATGAGATAGGCAGTCATAAACTAAAAGCTGCGTAAATTCCAGAAAATTTACCTTAGTTTGTAGATGTGAAAACTTTTGCGCAAACCAATAAATATACAGTTATTGACTTTTTTTTTACCAAAGACATGTGGCTGAATAAATTATGGCCTAAATGTATGACTAAAATTGAGTTTATTGGATTTTTCTAATAACAAAAAGTTGAAAATATCATTTTTTTTCAAAATTTACGGTCTTTTTACATTTATATCGCAAAAAATTAAATCGCAGAGTCAGTCAAATACCTTTAAAGCTCTATTTGTGGGAAAAAAAGGACGCAAATTTTGTTTGGGTACAACATTGCATGACCGCTCAATTACCAGTTAAGGCAGCGCAGTGCCAAATTGTAAAAAGACCTCTGGTCATTGACCAGCAAAATGGTCCGGTCTGAAAGTGGTTAAAGCCAAGCATGACCTCCCTAGTACTGCCCTATTTGGGTACCTTCAGATACGGCATTATGCCCTTAATATTGCCCCGACACTACAGTTCTCCATGCTTTCCCCATTTGAGAGAGTAGTCCTTTCAGCTCCCTCACAGATAAATATCTACAAAGTTTTAAACTCTGAGGTCAGACCTAACGACAGACTCTCCCTCAGGAAACTTAGCTACATACGCAAGTGGGAAGAAAACCTTGGGGAGGAACTCTCCCCTGCACAAGGGAGGTGTAGGGGAGAGTATGGTCCTGTGCGGCCAAAAGTTCTAGGTGTCTTCATGAGGTTCTGAGGTGTCTTCATGACCGTGGCACACTGTTCCACCATATCTACTGGAGTTGCCCAGCTCTCCAGTCCTACTGGAGCTTGGTGCAGGGCCTTCTCCATCAGCTGTTGGAGGTGGATGTCCCCCTTTCCCCTAAGCTATTCCTACTGGGTCTTCTCCCTCCCATTCTCTCTGGACTAGCAAAAAGGCTTGCCACACATATTCTCACGGCAGCAAGGTGTTTAGTAGCATTACAGAAGAATCGACAACCCCCAACTCTCTCAAATCTGTACACCAGAATTAAAGATGTGGAGCTCATGGAGTCTATATGGGCCCAACTAGAAGACCGAATGGCCAGACACACAGCAATATGGGAGAGTTGGTATCTCTGGGTGGAACCCCCTTGACTGCTGGGGCACCCCCCCTCTGCGCCCGGGGTCTTCGTCTGCATAAGATCCACGGGTGGTGAGTCTAGATGGTTGGAATTACTCTCTACTACACGTTCCCTCCTCTTTCTTTCCTTTCTTTACTATCCCCCTTCCTTAAATACAGTCCATGCATTTACAGAAACATTTTCTTCCTCGTGGTATGTTTAACTAATGATTGGGACCTGCATATAGGTCTATAGGAACTACCACTGTGTTGGACACACGCTTTCTTAGCCCCTGGAGATTCCAACAACCAAATCCAACAGATTTTGTCTGACGAATCTTGTCCGAAACTGTTGCAGTTTCGGTCGGACGAAGTTGTCGGAAAATCCAATCGTTCAGAACGTGATGACGTTATTTCGTTACGACGGGACTACGTTCAGGCTAGTAGCCAATAGCTTTGGTGTAGGAATTTGATCTGAGCATGCGTGGCACTTTGTCCGATCGGAATTCTCTACACATGATCGGAGTATGTCCGATCGGACCAGTTTGACGGAAAATATTTCCAGCAAGTTGGAAAATTTGGTCCGACGGAAACAGTCTGATGCATACCACACACAGTCGGATTATCCGACAAAACGGTCCGATAGGACACATTCCGACGGATTCTCCGACCGTGTGTACAAGGGCTTAGAGTTGAGCCTCAACCCTGGTGGGTCAACCAGCAAGGCCTTACGCTTGATAATTGCAGGATGCATCTACATTACCTACGGAAGTCTGCTGATGCTTTCTTTCTTCCCTCCCCTCTCCCCTGCTGTGTTGGTTTTACCCCACTACCCCCCCCCCTCCCTTGTTTTTGTGCTCTGTATTTTTGCATTGTAATAAGTAAACCTTATTAAAAATTATCAATTTTAAAAAAAATATTACATTTTATTTATGGAATATATTCATTTGTCCAATTACATTTGAGCCCCTGAAAATAGGGAGACCGTGTATAAAAATAACTGCAGTAACTCAAATTTGTACTTGATATTTATGTTCAACCCCTTGAAATAAAACTGAAATCTGTACTTCAAATGAATTTGAATTGTTTTGTTTTGATTTTATTCTGGTGGCATACAGAGCCAAAAGTATGAAAATTGTGCCTGTTTCCATAAATATATGGAACTAACTGTAGTTCCAATAAAGAAATTGGAAGGTTGGGACTTTATATAAAGCACATAGTTGCAAATGAGTGAATATGGTGAATATAACAAGATGTTTATTAGTTCATATACATGACATACAAACACATTCTTAATGTCAGGTTCTGAAAGAGTTAAACAAGATAATAACATGGGTATCAATTAATATTGCAAGGTTAAGGTTCCACAATTCACCAAAATGAATATCAGTATGCATATACAGTATAAATATTACATGTTAATGCCTGCATTACCTCAATGATCCCTGTCATGATTGGTAGGGGTTTGTGCTAGATAACATAAATTCAGATAAGCGCATAATAATAACACGGCTTATGCTAGCTCTATGCATTTTGTGTCTTTGACCCATTCTTTAGGAGCAAGCACGTGATGTATCTGAAATTAAAAATAAGTTGTCTAAATGATCTAACATGTATCAATAAATAAGGGGGTGGGACAACCCCCCCGCCCCCCAGATGGATTCTTGTAAGTTACCAAACTTACAAGAATCCATGCACAAATGGTGCAGTGCTGAAGACCATCATCCATCTGGAGACATCATGACCAGGAGCTGTGGTGGCAAGCCTGGTGATAGCAGCCCACACCGACAACATTTAAGGTGGGCATAGGCACACAGGGCACTTCTGGTGTGTGATGGAAATGATGAGTGAGCCAACCAAGTGTAACTTCTGTGAAAAATGTTTAATGAAATTTTATATATATATATATATATATATATATATATATATATATATATATATATATGCCATGGTTGGCAGAAACCCGTGCTCATAATGAAAGTGATGGGTGCAAGAGTGAGGGCTAACTACAAATAGGGCTGGAAAAAAATGATAAAAGTCAATAAGGGGGAAGGGAGAGAGAGACCACCAACCACCAAGGAGACAATTGTAGGATAATACAGACAGATGAGCGAAGATGTCTCGTGTGATTTCAATAATACCTGAAACTGGGAAGAGAGAGGAGGACCGTGATACACTGTGTGTGTGAAGGAGACACCACCACAGAGCAAACCCCCAACATCGTGCACATATGCAAGTTGAGAGGGAGGCGCAATCCCCTAGGCGATGAATCGCCCGGCAAATGGCACCATGGCACCCTCTCATGACACTCACGGAGATGGAGAAACTCCCACCGGCTTACCAGTGCCATGAGGATGCTGAACATTCAGCATGTATGACATGGCATCAATGCGCAGTGACGGTGCAACTGCCCCCCAAAGGCGTCATAAGAGGCGGGGGAGGGAAGGAGGCCCTCAGTGTGCATCGCAGCTTCAGGACCAGATGAGAACAGATGGCCCAACATCACCAACTCATACACCACCAATGCCATGGCTTCATATAAAGTCCCACAAACCCCTATCTCCTTTGTTTAGTACCTAACTTTTCTCTTTTCTTGCAAGGTACTGAATAATTTACTCTGACCTTAGCTAAACTTTACACCGGCCATAAACTGTCCAATCTGTTCACAGCCCTTGACACTACATAGCTAGTTTCATAAGCAACTAGCTTTGACTCGGCTTCTCCTGCTGCCCTCTTTCATGGTGGTCTCCATTGGACTCACTCCCCCAGACCCAACAGACAGAAAGGAGGTGGAGTTGGCTTCCTTCTATCCCCACAATGCACCTTCCAAGTCCTTCCTGTCCCTCCCTCTCTATCCCTCTCTTCTTTCGAGATGCACTGTATTAGTCTGTTTTCTCTAATTTCTCTGAGGATTGCAGCAATTTATCGGCCCCCTGAACCGGTGGACACATACTTACTCTCATTCCAATGGTAATACCCTTGACTTTGTATTCTCCCATCTCTGCAACCCTGGCAACCTCATCAACACCCCCTTTCCTCTCTCTGATCACAACCTGATTACTTTCACTGTATCATTGCCTCCAACCACCCATCCCTCCAAGCAGCAAACAATTACTTGTAGAAACCTTCGCCACTTTAACCCTTCTCTTATCTATTCTGCTACTGACCACCTATATGACATAATCTCTCCCCTGTCCTGTCCTGACCTTGCCACCTCTGTCTACAAAAGTTCACTCTCATCCTCACTAGATGCACTTGCTCCTCTAACCACACGCAGTATCAGGCCCCGACCATTACAACCCTGGCAAACTGACAACACTAGAAATCTCAAGAGACGTTGCCATGCTCTTGAACGACTGTGGCATAAAACCAAATGCCTGCCTGACTTCACCCTATATAAATCTGCCCTTCTAAATACAATATAATTAAATACAATTCCTGTCTCCATGCTGCCAAACAAGCCTACTTTGTCTCTCTTATTAATTCCCTTCATCCAGTCCCCGTCAGCTCTTCTCAACTCTGCTTCGTCCCCCACCCCTAACTCACTCACTGGCCAAGAGATTGCCAATCACTTCAAAGACAAGATTGATGAAATTCGTGAGGACACCTCCACTGTGCGTACATCTTCCCCACCCAACATGCCTTGCCTAACAGCACATTCAACACTGTGCTCTTTTGAATTGGCTACTACTGAAGAGGTTACAAAACTTTTCTCAGATGCCCACCTAACCAATTGTCCATTGGATCCTGTTCCCTCACAACTACTACGGTCACCCTCTTCTTCTATCCTATGCTCCCTCACTCACATCTTCAATCTCTCCTTCTCTAGTGGCACCTTCCCCTCCCCTCAAAAACATGTGCAGATTACTCCCATACTTAAAAAGCCCTCACTGTACCCTACCAACCTGAACAACTTAAGACCCATCTCATTGCTCCCATTCACCTCTCAACTTCTAGAACACTACAATCATCTTACCTTCTTGACCCCTTACAGTCTGGCTTTTGCTCGCAGCACTCCACGGAAACTGCCTTACTAAAACTCACTAACGATTTAATAACTGCTAAAACCAACAGCCAGTACTCCATATTTTTCCTATTTGACCTCTCTGCGGCCTTTGATACTATTGACGACCCGCTCGTTCTCAAAAAACTACATTCCGATGGCCTCCGAGATTCTGCTCTATCCTGGTTCTCTGCCTATTTATCACAGTGCTCCTTCAGTGTCACCTACAACTCTTTCTCCTCCTCTCCATTGCCCCTTTCTGTGGGGGTCCCCCAAGGCTCTGTTCTTGGACCCCTTCTCTTCTCTATCTATACCTTCTCCCTTGGTCACTTGATAACAGCCCACGGCTTCCAATACCACTTATAAGCTGATGACACCCAAATCTATCTGTCTACTCCTCACCTCAATCCTTCAGTCTCCTCTCGCATTACTAACTTACTAACTTACATATCAGCATGGATGTCACACCACTTCCTTAAAGGGGTTGTAAAGGTAATGTTTTTTCACCTTAATGCATTCTATGCATTAAGGTGAAAAAACATCTGACACTGCCTGCGCCCCCAGCCCCCCGTTTTACTTACCTCACCCCTCGAAAATCCCGCGCTCACCCCCGCCGTCCTCTTCACCGTTCAGCCTGGCCGCTGATTGGCTGGAGTGGATGGATGGAAAGTAGCGCAGCCATTGGCTCGAGCTGCTGTCAATCACATCCACTGAGGTGGAGCGCCGGGGGGGGCGGGCCGTGTGATACAGCGAGCGGCTATAGCCGCCGGCTGTATCACGGGAGCGCGCCCGCAGGTGCTTCTCACCATGTGAGGGAGCTCACATGAATGTGAGAAGTACCTGTGGGAGGAAGCCGAGACAGCCGCCGAGGGACCCCTGAAGAGCAGGTTCGGGGCCACTCTGTGCAAAACGAGCTGCACAGTGGAGGTAAGTATAACATGTTTGTTATTTAAAAAAAAAAAAAAACTTTACAGTCCCTTTAAACTAAATCTCTCTAAAACTGAGCTATTAATATTTCCCCCCGCCCTTTTCCATCAAAATCAACAATGCAACCATCAGTCCCTTCCCTCACGCCAGGGTACTAATTGTAATCCTAGAATCTGACTTGTTTTTTCAAACTCAAGGAGGTTTTGGTTGCGGGCTTATGATTTGGGTGTAAGATAAGAAGCTCTGTCTTTGATTGGTTCAGCTGGAGGGAGTTGGTGGTCATCCAGTCCTCTATTGATTTGAAGCAGTTTTCAAGTTGTTGTTGGTGATCTTTTTTTCCATTGATCCGGAAATAAAGTTGCGTGTCGTCAGCGTAAGAGTGGAAGCAGAGATCTGAGCATCTGATGATTTGAAGGAGTGGGCGAATGTAAATGTTGAAGAGAACGGGTGACAACGGAGAGCCTTGAGGGACTCCGCAGGTGACTGCCCGAGTTTCGGAGAGGAATTTTCCTAGTTTCACTGTCTGTGACCGATTTCCTAGGAAGGACGCGAACCATTGGAGATCTATGTCTTGGACTCCGGCTACTTCTGTGAGGCGGACGAGTAGAGTATTGTGATCTACTGTATCAAACGCTGCACTTAGGTCTAGCAGTACGAGGAGACACGGCTCTCCGTCATCTGCTGCTTCGAGGGCGTCATCCCAAATCTTGAGGAGAGCTGTTTCTGTTCCATGACCCGGGCGGAAGCCTGATTGCAGCGGGTCCAGGAGTTTGTGAGTATCCAGGTGAAGTTGTAGCTGATGTACTACAGCTTTCTCCATGATCTTAGAAATGGTGTTGAGGCTTGTAATTGGCCTACGGTTGTTTGAATCCTGAGGGTCCAGGTTTGGTTTCTTGAGTAGAGGTTTGACGATGCCTTGTTTGAGGATGCTGGGAACAATCCCTTCGTGGAATGATCGGTTTATGAGGTGGGTTATGGTTGGAGCCACGATGTCGGAGCATTCTTTCAGTAGTTTTGTGGGGATGATGTCAATAGGTGAGGTACTGTCACGCAGTTTATTAACGATGTTTTTTGCGGTGTCTACGGTAATTGGGGATAGTGAAAATTTTGGCGGTTGCGGTATGTTGGTGCAGACATCCGCTTTATGTATTTGCTGGCTGAGGTTGGATGTTTTCTTCTGATAAATTGTTTCCCTGATGGTTTTGACTTTATCGATGAAAAAATCGGACAGTTTGTCACAGTAATCCTGGGATTCGCTTTCTGGGGGTTCTAGGCACGCCGGATTCATTGATTGATTAACCAGTTTAAACAGTTCCCGTGGTTGGTTTGCGGCCGTTGAGATTGTATATGAGAAGTGGTCCTTTTTGGCTTTGAAGATTGCTTTCCGATAATTCTCTGTGAGACCTTTGTAGTTAAATAGGTTTTCCTCGTGGGATTTCTTCTCCATGTTTTTTCCGCTCTTCTGCGTTCTTGCTTTAGTACGGAGAGGGAGCTATTAAACCATCCAGCATTTTTCTTCCTGATGAGTGCCCTGCATTTTGGTGCTACCGAGTCTGCTGATTGCAGTAATGCCTTGTTCAGGGAGTTGAGTGTTTCTTCCGTAGAGTGGTTTAAGGTTATTGTAGATATCTTTTTGGACAGAGTGGTTTTGAAGGCTTCGGAGTACAGTTTTTTATGCGATCTGGTCCAGTGCGTTGTTACAGGTTTCCGTTTGGCGTTGGTGATGTTGGTAGCGATTTTGAATTTGATGGCGTGGTGATCCATCCATGGCAGAGTTATGTTGTCGAGTATGTTGACGTCGATGTTCTGTTTGAAAATGAGGTCCAGGGTGTGTCCTGACCCATGCGTGGGAGTCTTTATCAGTTGCTGTAGACCCAGTTCTTCTAGTTGATTGATGCAGGCAGTCACGATGGGGCCTTTAGGCTCGTTTGCCCAAAGGTTGAAATCTCAGAGTGCCAGGAAATTTTTTAATTTTAGGGTGTGCATTGCAAAGGATTCCGTGAGGGGTGAAAGAAGATTGGACTTTGGTCCCGGTGGTCTGTAGCACAGTAGAATATGAGTGGTGTCATGGGGTGTTGGTTGAAGATGTAGCGTCAGGGTTTCCATAAAAGGAACTGGGTTCTGAGATGATGGTTTAGTGAGATCCAGGTGACCTTTAAAGATCACTGCTAGGCCTCCTCCTTTTTTCCCTATCCGGTGTTCGGTTAGGATCCTGTAGTTTTCCGGCACCAATTCGGTGAGGATGGTGTTGCAGTCAGAGGTTAACCAGCTTTCGGTGATGAAGAGGCAGTCTACATTGTTCTCGATGATGAAGTCGTGTACTTCCAGTCTATGTTTGACTGCAGACCTGGCGTTAATCAAGGCGCAATCTAATTGTAGTGGTCGAGTAGATGTCTTCCTGTGGTTGGGAGCTGCTTGTCGTCCGGTTTTTAATAGTTGTTCTCTTTGAAGTATTTTTTGTATGGAAGATGGCAATGTGGTGTTGATGTTCCTTAGTCTGTGCAGAACTTCAGCTGAGTATTTGAAGTAGCACATGGTTTGTGGATGCTGTTGCTGGTACTATGGGCCTAAGATGATGATCCTGATCAGGGTATTGATCCTGAGGTGGGGCTAGGTATCAGACTTGCCGCCGTGCTTGAGGCTATTAGCGCGCAAGTTGATCAGGGGATGCCTATATGGATGCGGAAGGAGTTGTTGTATTCGGTTGCTGGCTGTTCCAGCTACCTTTACTTAAGGTGGAGGTCTCCGCTCAGAAAAGAAGTCTGGCTGTGATCTGGAATAGTCGTCCTAGGATAGCGTAAAAAATGGAAAGGAGGCCGGAGGTAGGGGTATGCTAACCTATGGCTGTTCCAGAGGAAGGTGAAAAACCCCCTGACAGTAGCAGCCAAACGCACCAGTGGGGCAAAAATTCCTTCCTGACCCCCGTAGGCGGTCGGACGGAGTCCCTGGAACAATCACTGGGGGGGGGGGGGGAGTGGAGGTGCGAGCTTAGCTGGCTGCGGTTGTCCCCTTTAAACACTCTGGTTCCGGTGAATCTGGCTTGCTGTCAGCCTGACGTTTCTGGAAAGCTGTCTGGTTGCCCCTTGCAGTGGGATCTTTAAAATGGAGGGGAGGATGGAGGTAGGATAGAGGTTAGAGACTCCTGTCTTAACTCCTGTTTTCAACTCCTGGTTGTTAACTCTCCACTTTAGTTCAAAAAATCCACTTGTGTTCACAAAATCCACATGCAAGCCACAATCAGGGAGCAAGCTCCTGGAGGAGTTTGTATAACTACCTTTATACACCTGTGAACAATTAACCCCTCCCCTAATTTGGCAGGAAGAAAGAGGGGGGAAAAAAATGCTGTTTAAAAAGTGTCAGAAAAAAGGTCTTTTAAAAACTGCTAGCAAATGTATCAAATAAAGGAGGGGAGAAAATAAAACACCCCCAAAAACAACACTTGCAAGCAGAAGCAGTCAAGCAGAAGCAGTCAAAGCACAACTCCTGGTTGTTAACTCTCCACTTTAGTTCAAAAAATCCACTTGTGTTCACAAAATCCACATGCAAGCCACAATCAGGGAGCAAGCTCCTGGAGGAGTTTGTATAACTACCTTTATACACCTGTGAACAATTAACCCCTCCCCTAATTTGGCAGGAAGAAAGAGGGGGGAAAAAAATGCTGTTTAAAAAGTGTCAGAAAAAAGGTCTTTTAAAAACTGCTAGCAAATGTATCAAATAAAGGAGGGGAGAAAATAAAACACCCCCAAAAACAACACTTGCAAGCAGAAGCAGTCAAGCAGAAGCAGTCAAAGCACAACTCCTGGTTGTTAACTCTCCACTTTAGTTCAAAAAATCGACTTGTGTTCACAAAATCCACATGCAAGCCACAATCAGGGAGCAAGCTCTATAGTCTTACCCCTCTTCAGTCTATCACCTTACCAACCGCTCAGTGTCTGCCAACCTTCTCCATCAATCCCACTGGCTCCCAATCAACCAGCAAATTAACCCTTTCATGACTAAGCCTATTTTTGGCATTTGGTGTTTACAAGTTAAAATCCATATTTTTTGCTAGAAAATTACTTGGCACCCCCAAACATTATATATATTTTTTTAGCAGAGACTCTAGAGAATAAAACGGCAATTGTTGCAATATTTTATGTCACTCGGTATTTGCGCAGCGGTGTTTTAAATGCAAATGTTGGGAAAAGGGACACTTTCATGAATTGAAAAAAAATGAAACAGTATTATTAGCCCAATTTTTTTGCATAATGTGAAAGATAATGTTACGCCGAGTAAATAGATACCAAACATGTCACACTTTATAATTGCACGCACTTGTGGAATGACGACAAAGTACAGTACCTAAAAATCTCAATAGGCGACGTTACCAGGTTAGCGTTACAGAGGAGGTCTAGTGCTAGAATTATTGCTCTCGCTCTGACGATCGCGGCGATACCTCACGTGTGATTTGAACACCGTTTACATATGCGAGCGCGACATCCGTATGCGTTTTCTTTGCTTCGCAAGCTCGCGGGATGGTGGGCGCTTTAAAAAAAATGTTTTATTTATTTTAAAATGAATAAATTGTTTAAAAAAAATTTTTTATCACTTTTATTGTTGTCACAAGGAATGTAAACACCCCATGTGACAGTAATAGGTGGTGACGGATACTCTTTATGGAGGGATCGGGGGGTCCCTCCTTTATACCTCAAAGTATTCAGATCGCCAAAAACTGCGATTCTGAATACTGTATATTTTTTTAAACCGGCACCATTGGCAGCCGAGTAAACGGGAAGTGACGTCATGATGTTGCTTCCGTGTTTACTATTAGGAGACTGAAATGATGCTGATTATGGCGTCATTCCAGTTCCTCCCCAGCAGCCGGAGGCATCGGAGCGTGAATCGGTGCTCCCTATTGAGCGGGAGCACCGGTAAAAGCAGCGGGAGGGGACGTCCCCCCGGCATAACAGCCGAGCGGCTTTTAGTCGCTTCGGTTGGTATGGCTGGATAGCCAATCGCCCGCTGTAAAAAACGGTACCGGGATGATGCCTGATTCCAATCATCCCAGTATAACCCCCAGACGCTGAGTACGCAGATCTGCGTACGCTCCGCGGGAAGGGGTTAAATTCTAAATACTAAGCACAACATACAAAGCCATTCACAACTCTGCCCCGAGCTACATCACCAATCTTGTCTTCAAATATCACCCAAATTGTCCTCTCCGCTCTTCTTAACTCGCTACCTCCACCTGTCCGGCTATCCCCTACTCTTGCTACCTTCAGGCAATCCCTGAAAACTCATCTCTTCAGGAAAGCCTATCACGTCTCTAACTAATCTTTTACCACTTCCATCAGTTCATTCCCCACAGTTACAACCTTTTGTACCACCTGCCCCACCCTATTAGATTTTAAGCTCTTCTAAGCAGGGCCCTCTTAATCCTCTTGTATTTTATTGTATTATAACTGTATTGTCTCCCTTGTAAAGCGATGCGTAAACTGTTGGCGCCTGTATAATAAATAATAACCGCAATTGCACATTTTCTTTTGTGAATCAGCCTCCCCAACTCAACACATTATCTCCTATTGGTTTAAACGAGGCAATCAAACCTTTTTAGCATTATTTAAAGTAGGGTTGCAACAATACTGATACTAGTATCTTTGCTGATACGAAGCATTTGCATGATTACTTGTACTCATGCAACTGCTCTGATGCCTGGATACCTGGGCAGCCTCACAGATGATGGGTGTGGTGGTGGGAGAGGTACAAGCACCAATCTCCCTGTGTGGCTTTCAATAAAGTAGCTGACAGCCTCTTCTCCTCTCCCTCCCGTGGCTTTCAGCTGCTTTATTGAAAGCCATGCAGGGGGATCAGTGCCTGTAACTCCCTTCACCGCCACACTGATCACCCCCGACTGTTCCATGTCCTCTTCCAGCTCCCCTCTGTCCCAGATCTGTCAGAATGGAGAGCAGAGGAAGGAGCAGGTAAATATGACCATTTACCAACTCCTTCCTTTTCTTAATAAACAGAATCAGTGATCAGTGACTCTGTCCATTTGTATCTGAGCATTGTAAACTGTGTTACGATGCTTTAGTTTATGAATGGAGAGGAGCCACTGTCTCTTGTCCATTTATCTTTGATGCAGCTGAGGCTGCAGAGAAAGAGCCTGGGGAATCTGTGTCCCTTTCCTTGTCTCAAAGGGGAAATATCAGGGGTATGTTTAGACCCCTGATATCTCCCAAAAGGGCCCCAACAGGGCTGATAAAAAAGAATAATAAAAAAAAAGAAAGAATTGTAATAAATATTTAAAAGTAAAATTGTATAAAAAATGAAAGCATTGAAAAAAATATATAAATTGTAAAAAATAATAAAATAAATACATTGTAAAAAAATATTGTTAAAAAAGTGTACTTGACAAAAAGTAATGGTGCTTGTACTCGACCATAAAAAGTGGTATCGGTGCAACCCTAATCTAAAGTTCCACAGCCTGCTCCTTTTACATGTCTGAGAACCACAATGCCTTTGGTACATATCTAACACCTTTTATAGCTCATCTCATTCTCATGCTCACTTCTTCTCAGTAACTTACCCACACACCAGCTATTCATGCTTTTTCTTCTTAGCGCTAACTTTATGTAGCACATCTCTGTATCAGGCAACTTTCTCCAACAGCAATGTTTCAAGACCAGCTGTGGTATTGTACGTGTCCAGGTAAATTTTTATGTACTGTATGTATGTGTATGAATGCATGCATATGTATGTGTGTATACAGATATTTACCATACATGTCCAACACGACCCCCACCCCCATTTTCCCTACACCTATCATCACATTTTTTCCATCATGTTGTACATGTCATTCATTATTTTGCTTGCGGCACAATCATGTTTTGACCACAGCCATATATATCTTTTGTTCCATCTGGATCATTTACGTGTCTGGTTAATTTTTGTGCAATTGCTCACTCAACTAGTTTACTGAATTACACAGAAGTGTGTGAGCCAGACAGAGCAATATACATGTCTTCATGTTGGCACCATCCCACTAATTATTGCAAGGGGGGACTCCCCAAGCCATAGGCAAAAAATGGGACTTTGAATGTGCCAACAACAATAAGGAGGAAACAAAAAATCTAATATATAAAAGTCAAAATGTATTTTATCATATTAAAAAACACAGAGTGCCATCTGGTTAAAACCACATAATTCAGAACAGGTAAAAGACTTCGGCAGGCAGTGGCCAATGATTCAAGCACGTAAAATCAATGTGTTTCGCTGTATTTAGCTTCATCTGGATTCATGCTTGGAGATGGCAACTGAAAAAATAAAGAAAAAATTTGACACTACTAAGAAGACATTATATACACCAAAGATCATCTTGGATATTGATATATTCATACATATTTGTTCATTATAGTGACCAGGGAACACAGAGAAAAAACAAGAGGGAAGTGGTGAGGAAGCATTAAGGAAAACAAATGGCATCATGGGGGACATTTAAAAAAAAAAAAAGGAGGGGCCCCAGCCAGTCATTCCAATGTGTGTAACCATAACAAACACTTACCCATATAACTAGTGCTGACAAAAGATCAATAAACTCTAATATCGGGTGATCAGGTCCCCTTATTGGATAGAGATAGGCTTTGCAGTTAGAAAGGTTCCCTTAAAATTAACACCACAGAAAAGAAGATTTGACGGTATCACAGGTGTGGGTCGGAAAAGAAAATAATGATACCATAACTTAGGACAGTGCTACTACAGCAATTCACACCAATCCTTATATAATCCATCCATATTCACAGATTGGAAGCCAAAATGCTGGAAAACACAAGATGACAAATATTTCTAAAGACAGCGGGTTCCTTTTTTATTGATGCAGGGAAAAAGCAAGGGGTCATAAAACAAAGGTGCCTTACCAGTGTAGAAATAATCAGAGCAGCCCAAATCTTGGTTATATATAGCAAATGCTAAAGGGCTTTGAATGCATGGGAACATAAAGAATGATAACATACCAAAAAGCAGAAAGCTTAGAAGATGCATGTCTCCACAATAAGGAGGGAATCATAGCAGCATGCAGATAAATAGAAAATATCTCAGTCATTTGTGCATCGCAATGCTAAGGTGCCTAGGAAGCATAAATAAGTCCAATAACATACCAAATAGTGGATCAATGGCATAGACCAGGTCTGCCTCTCCAGTCTGTGAAGACTGAGGCATATGGGTCCACCTTATATACACATCTTTCCTCAGGGTAAATTGGCTGCAGCCCCCGTGCCCCGCCATTGAGGGGTACATGTGCCGAGACAGGGCACCCCGTCTCCCTGACACACACACTCTCCATCATCAGTGATGACATTACATCCTGTAAAGACACGGAGGAGTGGTGGACTCCATGTTAGAACGCCCTTGTTGAATGCAGTGAGGACGCCATCTTAGTACACCTTCAGATAGTAAGACCATCGGCCCCAATAAGCTTAGTCCGCAGGGAATATCCCTCATATACCAGTCCATCACCCCATGGAAAACACAACAAAATGACTTCTCAAATCCAGACAGCGATCACAAAAAAAAGAAAGAATTTTTAAAAGAATTTGTGGATGAGACTTCCAGAATGCCCTTTTAAAAAAATCCATTAAAGGTAGGATTTTTAGAAGCCATTATAGTACAGGTCGGGGTGGTGACCCCTGCATTGGATTACCATTGGGAACTTTTAAATGCAGAAACTGCAATTTTTGCAAATTTGTGGAAAAAATTTCAGCAATCACCCTACCGAATGGCAAATAGTGGAAGAGCATAGTGTCATGAAAAACGGTGGGGATTGTCTATTTACTCAGCTGTTCATGCAGTGCTTTCTATGTAGGAAAAACTAAAAGGAGATTCAGGGAGTGCATCCATGACCATGTCAATGATATGAAGGGGGCCGACCTCTTAAGTCCAGTAGTTAGACATTTTGCTGTGAAATATGAACCAGTTTAACCAGTTCCCTACTGCTGTATTGTAAAATGACGGCACCAGGAACTGTTCCTCCCTCCGGGCGGATGTCGTATGACGTCTTCTATAATTGGTTCAAATAGTATGGGGCGCTACCCACCCTGGGGAGATCCCAAATAATCAATTAAAATTGGAAAGAATAAAACTGGAATAAATAAATAACTCAATCTTCTGTATCTATCTTCTAAATAATAATAAATAAACAAATATAAAGCAGCGGTGCAAAATAGCAACAATGCAAAATAACCTGTAAACTTAGTGTAATATGCAATAGATGTGCAATAATCCTAATACTGATCTTTCAGTTTGAACCTTAAAGTGCATAAATATTCAATACATTTTCAGTGCATAAATATTCGATAAGTAAAGTGCAAACACAATATTAAAGTGCAGAAGTCATAAGATATTGTGCAAATATTCAAATTTGTGTATCCAACTCATAAATGTGCTGAATTTTCTTAAAGTGCAATCTGCGACAGGAAGAGAAAAAAAAAAGAGAAAAGAAAAATGTTCTGAATCCGGAATCCAAACTAAAATAAAGTCTTGATATTTTTCAAATACTGGAAAAAAAACACACAAAACTTCTTCATAAAAATTAATCTAGAGGTTTCTTTAAAGTGCCAAAACTCTGTGCAATAGATGTTCAAACAATGCCAATTCATGCATCCATTGTGATTTGTGCAGTCCGGGGTGCGCCCCACTGTTTCCCCTATCCTCTCACCTCAATTAACCCCTAGTTGTGCTGTATAATACTGGCCAATGCTCCCAATCGGCCGATCAATCTCCTATGATTGACCTCTCTAATAATCAATCCACAGCTGTAATCCGATCTTAACCAGTATCAACAGGACCCAATCCGGAGGTGAGATAAAGAAGGAATAAGGGGCTCCAATGTGTAGTAAATCAATAAATAAAATGTATTTACACACAATATCACTTACATTTGAAATCAGTAAAAAACGGGGGGTGTGGCTTGGATGGCTTCCGGAGCAGACATGTTCCCCGAAGCTCCTGGTTAAGCCTGCCTGCACAATCATCAATACCTGCCTCACAGTGCCACAGACCATGGGCAAATCCCTCAAGGACAGAGCAGCTGGCTCCTGGGGATAATCCACTAGAGCCTCCTCAGCTCTGCCGCTGCTCATCACTGAATATTTTAACCCCGAAGCTCCGGCGGGACTACACGCGGCCAAGATGGTGCCGGCGCCATCATCTTGTGCAGCAGCCCTCTCCTCCTCACCACCACAAGCGCCGCCGGGACACACAGCTACAGCTCTGAGGGGGACCTCAGTGTGACATATACCCCTACCTCCTCCGCTAGCCCCCTGACCGGACCCTCTGCTCCCGCTGATGGACACATGGTGGGGAGCCTGTCATAGCCGTTCCACCCCTGCCTAGTGGACTCCCCGCCATCTCCCTTGGCAAATGTGGACCAGTCAGCTTCTCTCTCCCCATCCTGGGACCCCTGCTCTCTGCCACAAAGGCCCCAGGCTACCAGAGACAAACCCCTCCTCTCCTTCCCCTCTTCAGAGGGATCACTCACAGGCTCCGGCTCATCTCCCTACCTCAAAGCCTCCAGGGGCCTTATTCGCCAGCTGCATGCTTGCAAGGACCCTCCAAAAACACCAATTACAAAGCCGGCACTCTCTTTTGATTGCCCCAGGGAGGCTACCCTCCGCCATCAACCCACCCGCCCCCTGCACAGGATTTATATGTCCAGGCTGCAATGGACTCTGATGCTGAACCCGAGGCGTGCTCATCCTGGCAAGATTATGTTCACTGCATGCCCACAAAGCAGGAATTCTGTATTCTCATCCAAGAAGTCCGCGAAACCTGCAGATCCGACATTAATATGCTGCGCACTGACCTCCATCAGCTATCTGCTAAAGTCACATCCTTAGAGGAAGAGGCATGCGATACTAAGCATGAACTCTCACAAATACACGAACGCCTGACAGTGCAGGCTTCCACCCTCAGGGACTTTCAATGCCATCTCGCGGACCTCGATAATAGAGGTAGACATAATAACATCAGGATTCGGGGTCTCCCAGAGGTGACTCAGGGCGAAGATTTACCCGCAACTCTGCAAGATATCTTCAACAATATATTGGGCTGCCCGGAACACATCAGAGTTAAATTGGACTGAGCCTATCCCCCCGTCCGTCTTCGCAGACAAGGGTACAGGCCACGAGATGTTATCTGTAGAGTGCATAACTACACCCTCAAAGAAGACATCATGAGAAAAGTACGCAACATGTGCACCATTGATTTTGATGGAGCCTCCATACAGCTCTTCCTGGACCTGTCCTGGTTTACCCTCTAGCAGTGACAGTCCCTACAACCCCTTCTCACCTCATTGAGAGAACACGACTTTTGGTACCACTGGGGCTTTCCCTTTAGCCTCACCGCAAAGCCAGACGGAAGGTCTACCACATTGCGATACCCTTAAGATCTCCAATCCTTCCGCAAAACATCCCACACAGGGCTGGGACCCTTTGCCGACCCCTCCGCCTCGTCCAGAACCCTGGATCCAGGTCCCGGGAAGGAAGCGCCCAAGTCCGCCCCCCCCTGCGGGCCCCCCTCCGCCAACCCCTCAGAGATAAACCTTTGCCTCTCCGAGAGCCCTCTTCATGCAAATGACTTAGCAACTGGCTCATCTCATGTCCCTATTCCAATAGGGCCCCTGAAAGTGTTCTGTTACCTCCCTCATCCAACTCCCTCAATCCAAATTTGGACTTCTCTAGCGAGACAACACACTATTGATCTTACTTGGTATCTGACTGGTGGTATGGGTGCTCATCGGGCACCCCTTAGCTGACAGATGCTCATTCCCCACTCATCCCCCCACCCCCTATCCATCCCCCCTCCCCCACCCCCTACCCTTCCCTCCCTATCAGACCACCCTTCCCTCCCTATTCCCCCATCTGGCCCTCCCTATTCCCCTACCCTACCCTTCTTACTCCCCCAGCCCTTCCTCCCTATTCCTACCCCCTCTCACCCTACCCCCTCCCTCCCATACCCCCATAACCCCCTTGGGTTAATGGTTATATTTGTTCATTAGTTTATTTTTTATGGGTTTAGCCCTGGTTGTGGGTATAGGTCACTCAAACTGATAAATGCAGGGGTTTTTTTCTTCGTACTTATATTTACAAATGCAGGCAGGCCTTGGAGCGGACCGCCTCTGTCCTGGGCCTTCCTCCCTCCCCCCCCGGGGGTTCTCTGGATGGCTCCCTACTATGGTCTCTCTGACTGGGACTTTTCTGCCCCCCCCCCCGATGGGGATCCCCAACCCGCCACCTTTTTTAGGTGGGTTATATTGTGCATGGTAACTGGATTCTGTTTTGTGCTGAGTCTAACGTTTTTATTTTTATGCTTCCTTTCCTCCTCTTCTGGCTTCTTTCTCCCTCTTCCCCATCTCATCTTTAACCTCTTGGATGCCTTCCACCTCTGGGGCTCGAGTTCCATCCACAGGGCCGCAACTCTCCAACCCATAATTGTACCGGGGATGCACCTAGTGACCTCTAGGATCGCCTGGACCCTGTCAAGCCTGTCGGGTAAGCTACCCCCTCCCCACCTAACACATCCACCATGATTGACATATTATCACTTAACGTGAAAGGCCTAAACTCAAATATTAAGCGGAGCCTGGCGATACGAGTGTTTACGAGGTCTACTGCAGATATTATTTTTATCCAAGAGACGCATCTTGCTAAAACTGGTGCCATGGCATTTGCCCTTAAACATTTCCCACAATTATATATGGCCTCTAACCCATGCAAGAGAGCAGGGGTGGCAATTCTTTTTAAACGGGGCACCCCCTTTCAGCTGCAATCCCTATACATCCATATATATATATATATATATATATATATATATATATATATATATATATATATATATATCCACTAGGACACTATCTTATCCTCAGAGGTACTTTGAAAGGTGCTAATATCACGTTATGCAACATTTATGCCCCAAATGTTAACCAAATCTCCTTTTTGACCAAAGTATATAAACGGCTATTTGAAGCACCCCACCAGTATTTGGTCATCAGAGGGGATTTCAACTTGACTTATTCCCCCGGTCTAGACAAACACTCCCTGGGGCGTGGAAAAAATCCCCACAACTACCGACAGAAAATCCATCCTCTTCCGCCAACTGACCAGGAAGCATGCCTTGTTTGATGCTTGCCGCGCTATCTACCCATCAGCTAAACAATTCACCTTTTATTCTCACCCCCACAAATCCCGCTCGCAACTGGACTATTTTTTTGTTAATGCCCCAACTTTAAGAGCCTGTACGGACTCAGACATTCATGCCATCTCATGGTCGGACCATGCCCCTATCAAACTCACCCTTACATTCTCCCCGGGAACCTTCAGCACATGTAACTGCCACTTAAATGACTTCCTACTTAAACATGGCCCTACCAGACTGGAACTGGAGTGAACATTGAAGCTGTACTTTGCAGAAAACGGCTCCTCTGGGGTTTCTGCCTCCTCTCTGTGGGAGGGTCACAAGGCAGTCTTTAGGGGTCAGTGCATATCTCTCTCCACGGCTCTAAAACGGAACGCTAATGCTGTCCGCAGAACTCTTCAAGATAGACTTAAACACTCCAGCAATACTTACTCCACAATGTTCGCACGTAAGCTTAATCAATCCATTAAACCTACCCATGTCTATAAACTCAAAAATAACTCAATTTTCAAAATTTTTTACTCAAATTTACTCTCGGCCCCGTCCTCACTAATTCCCCCTGTAACACTTTCTTGGTTAGATAACCTCCCATTTCCTAAACTTACTCAAACACAAATAGATAATTTAAACGCCCCATGTACAGAAGATGAACTACTCCCAATAATTAAATCTCTTTAGAAAAACTCCGCTCCAGGCCCAGACGGATTCTCCTCCTTCTATTACAAACAATATCACCAACTATTAATACCAAACTTAATAAAATTATATAATAATGTTCTAAAAGGAGATCAATTCCCAGATAAGATGTTACATGCAAATATGTTTCTCATCCCAAAACCAAACAAAGACCACACGTTACCACAAAACTACAGACCAATCTCAGTAATAAACAATGATCTCAAAATATTCAGCCGACTCTTGGCAAATAGATTAGCATCAATAATCCCCTCCTTAATTTCTCCCTATCAATCAGGTTTCATCCCAGGCAGACAAATCACAGACAATATAAGGTTAGTTACAAATGTTATTCAAGACGCCAATATCAATTCCAAGTCAGTCCTTATACTCAGCTTAGATATCAACAAAGCTTTCGACAGCGTATCATGGAATTTCCTAGACATAGTTCTAAATAAATATGGTTTTAAAGGGGAATTTACACATGCATTTCATGCTCTTTATCGTAACCAATCTACTAGAATAAGATTACCGTAATTCGGACTTCTTCAATGTGGGTAGAGGCACTCGTCAAGGCTGCCCCCTCTCCCCATTTTTTCGCTCTAGCGATTGAACCCTTAGCAACAGCTATCCTATTAAACCCAGATATTAAAGGCTATATTGCAAACAACAACACATATGAATTAAGTATGTACGCGGACGACATGATCCTCTTTCTTACACAACCAAATATCGCCCTACCGAACCTGCTACAGACATTCAACACTTTTGCATCTTTATCAGGACTGACAGTAAATGTTTCCAAATCCATAGGTATGCCAATTTAATATTCCACCATCCCAATTAGATTCCTTACGCCCTACATTTGATTTCTCCTGGTCACTAGAATCACTCCCCTACCTGGGCATCTTTCTTACCCCTAATATCAATGATTTATCTTCCAAAAATTATGAACCTTTAATGAATAAATTAAGATTGACTCTTAAAATGTGGAAATCATTTAAAATATCATTCTTAGGCAGAATCACAGCAGTTAAAATGACCATTTTACCAAAAATATTATATCTATTTAGAGCACTCCCAATTAGACTAAACAAAATAATGATCTCTAAATTTCAGACAGTAAATAATAAATATGTATGGCTAGAATCTCACCCACACTTATCCAGAAGGGTATTATATAGACCACAAAGAAGTGGAGGACTTGGCCTCCCGGACTTTTGGTTATACTATTTGTCAGCAAGATGGTCTCAAATGGTCCAATGGCATATTTTCAACTCTAAGGCCGCGTACACACGCGCGGACTGTTTGCCCAACCTTGTTCGTCAAACAGTTTCGGCAAACAGTCCGCTCAAAATTTGCATGAGCGGACTTGCCCACACACGAGCGGACTGTTTGACGAACAAGGTTGGGCAAACAGTTCGCTCAACTTTTGAAATGAACGGACTCGCCCACGTAAGGAGGAGGCAAATCCGCCCATTTCGAGCGCGTGTACAGGTAGGCGGGGCCCGCGAAGGAGACGTCGCGGGCTCCGCCGCCTGGAATGGGCTTAAAGGGGAACCCCAACGCCGAAAAAAATCGGCGTGGGGGTTCCCCCCAAGTCCACACCAGACCCTTGTCCGAGCACGCTACCCGGCCGGCCAGGAAAGGGGGGCGAGCGAGCGCGCCCCCCCTCCTGAGCCGTACCAGGCCGCGTGCCCTCAACATGGGGGGTGCCTTGGGGAAGGGGGGGCCGCGCGGCCCCCCCACCCCAAAGCACCTTGTCCCCATGTTGATGAGGACAAGGGCCTCTTCCCGACAACCCTGGCCGTTGGTTGTCGGGGTCTGCGGGCGGGGGGCTTATCGGAATCCGGGAGCCCCCTTTAAGAAGGGGGCCCCCGGATACCGGCCCCCCACCCTATGTGAATGAGTATGGGGTACAATGTACCCCTACCCATTCACCTGTGGAATAAAGTACAAAAAAAAACACAACACATGGAAAAAGTATTTTATTGCACAGCTCCGGGGGTCTTCCGTCTTCGGGGGTCTTCTCGCCGGACTCCTCCGCTATGTGTGTGTAGCTCTTTTACTAGCGGAGGAGTCCGGCTTTCTTCCTCCCCGCCGCCGGCCTCTTCTCCCGACTTCGGGGGTCTTGTCCCCCTCTTCGGTTCTTCTGCCGGGCCACCGCGCCTGGTCCGGTGGCCCGGTCTTCTGTCGCCGTCTTCCGTTCTTCTGTCGCCGCCTTCGGTTCTTCTGCCGGGCCACCGCGCCTTCTTGTAGCTCTTTTACAGGCGGTGGCCCGGTCTTCTGTCGCCATCGCCGCCGCCGCCTTCCGTTCTTGTTCTTCTTCTTGTTCTTCTTCTTCTCCTGGAGATGTTGACTCGACGATCTCTCCGGCCGGAATGCCAGGGACACGCTCCGCTGCCACTTATATAGTGACAATGGGGCGGTGTCACATGGTATATGTCACATGGGTTGGTCACATGGGTTGATGTCACATGGGGACTATGACATCGTAAGGGGGCGGGGTCACCATGTGACCAACCCATGTGACATATACCATGTGACACCGCCCCATTGTCACTATATAAGTGACCGCACAGCGCGGCTCTGGCATTCCGGCCGGAGAGATCGTCGAGTCAACATCTCCAGGAGAAGAACAAGAAGAAGAACAAGAAGAACAAGAACGGAAGGCGGCGGCGGCGGCGACGACAGCGGCGACAGAAGACCGGGCCACCGCCTGTAAAAGAGCTACAAGAAGGCGCGGTGGCCCGGCAGAAGAACCGAAGGCGGCGACAGAAGAACGGAAGACGGCGACAGAAGACCGGGCCACCGGACCAGGCGCGGTGGCCCGGCAGAAGAACCGAAGAGGGGGACAAGACCCCCGAAGTCGGGAGAAGAGGCCGGCGGCGGGGAGGAAGAAAGCCGGACTCCTCCGCTAGTAAAAGAGCTACACACACATAGCGGAGGAGTGCGGCGAGAAGACCCCCGAAGACGGAAGACCCCCGGAGCTGTGCAATAAAATACTTTTTCCATGTGTTGTGTTTTTTTTTGTACTTTATTCCACAGGTGAATGGGTAGGGGTACATTGTACCCCATACTCATTCACATAGGGTGGGGGGCCGGTATCCGGGGGCCCCCTTCTTAAAGGGGGCTCCCGGATTCCGATAAGCCCCCCGCCCGCAGACCCCGACAACCAACGGCCAGGGTTGTCGGGAAGAGGCCCTTGTCCTCATCAACATGGGGACAAGGTGCTTTGGGGTGGGGGGGCCGCGCGGCCCCCCCTTCCCCAAGGCACCCCCCATGTTGAGGGCACGCGGCCTGGTACGGCTCAGGAGGGGGGGCGCGCTCGCTCGCCCCCCTTTCCTGGCCGGCCGGGTAGCGTGCTCGGACAAGGGTCTGGTGTGGACTTGGGGGGAACCCCCACGCCGATTTTTTTCGGCGTTGGGGTTCCCCTTTAAGCCCATTCCAGGCGGCGGAGCCCGCGACGTCTCCTTCGCGGGCCCCGCCTACCTGTACACGCGCTCGAAATGGGCGGACTTTCCGAGCGGGAACAGTCCGCTCATTTCGAAAGTACAGCGGACAGGCCCACACACGGGCGGACTGTTCGCTCAAACACAGTTTCAGCGGACAGTTTTTCGGAATTTCCGAAAGACTTTGTCCGTCCAACTGTCCGCTGAAACTGTCCGCTGAAAGCCCACACACGAGCGGACTGTCCGCCCAAACACTGTTCAGCGGACAAGGTTGGGCGAACAGTCCGCCCGTGTGTACGCGGCCTAAGGTACCATGGGTCAGATTTGAAAAAGAGTCCATCAAACCACTATCCATCTCAGGTATTCTCTGGGGCAATAAAGTCCCAATATACACCATCGACGCCCTCAACCAACGACCTCACACTCATACCAACTATGGAAACTACACAATAAAAAATTAAATCTTATTTCTAGATCTCTACCCCACGCCTCCTTTGTAGGCGACCCAAAATTTCCACAAAACACTAATGACGTGGTTGACTTGTCTTAGTGGATCAGCAATAATCTCATCTCTCTCACGAACTTTATAGAAAACAATAATTTCACCTCATTCGCCTACCTCCAAACACCAAATACAGAATTTTGTAGATTCTTACAGATCAGACATTTCTTCAATACGTATTTCGAAATAGCAAATCCTCATCCCCCCTCATTCTTTGAAAATATCTGTCTTAAAACACCAAGAAAATCCGGTATGATCTCAGAAATATATCTTAACCTTCTCAATAACACTGAAATAACCAAACTCCCATATATGATCAAATGGGAACAGGAAATAAATCTCTCGTTCTCATCTCACGAATGGGACATTTGTATTAGCAATGTATACAAATGTACGAGATCAATCACAGTTAAAGAGACTGCATACTATTTTTTTTACCAGATGGTACTACACCCCAGTCAAATTACATTCCATATACCCCACAACACCTCAAATATGCTTCAGAGGCTGCAACTCCCCAGGTTCATTTTCACATATCTTCTGGGACTGTACCAAAATCACACATATATGAAAACAGAGAATTTTGCCTCAGTGATTTCAAATAATAATATACAGCTAACCTTACAAAATTGTCTCTTATATGCCCCTATCTCCTGTCTTTCCACCTATAATATGAGATTGATTCATACAATATGTGTCGCAATTCATTGGTTAATAGCATTCCATTGGAAATCCCAATCCATTCCTTTGGAACATCTTAAAAACAGAGTTAACAACATTAATCTGATGGAAAAGATATTCCATATCACACAGAATACCACCCATTTATATAATAAGAAATGGGACCCATGGTTTAACCACTCCACCTCCTTTTTTAATCCTCTCTGAAATTTGGTGTCTCAAAAAGGGCTGTCCAAAACGTATGCACTATTATGATTCTTATCCAACACTACACTAAACTAAGTTACGAACCATGGCAATATATATGCATTGATTTTGTACAAGATTTTTATGAAGATTTTCTATGTATAACTTGTCATTCATTGTAATTATTATGTTATATCTATGCTTACTCTTTGTACTACATTTATGTACCAAATAAAATAGTTTGTAAACAAAAAAAAGATAGACTTAAACACTTGGAAGCGCGACTACTTTCCTCCCCGTCCCTGGCCACCCTCAGGGAGCTCATAAGTGTCAGGGCCGGGCTGAAAGACATAGACCTGGGTAAGATAGAGAAGGCTCTGCTTAGGCTCCAGCAGACCTACTATGATAAAGCCAAAAAACCACAAACACACTCCTAGCCAGACAACTACATGAATGGGCGGCGACCTCCTCACCTGCCCACCTAAAAGATGCTAAAGGCATTCTTCAGTCCCACCCCACTAAAATCGCCCCAACTTTTCCATGACTATTATTCTACTCTATACAATGACCCGAATGTCCTGCATAATCCCCCCTCTCCTGAACTGTCCCAGAACATCAACTCCTACCTGGCGGACTGTGACCTCCCTGTACTCTCCTCTTCGGCTCTTGAGAGTCTCTAACTCCTCTATCACAGAAGAGGAGATAGGGGACACAGTCAAATTGTTACCGAATGACAAAGCCCCGGGTCCAGATGGCCTACCATACCGGTACTATAAAACCTTCCTACCACATTTACTCCCCCATATGACAACCCTGTTTAACTAATTTCTATCAGGCACACCTATCCCAAGGGATATGCAAGCCTCCTTCCTCACGCTAATTCACAAACCGGCAAAGACCACACCCTCCCCTCTATTTATAGACCAATGGCCAGGGGTCAAGTCCTGGGGAAAAAAAGTGTGGGAACTCCCACCCAAGATCCACTCCCCCACCAAAAAATATAAAAAAATGATACGCTCATATGCATGAATGCTTCAAAAGTGGTATTTTTCATCCAATGTTCGTATTGTGTGTATGAAGTTTGAACTGTTAGTACATCAAAAAAAAAACAATCCTCAATAAACAAATACGGCAATTCTCTGAATAATCAGGATTCATTCAATTGTGCTTCCATGCAAATGTGAACATCATGTTCTGATCTTTATTGGGGAATTTTATTTTGTATATAGAGTGTTTATGTGGTGAGTTTACACTTTTCATTGAACAGAGTTTGGATAACACAGGGTTAAACGGAAAGGTCATAAATGAACTGCACATTATCTGGACAGAATGCTTGGGGGGATAGTGATGTGTTTCTGTTTAGGAGATGTATGTTAGCTTGGGGGGCTGCAAATTCTGCAGGACTCCAACACACGCTCACTGATATTCCAACCCTTCACATATTTCCACATAAACTTCCCTCCTGGCATTAAACTTTGCCAGGTATTGTGGTCAGCTTACCACCCCAAACTGATGTCCCTCCCTCAGCTCACCTCTCCCTGAATGTCCTGTGAGCAGAATAGCTGATCTACCCGTCAGCTAGACCTAGACCTGATCTACCCATCAGCTAGCTGTTATTGACAGGTAGATCGAAGTGGAAGCTGTCATAGGGCCCCCTACTGGCAATGCCTAAATGGTCAGGTGTGCGGCACTTACTATTGCAAGCTGTGTTGGCAGCTGCTGGTGTAGCACCTGCCACACAGCTCACATACTTCAAAGTCTTGCAGGACATGGCTGCTAACGGGAACTGAGTTCTTGTTGTGGAAAAAGTATAAGAACTGCGTTCCCATGCGTTCCCACTGGACTTGAGCCCTGCCAATGGCACTTTTCAGCACAGATTTAAAAATCTTTACGAAACTACTGGCAAAAGGTTGAACGTCCTCATGCAGTCGCTAATCCATAGAGACCAAGTAGGATTTGTTCCTTTTCGCCAAGCTGGGGACAATACTCAGAGGGTCATCGACCTCATGGAGGTTGCGAACAGGACCAGACTGAAGGCTTTACTGCTTAGTCTAGACGCGGAAAAGGTCTTTGATAGGCTGAGCTGGCCCTTCCTGTTCGCAACTCTCCATCGGGCAGGTATTGAGGGACCCTTCCTCAGAGCCATCACTCACCTGTATTCATCCCCCTCGGCCAGTGTCCATACCCAATTCACCACTTCCGCTATCTTCCAGATCTCCAATGGGACCCAGCAAGGCTGCCCGCTCTCCCCTCTTCTATACGCCCTATGTATCGAACCCCTAGCAGCCCATATCAGAAAGAACCAGAACATTCACAGGATACCAGTCCATATTAGAGATTTTAGATATCAGGCTACAAAATCAATAGCTCTAAAACGGAAGCCCTCCCCCTTATATACCCCACCAAACACTATCGGTCCTCTCACAAACGTTTCATTATACGTGGAAGATGTCCTCTCTAAAGTACCTTGACACCTACCTATGATTCTCTATAAGGCCAATTTTCCCCAACTCTATGCATCCATCACAGCCTCCCTGGCCAAGTGGAAGTCTCTGAAGTTATCACTTCTTGGTTGCCTCGCAACATTAAAGATGACCATTTTACCCAAACTTCTATACCTTTTTGAGACACTACCCATCCCCGCCCCAAACTCACACTTCAAGAGACTACATGGCGATCTCCTAAATTTTTTATGGAATTATAAGAGGCACCAGATCAACAGATGTTGAAACAGAGGTTTTGTACGCTCCCCGAAATCAGGGCGCCCTCACGTTCCCTAATATAGCCAAGTATTATTTGGCTGCCCAGTTGCACCCTGTGGCCTCTTGGTGCACCCTCCATGCCTTTAACCACTAGACACAAATTGAGAAACTGTGGTTAGCCCCCGTCCATCCGAACTCCATGCTATGGAGCTCTAATGTAGCAGCTGGAAGTGTGCAGCTATTAGGACCAATGGCGCTTCTACGTACACTATGGCGGCGCTCAAAATTGACATACCCGCTTACCATTACCTCCTCTCCAGTGACCCTCATTCTTGTTTACACCTAATATCCCAGATAGCCTGACTTTGCAGACGTCCCACTTCTGGATGGAAAAAGGCCTATTCCACTATGGTCACCTGATAGACCCCAGTACTAGATTTTTAAACTCCTTCCAGGACCTGCAAAACACCTTTAATATACCCAGACAAGCCTTTTTTAGTTATCTGCAATTACGGCATTATGCACAATCCCTGGTAGTGAACCTTCAATTCTCTCCACTAACCGAATTTGAAAAACTGTGTCTAGAGGGCTCGTCCCCGAAAGGTATGATCTCGCGCACTTATCAGCTTCTGACCATGAACACATCGCCAGTCAGGCCACGACATGCCTACATGGGTAAGTGGGAGCATGCCCTGGGCGAAGCTATACCCCTAAGCACATGGCAGCTCATATGGTCGCAGGCCTCTAGGAGCTCCATATGTACACTCTATAAAAAGAATATAAGATTTTATTCTATTTGTATCAGACCCCTGACCTGCTCCACTCCATATATCCCTCGGCCGACTCTCGATGCTGGCATTGCTATAAGGATAGGGGAACGCTATTTCATATATACTGGACCTGCCCTCTACTAGCCCCATACTGGCGGATGGTGCATTCCCTGCTCCAATCCATCTTCAGTGCTGAGGTGCCCTTCCACCCGAAAATCTTCCTTCTGGGCTTACCACGTGTCTCATTCTCTAAACTGTCAAAGAAACTGTTATCACACGTGCTAACTGCAGCATGGTGTCTGGTGGCCCTAAAGTGGAAACAGAATGAACCCCCTTCTCTATTCGAGCTGCACACCAGGATCAGAGATGTTAAAAGAATGGAGTACCTGAAAGCCTCCCTAAATTGCACTCTTAATAAATATAACAGAATATGGGAGCCTTGGGTCCTGCTGGAGACTCCCATAATTTAATGATCTGCAATTCTCACCCCACGGAGACCATCGGTGCATGGGAAGGATGTCTTTAAGGCGGTGTCGGGCACCCCCGGGGCGGGCGGTTGTCCTATCTTTTTACTATTCTATCTCCTATCCCACTTTTCCTTTCTTGACTAAGCTTTTCTAATCTCTATTATTTTTTTTTTCTCTCTCCCCTCATTTGTTAACGAGTCCTTGTACAGGCTGTATACTACTACGTCCGCTTTACTATACGACAACTGTGCCTGCTGTCAAGGGCTGTAAGCTGCATAAGCCGGCAATGAGCTTTACTCTTGGCTGCACTGTTTGTTGCTTAAATACCTGAAAGTATAATCACCATTGTACCGTGTATTTTCCTGTACTCTATTTTAGAATGTTATGTCTTTATGTTTGTTTCTTTCTTGAAAATCAGTAAAACTGCCAGTTTTCAAAAAATCAAGTAAAAAACGATGAAGACACGGGGTACTTCCAGTTTCGGCCACGACCGGCAGTGACCACGACACCTGCCTCCTCCCTGACGCGTTGCATCACTGATCATGTGACTTTGTCAAAGGGTTTGACCCTTTGTGTGTAAACACACAGATCCACGTCCTGTCACGTTCTGTCAGGGGAGAGGAGAACTGATCGGCTGTTCCTTGTACAGAGGAACACCGATTGGTCCCCTCCCCCCACAGTTAGATTCACTCTCTAGGACACACATTTAACCCCTGCAGCGCCCCTAGTGTTAATGCTTTCCCTGCCAGTCACATTTATAAAGTAAATCGGTGCATTTTTTATAGCACCAGTCGCTTTATAAATGTGAATGGTCCCAAAATAGTGTCAAAAGTGTCCGATCTGTCTGCCGCATTGTCACAGTCACAATAAAAATCGCAGATCCCCGCCATTAGTAGTAAAAAATAAATAAAAATGACAAATCTATACCCCATTTTGTAGACGCTATAACTTTTGCGCAAACCAATCAATATACGCTTATTGGGATTTTTTTTACCAAAAATATGTAGAAGTCATATCGGCCTAAACTGAGGGAAATTTTTTATTTTTTTTAAATGGGATATTTATTATAGCAAAAAGTAAAATAAATGTTGTGGTTTTTTTTTTTCTAAATATATGCTCTTTTTTTGTTCATAGCGCAAAAAATAAAAAAAGCAGGAGGTGATCAAATGCCACCAAAAGAAAGTTCTATTTGTGTGGGGAAAAAAAAGGATAAAAATTTAATTTGGGTACAACGTCGCATGACTGCGCAATTGTCATTCAAAATGTGACAGCGCTGAAAGCTGAAAATTGGCCTGGGCAGGAAGGGGGTGAAAATGTCCTGTATGGAAGTGGTTAAAGGAAATGCGTTTTGTTGCCCTTGAGAGAATTCATCCCCACCTGAGAGGACGGGTTTTTGATAATGTAATTCTGCAAAAAGAGTGCAGATGGATATACACTCTTGGCTTGCATGACACCTGGCCTGAATGAGAAACTAAGCTATGCCCTGTTTCTTTAAAAATTATATGTAAAATATTGCATTGGGGTTTACATCATAACCCGAATGACCCATAAAAACTTGCACCCACAGCATATAACCCACATTTTCAAAAAAGGTTTTGCCTTTTATTTGGGATTTCTCATTTATAGATTTGTTTGTACTGGAATATATTTTTTTTTTAATGTAAAACAATGGAGGACTTATATAATTTATTGATTCCCCCCCTCCGTTGGGGACAAAGGACATTCATGCCTGCTCTTTTGACACATTAATATCAGTGAACATATAGGAACATAAAACATGCATAATGTTGGAATAGTACATCACCTTGAGGTGCTTTCTAATCTGGAGGGCTGTTTGTGGTTGATATTTTGTCTTTTTTTTTTATCTCTATCTATGGATTTGGGAGGTGTCGGGTGTATTTTCACTCTCCTCTTTCCCTTTGTTTTATGGTCCCTTGCTTTTCCCCTGCATCAATATGAAATGAATCCGCTGTCTCTAGAAACATTTGTCATCTTGGATAGGCATAATAAGGTGTAAATATGGATTATATAAGGTTTGGTGTGAATTGTTGTGGTAACACGATCTCAAGTTATGGTATCGATATTTGCTTTTCAGACCCACACCTGTGATACAGTAAAATATTATCTTCTGCGGTGTTAATTGTAAGGGAAACTTTGACTCCATCGTCTATCTCTATCCAATATATATATATATATATATATATATATATATATATATATATATATATATATATATTGTGACAGAGCGAGGCTCTGTCCCTATGAAATTGGAGGAAAACGAGACGCAGACACAGAGTTTGCATATCTCCAGCCCTGTGTCTGGGTCTTGATGTTAACGAGCAGGGTGTGTGCCCAGCTGCATATAAGCCATATAAATGAAGGGCTGTTGGTGTGGAAGGTAGAGGAGTGTGAACAGCTTGCTGCTGGCTGAAGAGTGGTTTGCCCTGTGGGAGACTGTAGTCCGTGTAAGGGACTGGGAAAGGCTGACAACCTTGAGAGTCAGGAAGACTAAGGAAGTCGGTGAGTCCAGGGGGCTGGAAAGAGTTGACAAATCTGTTGGGAGCAAGCAGAGGAACTGTTGACAATTGAGAGCCAGGTGGCTTGGTATGTTCATTTGTGTGCTGAATGAATTTAAACCCCTGCGTGGGATTACTGGATGAACTAAATATTTTTGTTTTCTTATAATAAACGTGGGCTACCAGGCCCTTAACCATAAAACGCCTGCCTGATGTAGACTAAAACGTGCATCTACCAATTGTGCTTAATCACCCCAACATTACAATATATATATATATATTTATGGTCCAGAGCCCTCTGACCGATACGGATAAGGATGACAAACAAGGTTAACATAAACTCGCTTACTTGAAATGGACCTGAAAGTGTGCCCTGGTCTGACGTACGGTATACCAAAATAAGGGGGCATACCTTAGATAGAGAAGTGGGTGATAAATGAAATGAATATGAATGGAGTGAAATGAGTACTCTCATGAGGAGTATAATGCTTGAGAAATGCCCTGAAAAAGGGGATGGGTGGGTGGGTATCGCGCACCGGAACCGACGAGGAGGATAGGCGAACGGGCTGGTTATATACTCCACCGGGCTCCTCCCATAATTTCAGGCCACCATACTGGCCTTTCTATTTATGGTCCAGAGCCCTCTGACCGATACGGATAAGGATGACAAACAAGGTTAACATAAACTCGCTTACTTGAAATGGACCTGAAAGTGTGCCCTGGTCTGACGTACGGTATACCAAAATAAGGGGGCAAAAACATTCAGGTAGGGGTTGCATTTTATTGATTCAAGTTTGTTACTGGGTGAGCTCGACAAAGGCCTGGGCCATCTCCACTAGCGGATTGGGTATGTAGCGGGCGAAACAGGTGGACCTCCATCTGCCCAACCTCTCGATAACGTGGTCCGGGACCCCCTGGCGGGATGCCGCCGAAGCTGCTCCGATACGGAATGAATGTCCGGAGTAGTGAGTAGGATAGAGGTGAAAGATACCCAGGAGTATCCTGAGATGTTCCATAAAGCGGGCAGCGTTCAGAGGCTTAGTGTGAAATGGCAGAAGCAGACTAGTTCCTTGTTGATCAGCCAAAAGGGTCAACAAGCGGGTGAGAATGGCGACCGGGTACCAGCGGTTGTAGGACTTATAGAAGTGTATGTCCGTACCCGAGCCAAGCTGCTGTGTCTTGGAGACTGCTAAGTGTAAGACGAAATGGTCTTTGTATCGGACCAGGTGGTGCTTGCACAGCATGCGTGCTGTGAGGCTACTACAAGTAAACTCGCTTGGCCGTAAGAAGCCGAAGAAGGCCGGGTGTATGGCTGCTTGTAAATGACACTAATGTGGAGACCGAAAAGGTGAAGTGGCCAGGATATCTGACATATTTCTAAAATGTCTCCTGTGGTAGGCAGTCGTTTGGTGCCGGCCATCGGCTGGCGCTTCTGGATACCGCGCATAACAGCCTGAACGGCGTGGTAAAAATAAGGAGGGTACGGTAGGGTCCTGGAGGGAGGTGAAATGTTATACACCGGTCAGGTATAGCTGGATCGTATTAAAGGATAACGCCAACTGCGAGTGGCAGTAGGAAAAGAAGGCTATGACTTGCTTGACACGGGACGTCTCTGTGCTGTGATACGTGATGAAGCGGTTAAAGGCCCTCCAGGCTTATTGATAGGCCTTGAGGGTATTGCGGGAAAAGGGAGTGATCAATGAGTTGGGTAGCCGCTAGGAGGTGAGGGGCTAATCCAGGGTCAGTTGAGACCAGTCCGGGATAGCTGCTGATGTGGGTCCGGCTCCGGGTACCTGATCGGAAAACGAGACGAGGTTAAAGCGGGAGAGGGCGTCCGCTGCCTGATTGAATTTACCGGGGATAAAGGAACAACGGATGTTGAACTGAAACAACAACAAGAGCTGGACCAGTCGACGTAGGAAGGACATAAACAACAGAGAGGACGCCTTGGCGCAGCCAGGAATTGCCAGTAACTGGGGAGGCCAGGGAGCTGCGAGCCAGAGGTGGCCAAAAACAGCCGCAAGCCCGTGGAGGCCGCTGCGTCGGTCATCACCTGGGGAGAAAGGGAAGACACGGAGGGAATGAACAGGGAGACACCATTCCCAGACGATAGGAATTCCTCCCGCATAGCAAGGACTGCTATTGCCGCGGGATCCAGGCTGAGGACTTGCTCTGGATCCTGTGAGAGGGACAGTAAGACCAATAGGCGTGACACAAAGGCGCGCCCCTGAGGGATGATGCGCATAGCGAAACTCGACATGCCGTGTAGGGACTGTAGGTGTCTTTTGGATGACTAGACTGGGGAATATGCGAGGATATTATATGCCCCTAAAGATGGTAGTTGTGATGGGCGAGCGTTTGCCGTTGGCTATGGGCTGATGCCTCTGGATGCCTCGTAGTGGGGATCTTGCTGTATGGGCCAAATGACAGATGGCTCTCCGTGCACTGTAAGGATAAGAAATGCTGAACGCTGGCTAGAAATAGCCTGGGCGTGCTACAGGAAGAAGCCAGTTGCGTGTGTCAACATGATCCTGGTGCGGGACGGAAGTTGAACTCAACTGTCCTAAGGAAGAGACCGGTAGGCAGACAACAGTGAGTGGTTTGTAAGAAAAGCCACAGGAGACGAGTGGCCAATTAAGTGCTGCTGAAAATGACGTGTAGCCAGTTCGTGTGCCACTGAGAACGTGCTTGCCAACGAATGATTGCAAGAAGTTATGCTAAGTCGCGAGCCTTGGCATGACCAAAAGTGTGTTAAACGTGTGCTTGCGACAATTGCCCGGGAATTTGTCACTGGAGATGTGTACGTAGTGACTGTGAGCCATTCGTGTTACCGCATGTGTACTGCGAAGACTGCAGGAGTTGTGCTTGAATGTATGTTTGGACGCGTGCTTGCGATGATTGCAAGATGTTACCCAGGATGCGTGCTTGCTATGATTGCAAGATGTTATGCTAGGATGCGTGCCTGCAACTAATGCGAGGAGTTATGCCAGGACTCGTGCTTGCAACGATTGCAAGGAATTATGGTAGGTCACATGGGTAGCCAGGCCGGAAAGACAGAAGTCCATCCAGTCCCACCACAAATCAAAATAAATAAGGTATCACACAACCCGACACACCCAATTCTACGCCCGCAGCTGATCCAGAGGAAGGCAAAAAAACCCCAACAGAGCATAGCCCAATTTGCTACAGCAGGGGAAAAAATTCCTTCCTGACCCCTCGAGAGGCAATCGGATTTTTCCCTGGATCAACTATACCTATAAATATAAGTACCCCGTAATACAACGTACCTTTAGGAAGGTATCCAGGCTTTCCCCAAAGCAATCTATCGAGCAGCCAGAAGTGCCTGCCAACAATGATTGCCATAAGTTGTGCCTGGACATCTGCCTGCAACGATTGCAAGAGGTCTATGCTAGAATGCGTGCTTGCCATGATTGCAAGAGGTCTATGCTCGAGTGCGTGCTTGTAATGAGTGCAAGAGGTCTATGCTCAAACGCGTGCTTGCGATGATCGCAAGAGGTCTATGCTCAAACGCGTGCTTGCAATGATTGCAAGAGGTCTATGCTCGAATGCATGCTTGCAATGAGTGCCAGAGGTCTATGCTCGAATGTGTGCATGCAATGATTGCGAGAAGTCTATGTCTGGATGCGTGCTTGCCATGATTGCAAGAAGTCTACGCTTGGATGTGTGTTTGCAACGATTGCAAGAAGTCTACGCTTGTATGTGGAGAAAACAGCGAGACCCGCCTAAACGAAGCTGTGTTTCCCTTCCGAGGCAACTAATAATGAAATGAGGCCGAGGAGCAAGGCCCCCGGTAGGCGTCCAAACATTGAAGAATCAACTGGACCCCAACCGGGAAGCGGTATGTGACAGTGAAATGAGAGAACCTGCCATGACAGAGATCCAGATCGCCATGCCACAACTTGCGACCGAGCATGAAACGGATTCTGGAGCATGTACTGAAATGAGGCCATTCCTGGGGCACGCCGAGACGAATTTGGTACACAGATGTGACTATTCGTACCGGCACGTGATAGGTGAAATGAAATGAAACCCATGACAAAGACAAGAATCAGAGGACGAGCCCATGAACCAAACAGATGAATCCTGTCTTTGGAGCATGTACTGAAATGAGGCGTAGCAGCTGGGCACACCAGAACGAATCAGTGCATAAAAACAAAATGCGACAGGATTCGAATTGGAGCGTAATAAGTGACAGAAATGATATGCCATGACAGAGACAAGATTCAACGACTGGACTGATGGTTACAACAAAGAATCCGTCTCTGGAGCATGTACTGAAATGAGGCATAGCAGCTGGGCACACCAGAACGAATCGGTGCATAAAAGAATGCGACAGGATTCGAATTGGAGCGTAATAAGTGACAGAAATGATATGCCATGACAGAGACAAGATTCAACGACTGGACTGATGGTTACAACAAAGAATCCGTCTCTGGAGCATGTACTGAAATGAGGCGTAGCAGCTGGGCACACCAGAACGAATCGGTGCATAAAAGAATGCGACAGGATTCGAATTGGAGCGTAATAAGTGACAGAAATGATATGCCATGACAGAGACAAGATTCAACGACTGGACTGATGGTTACAACAAAGAATCCATCTCTGGAGCATGTACTGAAATGAGGCGTAGCAGCTGGGCACACCAGAACGAATCGGTGCATAAAAGAATGCGACAGGATTCGAATTGGAGCGTAATAAGTGACAGAAATGATATGCCATGACAGAGACAAGATTCAACGACTGGACTGATGGTTACAACAAAGAATCCGTCTCTGGAGCATGTACTGAAATGAGGCGTAGCAGCTGGGCACACCAGAACGAATCGGTGCATAAAAGAATGCGACAGGATTCGAATTGGAGCGTAATAAGTGACAGAAATGGTATGCCATGACAAAGACTAGAATCAGGGACCGTGCCTGATCCTGCGAGTGACTCAGTCTCTGGAGCATGTACAGAAATGAGGCCGAACCCTGGGGCACTTCGAAGCGAATCGGTGCATCGGAGATGCAACAAGATTCGCACCGGAGCGCGGTAAGTGACAGAAATGATGAAATGATTATTCGAATTGGAACGGTCCGACCGGTTTACGGCTTGAAAACAACGTGAAATTGCCATTGTCGGGACTGCTTGATTTAACGTAATGAGCAGTCGGCTGTGATTTCGAAACGATTCGATCGATTCGGATATAGAGAAATGATCGGGGAGTCGTTCGGCTTAGAAATGACGTGCCTACGAAACGAAGTGCCTGATGTGGCACGATCGACATGTCCCGAAAAGGTGATAACGACTTCTTCCGAAAGAAAAGGGGGTAGTGACATGAGGTAACGAGTACGAGTGCCACAGTTTAAAACGTTCGAAAAAATGAAAGTGAGAGGTTCGTGAGTCCAGGGAATCTCGTTTGCGTGACATTGTAACACGTGAACTGAAAAGGGTGCCGAAGCCCTACCTGCGACAGCCGGCCCAGACGTGTTGTACGACAACAGAAAATTTCGTTGAGCGACACTCGGACGGCAAACACACGGACGCTGACGAATGACAAGACGACTTGTCAAATGCGAAGGCGAACGGACAACGCGGGAACTCACGAACACGGCTCACTACGTTTTGGTCTCGAGGATAGTCGGCCCTTGATTTCTGACGTATCAGATATCGCGCACCGGAACCGACGAGGAGGATAGGCGAACGGGCTGGTTATATACTCCACCGGGCTCCTCCCATAATTTCAGGCCACCATACTGGCCTTTCTATATATATATATATATATATATATATATATATATATATCTACCTTATATTAGAGTTTATAGATCTTGTGTCAGCACTAGTTATATGGGTAGTGTTTTTTATGGTTACACATTGGGGTGACTGGCTGGGATCCCCCCCTTTTTTAAGTGTTTCCTTAATCCTTCCCCTCCCCCTCCCTTCTTTATTTTCCTTTTTTTCCTCTTCTGTCCTCCCTGATTACTATTATGAACAATTATAGGGTTGTCACAATACAACTTTTTTAAGACGGAGTACAATTAACAATACTTTTTTTTTTTCAAGTTTTGTATTTAAGTAAAGCATACAGAAATACAGAAAATACCACAATGGTGTGCATAAATAACTTTCATCGGTGTGCAATACAAATATTTGACCAAAATACTCAGACACCACATTGTAGTTGAAGATGGATCAAACATCTGAAGAGCAACCCTGTAATTCCCAGTCTAGGAAGTCTCTTTACCCCGCATGACAATTTTGCATGTCAATTACAGTTATGCTACTAACAAATAGAGAAAAAATAGAAACAACCCTAAGGTCTAAGCAACAAGAAGAGATCAGTAGGGCAAAAGCAGAAAGAGAAGGATGGGAGAGCAACTAAAGAAGGGGGTGTCAGCAACCTGTTACTCCATCCATGGCCAGGTAGCCTCACGGAATGACCCATGTCCAGGTGACTAGGCCACCAGCTCCACAAACTCCTCAGAGTAGATGAATTTATGCAAATAGAACCACTTCTTGAGAAAATTCTCATAGAGACCTTTCTCCGTGGCCACCAAATCCTCCATTGTGTTAATTTCCAAGACATTTTTCAACCAAACGGCAACCGATGGTGGCTGAGTCTGCTTTCCAGAACAGTGGGATGCAGCTTTTCACCACTGTGAGCAAGAGGCAATATGGATATTGAAGTAGAATAATAACGTATTGAACGAGGCAGGACCTCAGTGATGCAGGTTTATTAACAACAGTTTGGAACATACAGGTTTATGTTCTTAAGTTATTATTAATAGCTGTGCAAACATAGTCCCACCACATGGCCATAACACATGTATGAGGTGAATCTGGGATCGACAACTACAAGCATTCTTTTTTTATATGGGAAATTGTTGTGACAATTTAGGACTGTGGAGCGCATGAAGGCAATGGAGGAGAGGGAAGGTCAGGGACCAGGGTAGGCAAAGAAGAGGGTGCAGGAGATGATCACCAGCAGCGTGACATACAGCAATGACACCTGCACCGTGATAGAGTGATCTGACAACAGCATCGTGATAGAGAGCACTGACATCAGCAGCGTGACATAAAGCACTCACACCAGCACTGTGATATACAGCACTGTGATATACAGCACTGACAGCAGCACCGTGATATACAGCACTGACACCTGCACCGTAAGCAGCCCAAGGAGGAAGTCAGCATAGCACAGGGATGGTGGGAGCCCCTCATAATGAGCATAGCACAGGGATGGTGGGAGCCCCTCATAATAAGCAGCCCCAGGAGGATGTCAGCATAGCACAGGGATGGTGGGAGCCCCTCATAATAAGCAGCCCCAGGAGTAAGTCAGCACAGCACAAGGATGGTGGGAGCCCCTCATAATGAGCATAGCACAGGGATGGTGGGAGCACCTCAAAATATGCACAGCAGGGGCGTGGCCTAACCATGGAGGAGTGAAGACGTGTGTCTCCTCAGCTCCGTCTCACCGCCGCATGATAGCAGCATAAGGAGGGTGAATCCGTCCCCATCCTCACACAGCGATGTCCCACAAGAGCCGGGCGTCGTCCCAGCATCCGCGGGTGGACCGCTCGAGGCAAGCGCAGCTAGATAACTTCTTCCCGGGGCAGGAGGAGAAGGGCCGGGAGGCCTCCAAAATGGCGCCGGCCGGCAAGGCCCTGGAGCCTGGCAAGGCCGCGCCAGCCGCGGCCGCAAAGTCGCACCGGAGGGATGCATCGCCGATACCTTCCCCGCAGTCGGTGAGTGATTCGGCCCCCCCGACCTCCCCCAGGGTCCCCCGGTTTGCTGGCAGAAGCTCCTGACGAACCGGACCCCCTGGCTGACGCAGATATCAGGCGCCATATTCTGTCCCTCCCCACCAAGGCTGACCTGGAGCGCTTTGCTGATAGAGTGGAGAAGGCGTTTAAAGAGGACATTGCACAGCTTAAGGCAGACACAGTACACCTGGGGGGCAGGATGGAGTCCCTGGAGCAGAGGTTTGAAGAGACCCTCCCTGTCATAAACATGCTACAGGATAAATGTGATGCGCAAGGCCGTCAGATTGAGGCCCTGCTTTGTCAGTTGGACGATACCGAGAACCGCAGTCGCAGAGCTAACATTAGGATCCGGGGCCTCCCCGAGGCCACGGGAGCTAGAGACATTATTCCCACCCTGGAAGGCGTCTTTAAGGAGATTCTAGGCCTGCCTGCCACAGCTACTGTAGAAATTGACCATGCACATAGGGCCCTGAAACCCCCCTCTCAAGATGTGAATAATCCAAGAGATATTATCTGTAAGCTACATAAATATACGCTTAAGGATCGCATAATGCAGAAAATGAGAGGGAAACCCTATTTTGACTTTGATGGTGCACATCTGGCTTTTTACCAGGACATTTCCAGGCGCACTCTTATGCAACGTAGGGCTGGTTATTCAAGAGGCTGGACTGTCATACCGGTGGGGGTTTCCCTTTGCCCTCCAGGTTACTAGGGACGGTAAGACCGTGACTCTCCACACTAAAGATGATCTCCCACACTTTTTAGCTTCCTTGGAGCTGGAACAGGTTGACTTTCCGGACTGGAGGAACCCTTCGGACTTTGCGGCTTTTAGATTGCCGACACCGCAACCGTGGCTGCCCGCTAGAAGTCAAAACCGCAGACGGCGCCATAGGAGACAATCCATGGATCCTTCCACGGACTCTGTTGACCTGGGTCCCTGAGGGTGCTGAATCTTTCTCCCAAGGACACGCTCCTGTGATCTGCAGAACTCTGGGTTGACTTGCCTTACCTGGAACTCCCCACGGCAGCTTGTGCTGGTTCGAGTTTTTGATTCACATTTGCAGTTATTTTTTTTTTCTTTTTTGACATTGTTTTTGTTATGCCGTGGGGAACCTGCTATGCGTTAGTCATTGCCACCTTACTTATTTTCCCCCTCCTTTATCGCACCAAGTTAGATGCGGTAGACGGAGATGGGGGCCCCCTTCCCTCTTCACTATGGGATTCCACGTACCCCCAGTAGGATACCCGTTTTTCCCCCTTTTTTTTTTTTACTTTTTACGGGCTTAGATCCTTGTTTGGATATGAAGTTGTGGCCTAGGCCCCACCCCCCTCCTGTGTGGGGTGGGGACCTTGACATAACTTTTAGTTTTTTTCTACCTCTGGCCGACCTTGGCCGCTATGTTTTATCATATGTGCCTTATCTATGTCTCACACGTATGTTTTTTCTCCCCTTTTCTCTTTCTCTCTCTTCCCTGGTCTGCTCTCTTTTTTCTGACTCTTCTTTCTTTAGGTCAACTCTGCCATTTTGTCGTCTGCACCGGGCACACCACCAGTTCTCGGGCATAACCCAGCCTAAATTTTTTGGATGGCTACACTGCAGGTAAGCACTTACAATGTTAGGGGCCTATGCTCCCCTCATAAGCGTAGTAAGCTCTCTCCTTCAGGAGACTCACTTTACGCATCAGTCGTCCCCTAGACTACCTACCCATCTTTTTAACCAGTGGTTCCTGAGCAACTCCCCCCTAGCTAAATCGAGAGGTACAGCCATTGCATACACAAGTCCTGCCCCTTTCAACCCTCTGATCACAGGGTAGACCCTCAGGGCAGGTATGTTTTCTTGAAGGGCACAATAGCTGGACAACTATACACATTCGCGACGCTTTATGCCCTTAACGCTGACCAACTCACTTTTATTGACCGTACATTAGACCGTCTAGCAGATTTTAGGGAAGGCTTTTTAATTGTAGGAGACGACTTTAACGTAAGCCCCGACCCCCAGCTGGACACATCCCATGCGAGACCCTCACATTCCTACAAATTCCTTAAACACTTCCGCAAGACTATGCAATCTCATCTCCTATCGGACGGTTGGCGGACACTACACCCCTCTGATAGGGACTACAGTTACTATTCAAAGGTTCATGATGTATACACACGCATTGACCACATCTACGTTGACCGCAATGTTCTGGAACTCCTTCAGTCTGCGTCTATCGACGTAATTTCTATTTCAGATCAGGCCCCAGTGACGGTTGCCTTTGCCCTGCCCATGGGCCTGCAGAGGACCTGGACATGGCGGCTCAATGATAATTTACTGGATGATGGGGTCGCGATGAAGGAGGTCACAGATACACTAACTAACTACTTCAGGGAAAATTTGTCAGCTGAATTGGGTGAAGGGGTTATATGGGAAGCACATAAGGCGGTGGTTAGAGGAGCCTTAATTTCCCAGGGGTCTAGGCTGAAAGAGGAACGAAGGGCTGATTTTACATGGGTATATACTGCTTTTCAGAAAGCGGAACTCGATCATAAGACTAGTGGGAGTCCAGAGGCATTGTCGGCTTTGACGGAGCTACGGGAATTATTTCTGCGGTTATTAGACCGCCAAGCCCGCAAACAATTTCGCTTTTTGGCCCATAAATATTATGAACACGGGAATAAATGCGGAAGGATGCTGGCCCGCGCCCTCCGTAAACGCCACGCTCAGACATATATTCACAAATTGCACAATTCTGCGGGGGTTCCGGTGATCCAATCCTCTAAAATAGCGGCCGGGTTCCGAGAGTATTACACAACACTATATAATCTAGACAATCTCCCCCGCAACCCGAGTGGATAGACTCACGGCGACCCGTGCCTACTTGGCGGCGGCTGACCTACCGAAACTTACTGAAGAACAATCCGCAGCCCTGGAGCTCCCAATTACTGAGGAGGAGCTTGGGGCCACGGTGGAGTCCTTGCCTAATGGTAAGAGTCCTGGTCCGGACGGATTCACTAAGGTCTACTACAAAGCTTTCCTGCCCCGGCTGCAGGCTCCCATGTGCGCCTATTTTAACGCAATAGCTAGCGGTGGTGCCATCCCCCCAGAAGCCCTTCTAGCTCACATTACTGTGATACCGAAGGAAGACATAAAGATTCTGACGAAAATTTTAGCAAATAGAATGAAGCACCTTATTCCTGACCTTGTCCACCCTGACCAGACGGGCTTTGTAGCCGGGAGAGAAGCCAGGGGTAACTCCCTTCGGGCGGTCCATCTTATTCACTGGGCCCGCTCCCGCCCAGTCCCACAACCGTATATTGTTTTGTCCACAGGCGCTGAAAAGGCCTTTGACCGCATAGACTGGTCCTACCTGACAGAGGTGCTTCACTCCATACAATTAGGCCCACGGATGTTGACTACGATCGCGGCCCTATACTCCACACCCTGTGCTCAGGTCAAGGTGAATGGGACTTTGTCGGCCCGGTTCCCCATTAGAAACGGCACAAGGCAGGGGTGTCCTCTTTCACCCCTCTTGTTTGCCCTGGTGCTGGAGCCTTTTCTCCGCACAGTGAGGGCTAGCCCTGATATTAAGGGCCTCCAAGTTGGTAATACGGAACACAAACTCTCGGCCTATGCTGATGATGTGCTGTTTCACCTTACGGACCCCCTGCTCTCTCTGCCAAACCTGATGAGGGAACTGAAACTTTTTGGATCGTTATCTAATTTTAAGATAAATTTTTCAAAGTCAGAAATACTCCCCATTCAATTGGCCCCTCACCTAATAGCATCCCTCAAGGCAGCCTTTCCCTTTGTTTGGACTATGTCGTCCCTGCGATACTTGGGAGTGCACTTAACAAACCGTTTTGATACCTTATACCTAGCCAATTACCCACCTTTATTGGATGCGATCAAGCGAGATCTCTTGCAATGGATGGGGACGGCGTTTACATGGTTTGGTCGGGTGAACGTCATAAAGATGAATGTCCTACCACGTATACTCTTTTACTTGCAGATGATTCCGATCCCCTTGCCCAAGTGCTTCTTTGACCGCTTAAGTAGTATGATGTCTCGTTTTATTTGGAACGATCGTAAACCTAGAATAGCGTTACAGGTGCTACGTCGTTCGAAGAGGAGGGGGGGCCTGGGTGTCCCAGACATCAGACAGTATTATCGAGCTATAGCCCTCCAGAGGATTCTGGATTGGCATTTCCACTCTCGAACTAAGCTCTGGGTCCCTCTGGAGAAATGTCTGGCGGGTAGGAACTTATCTTACGCGCCCTGGCTGCCCCGGGAATATAGAGGCCTGGCGGAGATGACCTCCCCCTTGACGACCCATGTGTTTTCAGTTTGGGACAGGATCAACCCACTCCTAAAGCTGGCTCCCCCTATGTCCCCGTTGGCCCCACTGGGTGGCTTCTTATGGTTCCCACCGGGAGAACAGATGGCTTTCTTCGAGACTTGGGTTGATGATGGGAACGCTAGCTGCGGGAAACTCATGAGGGATGGTGGTCTTATGCCGTATGAAGCCCTGCCCGTAGGTAGTCGCGTCTCACGACTGAATTTCTGGAGATACAGACAACTGCACCACTTTTTCCAGGTACATGGTCGAACTATTAGGGATCCCCTGTCCCTCACCCCACTTGAGCGCATCTTTCTTGTGGAAGAGCCGACTCCACACCTGGTTTCTCAGTTATACCAGCTGTTGGACTCGGCCGGCCCCCAGACCACCCCTGCCTATATCAGACGATGGGAGACTGACATAGGGACGACGTTTACGGAGACGCAGTTATCACCCATCACCCATTCGTCCTCTAGAGACTCCAAGGTCCAGGAGACCAATTTTAAACTATTGGCACGTTGGTACCGGGTGCCAGCGGACTTAGCTTGTATTTACCGCTCCGCATCGGAGTTCTGTTGGAGAGGGTGTGGGGACCGAGGGACCCTAGTTCACATATGGTGGGATTGCCCCCTAATTCGACCCTTCTGGGAAGACATACAGGACCAAGTAAAGGTAGTAACAGGGATAGATGTCACTCTCTCGCCGCTGCACTTCCTTCTGCAGGTACCCCCGGTTCCGCTCAATACATATAAGAATACTGTGCTGGCACATTTGCTGAATGCAGCAAGACGCCTGATTCCAATATACTGGAGAAGGCCTGGAATCCCCACTCGGGAGGAGTGGTGCAGGGGAGTGAACGCGGTGAAAGAGGCGGAGCATTGGGTTGCCACCTGTAAGGGCCTTGAAGACCGATTTCATGATGTCTGGAGACCCTGGACGGCATATGCATCGGACCCTAACCAAGTACCCTCAAGTTTAGACGTGGCCCTGCTGGAGTTGGCAGACCCTACCCTTAAAGCTCTCAGATTGGGTGGAGCCCGGGGGGGACTAGATTTCCCCCTGGGGGCTCTTAGCAAGGGAATACTGCCTATGCAACCTAACGTTCGGGAATGGTGTGCCCGGTGCTGACAAAGCGGACATTTGGTACTTATACTCAGGTAAATTGGCCTACGCTACCTGTCCTCTACCTGTCCTTTTCTTCCTACCTCCCTTCCCTTCTTTCTACCTCTCCTAATCTATCCCCCTCCCCTTATCCGCTGCAGCCGCAGCTGTTCTTCCTTTCTACCCTATGCTGTCCTTTTCTCTCCTCCTCTTCCTCCCTTTTTTTACGTCTCAACCTCTCCCTGGTCTGAATGTCGTAGAGCCTGAGATACCAGAGCGGGTAGATGGTGGGCTGTGATCCCTTCATTAGCCCCGGGGCATCCGGGCGAGAATTTCCGAGGTTGGCAGGTGGAGACGTTCTGGTCGACCCTCTGTGGTGACGCTGGATTCCCGGGATGCGCTAGTGGTGGAGGGCGGCTAGCTGGCGGCTGTTAGCCCCCCCCCCTCTACCCTAGTGACGGGATGGCGTCCACTCTTCAGATAATTTTTATACCAGAGTAGTCAACGCCTACAAGCCTGTTTTTTTACCCTTGCAACTATAAGGTTTCACCAGCCTACCCATTACATGTATGCCCACGACATTCTTCCATTTTCTATGACTCTGTGACCTCTTTCTTTATGTATGTCTATTTGTTCAACTTACATGCTGCTAAACCAACCCTAAGGCGGTTTTTATGCAGCCGATAGGTATTGCACTTAAATGTGATGTTGAGCTTGTCTTGTATTTCATGTTTCTGTTTCTGTTATATTGCAATAAATACTGATTATACAAAAAATATGCACAGCAGAGGTACAGCCCCAGGAGGATGTCAGCACAGCACAGGGATGGTGGGAGCCCCTCATAATATGCACAGCAGAGGTACAGCCCCAGGAGGATGTCAGCACAGCACAGGGATGGTGGGAGCCCCTCATAATAAGCAGCCCCAGTAGAAATATGACACCGCTCAACCTCTTCAAAGGAGGAGGGTACGGGCATATAGTACGGTGTGCTTTTTTTGGACAAGGAAGTGAGCCAAATGAAGAAAGAAGGTCTGTGTGCTCGATTAAAAAAATTGTTTATAGACATACACATGGTCTACTGGTCACATGTGTTGAATTCCTCTGAGATCTATGCCTCATTCATTTTTAGAAATGTGAGGTAGTTAACACTGTCGTGAGCTAGGCGAGTACGCTTATCGGTCACGATCCCCCCTGCTGATGTAGTCGGACACCTGGCGGTCTAGGCGTTCCCTGATGCTGGATCCGGATGACACCTGTCGATGGATCGGCTGAAAGAATGACCTCATATCCGAAGTCACCAACACATCTTCAAACCGGCCTCTTCTTGCAGGCGCTGTTGGATTGCTACCCGCAACTCCTTCTCTGGGAGTGGGAATTGCTCCTCTGCCAGCGCACGCAAAGGCAGAATGCAGCATTTCTCGAAGCAAGTCCTGGAAGTGCTGCATTCTGACAGCCCTCTGTGACAGCGGTAACATTTCCGCCATTTTGTGTTTGTACCGGGGGTCTAAGTACGTTGCCACCCAGTACTGGTCCTTGACCCTTATGCTTTTTATACGGGGGTCCCTATTAAAACACTGGAGCATGAAGGCCCCCATTTGCACTAAAGTGGAAGCAGTGTGGTGGCCTGGCTCCTGCTCATCATCCAGGATAATGTCGTCCTCTTCATTCTCCTCTCCCCATCCACGCACAACAGGGATCCCAGAAAGGTTTAAAGCATGCTCTTCTTGCTCCTCCTCATCCGCCCCGCCACCATCCTCCTCTGACTCCTCTTCAGACTTCTGTTGTTCACTTGTCTCAGATAGAGTAGCCCCCCGGGAATTCATCCAGCATTGCGACTTCCTCATCTTCCCGCTCCTGCTCCTCCACAGCTTGATCAATGACACGAGGCAATGCACGCGCCATAAAGAAGGCATAAGGTACCATGTCACTGATGGCGCCATGGCTGCGACTGACCAGTTTGGTGATCTCCTCAAATGGCCGCAGAAGTGTGCATGCGTCGCGCATGAGCAGCCACTGGCGCGGTGAAAAAAAACCCAGCTCCCCAGAACCGGTTCTGCCGCAGAGTTCATACAGGTAGACAACTGCACGTTTTTGCTGGAGCAGCCTATCAAGCATATAGAAGGTTGAGTTCCATCGCGTCGGGCAATCGCAAATAAGACGTCTGACCGGCAGATTGTGTCGCCGCTGAATGTCAGCAAGGCGAGCCATGGCCGTGTAAGATCTTCTGAAATGGGCCGAGATTTTCCTTGCCTGCCCCAAGATGTCCTGGACCCCAGGGTATTTGACAACGAATCGCTGCACGACCAAGTTTAAGACGTGTGCCATGCATGGCACGTGCATGATTTTGCCCTGTTTCAATGCGCTAAGCAGATTGGCACCGTTGTCACACACCACTTTACCAACTGTCAAATTGAGCGGTGTTAGCCACTGATCTGCCTGTGAACGCAAAGCTGAAAGGAGTGTCGGGCCAGTGGGGCTCTTGACTTCCAGGCACAACAGATGCAGCTCGGCATGGCAATGTCTCACCTGGCATGTCGAATAGGTTCTGGGGAGCTTGGGCGGAGCAGCGGAAGAGACGCTAGCAGCGGAAAAGGAGGAGTCAGCCGAGGAGGAGAGGGAGGAGGATGGAGTAGGAGGAGGAGGAGTAGAAGAGTCAGGCCTGCATGCAATCCGTGGCGGTAAAACCAAATCTACACAGGTGCCACGGGTTACATGCTTAATGGCCGTCAGAAGGTTCACCCAGTGGGCAGTAAAAGTGATATACCTTCCCTGCCCGTGCTTGCTAGACCACATGTCTGTGGTCAGATGTATCTTGGCACCGACACTGTGTGCCAGAGATACATTCACTTGCCGCTGAACATGGCCATATAGCTCTGGGATGCCCTTCTCTGAGAAATACTTCCTTCCTGGGACCTTCCATTGTGGTGTTCCAATGGCCACAAATTTGCGAAAGGCCTCCGAGTCCACCAGTTTATATGGCAGTAGTTGGCGGGCTATGAGTTCTGACAAGCCAGCCGTCAACCGTTGGGTTATCCGGCGTCATCATTTTTTCACACTAGAACATTAGGCCCACGGAAGACTGCCTTTTTGCAGAAAAACGTGAGCTTGGCGTGATGGAAGGTGGAGTGGAGGACAATTGTGAGGAGAGAGGAGAAGGAGAAGTAGAAGACGAGGCTGGACGGGGAGAGCCTGCAGTGTGGCTTTGTGTGTTCCGTTGCTCCTACCCGGCTCGGTGATGGCTGCTCATGTGCCTTCTTAAGGCGGTCGCCCCTAGGTGAGTGTTGGGCTTACCGCACCAAATGCGTTGACTGCAAAGATTGCAGGTGGCAACGCTATTGTCAGCAGCGGACACGTTAAAAAAAGCCCACACTGCGGAGCCATGTCGATGACTTGCTCCTGATACATTTGCAGTCTGCTTTGTCCCTCCTGTGCAATGTAAGTTATTCCTGCTTCTCCTCCCTATCTGCTGGTCCATATCTCCCTCTGAACTCCCCTCCTCTTCCTCTCTTGTGGGCACCCACGTGACATCACTAGACACGTCATCATCAACGTCACCTTCCCCACCGCTATAAGTAGAGATCTCGGAGTAGGCAGCAACACCGAGGACCAACCTTCTCCTTGGGCTGATCTGGGTACTGTCGTCAGACTGCTGAGTAGCGGTTGTTGCTGCCTCCTCTTCCTGATCCAATACCAAGAGTGGCTGCGCATCAGAAATGTCTTGATATGGATCGGAAAATAATTCCTGTGACTCAAGCGGAAGGTATGTGGTGGTGGTAGTGTCTTTGGGGGTGCACATAGCAGAGAGTGAAGAAGAGGGTGCAGATCGAGAGGATGAGGAGGGTGCAGAAGAGTAAGGCTGAGCGTGCCACTCAACCAAGTCTGGTGCGTCCTTTAAAGTAATTGAATGCACCTTCTGCAACTTCCCACTTTGGCTCAAGCCTGTTGCTCCTACCCTACCACCCCTGCGGAAGGGCCTGCCTCTTCCTCTGCCTGTCATTTTTTAAATGACCCTGTGACAAAACTCTCGGTCCCTATACCGATGAAGGACTGCTGCAGTATAGGGCAGCGGTCAGCAGTAGTGCACCTCAACCCTATGTATTGTGGACCTATACCAGTCCTTATAGAGTAGCAGACTGTACGTCACTCAACCCTATACCTTACCAGTCCTTATAAGGACTTTTGTGGACCAAGTAGGTTGTGTGTGAGTGATTAGCAGACTGTACGTCAGTCCCTATACCGATGAAGGACTGCTGCAGTATAGGGCAGCGGTCAGCAGTAGTGCACCTCAACTCTATATATTGTGGACCTATACCAGTCCTTATAGAATGGCAGACTGTACCTCACTCAACCCTATGTACTGTAGCACCCTATACCTTACCAGTCCTTATAAGGACTTTTGTGGACCAAGTAGGTTGTGTGTGAGTGATTAGCAGACTGTACGTCAGTCCCTATACCGATGAAGGACTGCTGCAGTATAGGTCAGCGATCAGCAGTAGTGCACCTCAACCCTATGTACTGTGGACCGATACCAGTCCTTATAGAATGGCAGACTGTACCTCACTCAACCCTATGTACTGTAGCACCCTAGACAGACCAAGTTACCAGTCCTTATAAGGAGCTTTGTGGAACAAGTGGGTTGTGAATGATTAGCAGACTGCAGCAGAAGGGCAGCAGTCAAGTATAATATTCTTTCTATATTTTGAAGAAAGAATATTATACGTGTACAAGCCTATTACCATACCACTGGTACCAGTCCTGAAAAGAACCTTTGTGGAACTAATAGTAACAGCTACTGATTAAACTGACCCTCACTGCCTCACACACTGCTTCCTGCCTGTCCCTATATAAACTGACAAAACAGAGGCTACTGGAACAATAATTGAAATAGCACTTTTGTGGACCTGATAGTAACAGCTAATGACTAAACTGGCTGTCCCTGAAGCACACACCGTCCTGTCCCTTTCTCTTAACTGACAAAAGACACTCAGGCTGCTGCAACAATCACTAGCACAGCACTGCCTATCCTGAACTACACCTAACACCTATACCAGTCCTGAAAAGAACTTTTGTGTACCAAATAGCTAGCGATTTGGGTCACTGTAATCTCTCCCTGCTCCACACAGCAACCTCTCCCTATAGTGACAGAAGAAAGAATGTAAAATGGCCACCGGATCGGGTGTATTTATAAGTTAGGGGGAATGTCCAAGTGTCCATGTGCTGTAATGTCTCAATTGGCTGTCCTGTACCCCATGATGGATGTGTCATCATAGGTCAAAGTTCTTTTACACAGTAAACACGGAAGTCCGCCGGGCAAACGGCGCCAATAGTCCGCCGAATGGGCGGACTGCGAACAGCCGAAATTCGCCGCTAAACGACCGCCGGGCGAACCGTTTGGCCATCACTATCAATGACACCCCTGACAGTAGCCCAGGAATAGTGTGGGAGGCACATAAGGCAGTCATCCGTGGGGTACTGATCAAGCATGGGGCACGCATCAAGAAGAGACGCACCGCACAGGTGACAGCATTACTTAGTGACCTACATCTAGCTGAGGCTAGGCATAAGCATATCCAGACTACGGCAGGCGAAACGGAAATCAGGCTTCTTCGGAATAAAATTACCGACTTAATGCAATTCCGAGCCAAGGCAGCATTACAAAAATGTCGACAAATCTCATACGAGTCTGGCAATAAGTGCGGTAGAATTCTACCCCAAACATTAAAAGACCAGGCATTCGCGAGTTACGTCCCCCATATTATGACTCTGCACAACCGGAAAGCTATCCTCCCCCGGGAGATAGCGGGGGAATTTAAGGAATTTTATTTTAAGGAATTTTATATAACTTACAGACTCCCTCCCTCTCCCACACCCAAATTGCTGGATTATCTGTCCGATTCCGATATGCCCAAGCTACCAGAAGAGGTAGGTAGGGCCCTAGAGGAACCTATTACCCAGCAGGAGTTGCAGGCGGCGGTAGGGGCGGCGAAGATCGGAAAGGCCCTGGGACCAGATGGGTTCACGGCCCAATACTATAAAACGTTGCTAACGTCATTGGGGAACTTTATGCTTAAATTCTTCAACTCGTTGGGGACCACACAGACATTTCCAAGGGAATCCCTGCTAGCCCACATCACGGTAATCCCTAAGGATGGGAAGGACCCCTCGCAATGTAGTAGTTATAGGCCAATCTCACTACTCAACACGGACCTTAAGATATTCACAAAATTACTGGCATCCAGAATACAAGGCCTTCTCCTGTCCCTGATCCACCTGGACCAGGTGGGCTTTGTGCCCACCAGGGAAGCACGAGACAATACAGTCAGGGTTCTTAACCTTTTACACATAGCCAATAACACCAAGACCCCCGGGTCTTTCTGGGGATGGACGCGGAGAAGGCCTTCGACAGGGTGAACTGGAGATTCATGACTTCTGTTTTGCGTCATGTGGGCTTTGGCGAGAGGCTACTGAATTGGATTGGCTGTATTTACTCTAATCCAACGGCCCGGGTCCGGGTCAATGGGGTTCTGTCCGAACCCTTTGAGATATGCAATGGAACTCACCAGGGATGCCCGTTGTCCCCTCTCCTTTTCGCCCTGTCACTGGAACCTTTCCTGCGTAAGGTGCGAGCCAATCCGAACATTACGGGAATTCCAGTGGGAGACACACAATACAAAATTGCTGCATATGCAGATGACATGACCAACCCAACAATTTCTCTCCCCAATTTGATGCAGGAATTCAGGGAGTATGGCAACATCTCCAATATGAAAATTAATTTTCATAAATCTGAAGCAATGGGAATAGGTCTCCCCCAGGGTCTTATAGCAACGCTCCATCAGGATTTTAAATTCAAATGGACCCATACAGCCCTGAAATATTTGGGAACGTATATCCCACCAACCATATCCCAAGTCTATGTTTTAAATTTCCCCCCATTACTGTCGACAATTCGTACCCTGCTTGTCAAATGGAATAAGGGTCTGCACTCTTGGCTGGGCAGATGCAACATCGTCAAGATGTGCATCCTCCCTAAATTTCTCTATCTTCTGCAAGCTTTGCCGGTCAATATCCCTTCTCACTATTTTTCACAGACCAGGGCATTATTATCCGACTTTATTTGGGCTCACAAACGACCGAGACTTAACTACCGCCAGCTGACCCGACCGAAACAGCAGGGAGGACTAGCGATACCAGATCTCCGTAGATACTATCAGGCCGCCCATTTGACCAGACTGATAGATTGGAACAGACACCACAATACCAAACTGTGGACCCAGCTGGAACAAGCCCAAACGGGGGTGGCACTGAACAGAGGCCCCTGGTGCCACAGCCGATTACCAAACAGTGTGAAAAGCCATCCTATCATAGGAATAACCTCGCGCATTTGCGCATCTCTTTTTGTGAGCACCAGGCTTGTACCACAGATTTCCCCACTCCGCCCGATTCTGGGGACCCCAGAGTTTTCCCCCGGGGGTCACGGACCCAGCGTTCCGTTCCCTTAGGAAGTCTGGGACCTACCAGGCTTCCCACTTTAAGGGGGGCAAATGGGCGACTACCACTGACATTATGGACCCAGAGGGCCCGTATAAATTGGATTTTTGGAAAGCAACCCAGCTGAAACATTTTTTGAAGTCCCTGACTCCCCCTGACAGTTTCACCCAAAGTTTGACCTCCTATGAAGCTTATTGCTTGGAGGGAGGTGCCATGCCCCATGCCCTGTCTACCACATATCAACTATTGATTACGTCACCGGATGACAGTAGTCCGAGTTGTCTGGGGGCCTGGGAGAGAGATACGCGGTGCAGATTTTCGACACGCCAAAAACAAAATATCTTACATTTTACACACAAATCTTCCATCTGCTCAAGAACACAGGAGACTAACTTTAAAATTGTAACCAGATGGTATAATACCCCGGCGAAGCTGCATCGGATCTTTCCGACATCATCAGACAGATGTTGGAGATGTCGGAGAGAAGAGGGGACGATTCTCCACGTCTTCTGGTCCTGCCCTCTTTTGGAGCGGTTCTGGAGGACGGTTGGGGAAACTATTTCAAAGTTTACTGACATTCCTGTTCCGGATGACCCTGCCTTTTTTCTCCTCCATGCCACAAATATTTCCCGAAAGAAATATAAGACTTCCTTGCTCCGGCATCTACTGGATGCTGCCAAAGCGTGCATCCCACTGAGATGGAAGAGCACACAACCACCGACAATTGGTATGTGGCTGAGAAGGGTTGAGGACATCAAGAAAATGGAAGATTTAATCCTGACAAACGGGGCCAGAACGAGAAATTCACTAAGACATGGTCAGGGTGGAACATATTTATATTCTCAAGGGAGGGTAGGGCCCTTCTGGAAGGGGATGCCTTGAGTAGTTGAGGATATTCCCCGGGTATGAATCACGGAAAGAACGGACATACCACCACTGACGAGCTTGGAGCCCGGCGCTTGGTGATCGATAAAGGGGGATTGTCCTGCCTCCGTGGACCCCACCCCCATCCTACCCCCCCTTCGCTACCCCTTTTCTTCGCACCCCCCCTCCTCCCTCTCTCATTCTCACACCCTTCATCCCCCATCTCCCTGTGCCTAATTTTCTCGCTAATTCTTGTCTTACTTTATAACATTTCTCTCTGTTCTCTTTTAAGGGTTTGGGCTTGGAGAGAACGATAGAGTGTCCTCCACGCCCAAACTATCCTCTCTATATATAAGTTTAAAAATCGGGGTGGGATTTATGGAGCAGACTGGTGTTTCCTTGATAATCTTGGTAAAGGCCTTTGGCCTTTACGGTACGGAGGTGGAGACGCCGTGACGGGAAAGGCTCTTTACTATGGAGCAATGGAGGGAATTGCTTAGACAAGGCCGAGATGTTGGATGTTCCTATTTCTCTGCTCCGTAGGTTAATGTACCACTTGTGCATGTTGTATATCTCACCCGTTACCGCATTGATTTATTTTTATGCTTATTTGTTCACTGTACCATTTACATGTTTTGCTCCATGTTTCTCTGCCCTTTGAATAAAGTATAAATTTGAAAACAAATATCATCACCTCCAGCCACCTGTCTGTGTCTTGTATAAAGTAAATGGGTCTAGTCTAGTCTAGCTTGACACAGATTCTAAAGAGTATTTCACCTATTGTTGTTTTGTTGTTTGTGCTAATTAACCTGCAATTGAATTGTTAGTGAGCTAGGAGCCGAAAAGTCTTATCCCTCAGTCAACTAGTCTGAGTGTTGATTTAGATAATTATCTCATGCTAATTAGGTTAGGTTTTAGTCTTCTACTGTATTATAAATACTTGGCATTTTGGTTCTAATAAATCAGTCCATGTTGAGCAGCTAAGCAAGTCTCGTCTTGTTTTGGGCTTGTAAGCGGTTGGAGTATCTGATTGGAGTCAGATTGGAGCAAGCGGGATATACTGACGGAAGCACTCAATCGGAGTGTGGGATCGGTTCTGTCTCATTGTTGACAAGCAGTGGGATACTTCTTGCAATCTGGAACATCTAAACCTCCACCTGGATCCAAGGTTCGGATAGCAGGAGAGGAGGAGAGGTACAGATACCAGCCGCCATGGAAAAGGAATTCAGAAGGAGGTTGCGAGAGAGGCAGCTACAGCACAGAGGACCAGTATCAGAGAAGGTCCTGCTGGGATGGTTTGATTCTATTCGCTGCGGACTCTGGAAGGAAGCGCTAGCCCGTGAGCAGCGCCACCAGGGAAAAGTTCTCCCCTCCAACCAGGAAAGGTACTGGTCGCAGTATGGATTGCGGGTGCTGTTTTTAGGAGAAAAACCGCACAAGGAGCAGACAGCTGAATTAAGCAGGCTGGTCTGGGCAGAGATGAAGCGGGATGAGAGTTACAGAGCCCTCCGGTGGCATGTATCCCAAGCATATCCCTAGATAGCGGATGACAGCCCAACGGAAGGCTTAAACTACGGCGGCCTGGGACTGTTGTATGTGAAGCTGACAGGGGACTCTAACTTTGGAAGTGATTTGGAGTGGCGGTTGGATGAAATCATGGATTACAGAAAAGAGATACTGAACGTCTCGGAAGTACACTGGGCACTGGAAGATTTGGAGTTTCTGGCCGATCAGGAATGGGAGCTGGAGATCGCCTACAGACGGCTGCTAGATTCTGCTCAGTGCCAGGGCTGGGCTTCCTTTGCCTGGGACTATAAGGAAATATCAGTGGACAACTCTGAAATCCTGGCTGAAGAGTCAGCAATGTGGCAGAGTAACAGTGTGCTTTGCCAACCTGCCCCCGCAGCTATGGACGCGGAGGTCTTATGACGGATGCAGCAAGTGCTGACTGACCTTGATGATCCTGTTTCTGCATGGGATGATCTTGGATGGACGAATGTGCCTGTCCAGCAGCATGCCGGAGAACCGACAGTGGAAAATCTGGAGATTGCCATCCCCAAAGCTGAAGTGCAGACAACAGGGCAAAGCTATGCTAACCTCTGCTCAGCACCGACAGCATCTTCTGGGTTCTACGGACAGGAGATGGTGAAACTATATCCCCAGACACCAGTTGCAGAGACAGGGGATTTGATAGACTTTTCTGCTGAGGAAGAAGGACCGTATGAGCCTCCAGCAGAAGAGCTGGTATTAGGGCCAAACTTTACTGTGCTCTGCCAAGCACCAACAGCAGTGTCTCTGGAATTACAAGGAACTTCCCCAGCTGAAGCGCTGGTCACTGGACAGAGGGTCCAAGGCCTCTGCCCCACGTCTGTGGCAGTTCCGGAGGTTCAGGGTGACAAGGTGGTGGTCACTTCCCAGCAGCAGATCAGGATACAGGGGGAGAAGGGAGAGAATGTGTTTGTCGTCCCTCCCCAACAGTTGGCCAGGGTGGAGGAAGCAGTCTTTCCTCTCCAGCAAAGATCCATGCACCTGGAAGACAGTGATAGAGAAATGTCTTCCCAGCAGCCAGATGAGGGAACAGAAAAGGAATCAGCCGGCTCACCTTCTCCATGGCAGTTACACCATTTGGGAGTGGAGGAAGCCAGCCTCCTGCCACAACAGTTAACCGGAGTGGTGGATGTGGAGTCCCCAGCAGAAGTGCTGGCAACAGGTCAGACTGCTACCAACCTCTGCCCAGCACCGGCAACTGTGGAGTTACAAGAGACTCCCCCAGCTGAAGTGCTGGCCACCGGACAGAGGGTCCAAGACCTCTGCCCCACACCTGCAGTAGTTCTAGGGGCCCATGGTGAGAAGATGACGGTTACTCCCCAACTGTTAGCCAGAGTGGATGATGTGGAGCCCTCAGCTGAGCTGCTAACAGGGCAGAATGCTACTGGCCCCTACACACAACTGCAGCTTGAGCTGATATTGGGGTATGGAACTTTGGTCTCCACTGACACAACGTCAGAAAATGGTGCAGCACTGAGACAGGAGGATGTCAGCCTTGCTTTGCAAGAACTGGGGGATTTTCACCTACCAAAAGTGGACGGGGATGCCGGGCGGTCGGATCCCCAACAGCATTACGGAGTGAGCCCAGTCACCCTGTCTTCTCTCCAGCATCTGAAAGGACTCCAACGGCGGGCGTGTTCTCCGAGAGAGGCATAGGTTGGCTGGGTAAGTAATGCTCTGTTTGGGACACTTTATCTGGGGTACTGTGTGGATACCAGCATTAGAGGACTGGAACCCCTGACTAACTTCGTAGCCAACTCGTCTGGGGTCTCCTCCTGTGTTAGTCTCCTGCCGAAAGGGGAGAAATGTGACAGACCTAGCTGGGACCAAGGAAATTGGAGGGGACTGAATGCGAGCCTCTTGCCTTGTGATTATGGGCCCTCGCATTTGGGGGAACGGTGCTCTTTGTGAGCTGTATGCCTAGGGACCCCTGAGGTGGTACTACTTGGATTCAGGTCCGTGCCCCCCCCCCCCCAAGACACACAGACTCTGGATATGTAAATGCCATGTTACCAATAGACTGAATCACACTATTGGGACATTATATGTCATATAGGTTTTAACTCCTATATGTATGCATTCATATATTGGTTTCACAAAAAGGTACTATATTATATATATATATATATATATATATATACACATATACATATATATACACATATTTATGGTTCAGAGCCCTATGTCCGATACGTATAACGATGACAAACAGGGTTAACATAAACTTACCACTTGAAATAGACCTGAGGGTGTGCCCTGGTCTAACGTACGGTATACCAAAATAAGGGGGCATACCCTAGATAAGAAATGAGGATTAAATGAAATGAACATGAAATGAAGTGAAATGAGTACTCTGTGAGGAGTATGATGCCTTGAGAAATGCCCTAAAAAGGGGATGGGAGGGTGGGTATTGCACACAGGAACCGACAAGGAACACAGCAGAATGGGCTGATTAAATACCCCTCCGGGCTCCTCCCATAAATTCCGGCCACCGTACTGGCTGATAAGGAACACAGCTGAACGGGCTGATCAATTACTCCTCCGGGCTCCTCCCATAAATACAGGCCACCATACTGGCCTTTCAACTTATGGTTCAGAGCCCTATGTCCGATACGTATAGCGATGACAAACAGGGTTAACATAAACTTACCACTTGAAATAGACCTGAGGGTGTGCCCTGGTCTAAAGTACGGTATACCAAAATAAGGGGGCAAAAACATACTGGTAGGGAATTGCTCTTTATCGATTGAGTTTGATCACTGAGTGAGTTTAACAGATGCCTGAGCTTATTTCCACCTGAGGATTGTGGCTGTACTGGGTGAAGCAGGCAGACTCCTACCTGCCTAGCTATTCAATGATATTGTCTGGGGACCCGCTGTTACCGATTCTGTAAAAGTGGATGTCTACGCTGGAGCTTACTTGCTGCTCTTTGAAACCGCTAGGGGAAGTACGAAGTGATCTTTGTATCAGGCTAAGTAGCGTCTACATAGCTCTCGGCCTGCTGGATTACCGCAAGTGAACTTTCCAGGTCACAGGAACCTGTAGTAGGCCAACACCTGGCTGCTTGTAGGACCATGCTAGGGGAGAGAACAACCGAGGGGATAGTCAGGATGGTCGGAATACCCTTAAGGATGTCACCCATTCGGGTAAGCATTTGTCACCGACCATCGGTTGGATTTCCTGGACTTCACGAAGCACGGTTCAACCAGCGTGGGACATGAATAAAGAAGGTTTGCGGGGTCCGGCAAGGACAAGAAATGTTGCCTGCCGGCTAGGTATAGCCGAACAGTGTTATGGTATAGGCAGCTGAGTATGACAGTATGAGGGAAAGGCCAGTAACTGCCTGATGTTGGAGGTTTCATAGGAGTGGTGTATCCGGAATTTCTGAAGGCCCTCCAGGCTGTCTGGTAGTTTGAGCATGTTGCGAGAAAGTGAGACGTTTACGAGTTTGGTCGCTGTTTGTAGATATTGTACTAAACCGGGGTTTAGGTGAGACCGACCAAGGACAACGGCTGACACTGGATCGGCTCCAGTCAAATATGACAGCACATCTGCTACGAGATTGCTCTAGGCCAGGAACAATGTATAGTCAACTTTAAACTGAATTATAATGACAGCTGTACCAGCCTACCCAGGCAGGACATGACTGCTAGGGATTTAGACCTATCTTGCAATAATCTCTGCTGGTTGCCTGATGGTGGCCAAAAATTGCAGCGAAGCCTGTGATGGTCGCTACATCTGTCCCTAGCTGGGGTGATAGGGGCGAGATAGACGGTATAAACATGATATACCATGATATTGAAAGATCCGTGGCATCCAGATTAAGGGTCTGACAGGGGCCCTGAATCTGGGAGGGGAAGACGAGGATGCATGACATAAAGACCAACCCTGGGGAATGACCATATCGCAGAACTGAGCATACCCGAAACAGACTGAAGCTGCTTCTAGGTATACCCCTGTGTGTGGGTGAAGTGTTTGAAAAACTGACCTGATAGGGTCAGCTTGTCAAGAGGGAAACTGGCGTGCGAGGATAATCTACATGTCCCTAAAGATGGCAGTTGTGATGGGCAAGCGTCTAGCGTTGGCTACAGGCAGATGTTTCTGGATACCCGTTAGAGGGGATCTTACTGTATGGGCCATCAACAGACGGCTCACCGGGGTCCTGTAGGGATAGAAATGTCGGGTGCTGGCTAGATATAGCCTGACCGTATTACGAGAAGAAGCCAGCTGCGTGTGGCAACTCGACCTCTGGTGTAGGACGGAAGCTGAACTCAACTGCCCAACGGGGGGAATGAGCGTCAGGAATGGCGAGTGGCGTAGTCACTGGGGCTAAGTGGCCAAATGAGTACCGCTGAAAATGATGTGTGGCTGAGTGCCAACAAAATGCTTGCAACGATCACAAGTTATGCTAAGTTGCACGCCTAGCCGTGATAGCAAGTGTTGCGCTTAAATGTGTGCACACAATGATAGCAAGGGAGTTAACGTCACTGGAGATGTGTTTGTGGTGGCTGGACTCGGTGGTGTCGCAGACATCCGGACACAGGGCTGTGAGCAGTATGACCTGAAAAGACTGAATAAGTTATGCCAAGATGCGTGCTTGCTACGATTGCAAGAAGTTATGCTAGGATGCGTAGTTAGCTAGGTTGAAAAGACAAAGTCCACCCAGCCCACGACAAAATCAACAATTTAGACAAACAACATTGCACAACCCGACACACCCAATGCTATCCCCACAGCTGATCCAGAGGAAGGCAAAAAAAAAAAACCCCGCAGAGCATGCTCTAATTAGCTACAGCAGGGGAAAAAATTCCTTCCTGACCCCTCGAGCGGCAATCAGATTTCTCCCTGGATCAACCTACCTACAATATAGCACCCCGTTATACTACGTACGTTAGGAAGATATCCAGGCCTTACCCAGCAATGCACTGAGCCAGCCAGAACTGCCTGCCAGCAAGGATAGTACTACGTTTGTGCCTGGGGCTTGCTAGCGACAACTGCAAAGTTTATGCTAGGATGTGTGCTAGCAACCATTGCAAGAAGCAGGGGCGTAACTAGAAATCACAGGGCCCCATAGCAAAATGTTGTATGGGCCCCCCCACCAAAAAAAAATGAACTAATGCCATTAAACAACAGACTACCACACCCATGTGGCACAGTACCCAGGCAACAGCTTATATTAATTTTGAACAACAAAGTATGCAGTATACTGTATGCAGCCCCTGAAGGGAACACATTGCTGACCTCCAGGCCTTCTAACCAATTTCTGTTCTGTTATATAAAATGAAATAGTTCAACTCACCATAATGCAAAATCAGTGGGATCCCTGAGCGTGTCACTTGCCATCATCGCCTGCCACCAGATGCAGATTGTAACTTGTCACACGTTGTGAAATGTCACCTACCACATGCTGCGGATTGTACACTTGCCACATCCCAGATTGTCACTTGCCAAGTCACCTGCCACACATTATGGATTGTCACTTGCCACGTCCTGGATTGTCACTTGCCACGTCACTTGCCACACATTATGGATTGTCACTTGCCACGGCCTGGATTGTCACTTGCCACACATTAAGGATTGTCACTTGTCACATCACCTGCCACACGTTGCGGATTGTCCACTTGCCACGTCGCCTGCCACCAGATGCAGATTGTCACTTGTCACACATTGCAGAATGTCACCTGCCACATGTTGCGGATTGTCCACTTGCCACGTCCCGGATTGTCACTTGCCACGTTACCTGCCACACATTACGGATTGTCACTTGCCATGTCCTAGATTGTCACTTGCCACGTCTCGGGTTGTCACTTGCCACGTCACCTGCCACACATTACGGATTGTCATTTGCCACGTCACCTGCCACACATTACGGATTGTCACTTGCCACGTCACCTGCCACACATTACGGATTGTCACTTGTCAGGTCACGGATTTTCACTTGCCACGTCACCTGCCACATGTTACGGATTGTCACTTGCCACATCCAGGTTGTCACTTGCCACGTCACCTGCCACACATTACGGATTGTCACTTGCCACGTCCTAGATTGCCACACTTTACAGATTGCCACTTACCACATCCTAGATTGTCACTTGCCACACATTATGTATTGTCACTTGCACGTCCCGGGTTGTCACGTGCCACGTCACCTGCCACACATTACGGATTGTCACTTGTCACATCACGGATTTTCACTTGCCACGTCACCTGCCACATGTTACGGATTGTCACTTGCCACATCCAGGTTGTCACTTGCCATGTCACCTGCCACACGTTACGGATTGTCACTTGCCACGTCCCTGGTTGTCACTTGCCACGTTGTCTGCCACACATTATGGATTGTCATTTGCCACGTCATGGATTTTCACTTGCCACGTCACCTGCCACACGTTACGGATTGTCACTTGCCACATCCCGGGTTGTCACTTGCCACGTCACCTGCCACACATTACGGATTGTCACTTGCCACGTCACCTGCCACACATTATGGATTGTCACTTGTCACGTCACAGATTTTCACTTGCCACGTCACCTGCCACATGTTACGGATTGTCACTTGCCACATCCAGGTTGTCACTTGCCACGTCACCTGCCACACATTATGGATTGTCACTTGCCACGTCACCTGCCACACATTACAGATTGTCACTTGTCACGTATTTTCACATGCCACATCACCTGCCACATGTTACGGATTGTCACTTGCCACATCCAGGTTGTCACTTGCCATGTCACCAGCCACACGTTACGGATTGTCACTTGCCACGTCCCTGGTTGTTACTTGCCACGTTGCCTGCCACACATTATGGATTGTCACTTGCTCTGCCACTTTCCTGCTGTGTCACAGAGTCAGGCAGCAGATTATCAGTCAGGCAGCAGAGAGATAATGTCATCTCTCTGCTTCCTGGCTGCCTGCACAGTGAGGGGGAACTGCACTGCAGGGATGAGAGGGCGGCGAGAGATGATGTCATCTCTATGCTCCCCCGCCCGTCAGCTCCCTGATTGGCCAGCCCGCTCACGCCCACTCTCTCACCAGCGGACCGGCCACTCTCATCTGCCTCCCACTATCACCCGCGGAGCCGCCCGCGGACCACCCGCGGAGCCGCCCGTGGAGCCACGGCACCTATCCTCACCGGGCCCCACTTGACTGCGGGCCCCATAGCGCCCGCATGTGTTGCTATGGCGGTAGTTCCGCCACTGGCAAGAAGTCTATGCTTGGATGCGTGTTTGCAACGATTGCAAGAAGTTTATGCTTGGATGTGAGTCTGCCACGATTGCAGGGAGTCATGCCTAGATGTGCTTGTGGTGACTGCAGGATGATTGTGATTGGATGCGTGCTAGCAACAAGCTTGCACAGAGTTGTACTTGGATGCGTGCAAAATGAATCCGATATGAACCGGATGTATGTGTGAAATGAATCCTATGAATTGGTTATGTGATAATCCGACCCAATCGATCGTGGAGTAGATGACAATGAATCCGATATGAATTGTTGAGTTATACCCATAAGGCTGAAAAGACGGGTGCGGATTAATGCGTTGCTGGTTTGAGGGATTTGAGTTGGTAAGCGATGAATATGTGGAATGAAATAAATGAAATGTTTGCCGTGATGTAGACAAGAATTGGTATGTTTATGATTAATGATGAGTTGGAACTGCGGAGCACAGAACGAAATGAGGTCAAGACACCTGGGGCATGCCTCGATGAATCAGTGCATGGAGGGTGCTACTGGACTTGACTGACCTGTAAACACAAAGGCCAAACCAGTTGAGGATTCCATACCTGTCATAGACAACTGGCCAAATGGTGACTCCTAATGGGAGTGGTGAGCTTTGAAATAAAACGAAATGACATAAAATAAAATGAAATGAGACAAACAAACACAATGAAATGTTTTTTTTTTTTTTCCCTTTTTCTATTATTATTATTTCTTCCTTTCCCCCCCCCTTTTTTTTTTTTTTTATGAAATGAGACGAACAAACATAAACAAAATGTTGCCTTTGATGAGAACCTGCCATGGCAGAAGCGCAGTTCGGTCGTGTCACCGGCGCCACTGACAGCGAGCCGGACTCTGGAGCATGTACTGAAATTAGGCAATTCGTGAAATGAGGCCAAATGAGCATGGCCCCCTGTCCAGAACCCGAATTTGTAAAACAACTGGGTTTGAACCGAGGTGCAGGAGGTGACAGTGAGATGAGTGAAATGAGTGAATCCGCCATGACAGAGGCCCGAATCGCCATGCCGTAACTTTGCGACTGAGCACGAAACGGACTCTGGAGCATGTACTGAAATGAGGCCAGTCCTGGGGCACGCCGAGACGAATTAGAACATAGGTGTGACTATTCGTGTCGGAGCGTGATAGGTGAAACGAAATGATACCCATGACAAAGACAGGGATCAACGGCTGTGCTCAAGAATCAACGGTGAACCCTGTCTCTGGAGCATGTACTGAAATGAGGCGAAGCAGCTGGGCACACCGGAACGAAACGGTGCACATAACTGCGACAGGATTCGAATCGGAGCGTAATAAGTGACATACCATGACAGAGACCGGAATCAACGAGTGGCCCACCGATTCGGTAAAGAATCCGTCTCTGGAGCATGTATAGAAATGAGGCCAAACAACTGGGCGTACCGAGGCGAATCGGTGCATCGATATAATGCGACTGGATTCGTAACGGGGCGTGATAGGTGACCAGAAATGATATGCCATGACAAAGACAAGAATCGAAAACCGTGGCTGAACCTGCGAATGATTCTGTCACTGGAGCATGTATTGAAATGAGGCCGACAACTGGGGCACACCGGAGCGAATCGGTGCATCGGAGATGCGACTAGATTCGAATCGGAGCGCGACTCGTGACCGAAATGAAATGATTGAAATGATCGAAAATGATTGAAATGATAGAAACGATTGAACTGATCGAAACGATTGAAATGATTGAAACGATTGAAATGATTGAAACTCTCCGGTTAGTTAGAATTTAGGACGTCTGTTTGGGAATTTTCGAAATGATCCGAACGATTCGGACGTAGGGACCCGTGATTTGGTCGGTATGCGGAAGGTTTGAAAAATGAAATGCTCGATGTGGAGTCATGAACGAGTGACCACGACTTCTTTCGAGAAGAATGAAATAAAATGCAATGATTAAAACGATTAAAATGAGCCGGTTAATTAGAATTTAGAACATCTGATTGGGAATTTCGAAATGAACCGGACGATTAAGGCCGCGTACACACGCGGGGACTGTTCGCTCAACTTTGTCCGCTGAACAGTGTTTCGACAGTTTCAGCGGACAGTCTGACGAACAAAGTTTTTCGGAAATTCCGAAAAACTGTCCGCTGAAACTTGGTTTGAGCGGACAGTCCGCCCGTGTGTAGGCTTGTTCGTCAAACTAAGTCTCGCGCATGCTCAGAAAGAATTTACACGCCGAAGGTTGCATTGCAGTGTATAGGACGTCGTTTTCTAGTCCCGTCGTACGTGCCGTTCACGTCATCGCGCGCGGTTTCAGCGGACTGTTCGTTCGTCGTGTGTGGGCAAGTCCGTCCATGCTAATTTTGAGCGGACTGTCCGCTGAAACTGTTTGACGAACAAAGTTGAGCGAACAGTCCCCGCGTGTGTACGCGGCCTCAGACGTTTCAGTAGAGACCAGTGATTTGGTCGGTATAGTGGGTTTGTGAAATGAAATGCTCGATGTGGTGTCACGAACGGGTGACCACGACTTCTTTCGAGAAGCAAGGAGCACAAATGTTTAGAGGTAACGGATGCGTGAACGATATCGGAAAAATACGAAGGTGATATTTCAGTGAGTGGTTCGTGAGTTCAACAGATCACAGTTTAGTGACATGAAATAACATGAAATGAGAAATGGGAGCCGAAGCCCTACCCGTGGCCGCCTAACCAGATGCGTTGCACGATACCGGCAAGTTTCGAGTTGTTGCGCCTCAGACAATACACAAACGCTCACGACGGCAAAACCGACTGTAACACGAGGATGAAGACAGGACTTCAATGAAGACGGAACTCACGAACACTGCACTCCTTCTATCGAACGGTCTCGAATAGTGGGCCCTAGATCTGTGGTATTGCACACAGGAACCGACAAGGAACACAGCAGAATGGGCTGATTAAATACCCCTCCGGGCTCCTCCCATAAATGCCGGCCACCGTACTGGCTGATAAGGAACACAGCTGAACGGGCTGATCAATTACTCCTCCGGGCTCCTCCCATAAATACAGGCCACCATACTGGCCTTTCAACATATATACACATACACACACACACACACACATACAAATCTAACTGCTTTATTCAATATTGTCTATATATATATATACACACACACATACACACACACACACACATCAGTGTTCTCTTATTCAATGTATTTTAACAGTTTTAATGAGGACACATGCAGACCATTTTTCAAACTAAATTAATTTAATATACATAAACTTCCCATATTCCACATATTTACTTTTTAAACCACCAGTATAAGACGTTTTATCACTTATTCTTGACAATGTTTATTTATTACCTTTAAGGAATTTTATCTTATCAGACTATAGTTCAACTGCTGTGAAAGTATTCCTCTTCTAAGCAGTTGACTTAAAAACTTACAATGAACTATTCTATATTATAAATATTATTGTATTAACTCACTCCTATAAATGAATAACTTTCAATTAAAAGTGTAAACTCACCACATAAACACTCTATATACAAAATAAAATTCCCCAATAAAGATCAGAACATGATGGTCACATTTGCATGGAAGCACAATTGAATGAATGCTGATTATTCAGAGAATTACCATATTTATGTTTATTGAGGATTGTTTTTTTGTTTTTTTTATGTACTAACAGTTAAACTTCATACACACAATACGAAAATTGGATGAAAAATACCACTTTTAAAGCGTTCGTGCATATGAGCGTATCATTTTTTTTTTTTTTTTGGCAGGCGAGTGGATCTTGGGTGGGAGTTCTCACACTTTTTTCCCCAGGACTTGACCCCTGCCCATAAGGCTCTGAATTTTCCTGCATAGGTCTTTTCAGCTTAGGCAAGTGCTTGATGTTTTTGGAGAGATCTCATCTTCATCATCATTTGCTGGTCCAGTATCATAGCACAAGCTGCTTTGGATGCTGTAAGACAGTGCATACCTGTTCTGCAAAGATACAAGTCTCAGATTTTCCAGTTTCACCTTTATTGCATGAAATCCTTCCTTTGTAACAATTAACATTTGTAACAAGTTGCATCATGTCTTCTGCGATCAACCGATATTTGTCTACATACAAAAAGGAAACCTGTAAGCGCAGAGATATGTGTACCTCTATACGTGCAACAATCACAGTTCATTAGTCCATATGATAAGCTAAACAATGGCAGATCCCAAAAGGAGATAATGGTAGGCACAGCTATCCTTATAGAGAAGCAAGCTCTATAATAGGAAGACAAAGGAACAAAAAGGAAGTGCCACCTTAGTGAAAAAAGTTAAGTAAGATTTTAATGATACAGCAATAAATGCACTTACAGGAAGGTGAATAAAATCAGGCTCATCTGTGCGCACAGGGTGCAGTCCAGTGGCTGGTCCATCCTAATCCACGGGGAGATGGTTGTGGGAGACAAGATGTGCAGCCTTTTCCTGTGGCCACCAGGAAGACAGCCAGGTCCAACGTGGAACGCAGGTGGAACACAGGCGATGACATCACAGGAAGCAGAACCAGGGGAAGCAACAAGGGAGGAAGTTCTGGAGAGAACAAACAGGCTACACGCTTGGAGTCTACTGCTCCTTCTACAGGCCTATGGAGGTACTGCTGGTGAGGAGCTATTTATGTGTCAAGCTGCTTGTGGGACAACAGGTGCCAGCACACCATGATCCCACTGACAGCAACAAAATTCAAAACAAACTAATTGGATTAAGGTTGATATATAACTACAGGATGTAATCTATTAAGAAAGTATCATAGTATTAAAATTAAAAGAGTGTTGTATTGGATTATGTGTGTGTATGACACGATCTGACCAACGAGGGAGCAGCGGGCGGGGCCAAAAACATGACCAAAAGTTAAAAGAGAGGAGGTTAAGGCTAGAAACACAATGTGTCAAAATAAAAGCTCATGTATAAAACTAAAATCGAGAGATGCATACATGCATGTACTTTCACCAAAGGGTGCACACATGTACAGCATCCATATATAGAATGCATGGGCTCGTATTGAATGTAAAGTGCATTAAAACATAATGTATAAACACAGGGAGGACAGTAATAAAATCAAATACAGTATAAGCATATAAAACATCAAGAAACTCCATCATTCATAAAAAATATATATATATGTGAGAGAAATATATCTACACACACAGGTATAAACCACAAGTGAATAAAATAGATTCGATTAAAAATTGTTATACGTATGAATCTATGTGTGAAAAAGGGATATGTGATGTCTGCCAATAATAATAATAATTTTTTTTTAAAAGGGTGTGGGGTTTAGAGACATAATTAGAAGTATGTACGTAAACAGTGATGAACCCCATGAGGAAGTCAGTGTATGACGAAACGTTGAGGGAGTGGCTGTGCGGCAATCATCCCCAGTAATGTGCAGCGTTTTGGAGCTGAACGAGTAAGTGGTGATTCGCATCTGTGTCTGGGCACCGAGGAGGGGGTGAGATTAACGCTAACAAGCTCGTACACCTTGGGTCCGCCGTGGCCACAGTCCAAATTTGTGCTGTTGTGCTGTTCAGGAGTGAGGCTTGCTGGGACTTTGATATTTATGTGCTGGCTTTTGAACTGTGAAATGTGAGTGTAAAGTTTGAAGTTTTTGTGTTTTAATAAATTGGTTTATACGGTTTTACACTATTGGAGCACCTTTATTATTTTACATGTGGAATATCTGAATTTGCACAATGGATGATTGGAGCAACGATTAACTTGCTGTTTGGTTTACTTATGCATTAGGAGTCAGTCAGTGCATTTCTAAAGGGAGAGGAATCACTGATCACTTTGGTGTGGTGGATGGAATAAGAAGATACATTACTTCAAAGGATATTTTGTACACTTTTACGAACTTTATTTTGAATTTTTTGTTTTTGACACATTTATTTGGCTCACAGGGTGTTACAATTGTTGATTTCACACACGTTGTTTATACCATTTAATTGATGTCACTTTTCTTGTGGAGTTAGTTATAATTTATATGTAAGTGCCACTATCTTTTCCCTTTTTCTGGTCTTAGTTTTAAAGGTAAAATACAATTTGAACTTAATTTAGTGCATTCCTTTTACTTCTACAACATCCGCTAAAATAATATACATGTATCTATATAGTTTTATCATAATACAATACTCTTAAGCCGTGTACACACGTTCGGAGAATCCGTCGGAATGTGTCCTATCGGACCGTGTTGTCGGATAATCCGACTGTGTGTGGTATGCATCGGACTGATTCCGTCGGAATATCCGTCAGACCCAATTTTCCAACTTGTTGGAAATATTTTCCGACCAACTGGTTCGATTCGGACATACTCCGATCATGTGTAGAGAATTTTGATCGGACAAAGTGCCACGCATGCTCAGATCAAATTCCTACATCAAAGCTATTGGCTACTAGCCTGAATGTAGTCCCATCGTAATGAAATTACGTCATCACGTTCTGAAAGATCGGATTTTTCGACAACTTAGTCTAACCGTGTGTATGCAACAGTTTCAGACGGATTTGGTTGTCAAAATCTCCGACCGTGTGTACAGGGGCTTAGAATATTCCTCAACATTATTAGTACATGTTTTCAGTATGAAATATTTTATATAGATTATTATTTTACATTTTATTTCCTAGTTTCCAGCCAATACTATTTCCCATACAATAAATGTAAAATTCTTATAATTTCTTAAAGCGGAGGTCCACCCTAAAGTGGACCTTCCGCTCATTGGAATCCTCCCCCCCTCCGGCACCACAATTGGCACCTTTCAGGGGGGAGGGGGGTGCAGATACCTGTACAGTACAGGTATCTGCACCCACTTCCGGCGTAGATTCTGCAGAAAGGAACGCCCCTTTCCGCAGAATCTACGCCCCTTTCCGAAAGTCCCCCGCTGCCTGCTGGGAAACACACGGATCCCAGAGACAGCGGGGACCATCCTTATTGCGCAGCGCGACTCGCGCATGCGCAATAGGGAACCGGGAAATGAAGCCGAAAGGCTCCACTTCCTGATTCCCATAACCAAGATAGCGGTGGCAGCACCCGAGAGACGATCGAGAGATCGGCTTCGGGTGCCGACATCGCGGGCGCGCTGGGCGGGTAAGTGTCCTTATTTTAAAAGTCAGCAGCTACAGTATTTGTAGCTGCTGGCTTTAAAAAAAAAAAAAACGGCGGAACTCCCGGCGGACTCCCGCTTTAACCTTGATGCCACCTACCAGTCACTATTACCCTGGTCATGTCATAGGGCAATATTGTCAGTCCAGATATTTCCTTAGTTTTCATTCTGTAGTCTTCCCACAAAGTTTGCTAAACCCAAAACCATTTCACTTTTTGCCCATCCCTGCTACTGTAGAATATTATGCAATAACAGTCAGCATGGGTCTCTTCTGTCAGTCACTTCTATACTGTAAAAGACAGTAGCCTATTTTTAATTACTCTGGTTTATTTTTTGACCTCTCCTATGTCTTAAAACATGAATTATAAAACATCATATTAAATAAATCTGTACACACACACACACATATATATATATATCTTGCTTTTTTTTTCTTTTTTTTATAAATATCCCCAACATATAAATGAGAGTTCTTGGCCCACATCATGCAAATATCAAGATATAAATAACATTATGTATCTTGAAAAAAAATGTGTTTATAATGATTGAACATTTTCTCAAAGTGGAACTCTACTCATAAAAATGTGATAAAAAATAGGATTTTTCTCTGAAGTTCATTGACGGACACAGCTCCTTTAAATCTTGACCGTAGGGTTATCACGCCACCTTCAGGACAGAACATGTAACATGTAAAAACAGCAAGACTGCATAGCTCCGCCCAGGGGATGGTCCCTCTGGCTGTAACCCCTCAGCCTGCTTCCTGCAGCTCAGTATGTCAACAAGCAGTACAGCGTAAAATAGGAGGGGTGGGTGCTGTGTCCATCAATGAACTTCAGAGAAAAGGATTTTACGCGGAGTACAAAAATCCTATTTTCTCTTTCGTTCATTGATGGACATAGCTCCTTTAAATCTTGACCGCAGGGATGTCCCCAAGCAGTGTCAAAACGAGGGGTGGAAACAGCAAATAACTTCACCCACAACCAGAGGAACGCCACAACAGAGGAGTTGACATCTGAAACGGCTGCACCAGAACTTGCGACCAACATATGCATCAAAAATGCATTTACAACAAAAACGTAACTTTCTTTAAAAAAGAAAAAAAGCGTAAATTGCAGCTTTACACAACCACCTGCAAAACATTGCGGCCAAAGCAAGCATCCAAAGATGCGCTTACATCAACTTTGTAGAATTTTGTGAAAGTGTGAACGGACGACCAAGTCGCCGCCTTACACATCTGGGAGACAGACGCTTGATGTCGGAAAGCCCAAGAGGTCCCGATTGCCCTGACGTGGTAACAGTTTGAGCAGGGGAAAGGCATAAATCAGCCGATACTGCACCCATGGAGCCCTTAACGTGCCTGACACGTCCGCCCAGGGGTCTCTTGTCCTGCACACAAACCTCTGCACCTTTCGATTGAGCCAAGAGGCCAAGAAATCCATGTCTGGTGTGATCCACCGCAGGCAAAGAAGACTGAATACCTCCGGATGCAATGACCATTCTCCTCGGTCCAGCATCTGGCAACTTAGGTAGTCCACCTGCCAGTTTTCTATGCCCGGGATGTAAATGGCCAAAAAGGCTGGTCAGCTGAGATTGTGTTTCCCAGCAGGCAGCGGGGCACTTGCGGATAGGGGCGGGCACTTGCGGAAAGGGGCGTAATCTACGCCCCTTTCCGCAGAGAGCTATCCCGGAAGTGGGTGCAGATACCTGTACAGTACAGGTATCTGCACCCCCCTCCCCCCTGAAAGGTGCCAATTGTGGCGCCGGAGGGGGGGAGGGTTCCGATGAGTGGAAGGTCCACTTTAGGGTGGACCTCCGCTTTAAGCTGCAGAGGGAACAGCTGGGGGTGTACACATGATATGGCTGCAGCTGGAGGTATACCCAGGGTGCAATCCACACAGTTGCGGTATAGTGATGCTGCATTTACGGGCTTAAAACAGGTGGTGAAGAGGCAACATAGGCCTCTTTACCACCTTTCAAATGCCTTTGAAAAGCGATCTGTGCATGGATTGCTTTGCAGAGGAGCAGCAGTACTGGCTGCTATCACACACAAGCCTTACAAAAGCAGTTCTGATGGTACAGGAATGGGGGGGGGGTCTGGATTAAAAGTAACATACACAGACACATGCAGACAAATGCACGCACACACATACACACACACACATACAGACAGGCATACATACAGGCATGCATACATACAGACAGACAGACAGACAAGCATGCATACATACAGACAGGCATGCATGCAGACAGACATGCATGCATACAGACAGGCATGCATGCATACAGACAGACATGCATACAGACAGACAGACATGCATACAGACAGACAGACATGCATGCATACAGACAGACAGACAGGCATGCACACAGACAGACAGGCATGCATGCATACAGACAGACAGGCAGGCATGCATACATACAGGAATGCATACAGACAGACAGGCATGCAGACAGACAGGCATGCAGACAGACAGACATGCATACAGACAGACATGCACACAGATAGACAGACATGACCACACACATGAATAAAGCACTTTTAAAATGAATCTAGCTTGTAGCATATTACAGTATCTTTCCAGCTTCCTCATTCAGCCGGGTACTGCACTGTAGGGGGAAGCAGAGAGCACAGCACACTCCTCTGCACTTTACTTTCACTTTTGGGGCTGAGGAGCTTCTCACAGTGCCGATGAACAGCTCGGCAGGGGATCGTTTATCTGACAGCCCTGATAGCCAGGCGGGCCGTTCAAAACCGGGACGCGGGCCGCGAGTGGCCCGCGGGCCAGACTTTGGACATGCCTGGTCTATGCCAAGCATAGAACAGAATGGAACAGATTTTTCATAAAAATGGGTACAATTATCTAATATCAGTGCTGTGTACACCCCAATCATGGGAAATACTTCGTACATCATACATTTGCATTACAATAGGAAAAACTTTGATTTACTTTAAAAAGGAGCACACATTTATTAAAGTATATCTATATCAGGGGCGTGTCCAAGATGGCGACGTGAGCGGTCGCACTCTCTGTGAGCTCCGCCGGCATCCTCTGTATAACCCGCTTTCACGGCTCACAACCCCGCGATTTTTGCCTATGGAGCATCTGGATGAGGCGGCAGACTCCCCTTGCGCAATCCGGTAAGGGAAAGAAGTTGAAATTCCCCCCAATCTCAGAGCAAGAGCCACCACCTCCGGCTGAGCACGTGGCCACGCGCCTCACTAATATGGCCTCCCAGACCCCCCCCTGTGGATCCCCCTGACTCCAGGCCACCCTGGCTGGCTGAGGTGATGGCTGCAATAGCGACCTGCCAGTCGACCCTTACCGCCAAAATAGAGGAGGTGCAGCTGGATGTAAGCCTCATAAGGCAGGACATTGAAAAGCTCCACTCCAGAGTGTCTGAGATGGAGCACCGCATATCACGTGTGGAGGATGATTCTATGGAGCACACGGCGTCCCTCCGCACCCTCCATACTAAAGTGAGGGCCCTGGAGTTTAGGGCGGAGAACGCCGAGAACAGGAACAGGAGGAACAACCTCAGGATTATTGGCTTGCCGAAGGCGGCTGAAGGCAGTGATCCAACGACCTTTGTGGAATCTATGCTGCACTCCCTTGTTCCTGGTGTGCGCTTCTCCCCTCATTATATGGCTGAGAGGGCCCACCGCGTTCTGCCGAAGCCGAATCCCCAGCAGGGGAGCAGGGGGACAGCAGGGGGAACTTCTCTACCAAAATGCTAAACAGATGATATTTCCGGATTACTCCGTGAAAACCCAGAGGTAGCCTCTGACCAAGTCTTTTGACCAAGTCAAGGGGGCCCTGAAAGCCTGCAACATTAAATACAGCATGCTTTTCCCTGCCCGGCTGCGGGTCCAAGACGGGGAGTCCACGCGATTCTTCCACTTGCCTAAGGAAGCATCCGACTGGCTGGATACCCTGCAGCCAAACCGCTGACTGAGTTAACTGTAAATACTTTATCCAATATAGAATTTTGGGACACCCAACCGCGATGAGACAGGCCACTTTGCTGTTTAGGGGTTGCAGTCCCGTTGTTTGCGGACCCCCATCCTTCATTGCACTGTTGGGGCCCCCTGGCCCTTCCCCCCGCTTTTTTTTTACCCTGCTATATCAGGGGACTGTTCCACCCCTCTCCTGGGAGCGGGCTGTCCAGATCAGAGACGTGTACTTTTGGGAGGAACACAGACACTTCTGCAGGGCTTCGTCCTTTGTTGGCCTGGTCTCAACTTCACCGCGGTTTACCCTTGGTTTGGATGCAAGGCGTTCTTTCTTGCAAGTTAATTTTTCACTGCAACATAAGTTTTGTGCCCCTGGCGAACTCAGGAGACTACTCTCAATGTTTAATCCGCACCCTCCAGGTACTGTACTATGTTCAGCAGTGCCGGTTGGAAGACACTAATATTGCTGTGGGGTACATTGCCACATCAGATCTATGGTCCTGAATCCTGTACCAGCTACTACCCCCACATGCCTTTGACGCCCGGTGGAGGAGCACACTGTGGAGAGTGGACAGGCTCAGACGGATACCCCCGGCTGCTTTCCGGTGGACTCCGGCTCGCCTCTTACACGGGTCCCCCCTTTGCAGCCAGAGTGCTGAGTTGGGACTTGGGGATGAAAGCCCTTCCCAGTTTTGGAGGACAGGGTGGGGTGGGGGGGGGAATTTTCTGACCCTTATGGGCTGTTATGGGTTTGACTTGTTTTTTTTGCTTTTTCATTGTTCTCTCTTAATAAGTTTGGATGTTTTATTGAATGTGCTTTGCATTGCTTCCTGAGTAAACTAATCTTACATGCAGAACTGAGGCCCACAGACGCTCCGCTCCGGGTCCATGAGCCTTTCTCCAGCGAGTTTGAGTCCAGTTCACCCTGCACTTCCCATGCTGACTGACCAACATGGCTACTCTTAAAATAATGTCCTGGAACACCAGGGGCCTCAACTCCCCAGTTAAGAGGTCACTGGTCTTCCAGTTTATAAGGTCCCATAGCCCCCACATATGCATCCTCCAGGAGACCCATTTGGTGGGTAGCAGAACTCTAGCTCTTAAAAAGCCGTGGGTGGGCAGCCATTACCACTCCACCTACTCCACCTTTGCCAGAGGGGTGAGCATACTAGTGGCTAAATCATTGCCCTTTAAGCTCCTGGACATGGCGCTGGACCCGGACGTTAGATATATTATTCTTCACGTGAGGATCCTCTCGCAAACATGGTCCATTGTGGGTCTGTACCTGCCTCTTCCTGCTTCACTGAAGTTACTGAATAGGATAACAGCTAAACTAGCCAATTTTGGCTCGGATCACATGGTACTGTTGGGTGACTTTAACATAACCCCCGAACCTAGTGTTGATAGACTGGCGGCTGCGGGTCCTGCGGGCCCTGGTCTTTTAGCCTGGGCCGAAACATATGGTTTAACCGATGTCTGGAGAGGGAGACACCCTCAGACTCGGGCCTACACCTGCCACTCTGCAACACAAGCTCCCCGGCTAAACTTTGGAGGCTCTCGAGGTTTTGGATCTCAGATCAGGATGTAGATTTCCAGTTTACTGTGGCGATGGACGGTTACTGGGCTGATAACAAGGGCACTGTGGACTCGATGATGGTGTGCGACACCTTCAAGGCATTTACAAGGGGACAATACCGGTCCATTATAGCCAGGGTTAGGAGGGAGAGGCGCTCCGCCTTGGTGGCAGCTGAGACTGAGGCTCCCAGGAGGAGCTCTATATTAGGTCCCGGGACCCTCAACACTACACTAGACTGCAAGCCCTGACTAGAGAGGTCCTCTCTTTTAGGACCTCCCTGACCCAAAAGAAGCTTCTCGCACAATCCCAGCGTATTTTTGAACAGGGAGAGAGGTCCGGCAGACTGCTGGCATGGCTCTCTAGAGAGCAATCAGGGAGCACTAGTATTCCCCATATCCTTGGCCCTAATGGGGACCTCCTCTACATGTCGGAAGAAATTAATTGCTGCTTTGCCACATACTATCAAGGGCTTTACACCTCGCAGGTGACTTTTAGTGATGAAGACCTAGACTCATACTTAGCAGAGGTTGACGTCCCTGTCCTGACGGACAAATACAGCTCAATGTTAGACAGTCCCATCACCCCAGATGAAACGCTCAGAGCACTTAAATCTATGCAACCGGGCAAAACCCCTGGCCCTGACGGTATTCCAGTAGAGCGGTATAAGCAATACCCTGACGTTCTGGTCGGTAGGCTCCATGTCATGCTGCTTGCGGCAGAGGACGCACAATTGCTCCCACCCTCCATGGGAGAAGTGGTCATTGTTGTAATTCCGAAGCCGGGGAAGGATCCCTCCCTATGCCCCTCGTATAGACCAATCTCGCTTTTGAACATCAACGCTAAGATATTGGCTAAAATGTTGGCAAATAGACTTAACAAGGTCATAACGGCGCTGGTACACCCCGACCAAACGGGTTTCATGCCGGGTGGGGGCACGGATATCAATATTAGAAGGCTTTTTGCCCATATAGCTAGGGCTGATGCGGAGGGGGAATCCTTGGTGGCCTCGCTCGACGCCAAGAAGGCCTTCGACTCAGTTGAGTGGAGGTACTTATAGGTGACCCTGACTAAATTCGGTTTTGGTCGTAGGTATATTTCTTGGGTCAAGATGCTTTATGCTTCCCCCCAGGCCAGGGTTTACACTAACGCTTCCCTCTCCGAGCCCTTTCCACTTAGTCGAGGCACGAGACAGGGATGTCCCCTGTCCCCGGGCCTCTTCGCCTTGGCCATAGAGCACCTGGCCGCACTCATCAGAGCGGACGGCGAGATACAGGGTATTCCAGTTGGGATCATTCAGGAGAAAATTTCCCCGTATGCAGATGATGCCCTGTTATACCTTTCTGACTTGTCTACCGCCATGCAGAGAGTTCTGACCCTGTTTGATCATTTTAGCACTCTTTTCGGGTATACGCATTAATTAGGACACGTCTGAACTTTTCTCGCTCCACCCTTCCATCCACAGGCCAAATTTACAGACACATCTTAAATGGGCAGACAAGATTAAATATTTGGGAATCAAGATTACTACAGACCTGGGCGAGCATGCTGCTCGGAACCTCCAGCCACTCATGCAGCAGGTCTCCACCAAATGTGCAGCCTGGCGTTCACTCCCCCTCACACTGATAGGCAGAGTTAACCTTCTGAAAATGATGCTATTGCCCAAATTCCTGTATTTCTTCCATAACACCCCGATCCATATCCCCAAGGCTTTATTCAGGAGACTGGAGGGGCAGATGGGATCATTTGTCTGGATGGGGAGACCACCTAGGGTGGCGAAACAAATACTCTATCTGCCCCTTTCCAGTGGAGGATTGGTGCTCCCTAATTTCCAAATTTACTACTGGGCAGCAGTTTTGGTTACAGTTAGGTGGTGGTTCTCCCAGCCCAGGCAGAACCTGGCTGTTACACTGGAAGCGGCAATCATGGGGTCCTACGCAGCTCTTAGCAACCTCCGTTTTAGGGGGGAAAAAGCTGATACCTCCATAACGATCCCCATGAAAACTACAATCGGCCTGGAGGGAGGCTAGGGAAATTCATGCGAAACCCTTCCATGTGTCCCCCCACATGCCCCTTTGCTGTAACCCTCTCTTGCCCCATTTTGGTTCCCTGCCGGACCCCTCGGTGTGGGCCAAACTGGGGATAAAGACGATACAACACATAGTTAGAAATGGTACTCTCATGTCCTTCCAGGACATGAGGTCCCTATACTCGCAGTCAGCGAAGTGGATGTTTCACTACTGGCAATTGAATCATGCTTTTAAAGCCCAGTTCCCGGAGGCAATAACTTTAGAGTCTGACCCAGTGGAGAGGCTCCTGACCTCTACAGCGATGGGTAGGCCCATCTCTTCCCTTTATATGTACTTGACTGTGGCCCATGACACCAAGCTGACCCGATCCTTTGATAAATGGAAACTGGACATTCCTACGCTAGATGGCGAACAATGGGAGGAGTGTGTATCCGTGTCTATCCCAACGATGATTGCAGCCAGGGATAGGTTCATACAGCTCAAGTTCGTGCATAGGGCTTACTTCACCCCACAAAGGCTGGCTCGGATATTCCCCCAAAGAGATCCATTGTGTCCCAGGTGCAGGGATGCGGTTGGCTCTTTCTGGCACATGGGTTGGACTTGTCCTAAGATCCGGCCCTACTGGAAGCAGATAGTCGACACGCTCAGTGAGGTGTCCGGTGCCAGGGTCCCGCCCGACCCCTGGTCCTCCTTCTGAGTCATATGGAGGAGATCCAGGGGGACAGATACACTAAACTGTTTTTGTCTTTCTCCTTGTTCTATGCCAGAAGAGAAATTCTTCTCAGATGGAAATCGGTGGAACCACCTCGGAGGGAGACCTGGAGCCATACAATAAATGCTATGCTGCCACTATACAGACTCACCTATGAAAGCAGACAATGCCCTGTTAAATTTGACAAAATATGGTCCGACTGGATTGACGCTAACGGCTGAACCTCACTAGAACTTATTCCTGGGATCACCCACAAATAGTTAGATTGAGGCACTGGACTTGTGCCCCCCGCCCCCCCCCCCCACCCCCAGTGGTTGACCCACTCTTCACTTGCTTAGGTGGGGAATTCAGACCAGGCTACCCTTGGGTTTCCACGGTTTGAGCACATAGGCTACTTACAGCGGACAACAATGTCTGCTCTAGTAGGAGGGGGGGAAGGGGAGGAAGAGGGTGGATGCATCGGGGAGTAATGGGACTAAGTACTGCAGCTGGAGATTGGAGATGGGAAAAGAATGATGATCTGTTCATGTATATCTCTGTAGCCATTTTTTTTTTCTTCTGCACCTGAAACTGTACTACTGTTTTGTCTTTCAATAGAACATCTCTGTTAAAAAAAAAAAAGTGTATCTATATCTACAGCTTTGTTCTTTCATTGCAATATAGTCTATATGCAGGCACACAAAATAGACTTTGTAGAACTACATTTTTATAATGTTCATAATTAAAAATAAATAAAAAATATTACACGGTCACTTGCACAGTCTGTTAAATTCAAAGAGGTTAAGAAAATGTGCATTACTATGTTCCTGCTTATCCAAAAGAAGACAATAAAACCTGAAAACATTAATCAGTGTTATTATCAATAATGAAACAATGCCTAGATCAACATCCTACAAACTTAAGATATCTAAATATTTGAGTATACCATCACTAGCAACAATTACCACTGTTTTGGAGCGAAAGAAAGCTTCACATTTTTATAAGACACGGTTTCTGTTGTCAGTAAAACTTTCTAAATTTAAGATTAAAATGTATTATGTGTTCTTTACAGGGAAAATAAGTAAATAGAATGCCATTACAGTTTATTTAATTACATTTGACACATTAGCACATTGTGCTCAAGTCTCCATAAATTTTTTTTCCCCACATCAATAAATGTAACACTTATAATTGGTGACCAAAAACAAGCCACATATCTGGGAATCTTGGGATAAGGCTAACCCAATATTTAATAAAGTAACAAAACTATAGAATGGATCCCACAATATATATATTATATATATATTATCCGCTTCGCGCCTGCCCTATAGCCGAAAGACGGCTACAGAGCGGACGCTATCTGCCGGAAAGGCCATCCCCGGACGTCCTCCTGTTTACTTCCGCAATGCGTGCTTCCGGGTGCCCGCATCGCGGATGTTCTGTGCTGGCCGTGTCCCTTGGACACAGCCAGTCACAGATTGCTGTAAACGGCCAATCACATCGGCCGTTTACAGCGCGATTGGCCTATCCAATGAGAGATGATCTCATATGTAAACATATGAGATCATCTCTCAGCGCCGCTCTCCCTCCTCACACAGACAGCGTGTGAGAACAGCTGCAGCGGCCGTAAGTAAAAAATAAAAATTAAAAATTAAAAATAAAAAAAGTGCCATCCTCCCCCAGTGCAATCCACCCCCAGTGCCATCCGCCCCCAGTGCCACCTACCCCCAGTGCCACCTACCCCCAGTGCCACCTGTTAGTGCTATCTGTCCCCAGTGCCACCTGTTGTCAGTGCCATTTGTCCCCAGTGCCATCTGTCATCAGTGCCACGTGTCATCAGTGCCACATAGTGCCATCTGTCATCAGTGCCACATATTAGTGCCATCTGTCATCATTGCCACATATTAGTGCCATCTGTCATCGGTGCCACGCATCAGTGCCATTTGTCATCAGTGCCATTTGTCATTAGTGCCATTTGTCATCAGTGCCACCTGTCAGTGTCACGTGCCATCTGTTGTCAGTGTCACCAATGCCACTTATCAGTGCCATCTGTCATCAGTGTCACGCGTCATCGGTGCCACGTGTGTGAACAGCTGCAGCGGCCGTAAGTAAAAAATAAAAATTAAAAATAAAAAATAAAAAAAGTGCCATCCGCCCCAGTGCCATCCTCCCCCAGTGCAATCCACCCCCAGTGCCATCCGCCCCCAGTGCCACCTACCCCCAGTGACACCTACCCCCAGTGCCACCTGTTAGTGCTATCTGTCCCCAGTGACACCTGTTGTCAGTGCCATTTGTCCCCAGTGCCATCTGTCATCAGTGCCACGTGTCATCAGTGCCACATAGTGCCATCTGTCATCAGTGCCACATATTAGTGCCATCTGTCATCATTGCCACATATTAGTGCCATCTGTCATCGGTGCCACGTATCAGTGCCATTTGTCATCAGTGCCATTTGTCATCAGTGCCACCTGTCAGTGTCATGTGCCATCTGTTGTCAGTGTCACCAATGCCACTTATCAGTGCCATCTGTCATCAGTGTCACGCGTCATCGGTGCCACGTATTAGTGCATCTGTCATCGGTGCCACGTATTAGTGCCACCTGTCATCAGTGCCACGTATTAGTGCCATCTGTCATCAGTGCCACATATTAGTGCCACCTGTCATCAGTGCCACGTATTAGTGCCACCTGTCATCAGTGCCACATATAAGTGCCATCTTTCATCAGTGCCACATATTAGTGCCATCTGTCATCAGTGCCACGTGTCATCATTGCCACGTATCAGTGCCATCTGTCATCAGTGTCACGTGTCGTTGTCCTGGTGCTCCAGGGCCTTCAAAAGTGTAATAGGTAGTCAACAAGTTAGATGTGTAATTTATGCTCTTAGAACACATGATGGCACTCCCTGCATGTTGGGCCTCTCTATGTGGCCAGGCTGTGAAAAAGTCCCACACATGTGGTATTGTAATACTCAGGAGGAGTAGCAGAATTTTTTTGGGGGTGTAATTTGTGGTATACACATGCCATGTGAGAAAAATAATCTATTACAATGACAATTTTGTGGAAAAAATTAAAAAAATTAAAAATCTTAATTTTTTTAAGAATTGTGGGAAAAAAATGACAACATCAAAAAGCTCACCATGCCTCTTACTAAATACCTTGGAATGTCTACTTTCCAAAAAGGGGTCATTTGGGCGGTATTTGCACTTTCCTGACTTGTTCGGGTTGCAATAAATTAGATCGGCCGCTAGTACATCAGATGTGATCAATTTTGTATGATTCGCACCACAGCTTGTAGACTCTCTAACTTTCACAAAGACCAAATAATATCCACTAATTTGGGTTATTTTTACCAAAGACATGTAGCAGTATAAATTGTGGCCAAAATTTATGAAGAAAAATTAATAATTTGCATAATTTTGTCACAGAAACAAAGAAATATTTGTTTTTTTTCAAAATTTTCGGTCTTTTTTTATTTATAGCGCAAAAAATAAAATCCCCAGAGGTGATCAAATACCACCAAAAGAAAGCTCTATTTGTGGGAAAAAAAGGACAAAAAATTCATTTGGGTACAGTGTTGCATGACTGAGTAATTGTCATTCAAAGTGTGAGAGCACCGAAAGCTGAAAATTGGTCTGGGCAGGAAGGGTGTTTAAGTGCCCAGTAAGCAAGTGGTTATATTTTTATATATATATTGTAATATTGGGGGTTGTTTAACTGAAGTGTAGCACTCACTAGCGAGACCAATCCACACCAGAAAACTCAATTTCAGGGCTTTTCGACCCACTTTTATTAAAAAAAGAAAAGAAAATGTCCATCAATAGCTCCCACGCAGGGGTTTCAATTTCACAGCAGTCATAAATGAAAAATAACAAGCCACCTGGCTTTATGGTCAGCAGTACTGCGGTTTGGGCTTTACCCTTCAGCCCTCTTGGCCATATAACAGAGATCACGGACTGTACCTCTTTTACTCTTCCTCACTGCTCATCCCACAGCTTTGGGCTTTCTGACTACACCATGCAGACATGCATGCTTCTCCCTTGCTTGCCTGGACTCCTCGGGAGGGTGGAGCTCAGAACCATGGTCAGGTGTCTAGAAATAGACCAACACACACCAGTCAGTATGCTGGTGAATCCCAAAATCTGGACCCAGGATTGGGGATTTCATCCCACCCAGATCACTACGAAATCCCCGGGCTCCAGATCCCAAAACAGAATTTAGTAAATAATGAGGAAACTGAAAAGTTAGTTTCCTCCCAATGTTGCAAGCTCCCTGGAGCCCCTCAACCCGCCTGGTTGAAAATATTGGATCCATACACTGGTGGGGTACCATACTACCACAATATATATACATATATATATATATATATATATATACACACACAATACACACACTTGTACAATAAAGTATTATACTTAATTGGTTGGTTGCAGATTTACATTGTATGCTATTACTGTGTATGATCCCCAAAAATCCACATTTTAATATAATTTTTTTAAGGAGAGCCTCTCCTAAAATATGTCTTATGTATATTTCACCCATAGCTTCAAGGTCTTTCAAAATGTTATTAGTTACCTAGAGTTCCCTTAAGAATAATTATATACACATTTTATTGTTAATTCGATCTATTAGTTAATTAACAAATTAATAATTAACTAATTAATTATTGTTAATGCAGAGTGACCCTGTCAGGTCACCTTGAGGCGAGGTGACAGATGCACACCGTAGGGATCAGGAGTGCACCGCAAGGTTGTGGACCCTACGGCTGACTGCTGCGGACGGGAGACAGGTCCCACCGGGGTTAGAGCGTAAGATTCCCTGGGGCACGGAGTCTAAAGCCCCGTACACATGAGAGGACTTATGTCCGACAGACTTCCGAAGGAGTTCTGCCGGAGTTCTGCCGGAGTTCCGACAGAGTTCTGACTGACTTTTCGGCTGAGTGGACTTGGCCACACACAATCACACTAAACTCCGACGGATTCGAACGTGATGACGTAAGACTGGATTTGAATAAGGAAGTTCATAGCCAGTAGCCAATAGCTGCCCTAGCGTCGATTTTAGTCCGTCGGAATAGCATACACACGAGCAAATTTTTCGAAGGGACCGGGTCCGGCGGAGTTCCGTCGGAAAAATTTGAAGCATGTTCCATATTCTAAAGTCCGTCAGACTTTGGTGAATCAAAAGTCCGTTGCAGCCCACACACGATCGAATAGTCTGACGGAATCAGTCCGTCGGACTTTGGATGTTGAAAAGTCCGCTCGTGTGTACGGGGCATAAGAGCCAGCAGGTGTTCAGCAGAGCCTCGAGTGGTGAGGATGGACTTGGCTGCAACTGGCTCCAGGTCGCGACCCCCAGGGTCCCCCAGCTCACACCCACAGTAGGCAACAGGTGGATAGGGATGGTGAGGACAAAGCCAAGGTCAGGGCCACAAGCAGACAGGAATAGTCAGGGACACGCCAAAAGGTCAGGATCACAGGCAAACAGGGATAGTCAAAGACACGCTAAAGTCGGTAACAGACCAACAGAAGAGCACACGGCAGGTAACAGGAAGCTAAACACACAAAGGAATTCACAATGGTTGATCAGCAGGGCTGGCCTGCAGTGCACAGGTTAATATAGAGCTCTCTGATAGGAGCTAGGGTGGAGTCATGCCAGAGGAGGGATTATAAAAGCAGTCAGGTGAGGGTCGGCTGGTCTCTAGAGATGAACACATGGAAACAGGTAAGCAGACCAACTCTATTGCATAACCATGACAGTACCCTCCCTCTTACGGGGCCTCTCCCTCCCCCGCCTGGGTCCAGGCTTAAAGGGAAACTCCAGATGGAACCTCCTTAACAGACTAGGAGCAAAGACCTCAGATGCAGTGATCCAAGACCTCTCCTCAGGGCCAAACCCTTTCCAATGTACGGGGTACTGAAGAATGCCTTTACGGAGCCGGGAATCCAAAACTTGACTAACCCCGTATTTTAGATTATCTTCAGAGACTGGAACCGAGGTAGGAAGAGGACGAGAGAACTTGAGGACTAAAGGCTTTTTAGGAATGGGTAAAGGCATGAGAAGATCAGGAGCCTGAGCAGGGTCCCCCAGACCCTTAAAGATGAGCTGAGCATCTAGAACAGGACCACCAGACTGGGCAGAGGTCAGTGGATCCCTGAGGTCAGGTTGGTTAGAAGGTGTCATGTCACAAGAGTCAATCTGAATAGCTGAAACACAAACAGAATGCAGAGAACCCTGAGAAAAAGATTGAAAACTCCACCTGGCCGAATGTGGCAGTCTATCCAAAGGATGGATTGAGCCTCTTAAACGGGTTTGAACGAACATAGTAGCAGTAGGGTGAGGCCGGGTCACCTAAGGTCCTGAACAAGAAGCAGGAAGATCATTGGGCATGGGCTGGACTGGCATAACTGGTGCAGAGGCTGACTGACTAATATTGTCAGGTGTAGCGACCATCTTAATCGCATCACAGGGCATAGCAACTGTGGAACTTGCAGACAAGTTAGCCTGGCTGTGCGTCCATGGGAGATTAGGGACAGGCAAAGGTAAATGGTTATGCAAACTAGAGTGAATGATCGACTATGGTTCATAGGTGGGCCCCTCATTCAGAGTACCACATGACCTAGAGAGTGCATCAGTCCGACTATTGCAGGACGCATCCCAGAGATCGCTATATGCAGCGGGAAGAGCAGAAGATACTGGGATGGTGGTAACAGGAAGTTTCTCTTTTGAGGTACCCTTGAGTAGGCAGGAAGAGGAACAGGAGGGACCCCAAGCCAGGATCTGTCCAGCAGACCAGTAAACGTGTGGAGAATGGAGCCGTAACCAAGGAAGACCTAATATGATAGGAGATGAAGCCTTAGGTAAGACAAGGAAGGATATCCACTCCTGGTGGAGTGTCCCTACTGACATCTTAACAGGAAGAGTCTGGAAGCGGATAGGGCCCCCTGGGAGAACAGTGCCACCAATCGCCAAGACCACCAATAGCGTTGTAAGGGGCAAAAGGGTAAGTCTCATGGAGGATGCAGTTTCCCAATCCATGAAATTGGCAGCGGCTCTGGAATCCAGATGTGCTGAGACCGAACCAGAGGAAGCACAGACATGAAGCAACACAGAAAGGAGAAGACGAGAAGGTGAAGGTGATATTTCAGGGTCTAATACTCCACCTTCCAGATGTATTAGCCCTGAGCGTTTTTCCGGACGAAGAGAACAAGTGTCACGGAAATGACCTTTGGCCCCACAATAGAGGCATAGGCCCACAGTTCTGCGCCAGCGCGTTCTTCAGGAGATAACCTTGTCCGGCCCAACTGCATAGGTTCCTCAGCAGGCAGGGGGTGCGCCTCGGATCGAAGAGAAGGGACTGGGGGGCTCAGGCTGCCTAAAGAACGGAGACTGCTGGCATCTTTTTTCCAAGGCCCTCTCCTGAAAGCGAATATCGATCTGGTTACACAAGGTGATGACACTGCCCAGACCAGCAGAAAGGGATCTTCCTGCTAATTCATCCTTCACTCTATCAGAGAGGCCATGTAAAAAGGTTGCAACTAGGGCCTCATTATTCCAGCTCAGTTCAGCTGTGAGGATACGGAACTGAAGAGCATACTGTCCCACAAAAGTGGACTCTTGACGAAGACGTAAAAGAGCGCTAGCCGCTGAGGAGACATGACCCGGTTCCTCAAAGATATTCCGAAAAAGTTTCAAGAAATCAGACAGGCTAGAAACCACTGGATCATTCAGTTCCCACAGAGGGGCAGCCCAAGCTAGTGCCTCGCCGGACAGGAGGGATATAATATATGCTACTTTCGCCCGATCGGAAAGGAAGTTTTGGGGCTGAAGTTCAAAATGAATTGTGCACTGGCTAAGGAACCCCCTGCAAGCTTTGGAGTCCCCAGAGAAACGGGCCGGAGCTGGTAGTTGTAATGAATGTGTAGCTGGGACTGATGCGATAGGTGCAGCGGCAGATAGCAGTTGATGTTGTTGAACCGGGGGTCCTAATGAGGCCTGAACCTGTTCAACACAGGATGCCAAATCCTGAAGGAATCGCATCACCTGGGTCTGATGCGATTCTTGGGTCTCAAGTCTGCGAACTAAGCTCTGCAATGGATCATCTGCAGGAAGCGGCACGTCAGCCGGGTCCATGGCTGATCAAACTGTCAGGTCACCTTGAGGCGAGGTGACAGATGCACACCGTAGGGATCAGGAGTGCACCGCAAGGTTGTGGACCCTAAGGCTGACTGCTGCGGACGGGAGACAGGTCCCACCGGGGTTCGAGCGTAAGATTCCCTGGGGCACTGAGTCTAAGAGCCAGCAGGTGTTCACCAGAGCCTCGAGTGGTGAGGATGGACTTGGCTGCAACTGGCTCCAGGTCGCGATCCCCAGGGTCCCCCAGCTCACACCCACAGTAGGCAACAGGTGGATAGGGATGGTGAGGACAAAGCCAAGGTCAGGGCCACAAGCAGACAGGAATAGTCAGGGACACGCCAAAAGGTCAGGATCACAGGCAAACAGGGATAGTCAAAGACACGCCAAAGTCGGTAACAGACCAACAGAAGAGCACACGGCAGGTAACAGGAAGCTAAACACACAAAGGAATACACAATGGTTGATCAGCAGGGCTGGCCTGCAGTGCACAGGTTAATATAGAGCTCTCTGATAGGAGCTAGGGTGGAGTCAAGCCAGAGGAGGGATTACAAAAGCAGTCAGGTGAGGGTCGGCTGGTCTCTAGAGATGAACACATGGAAACAGGTAAGCAGACCAACTCTATTGCATAACCATGACAGTACCCTCCCTCTTACGGGGCCTCTCCCTTCCCCGTCTGGGTCCAGGCTTAAAGGGAAACTCCAGATGGAACCTCCTCAACAGACTAGCAGCAAAGACCTCAGATGCAGTGATCCAAGACCTCTCCTAAGGGCCAAACCCTTTCCAATGTACGAGGTACTGAAGAATGCCTTTATGGAGCCGGGAATCCAAAACTTGACTAACCTCGTATTTTAGATTATCCTCAGAGACTGGAACCGAGGTAGGAAGAGGACGAGAGGACTTGAGGACTAAAGGCTTTTTAGGAATGGGTAAAGGCATGAGAAGATCAGGAGCCTGAGCAGGGTCCCCCAGACCCTTAAAGATGAGCTTAGCATCTAGAACAGGACCACCAGACTGGGCAGAGGTCAGTGGATCCCTGAGGTCAGGTTGGTTAGAAGGTGACATGTCACAAGAGTCAATCTGAATAGCTGAAACAAACAGAATGCAGAGAACCCTGAGAAAAAGATTGAAAACCCCACCTGGCCGAATGTGGCAGTCTATCCAAAGGATGGATTGAGCCTCTTAAATGGGTTTGAACGGACATAGTAGCAGTAGGGTGAGGCCGGGTCAACGAAGGTCCTGAACAAGAAGCAGGAAGATCATTGGGCATGGGCTGGGCTGGCATAACTGGTGCAGAGGCGGACTGACTAATATTGTCAGGTGTAGCGACCATCTCAATCGCATCACAGGGCATAGCAACTGTGGAACTTGCAGACAAGTTAGCCTGGCTGTGCATCCGTGGGAGATTAGGGACAGGCAAAGGTAAATGGTTATGCAAACTAGAGTGAATGAAAGTGTAAGATTCCCTGGGGCGCGGAGTCTAAGAGCCAGCAGGTGTTCAGCAGAGCCTCGAGTGGTGAGGATGGACTTGGCTGCAACTGGCTCCAGGTCGCGACCCCCAGGGTCCCCCAGCTCACACCCACAGTAGGCAACAGGTGGATAGGGATGGTGAGGACAAAGCCAAGGTCAGGGCCACAAGCAGACAGGATTAGTCAGGGACACGCCAAAAGGTCAGGATCACAGGCAAACAGGGATAGTCAAAGACACGCCAAAGTCAGTAACAGACCAACAGAAGAGCACACGGCAGGTAACAGGAAGCTAAACACACAAGGGAATACACAATGGTTGATCAGCAGGGCTGGCCTGCAGTGCACAGGTTAATATAGAGCTCTCTGATAGGAGCTAGGGTGAAGTCATGCCAGAGGATGGATTACAAAAGCAGTCAGGTGAGGGTCGGCTGGTCTCTAGAGATGAACACATGGAAACAAGTAAGCAGACCAACTCTATTGCATAACCATGACAGACCCTAATCCAAAAACTGACTTTGCCACCTGTGTAGCATAACTAGGAATAAAAAAAAATGAAAAGGAGTGAACTTTTACAAAGTATAACTTTACATATGAAAACGTGCTGGCTGCTCCTAGAATAAAGAAACAAAATTATTACTTTAGTCAAACTAAAAATCAGCCTGATGATTACTAAATATTGTAATCTGGTAGGACAAAATAAGTTATAGCCAATACCAAAAAGGGAGCTTGCTCACCAGAGCTTACAAGCTAATATTAAAAATGAAGATTCTAATTACCCCCCCCCCCCCCCCCCCCCCCCGTATGTGCTGCATAGCTGGATGGTAGCACTGTTTTTACAATGCATTACAATGCATCACTCTTCACTATTCTTTTTATAAAATAAGAAACAAATTCTAATTTGGAGTTCCCTTTCACCAAATAAATAAATCCCATTGCTATCTTTGTAAATACTACTAACTACTAGGCAAATATATAAATATGTATAAACAAAATTTAGCGCTATGAAGTGATAGTAAGGATACTAAGGAACCAGAAAGTAGATTCTTAGTAAGTGTAAACAACCTGTGTTTAAAAAGACAGGGGTACGTTTAAGACTTATTGTAAGATAAGTGTAAACAACATCATAAACAAAGCGCGATAATTAGTGCAGTGAAACAATGACAGTGCCTGAATAGTATGGCAACAGTGGGGTCACATAACATTGAATCTTGTGTGGGCAAACTATTATCAGTTCATCAGTATATACAGTTCATCTGTCTAAGCCTAAATCTCCTTATATGGCCAGTCTCCTCATATCAGCCAGGATAATATTGTCATGGTACTACTTAGAGCGAACCCACAGGCGAGCAGGTGACACGTGATCCCCCAGGGCGTGGAATCTAAGAGTCAGCCGGTGTTCCGCCAGTGACCCTCTCACGAAGGTCTGGACTTAGCTGCGTGCTGACCCCAGGTCACGACCCCCCGGGTTCACCCTGCTCACTAGGGAAGTTCCAGAAGACACTGTAGACTAGAATGGATGGATGAAGCAAGGAGAGCCAGGTAGTGAGCCAAGGTCTGGGTGGGCTGCAGACAACGTAATCAGAACAAGCCGGGTCGGCACACAGAAGATCAGTTCACGAGAAGTCAGGTAAAACAGGTTACACAGGGAAGCTTCAGAAACAAACGTTGCTCAAGCAATGGTAGCTAGTTAGGAAGGAATTTAAATAGAGAAGCACATGAGGGGCTGGACAGGAAGTAGCAGGAAGGAAACATATATCAGGCAACAGGTGAAGGGCGTCTTACGAGGCCTCCCTACACGTCTGGGGGCTGGCTTGGAGGGAAATTTCTGATGGAATCTGGTCACCAGACGTGGGGCAGAGACATCAGTGGCAGGGACCCAAGACCTCTCCTCCGGACCATAGCCCTTCCAATCAATGAGATAGAACAACCTCCCCCGGCAGTACTTGGAGTCCAATATTACTTTAATCTCATACTGATCCGAGGTATCAGCCACAGGAGCGGGGTGAGAAGAAGGGCGAGAAAAGCGATTGAGAACCAGTGGCCTGAGCAGGGAGAGATGGAAGGTGTTGGGTATCCTGAGATGAGAGGGTAAACGGAGCTTGAAAGCCACTGGATTGATCTGGAGGAGAATAGGAAATGGACCAATGAAGCGAGGGGCAAATTTCATCGAGGGTACCCGAAGTCGGATGTGCTTGGTAGAGAGCCAAACTCTATCGCCAGGCAGGAACTTAGGAGCTGGACAGCGATGACGATCTGCCGCCATTTTATGCCTGGAAGCAGCTAGATGAAGATTCCCAGAGACTTCTTTCCAGATAGAGTTGAAGGACCTTTGGGTCTCGGCTGCTGCTGGTACCACAGGAGAAATGGGAACAGGAAAGGGAACAGATGGATGCTGCCCATAAACTGTGAAGAAAGGAGATTTCCCAGAACTGGCACTGGCGTGATGGTTTAAGGCAAACTCTGCCCAGGGCAAAAGGTCCACCCAGTCATCTTGGTGAGCAGAAATGAAGGCACGGAGAAAAGGTTCTACATTTTGATTGACACGTTCCGTTTGCCCATTGGACTGGGGATAGAAGGCAGATGAAAAATTAAATTTAATCCCAAAAGAGCTGGCCAAGGCTCTCCAAAACCGGGCAGTAAATTGAACTCCTCTGTCAGAGACAATATGGGAAGGCATCCCATGAAGACGAAAGATCTCCTTTATGAAAGTTGTGGCAAGACTGGGAGCAGAAGGTACCAGCCAAACTCTATCGCCAGGCAGGAACTTAGGAGCTGGACGGCGATGACGATCTGCCGCCATTTTATGCCTGGAAGCAGCTAGATGAAGATTCCCAGAGACTTCTTTCCAGATAGAGTTGAAGGACCTTTGGGTCTCGTTTTCTCTGTGCCTTCATTTCTGCTCACCAATTCCTCTACCAGCCTGGGAGAGGAATCAAGTGACACATTTTGGAGAACCGATCCACCACTACCCAGATGACTGTAGAACCTGTTGAGGAAGTCAGATCTGAGATAAAGTCCATGGCAATACAATGCCAAGGTACATCGGGCACTGGTAAGGGCAAAAGCAACCCAGCAGGGGCGGACGTGGAAGATTTGGAAAGTACACAAACCGAACAAGCTTGAATGTATTCCTTGACATCCTTACGAAGAGAGGGCCACCAATAATGACGCTGAAGAAGGTCACAAGTACGAGGAATGCCAGGATGTCCAGAAAACTTGGAGTCATGTGCCCAAGCAAGGAGTTTGGGACGAAGTGCAGGGGCTAAAAAAGTTTTACCAGGAGGAGGCTGCGTAGACTGGAGCTGAGTGGTGGCTAGAATACGATGCGGAGGAATGATGGGACCAGGATCTAGGTGATTCTCAGAATCATTGACATCAAACGACCTGGACAAGGCATCGGCTCGAAGGTTCTTGGCACCTGGACGGTAAGTAATTCAATGGGTTCAAGGGACCAGAACCGAGCATTTACACCTTTGCGGGTGAGTGATGTAATAGGAGCCACCAAGGTGGAGTAGTTACGAATGAATTGGCGGTAATAATTGGTGAAGCCCAAAAAGCGTTGGGTGGCTTTAAGACCAGAGGGCTGAGGCCACTCGGAGATGGCCCGAAGATTGGCTGGGTCCATGAAGAGACCTTGTGACGAGATTATATAGCCCAGGAATGGAACTTGTGTTTGTTCAAATAGACACTTCTCCAATTTTGCACATAGACAATTGTCCCATAGACGCTGTAGCACAGTTTTTACATGAAGACGATGGGTAGATAAGTCTGGCGAGAAAATTAGAATATCATCCAGATATACAATAACACAGACATACAGAAGGTCGCGAAAGATCTCGTTAACAAAATTTTGGAAGACCGCTGGGGCATTGCATAAGCCGAAGGGCATCACAAGATACTCATAATGCCCATCCCTGATGTTAAAGGCAGTCATCCATTCGTCTCCTTCCCGGATTCTTATTAAATTGTAGGCCCCTCTAAGATCCAATTTAGTAAAGATATGAGAACCTTGCAGTCTGTCAAAGAGTTCGGAAATTAAAGGAAGAGGGTATCGGTTCTTCACGGTGATGGCGTTAAGACCCCTGTAGTTGATGCATGGACGGAGTGAACCATCTTTTTTTGCTACAAAGAAGAACCCGGCTCCGGCAGGTGAGTTAGATTTCCTGATGAAACCCTTTTGCAGGTTTTCCCGAATGTATTCAGACATGGCTTGTGTCTCGGGGATAGATAAAGGGTAGACTCGGCCACGGGGAGGAGAGGTCCCAGGTAAAAGCTCAATGGAGCAGTCAAAGTCTCTATGAGGAGGAAGGCGATCGGTGGCCTTTTTGCAGAAAACATCTTGGAAGGATTGATATTGGGCAGGCAACATGGGAGTTGTGGAGGTCTCAGCAAGAGGAATGGAAGAAGGAGGTAGCACCCTGGAAATACACCTTTGTTGGCATGGAGGGCTCCAAGCCAATACTTGTCCAGAATTCCAGTCCAGATGTGGGGAGTGTTTCTGCAACCATGGGAGGCCCAGCATGATGGGACTGGAAGATTTAGGCAATATTAGGAAAGAGATCTCCTCACTATGCAAAGCCCCAATGCGTAACTCTATAGGAGAGGTTTTAAAACGGATTGGACTCATAGTCAAGAAGGAGCCGTGTACTGTGGTCAAGGAGAGAGGCATAGCCAAGGCAACAAAGGCGATGCCCAACTCGGAAGCTACAGACTGTGAAATTCCCGGCAGCATTAGAATCCACGTATGCAGAGAGTTGATAGGCATTCTGAGCCCAGCGGATAGCTACGGGAAGGGTGAAACGAGGAGAATTAATGGATCAGTCTAGATCACCTCCCTCTGAGTAAGCTAGACCCTGGAGTTTCCCGGACGAAGTGGACAGGAGTTCAAAAGATGTATTTTATCGCCACAATAAAGGCACAAACCCAGTCCCATGCGTTGGCCGCGCTCCTCGGGAGTGAGACGGGTTCGCCCAAGCTGCATAGGTTCCTCCAACACGTGAGAGGTCGAAGACGGAGAGGATTGCACCGATCTTTGGACTACCTGTGCTGGACGGCCAGCAGGGAGATGACTGGATCTGGATTTCTCCAGAGCCCGCTCCTGGAAGTGAATGTCAATTTGAATGCTCAATGCGATTAAGTCATCCAATGTGGTGGGAATGGCGCGTCCAGCAAGTTCATCCTTGACACGGTCAGATAGGCCTTGCCAGAAGGTAGCAGTAAGGGCCTCATTATTCCATTTGAGTTCAGCGGCCAGCGTACGGAATCGAACTGCGTATTGGCCGACTTTCATTTCTTGCTGACGAAGATAAAGGAGGGCCCCAGCAGACGAAGACGCTCTGCCAGGCTCATCAAAAGTTTTCCGAAATGCATCCAAAAAGAGCTGGAGGTCAGAGGTGATAGGCGCGTGTGATTCCCAGAGTGGAGAGGCCCAAGCTAAAGCATCATCAGAGAGGAGAGAGATGATATATGCGACTTTGGTGCGATCAGTTGGAAAATGATGGCTGGAAAGTTCAAAGTGGATGGAACACTGATTAATGAAGCCCCGACAAGCCTTAGGATCACCGGAGAACCGAGGTGGTGATGGCAGATGCAGGCAGGGATTGCCAGGTGCAGCAGGTAAGACCGGAGCAACTGAAGCAGGAGCAGAAACGGGAGGAGCTGAAGTTGCAGCGAGTTGCAGACGATCCAGACAAGAGGCTAGATCCTGGAGAACCAGCATTATTTGGTCTTGCTGGGAATTAAGCCTCTGAACTAGATGTTGCATGGGATCCTCGGTCAATGGCCGATTCTCAGAGACGCTCATGGCTTGAGCAAACTGTCACGGTACTACTTACAGTGAACCCACAGACGAGCAGGTGACACGGGATCCCCCAGGGCGTGGAATCTAAGAGTCAGCCGGTGTTCCGCCAGTGACCCTCTCACGAAGGTTTGGACTTAGCTGCGTGCTGACCCCAGGTCACGACCCCCGGGTTCACCCTGCTCGCTAGTGAAGTACCAGAAGACACTGTAGACTAGAATTGGTGGATGAAGCAAGGCAAGATGAGGTCGGCAACCTTACCATTGTACCGTGGATCAAGGAGAGTGGCCAGCCAGTAATGGTCCCTCTCCTTGATCCGAAGAATACGAGGATCCTTCCGCAGGCTTTGCAGGATCAGAGAGGCCATGCAGCGTAGGTTAGCAGAGGCATTCGGTCCGGGGTCCTCTGGGTCACTAAGGACAACATGATCCGCCGCTACCTCCTCCCAGCCACGTACAAGTCCACGGGTTTCTTGGGACTGTAAATCTTCCCTACAAGACTGCTGCTGCTGCTGATGCTGAGTGCCAGCCTCCACCTCCATGCTGACACAATCATCCTCCTCCTCCTCCTCCTCCTCCTCATCCTCTTCCTGTGTGATGGGTGGCACAGCAGGAACACTGTCTGGATAAAGGGGGCCTTGAGAGGCAAGGAAGTCCTCCTCTTCCTGCCTCTGTTCTGCCTCAAGTGCCCTGTCCATTATTCCACGCAGCGTATACTCCAAGAGGTGGACAAGAGGTACAGTGTCACTGATGCATGCACTGTCACTGCTCACCATCCTTGTGGCCTCCTCAAATGGTGACAGGACAGTGCATGCATCCCTGATCATGCCCCACTGGCGTGGTGAGAAAAAACCGAGCTACCCTGACCCTGTCCTGGTGCCATAGTCACACAGGTACTCATTGATGGCCCTCTGCTGCGTGTGCAGCCGCTGCAGCATGGCCAACGTTGAGTTCCACCTGGTGGGCATGTCACATATAAGGCGGTTCTTGGGCAGGTTCAACTCCTTTTGGAGCTCAGCCAGCCGAGCACAGGCATTAAATGATCGGCGGAAATGCACACAGACTTTCCTGGCCTTCTTCAGGACATCCTGTAAGCCCGGGTACCTGCCCAAGAACCGCTGCACCACCAGGTTAAGGACGTGAGCCACACAGGGCACATGGGTCAGTTGTCCCTGTCGGAGGGCGGAGAGGAGGTTGGTGCCATTGTCGCAAACCACCATTCCTGGCTTAAGCTGGCGTGACGTCAACCACCTCTCGGCCTGCCCCTGCAGAGCTGACAAAACATCCGCCCCAGTGTGGCTCCTGTCCCCCAAACAAACCAGCGCAAGCACGGCATGGCATCGTTTTGCCTGCGTACTTGCGTAGCCCCTGGAACGCCTATGGAGCACCGCTGGTTCTGAGGACAGAGCACTGGAAGAGGCCATGGAGGAAGAAGAGGAGGGGGTGGAGGAGAGAGGTGTGTCACAACCAATAGTAGAATTTTGGAGGCGTGGTGGCGGAACAACCTCTAACACTACTGCACCTTGTCCTGCAACCTTCCCAGCTTCCAGAAGAGTGACCCAATGGGCCGTGAAAGACAGGTAACGTCCCTGTCCATGCCTGCTGGACCATGAGTCAGCGGTAATATGCACCTTACCGCTGACCGCCCTGTCCAGCGAGGCAAGGACATTGCCTTCCACATGCCGGTAGAGAGCCGGAATCGCCTTCCGTGAGAAAAAGTGGCGTTTGGGGACCTGCCACTGAGGAACCGCACATTGTACAAACTCATGGAAGGGGGCCGAGTCTACCAACTGAAAAGGCAGCAGTTGAAGTGCTAGCAATTTAGCCAAGCTAGCATTCAACCGCTGGGCATGTGGATGGCTGGGAGTGAACTTCTTTCGCCGGTCCAGCAGCTGGGGCTGCTGACGTGGGTGTACTGCTAGCAGCCCGGAAGTACTTGGCTGTGACACACCTAATTGTACACCTTCATTCCTCTCAGAGCAGGTTTCAGAGAGGACTGAATCTCCTACAACTGACTGCAAGCTCTATTTAAAACGAGCAAGATAGCTAGCTATATAGATGGATATAGCGGTGTATACTGGGTTCAGAGCCCGCAGACAGCACGCACAATCTCCTACAACTGACTGCAAGCTCTATTTAAAACGAGCAAGATAGCTAGCTAGCTATATAGGTGGATATAGCGGTGTATACTGGGTTCAGAGCACGCAGACAGCACGCACAATCTTCTACAACTGACTGCACGCTCTATTTAAAACGAGCAAGATAGCTAGCTATACAGATGGATATAGCGGTGTATACTGGGTTCAGAGCACGCAGACAGCACGCACAATCTTCTACAACTGACTGCACGCTCTATTTAAAACGAGCAAGATAGCTAGCTATACAGATGGATATAGCGGTGTATACTGGGTTCAGAGCACGCAGACAGCACGCACAATCTTCTACAACTGACTGCACGCTCTATTTAAAACGAGCAAGATAGCTAGCTATACAGATGGATATAGCGGTGTATACTGGGTTCAGAGCACGCAGACAGCACGCACAACAACAACACGGCCGGCGGGATTTTAAAATCTGTTATCACAAAAAGTTTATGAATAAAACTCCTTGTCATACATACTGCACTATGGATATGCACGTGATACCAGTGGAGGAACGGGGGTCTCCCAGGACAACAGCAAACTATTGCCAGAGAGCAACACAGTAGCTCATACTGTGGAGGCTGATCCACCCCGGATGGGGTAAGATTTTTGGTGAGAGCAATCACATTATCATTCACTGTGCACTGGGAGCAGCAGTTGCAGATACTTTTTGAAGACATTCACGGAGGATCTTTTACTACTATTATTCACCTGTTATTTATGATGTGTCACTTAGCATATTGATTTTTTCATAAACGTGGGACTTTCACTGATTGTAATTTTAAATAGTGTTTGATATTGTTTTGATAACTTTTTTTCAAAATTATTTCTTCATTTTTCTTCATATTGTATGCTTAAATCTCACTTGGGATTTGCACGGTTGCATTTCTATTATTATATATATTTTATTGCAATTGAATGTTCACTTATTTTTATTTAATTTTTTGTCTTATAGTAAGGCTTGCACTTTTATGGTATTGACACAGGTGCATGTGATTTTATATGGAATTTTTCTAATAACACCAGACACCAACATGTGCTATAAAGGAATTTTTGGGGTTTATTATTATTATTTACCAGCATGCTGATAATTCATGCACTAGTCAGTCTATAGCTTTTTTTCCACAATTCTGATTTCAATTTCTTTCATCATTGAGTATTTAAACTTAAAGGTATAGTGCCAAGTCTATTTCTCTTTTTTTATCATAAGATTATTTCCACCTATATAGGGTGGCAAATTAAATAGAGGCTGCTCATACCACAGATACATTAATTGGTTCCGTAGCGCAACCTTCCTCCAACCTTGCTTTTCATATAAACAAAGAAAGTTGTGGATTGTCCACTTGCCATGTCACTTGCCACTTCACCTGCCACTTCACTTGCCACAAGTTGTGGATTGCCACTTGCCACGTCACTTGCCACCTGCCATGTCACTTGCCACAAGTTGTGGATTGTCCACTTGCCATGTTACTTGCCACTTCACCTGCCACGTCACTTGCCACAAGTTGTGGATTGTCCACTTGCCAAGTCACTTGCCACGTCACCTGTCATGTCACCTGCCACAAGTTGTGGATTGTCCACTTGCCATGTCGCCTGCCACATCACCTGCCACAAGTTGTGGATTGTCCACTTGCCACGTTACCTGCCACAAGTTGTGGATTGTCCATTTGCCACGTCACCTGCCACAAGTTGTGGATTGTCCACTTGCCACGTCACCTGCCAGAAGTTGTGGATTGTCCACTCGCCACATCACCTGCCATGTCACTTGCCACAAGATGTGGATTGTCCACTTGCCACGTCACCTGCCGCAAGTTGTGGATTGTCCACTTGCCACATCACCTGCCATGTCACTTGCCACAAGTTGTGGATTGTCCACTTGCCACATCACCTGCCACAAGTTGTGGATTGTCCACTTGCCATGTCACTTGCCACCTGCCATGTCACTTGCCACAAGTTGTGGATTGTCCACTTGCCATGTTACTTGCCACTTCACCTGCCACGTCACTTGCCACAAGTTGTGGATTGTCCACTTGCCAAGTCACTTGCCACGTCACCTGTCATGTCACCTGCCACAAGTTGTGGATTGTCCACTTGCCATGTCGCCTGCCACATCACCTGCCACAAGTTGTGGATTGTCCACTTGCCACGTTACCTGCCACAAGTTGTGGATTGTCCATTTGCCACGTCACCTGCCACAAGTTGTGGATTGTCCACTTGCCACGTCACCTGCCAGAAGTTGTGGATTGTCCACTCGCCACATCACCTGCCATGTCACTTGCCACAAGATGTGGATTGTCCACTTGCCACGTCACCTGCCGCAAGTTGTGGATTGTCCACTTGCCACATCACCTGCCATGTCACTTGCCACAAGTTGTGGATTGTCCACTTGCCACATCACCTGCCACAAGTTGTGGATTGTCCACTTGCCATGTCACCTGCCACAAGTTGTGGATTGTCCACTTGTCACGTCACCTGCCATGTCACCTGCCACATCACCTGTCACAAGTTGTGGATTGTCCACTTGTCACGTCACCTGCCACAAGTTGTGGATTGTCCACTTGCTATGTCACCTGCCACAAGTTGTGGATTGTCCACTCGCTACATCACCTGCCATGTCACTTGCCACAAGTTGTGGATTGTCCACTTGCCACATCACCTGCCACAAGTTGTGGATTGTCCACTCACCACATCACCTGCCATGTCACTTGCCACAAGTTGTGGATTGTCCACTTGCCATGTCACCTGCCACAAGTTGTGGATTGTCCACTTGCCACGTCACCTGCCACAAGTTGTGGATTGTCCACTTGTCACGACACCTGCCACAAGTTGTGGATTGCCCACTTGTCACTTCACCTGTCACGTCACCTGCCACAAGTTGTGGATTGTCCACTTGCCACGTCACCTTCCACAAGTTGTGGATTGTCCACCTGCCACATCACCTGCCATGTCTCCTGCCAAGTCACCTGCCACAAGTTGTGGATTGTCCACCTGCCACGACACCTGCCACAAGTTGTAGATTGTCCACTTGCCACAAAACTTGCCACTTCACCTGCCACTTCACTTGTCACAAGTTGTATATTTTCCACTTGCCACGTCACTTGCCACCTGCCATGTCACTTGCCACAAGTTGTGGATTGTCCAGTTGCAATTGCAATTGTTTAAAATATTTTTTAATGTTTTTTCATCATTTGCAATGATTTTTGAGATTTTTAATGTCAAAAAAATAGGTCACCTCTAAAAACGCTTATAAACGAAAATGCGGCAAAACGTGGGAGCGGCGTTTTGCGTCTGAAACGTGGAAACTTTTGTGTCTGAACCCATTTTTTTTGCTTCTGGAAAAACAAGGTGAAATGCAACTGCCTAAAAACGGCAAAAAACTAGACTGTACATGGACACATAGGATAACATTGAATGAGTTCAGGGGCAGTTGAAAAAAGTTTCCAACTGCCTCTGAACATGCATTTAACAGCGTCTCATGTGCATGAAGCCTTATGAGCAGAGATGTCACAAATCTCAATGTGTATTTCTGCTGTGCCACAAAAACATCCCAGCAAGGACAAACCTTCACTACTGAGGTCTACTGGTGTGCAGCCAAGGAGGAGTCATGGTGTATCCCTTTATGAAATAACCAACAGGGGCAATTTATTTTATAGGCATAGCCTGGACTGTAGATACTAAACCTTCACCACCAGTGAAGGAACAAATCCTAAAATAGTTGGACAAACTGCTATAGTAGTTGTTGTCCTACCTTACCTCCATAGACTGAGCAAACGCTAGCCAGCTCATACCCAGGTGGGTCTGATTAGCAACTAAAGTCTCAATGAGCCCATCCCTAGAGACCAATTTAAGACAGCCTCTAGAAGAGGTGGTTACCAATTTAGCCTGGGGGTAAATAGCTACTTGCAGGCTTCAAACAAGCAATCATGTAGCTCTTGCATAGGTTTGCACAGAAAATCCTCAATTAAAAGGATGTGGGAGGGGGCATGGCCTGGACATGGCCGAGGAAGGTCGCGTTTGAACAGAGCTCCCGGCCGAATCCTTTCCTCGTCGACTCACACAGCTCCATAGACTGCAGAATGCTCTCTGCCAAGCGGCGTACATCACAGAGACACAGAGGTAAGAACAAACTGACCCCCAGACCCGCACCTTTGGGAGAAATCCAGCACCTCTTTCGCCGCAGCCAGCCGGGTGCTGTGGAATCCAACATGGCGCAGGTACAGACCTCTCACATGACAGACTAAGACCGCGCATCGCGGTCGGCATCCCCGGCGAGCCCCCACAGCCCAGAGATCTTTCCTAGCACTCCGCATGCTTTCTCATCGGGTTCCGCATTCCAATCCAACCTGTGGAGCAGATGCGGAGATGAGAGTGATTCTTAAAGCGCTCCTGACAAAAGCGTATATAGAAGCACTGGTGGGCAGGGTGGAAGCGGCCCACCGTAAAGAAATGCAGGCGGTGAAGCAGGAGATACAGTCGCTCTCTAGCAGGCTCACATCTGGAGAGTCGACCCTGGCGACTCTAGATAGCAGGGTCACAGCTTTGGAGGCGCATGGGACAACACAGGCAGAGAGGTCCCTTGGACTGCAATTACATATGGAGGAAATGGAGGACAGGAGCCGCAGGAATAACGTGGCTATGCAGTCTTCCTGAAGCCACGGATGCGTCTGACCTGGAGGCTATGGTGACGGACATCTTCCGCAGGGTCGCTGGTGACCAAATTCGGGGTCGTCTAGAGTTTGATCGGATGCATAGGGCATTGGGCCCCAGATCGGAGGACCCAGCAAGGCCCAGAGATGTGATCTGTCATCTGCACCACTACGCCCATAAAGATATCATTGCACGCAAAGCTTGTGAGAGACCTGGAGTTGGATGGGGCGCCACTGGCGATCTTCCCCGACATTTCCAGGGTGACCTTGCAGTGACGTGTGCTCATGAAACCTCTGCTGGACTTAGCAAGAAGTCAGGGGTTCACATACCGCAGGGGGTTTCCCCTGGACTTTCTGCCACGGTACCAAGGCCACAGGAATAACCCCATGCCAAGAGGGGGTTGACCCCTTGACCACCGTGGAACAGACGGAGCTCAAGGGAGGAGTCGCCAGGAGCAAGCCAAAAATTCTGATTGCAGAAGGGCTGCATCTTCCCTGAACACAGCGTATATCAGAGGTACTTTTTCATAACGTCCTGATTACTTCAGCTGCACAGCTGACCTCCCAGACCCAGGGGTATGTTGCCCAACCGCACCCCAGATGTCTAAGTGGCTAGTCCCCTGTTCCCCCCCATCCCTCCCATGCCCGCTGTTCCTAAGTACCAGTGGACATTACTCTCTGCACAGTGGAGCATGCTTTGGGGGTTGGGCAATATCCCGCCACGTGTTTTTTAGGGGTCCATGGGGTGCGGAGTGCACCGTTCCCATGGGGCAGTTGGACATGCTCGCCATGGTGCTATTGGCCGGACAAGCAACAAGTTACTGGTACTTTATACAAGTGTAGTGTCGTGATCCTAGTTGGGGGGAGGCTATTTTGTGTTGGCCACCACTTATTTGGGAGGGTTGCCCAGAGTTGCCGCGGGTGGCAGTGTGGAAGGGTAGCCTCTGGGAGCTGACGCAGAGATGGTGTCTAATGCTGAGTGGTGGTGCCCCCTCCCTTCCTCCCTCCCTCCCTTCCTTCCTTCATCCCTAACCCTGCTTTACCCGAGATCAAGTCATGATATTGAACATGAGGGGGACCTCTGGGGAGTGCTTTAGACCAAGGTCGCCCCTGCAGCAGGGAGGTTTTTTTCCTGCAGGGATCCCTTTACCAGAACGAGAGGGGCGATGGGGCATGGTGACAGAGGTTCCCATTTCCTTTGGGTAGCCAGGGGGTAGACATGGGCCCATGGGTTCTGTGCACACCCTGAGATGGGTTGGGGGGGTGGCGTTATCTAGGTGGGGGAGGTGGGCTGGGGGGATGGCGAGATTTGTTTATCCCTAATAGCAGAGGGGGCCCTCGAATGGGGTGAGCGGCCATCGATTACCACTGGGGTATTGAACTTTGCGCATGGGGACGGGGGGTGCTGCTCCGGTTTAGTGCACCCCTTGGCCTAGTACACAGTGAGGACCTGAGCCAGAAAAGCCTATCTGATAATGAAAAGCATACTACACGTGTCTGGGGGGATGATCTTAGCCCTGGATAATGCTGCTGATCTCCTACAAGGAGAGTTTATCTGTTTGTAAGTTTTGTATTTACATTTTGATATGACCTACACTGTTCTTTATACTCTGTAGATAATAGCAACTGTTTTATTATGTTTTAAAGCTGCAATTGTTCACTCAAATGATGAGTCAGTTGGGGGGGATGGCTGGAGCCTTACACCTTCATGGGTTACAGTCCGTCTCCGCCCCCAATTAGGCCTGCACTTGCCTCCACTTTTTAGTGGTGGAGGGTTTGTGCCTTATTAAGTTTCTACTTGCAACCTTAGCTAGTGGGCCTCGTAACTGAGACCGGAACTACATCTACCTTTCTTTTCTTCTCCTTCTCCCCTTCCCATCCCTTGCTTCTCCCTTTCCTCACTCCCCTTCCCTTTTTCCCCCTCCCCTTCCACCCTTGGTAGCCAGGGCAATGGACTCCATGAAATTTGTATCAATTAATGCCAAGGGATTTAACAGCCCAGAGAAGAGACGCATTCTAATGAATGACCTCCACAAATTACATGCGGACATCGCTTTCATTCAGGAAACTCATTTTAAATATGAGAAATACCCGCTCCTTAAAAACGTCTTCAATATAGATTGGGCCCTGGGCAAAAATTTTCTTGGGCCCCCCCCCCCCCCATGCAATTTCCCTCTCCACCTACTCTGAGACATAAAATAAATAGCAGCTAGATCTAAAATCAGTTTTCTGTTTCAGATCAGGCAGCAATTGCAATTGGTTGCCAGCAGTTACAGCATATCATTTCTGCTTACTGACTAGTTGCTAGAGGTTACAGCACATGTTACGGCTCACTGATTAGTTGCTAGAGGTTACAGCACATCACCTCCTCACAGCAGGGGAGCATGATATACATAGAAATGCCACCTTTATTTACATATCAATGCTGCCGGACGCAGCTATTTACTTAGTATTGTCACCGCTATTTACATATGAATACTGGTTATTTATATGTAAACACAGGGTCTGCAGGTGAGTCACTTGCACACAACAATAGGGCAGAGCTAGGCAGCATTAGTACCAGCACTTCACACAGATATTAGGACACAGCACAGGAATAAAACTTCAAGGGACAAGAGAATTTAAACCTGGATAGTTGGCAAGTATGAGGCAGCTGTTTTGGGCCCCACAACAATGACAGGGCCCAGGGCAGCTGCCCCTTTTGCCCTGCCTTAAAGACGGCCCTGCCGACGGCTTACCATTCCACCAACCCCTCAGCCAAATCTAAAGGGGTCTCCATCCTAATATCAACGAAACTCCCCTGGCAATGCCAAGCAACCTTAGGAGACCCAGAGGGTCGCTTTATGTTCATTAAGGGACTGGTGGGGGTATTCCTCTTATGCTGGCCTCCATTTATGCACCAAATGAGCACCAGAGTGTCTTCATTGCGCGGGTCCTAGATAAACTAGGGGAGTTTACCATGGGACAATTAATTCTGGGAGGTGACTTCAACGTCTCGCTAATACCCTCCTCAGACACATCTTCGGGACAGTCCTTGATACCCCCGTTACATAGGAAACGTATAGCTAACTCTCTACATAAGGCACAACTGGTGGATTTGTGGTGCTTAACACATTCTGAAGAACGTGACTACATGTTCTACTCGCACACCCACAAGCTATACTCGAGGATTGACTTTTTTCTTGTACCTCATAACCAACTGCACTCGGTAAAAAACACCTCCATCGGGCACATCACATGGTCGAAACACGCCCCCATTACCCTTGAATATTTTCTGACGGGGCGACCCTCGGCTAGTTCAAGATTCTGGCAGCTGAATGAGACCCTCAACCAAACCCCTGAACTCATGGCAGAAGTGACGAGGGCGATGTCCCTGTACTTCCATAAAAACCCCAGACTGCGACTTGGGCACCTTATGGGAGGCGCACAAGGCGGTTTTCAGAGGAATACTGATCAGCCATGGTTCACGGATAAAGAGGGAGCGATCGGAGCAGTTGACTGGGTTGCTGTCCACTATGTCCACATTGGAAGCAAGTCACAAACATGGCCCCTCCCAGTCACTCGAGTCCGAGCTGGGCACGGTTCGTAGGCAGATAACCGATCTGCTACACTACAGGGCTAAAGAGGCGCTGCAGTGTTGTCGACAGGCTTCCTATGTAGCCGGTGATAAATGTGGTAAAATATTGGCCAGAACGGTGCAAGAACAAAAGCCTCCTACATACCCCACATTATTAATCCTGATGGTCAAAGAGTCATCCTACCTGAACAGCTATCTGACGAGTTTGGGCAATTCTACTCTAAACTATATAATTTGAAGTGCAACCAGCCTTCCCAGGCTGCTATAAATGAATATATAGTGTCCTACTAGCTGCCCTCCCTGTCGGCGGATATACGAGAAGACCTAGAGGCTCCCATTACCATGGAGGAACTTAGTTCCGCCACTGGACACATGAAACCAGGTAAAAACCCAGGACCAGACGGATACTCTATCTTATATTATAAGAGCTTCCTCCCCATATTAGGTCCACACATGGTGTCATTCTTCAATGCAATTGGGTCCGAAACGACTTTCTCTAGAGAGATGCTGAAAACCCACATATCCCTGATCCCCAAGGAAGATAAAGACCCCACTCTGTGTGGCAGCTACAGACCCATATCCCTATTAAATGTGGATTTAAAATTATTCTCCAAAATTCTAGCATCCCGTTTAGCGCACCATCTCCAAACCCTATACACCTGGACCAAGTGGGTTTCATACCTGTAAAGGTAGGTCCTTGCTCTGTTAGGTGCTCGATTTCCCTCTTCCTATCTTTCCTAGGCCGTGGTCTGGATGTACTTGGGAGTCCCATTCACCGGTGAGATAACCAAAACTCATACACGAGATGTATGTGAATAATGATTACATTTAATGTTTTGAATACAACAGGTTATATGCTGAGACAATTGGGGTGGCACCCTGTGGAGTAGCCAATCAGGGATACCCTCGTAGCTGTACACCAAACTTTTCCTAGTAACAGGTTTATTGACAGAACAAGCAGGATAAGCAGAAAATCGTGTCTTCATGGCAAAGCACGTCATTAACCTTCACGAGATAAGAATAAGACTACAATATTCAACAACATTGTGCTAATAGTCTGTGATCCAGACGTTCTAGGTCACAGACGCAGTTAAGGGAATATAAGATAATTGCATATCTTGGCTTTCTCTGTACAAACTCTCGCGGCCAAGGGCATTCTAAGAAAACAGCATATTTTCCAAATAGCGAGCATCTATATCTTAACAGTAAGGCCGCGTACACACGCGCGGACTGTTCGCCCAACTTTGTCCGTCCAACAGTTTCGGCAAACAGTCCGCTCAAACTTAGCATGGACGGACATGGCCACACACGACGGACGAACAGTTTGCTGAAACCGTGCGCGATGACGTGAACGGCACGTACGACGGGACGAAAAATACGACGTCCTATACACTGCATTATAGCTTTCGGCGTGAAAATCCTTTCTGAGCATGCGCGAGACTTAGTTGGCCGAACAAGCCTACACACGAGCGAACAGTCCGCTGAAACCTTGTTTCAGCGGACAGTTTTTCGGAATTTCCGTAAGACCTTGTTCGTCCAACTGTCCGCTGAAACTGTCCGCTGAAGCCCCACACACGAGCGGACTGTCCGCCCAAACACTGTTCAGCGGACAAGGTTGGGCGAACAGTCCGCCCTTGTGTACGCGGCCTTAGAATTCTAGCTTGGTCATACAAAGTTTAAAATGGAAGACAGTATAACAAAATGGAGACATGCTAATCCTTATAATCCCTCCTGTGATCATAACTTTGGCACGAAGTTATCGATCATCCTCTATACCAGACATTCTTGGAAAAAGCCATAAGTGTTTTCTCTTCGTCATTGGGCTTGGTTGCTATTGTTGGATGGGAAACCTTGGAGGCTGCTATGCAGCAGCACTTGACGATCACATAGAACATTACTATCAACAACACTATCATCACTAATACGAGAAATATTTTCTTGAAAAATCCCAGTATTGTTGGGGCTAAAGAAAACGTTTTACTGTCCTGGGGGGGTAGTTTGTTCCGTGCTACCTTTACTCCTAAACCTTTGTTGTTATTATTATTATGATTACTGGGCCTTGGAACTAATGCTCTTCTGTCTAGTGATCGGTTCTCAGTACCTTTTGAGCTTCTTGTAAACCCACACGACCCTGTCATGATACATGTCATCATGACTATAGAAAAAAACACAAAAGTCAATACTATCGACCAGAGCAAAATGGTGTGTAGTACATACTGATCTTCTAAGCCCCTGTCTCTTTCTTTTTTCAAAGACTTCAGTCCGAGCTGGTGGGAGGAGGAGGAAAGTCCAGGGAGATTCTGCCGAACTGTTCCTGGAGGGTCTGTAGGTTCGTCTCTGGGGTCCCTTTGGTGGTGGCGTCCTCCTGTTGGTCTTGGGCAAATGTCCTCTGGGGGTGTTCTGGAGTCGGTGGAGGTTCGGGGCATTTTTTTTAGTCTGCTGGCATGGATCCACTGAGGGGTGTAGTCTGTGAGGACAGCAGTCCTGGAGACCTTCTCCATGTTCCATGGACCGGAGTAGATGGGCCCCACGTGCTTCCGTTGGGCAAGCTGCTTGATCAACACTTTATCCCCCGGGATGAAGGGGTGAGTAGGTTCTGTTGGAAGAGGAGAAAAGGTGACAGCAACTTGTTCATTATGTTCTTCTACTGTACTTACCAGATGTTTCACGTACTCTTCCTGTAAAGAATATAGGTTAATGTCAGTCTGTGCATCTAATGCTTTTAAGGTTTTTTCATACAGCTGTTGCAAGGGTTGGGACCCTATATGTCCGGGACCATGCAGGTAGGAAAGGATGAGGGCCGAGCTGGCTTCGGGGATCCCAATGACCCCTCCATTTGTCCAAAGGCCTCTTTGGTCTTTGGACAATCCTTGCTGGACCCAGAAAAGGACATCAGCGTCTGTGGCCATGGATTGGATTTGGGCTGCAACTGAGGGGAAATCTGGCGCTGAAAAATCTTGTTGGAAAAATATTGTGGTAGGGGCGGGTGGATGTGTGGAGGAATTTGCCGCCGCTCGAGCGCATCTATCCGCAAGGGCGTTGCCTCGGGCAATGTAGCTACCAGTGGTGGTGTGAGCCTTGACTTTAATAATCGCCAAATGTTTGGGCAGTAGTATAGCCTGGAGAAGGGCCAGGATATGCTCCTTATTGGCTATAATTTTGTTATCAGCCGTTCTAAACCCCCTGTTAGCCCAGATCACCCCGAAATCGTGAACCACGCCGAAGGCGTATCGACTGTCAGTGTAAATATTGACATCCCTATTTGTGAACAGGATGCATGCTCTGGTGAGGGCTACCAGTTCCGCGACCTGTGCCGAGGAAGGCGGAAGTGGCTTAGCCTCCAGAACCAGATCTGGGAGTTGTACTACCGCGTATCCTGTCAGAAAAGTGGAATCCGAAGGGCGCGAGCAACTGCCGTCCACAAAAACTTCCTCTGCACCGGCCAGAGGTACGTCTGTTAAGTCCTTACGTGGGGAGGTGACTTGGTCCAACACTTTTGTGCAGTCATGCATTTTGGATGGTTCACCATAATTCATGAGTTTGAGCAGAGAATGTAATAGCCTGAGGATGGGGGAGGTGTCAGAGGTGTGTTTGATGGTCAGTTTGGAGGTGTTTAGAAGAATGATTTCATACCCGCTGGCTCTTTGGGTGGTCATATGTTGTGTATTGAGGTTTTGGATAAGGTGGGTGACTGAGTGGGTAGTGTATACAGTTAGGGGGTGTCCCAGAACTAACTTGTTGGCTTCTTGAATGGCCATGGCACATGCGGCCATGTTCTGGAGGCAAGCAGGCATGACCTGGACCTGGAGTGGGAGTTTCTTTGAAAGGAAAGCCACCGGTCGGTAAGAATTACCGTGCTCTTGGGCAAGAACTGCTGCAAAGGCAGATCCATTAACTACACAATATAGATAAAAAGTTTTCCTGTAGTCCACTAGTCCTAAGGCCGGGGCGGAGGCAAGGGAGGAGAGGAGGGTGTTAAATGAGTGTAACATTTCCTCCGTCCATTCCACCACTTTTGGCGCAGTGGAGAGCGTGGCCCTCCTCAGAATGGAGTCATGAAATGAGCAGTCAGGGATCCATTGCCGGCAATAGACGATTGCTCCCAGGAAAGACAAGAGGGCGGCCTTGTCCCTGGGTGGCTGCAGAGCGTTAAGGGCTGCGGCACGGTGGGGGGAAACACTTCTCTCTCCCTTGTTGAGGATGCACCCCAAGTACTCTACAGTAGGGGGTCACCCACTGTATCTTTTTCCGTGAGGCCAAGTGACCTGCCTTGGCTAGGTGATCCAGCAAGTTTTTTGAGTCTTCTTCACAAGCTTCTGGGGTAGGGCTGCAGAGAAGGAGGTCATCCACATATTGGATGAGTACCGACCCGGCGCTCGATTGCCAGGATTTGACTGTCTCATTCAATACCATAGAGAAGGCTGCCGGGCTGTCCACATAGCCCTGCGGTAGGCGGGTCCAGGTCAGTTGCCCCTTCCCCCCCCCCCCCCAAGAAAAAGCAAACATGGGCTGGGCCAGTGGATCCACAGGGATGCTAAAGAAAGCGTTAGCTAAGTCAATTACCGTGTAGGCCACTGAGTTTGCCGGTATGCAAGAAAAAATAAAGGCAATGTCTGAGACCAGAGGGGGGAGGGGAACCACCATTTTGTTGACTGCCCTGAGGTCCTGGGATGAAACCTACACTCGCGTTATTCTCTGCCCAAATAGCATGGGTTTCCAGGGAGGCAGGTAAGAGTACAAAATACCCTTTTTTGGATTGTCTCTTTGGGCCTTGTAAGTCGCAGAGTGCGGAGCTGGCAGTTACTGCTCCCTGTGGATCAAATTTGATCACCACTCCCAGTTTGGACATTAAGTCCCTTCCCATCAGGGAGACTGGGCATTGGGGCAGGATGGCAAACCGTTGTTGGCAAAGTAGCACCCCCTCCGGGGTGGTTACTGATAAGGGTGGGGTGATAGGGTGGGTAACAGGAGTCCCATTAATACCTGTGGAGCTTCCCTCAGAACATTGTGGCGTGTCAAAGGTCACATCATTGATGGAGCTAGAGGTGGCACCAGTGTCAATTAGAAAACAAATGCGTTTTCCATCTACACCCAGGATCACCTGGGGTAGGCTCCTCCAGGACACATTGTAACATACCAGGCTGAGGGAAGGGACATACTCCAGGCAGCCCTATGTCCTGCTTGAGGGTTGGGTGGCAGGCCATTGCATGGGAATAGGGGCTGGTGGGGGTGGTGGAACACGAAGGGCGGCATTGTTAGGTGGAGGGGGTCTTTGGGGTCCTTGATAGGGCTGGTGATATCTGGGGCCTGACACTGGTCCTTGGTAAGTTGGGGGACGTTGATGTTGTGGAGTTGAAGGAAAGGCGTTAGGGTAACGCCTTCGTCCATTTCCCTTCCCCCAAGGTCCCGTTTGGCCCCTACGGTAGGGACAATTGGACTTCCAATGTCCCATTTGACCACAGTTGAAACAACCCTGGTCTGGTGGTTGGGGGGCATATTCTGGTCTTCGAGTGGGGGCATATGGTTGGAGTGCCATTAAAGGGGTTGGGGGTTCAAATGTGTTATAAAATAACCCCCCTTTTTGTTCAAAAACCCCGGAAGTTTCCCTGGAGCGGGTGTCTGACATGAAATCCTCCGGGGGTTGGGTAGCCCATTTGGGGTTAATTAATTTTAGCAGCTGTACTACTTTTGGCTCCCCTCCGGCCATTACAGTAGTGGTAAAAAGGGACCCATCCGCCCCATCTACCACTTTCCAGAGGTTGTATACTCGGGTGCAAAAATCATATAATTTTTCCTTCGGGGCTTGTTTTGTTTGGACCAGATCTTGCAGAGCTGTGATCCCTTTGTAAAGGGTGCTCCAATGTTGTCCTAGGGTTTTCCAGAAAGCTGGCCAGCCCCCTTTTCCCTGGACATGGGCATTAAACAGGTCTTTTACCTTTGGGGGGTCGGGGCAGTCGGGGTCTAGAATATGTATTATACTCTCAAGATCAATCGGGTCCAGATTTGACCCGGCGCACTGGCGCAACAGGAAGGTGGCAGCTTCCCTAGGATGTTTTCTGGGGGATAGACAGAGTTCTTTGAGTTTTGTCAGTGTGCCTAGGGGCAGGGGTAGGTGAATTTCTGTGTTACCAATGGTCATAAGGGGAGCCTTAATATCGGGGGTGTCCTCATCATCCTCGTCAGTAACTACGGGAGTGGCCATAGGTGAGATAATGGGTCCTGGCGCTGGTATGGGTACGGGTAGTGGTTTCTCTGTAGCCAACTTGATTTTGACCTTACTCCTGGTGACCACCCCCATCTTAGAGAGTTTTTCCATGGCCCGATTGTCTTCGGGACTCAGGACTACAGCCTCTCCCTCAGTGGGATCACTGCTTTGGGAGGTTCCCGGGCTCTGGTCCGGGTCTCCCTCTGTTTCTCGTTTTGCTTGTGCTAGGGCGGCTCAGGCTTCCCTCAAAATGCTATGTCCCTGTTCTATTTTAGCTCTGGCTGCCTCTACCTCAAGGGCAAACCGTTCCTTCTCTTCCCTAAAGTCTTTTTGCTCAGGGGTCTCCCTCGCCTTCCCATCGGCTTCTACTCGGTCCTGGTACTCCTGGCCCTCCCTGTCCCTTTTGGCTTGGGATTCCCTGTCCCATTGTTGTCTTTGGTGCGGGGTGGAGGCGTTGTACAGTGCAGCGGATATGGCAGCCATGTCTACCCCAAGGCTGGGGTAGATGGCCAAGGCCTGGGCAACCTCGCCCTCGTCAGTTTTGACAAGGACATAAGGAGGGGGTATTTCTGGGGCATTCAGGGGTGTAGTTATAGGGGCCGAGGGTATTGGTTTTCCTTCTGTGAGGGCATGATTTTTGGCATGCTTTTTTTTATAAATTTTTAGAGGGGCTTCCCATATCTTGCAAGATTTTTTCATGTAATCTACATCCCACTTCCCGGGGGGGTATGAGTGCTTATGTAACTGACAAATCTTTTTTACTACATGCCAATCTTCTGTGTTGCAGGGGCCCGCGGGACCTATATCATGGATCCCTAATTGCTGGCACCTTTCCCTAACCTGACTCCAAAATGGTTCTACATAGGGACCGGGCACTATAGTCTGCACATACTGATAGGGAGTAGGTTGTTCATAAGGGGTCCCGTCTTTGCCTACAGTATTCCCCATTATGGGGGGGTGTTATGAGATGCTTGGTAAGGGGGCAGAGGTGATAGCAGCCAGTGGCACGAATCACCTGTTGTTGAACTTCTTCCAGGGAATGTAAAGCAAGGAGGTGGGATTCACTGACTGGGCTATGCAGGTTTATTCTGACTAGCGTGACAACGGGAGATGTTTCGTCCTGGGGGTACACAGGGCGTTCTCCTAGTCTAGTGGAATATCCCCCTGGGCGAGTGGCTATCAATATCAGGATATCAATTTGTTTAACCACTTTCAGACCGGACCATTTTGCTGGTAAATGACCAGAGGTCTTTTTACAATTTGGCACTGCGCTGCTTTAACTGGTAATTGCGCGGTCATGCAATGTTGTACCCAAACAAAATTTGCGTCCTTTTCTTCCCACAAATAGAGCTTTCTTTTGATGGTATTTGATTGCCTCTGCGATTTTTTTTGCGATATAAACGTAAAAAGACCGCAAATTTTGAAAAAAAATTATATTTTCTACTTTTTGTTATTAGAAAAATCCAATAAACTCAATTTTAGTCATACATTTAGGCAAAAATGTATTCAGCCACATGTCTTTGGTAAAAAAAAAGTCAATAATTGTATATTTATTGGTTTGCGCAAAAGTTGTCACATCTACAAACTAAGGTACGTTTTCTGGAATTTACGCAGCTTTTAGTTTACGACTGCCTATCTCATTTCTTGAGATGCTAAAATGGCAGGGCAGTACAAAACCCCCCCCAAATGACCCCATTTTGGAAAGTAGACACCCTAAGGAAATTGATAAGTGGCATGTTGAGCCCATTGAATATTTTATTTTTTTGCCTCAAGCGATTGAATAATGACAAAAAATTTTTTTTTTTTTTTTTTTTACACAAAGTTGTCACTAAATGATATATGACACCCCAAAATAAATTCTGCTGCTTCTCCTGAGTACGGGGATACCACATATGTGGGACTTTTTGGGAGCCTAGCCGCGTACGGGGCCCCGAAAACCAAGCACCGCCTTCAGGCTTTCTAAGGGCGTAAATTTTTGATTTCACTTCTCACTACCTATTACAGTTTTGAAGGCCATAAAATGCCAAAATGGCACAAAACCCCCACAAATGACCCCATTTTAGAAAGTAGACACCCCAAGCTATTTGCTGAGAGGAATTTTGAGTCCATGGAATATTTTATATTTTGCCACAAGTTGCGGGAAAATTACAAACTTTAATTTTTTTTTATTTTTTTTTCACAAAGTTGTCACTAAATTGATATATTGCTCACACATGCTATGGGCATATGTGAAATGACACCCCAAAATAAATTCTGCTGCTTCTCCTGAGTACGGGGATACCACATATGTGGGACTTTTTGGGAGCCTAGCCGCGTACGGGGCCCCGAAAACCAAGAACCGCCTTCAGGTTTTCTAAGGGCGTAAATATTTGACTTCACTCCTCACTACCTATTACAGTTTTGAAGGCCATAAAATGCCAAGATGGCACAAAACCCCCACAAATGACCCCATTTTAGAAAGTAGACACCCCAAGCTATTTGCTGAGAGGCATTTTGAGTCCATGGAATATTTTATATTTTGCCACAAGTTGCGGGAAAATTACAAACTTTAATTTTTATTTTTTCACAAAGTTGTCACTAAATGATATATTGCTCACGCATGCCATGGGCATATGTGAAATGACACCCCAAAATAAATTCTGCTGCTTCTCCTGAGTACGGGGATACCACATATGTGGGACTTTTTGGGAGCCTAGCCGCGTACGGGGTCCGAAAACCAAGCACCGCCTTCAGGCTTTCTAAGGGCGTTACAGTTTTGAAGGCCATAAAATGCCAAGATGGCACAAACCCCCCCCAAATGACCCCATTTTGGAAAGTAGACACCCCTAAATTTAGGGGTACACTAGTGAGACTAGGTAATAAATGGCGGGTGCCCTGAAACTATAAAAAATAACTAACCAACCAGCGTTACCTGTAACAGTTATATGGTGATCACTGGTGAAAGGGTTAACTAGGGGGCAATCAGGGGGCTTTATGCGGTAGTATATGGGGGTCCCTGGCGCTATAAAAAGCTGCGGCGAACCTAAATACCTACCTGCCTAACTAGCGTCACCTGTGACACTAATACAGCGATCAGAAAAACGATCGCTTATTAAGCTGGGTTCACACTGGAGCGATGCGGGAACGCCACGAATCCGCGGCGGGTTCCCGCATCGCATGCCTCCCGGCGGCAGTTCACACTGCCCTATGCGAACTGCTGGGAGTGTCAGTGAAATGTTAATGACACCCCCAGATCAGTTCGCATATCGCAGTGCGATCTGCAAACTCGGATCGCATGGTGTGAACACCCATGCGATCCGATTCTGCTGCGGACCAAAAAAAGGGTCCAGTGCGAGTTTGCCGCGGGTGCGGCGGGTGCGACACGAATTCAGCCATACTATCTGTATGGCTGAACTCGAATCGCACAGAGATCGGATGTGATTTGCACTGCAGTGCGGTGCGAATCACATCCGTTCTCATAAACCGCTGCAATGTGAACCCAGCCTTAGTGACACTGGCGACGGGGGGTGATCACCGGGTTAAACCTTTATTGGGGGGGTTAGGGGGGTACCTTAGAACTAAAGGGGGCTAACCCTAACTGCCCTAACAGTTATTACAGTCACAAATGACACCCGCCGGGTGATCAGGGGGTTAAACCTTTATTAGGTAATAAATGGCGGGTGCCCTGAAACTATAAAAAAATAACTAACCAACCAGCGTCACCTGTAACAGTTATATGGTGATCACTGGTGAAAGGGTTAACTAGGGGGCAATCAGGGGGCTTTATGCGGTAGTATATGGGGGTCCCTGGCGCTATAAAAAGCTGCGGCGAACCTAAATACCTACCTGCCTAACTAGCGTCACCTGTGACACTAATACAGCGATCAGAAAAACGATCGCTTATTAGGCTGGGTTCACACTGGAGCGATGCGGGAACGCCACGAATCCGCAGCGGGTTCCCGCATCGCATGCCTCCCGGCGGCAGTTCACACTGCCCTATGCGAACTGCTGGGAGTGTCAGTGAAATGTTAATGACACCCCCAGATCAGTTCGCATATCGCAGTGCGATCTGCAAACTCGGATCGCATGGTGTGAACACCCATGCGATCCGATTCTGCTGCGGGCCAAAAAAAGGGTCCCGTGCGAATTTGCGGCGGGTGCGATGCGAATTCAGCCATACTATCTGTATGGCTGAACTCGAATCGCACAGAGATCGGATGTGATTTGCACTGCAGTGCGGTGCGAATCACATTCGTTCTCATAAACCGCTGCAATGTGAACCCAGCCTTAGTGACACTGGCGACGGGGGGTGATCACGGGGTTAAACCTTTATTGGGGGGGTTAGGGGGGTACATTAGAACTAAAGGGGGCTAACCCTAACTGCCCTAACAGTTATTACAGTCACAAATGACACCAATGCAAAAATAAAATAAAAAATGACATTGGTGTCACTGTGACTGGGGGGCAGGGGTAATTGGGGGGGTGATCGGGGGGGGGGGTGTGAGTGTGCCTGGCATGTTCTACTGTGTAGTGTCGTGTTGGTGCAACTCACCGATCCTCTCTACTCGGTGTCGGAACGAAAAATACCGACACGGAGGAGAGATTACATCACTTCCTCTCCTGTGTTTACATTACAGGAGAGGAAGTGATGTCACGGAGCATTTTCATTCGTCGGGAGCGATCGCGAGGGGGTGGCCATGAATGAATGGCCGTCCCCTCATCCGGGATCGCTCCCGAACGAATACCGACCCGCGGGCAGGCAAGGACGTACATGTAAGCCCTTATGCCTGCCCGTGCCATTCTGTCGACGTACATCGTCGTGCGCCGGTCGGGAAGTGGTTAAGAAACAATAAACCAACAGTACAGCGAGGGCAAGGGTTAACAATTTCACAGCAATCTGGATCACAAGGTAAAGACATTGAAAGAACAGCAAAATACAAAAAAACAATTGAAAAGGCAAGTTTGAAATACTTACGTAACCAGGAAAGAAAAATATGAACAACTAAATCACATACAATCGTTTTACATGACTAGATAAAATGTGCACTGTGTTTGATTTGATCAAATTACCCTTCGGGCGTCCCTTGAACATCCGACCTTATTTGGGGAGGGCGCAATCTATTGCTTCCCTTCCCTGTAATGTTCCTCTTTAATCTATTTTACTTAATAGTTTTAAGTCAGGCCAACCTAGCCGGACTCTCTTTTAATCTATTTTACTTAATAGTTTTAAGTCAGGCCAACCTAGCCGGACTCTCTTTTCAGGTACGAGCCCTCTACTTCTCCCGATGGGCCAGCCTAGCCCACCGCGGAGGCACAGCAGCAATACAGGTCCCGCATGTGGCGGTCACCGCGGCAGTATGAGTGACACCAAAAGATCCTCACCAATAAGGTAAATAAATCAGTAGTCACTCACCTGCCGAATCGATGACCCCACTTCTGGTACCAGCGGTAAAGGTAGGTCCTTGCTCTGTTAGGTGCTCGATTTCCCTCTTCCTATCTTTCCTAGGCCGTGGTCTGGATGTACTTGGGAGTCCCATTCACCGGTGAGATAACCAAAACTCATACACGAGATGTATGTGAATAATGATTACATTTAATGTTTTGAATACAACAGGTTATATGCTGAGACAATTGGGGTGGCACCCTGTGGAGTAGCCAATCAGGGATACCCTCGTAGCTGTACACCAAACTTTTCCTAGTAACAGGTTTATTGACAGAACAAGCAGGATAAGCAGAAAATCGTGTCTTCATGGCAAAGCACGTCATTAACCTTCACGAGATAAGAATAAGACTACAATATTCAACAACATTGTGCTAATAGTCTGTGATCCAGACGTTCTAGGTCACAGACGCAGTTAAGGGAATATAAGATAATTGCATATCTTGGCTTTCTCTGTACAAACTCTCGCGGCCAAGGGCATTCTAAGAAAACAGCATATTTTCCAAATAGCGAGCATCTATATCTTAGCAGTTAGAATTCTAGCTTGGTCATACAAAGTTTAAAATGGAAGACAGTATAACAAAATGGAGACATGCTAATCCTTATAATACCCAACAGAGAAGCCCGAGATAACACGATCAGAGTCCTTAACCTCCTTCATGTAGCCAATAAATGGAATTACCCGTGTATGAGGTGCTAGTCGGTTGGCAAGGATCTTAGCGGTGTAAAAGAACTTTGACCTATGATGACACATCCATCATGGGGTACAGGACAGCCAATTGAGACATTACAGCACATGGACACTTGGACATTCCCCCTAACTTATAAATACACCCGATCCGGCGGCCATTTTACATTCTTTCTTCTGTCACTATAGGGAGAGGTTGCTGTGTGGAGCAGGGAGAGATTGCAGTGACCCAAATCGCTAGCTATTTGGTACACAAAAGTTCTTTTCAGGACTGGTATATGTGTTAGGTGTAGTTCAGGATATAGGTTTGAGGCAGTGCTGTGCTAGTGATTGTTGCAGCAGCCTGAGTGTCTTTTGTCAGTTTAGAGAAAGGGACAGGACGGTGTGTGCTGCAGGGAGAGTCAGTTTAATCATTACGTTAATACCACTCAACACTGCGCTATCCCAACTGCAGCTGTGTCTTTTATGAAATAAGCGCTTGATTCATTGTATACATGTAAGTTCATTACTTTTTTATAAAATTTTCTTTTAAAAACGGAATTATACTATTGTGGCCCTCATTTCTTTTTGTATGGGTTCGACAATGTGAGTTGGATTATATCGCTGAAGATTTGACATTTTTTGAGTACTGGAATGAAATAGTCTGATCTGAAACTTCCCTGGAGAGTTTATCTTTGAAAGATTTTGCATACGAGTGCACAAGCCTTTGCGATCCTTCGAATGTATATTCGTTTGGATCTAATACATCTGGTAAGCCTATATCATAAATGGTGATGGGAATACCACGTGGTGTCTGCATGTTATTCTCATATAAAGAAGGTGGACGGTGATTTCTACTTCACGTGTGGATTGGATCATTATCTACGAGAGACTTTTTTGTGTCTCTTTTTGGACTTTCTTGCATCACTATATGTTTTTTTATGATTTTTTACACTAATGAATTATGTACATAAGGTGTATTTTTAAATGAATGCTATACAATTCTGGATTTGATATCTGTATAATATTGTGAGATCACTGATTGGTTATATATAAGGTCACTCTTTCCTTCTTTTTAGCGCTACACTATGATTTAAAGAGGAAGTAAACCCTGATGGGTTTACTTCCTCTTTTTTTCCCTGCAAAGGTAAAGCATAATGGACTACTATGCATCGCATAGTAGCTCATTATGTGTCACTTACCTGACACAGGAGCCAGCAAAGTCGCCGCTGATCCCTGTAGTCCGCCGCATCCATCTTGCTAGTGGCGTCTCGCAGCTCCGACCAATGACAGCGGCGAAGCCGCGATGACGTCACTCCCGCACATGCGCACGGGAGTCGCGTCTCGCAGCTCCGCCTCTGCCATTCGGCGAAGCCGCGATGACGTCACTCCCGCGCATGCGCACGGGAGTCGACAAATTAGGCAAATCCATTCTTGGATTTGCCGCATTTAGTGCGCCTGCGCGCCGCTGTCTACGGCGCATGCGCCGTAGACAGCGGTGCCCATTTTCGGGCAAATATCTCCTAAACCATATAGGTTTAGGAGATATTGCTTGGACCTACAGGTAAGCCTTAATCTAGGCTTACCTGTAGGTCAAAGTGGTTTGAAGGGGTTTACTTCCTCTTTAACATTTGCAGTTTAATCATTAGCTGTTACTATCAGGTCCACAAAAGTGCTATTCCAGTAACTAGTTATTGTTCCAGCAGCCTCTGTTTTGTCAGTTTATATAGGGACAGGCAGGAAGCTGTGTGTGAGGCAGTGAGGGTCAGTTTAATCAGTAGCTGTTACTATATTAGGTCCACAAAGGTTCTTTTCAGGACTGGTATCAGTGGTATGGTAATAGGCTTGTACACGTATAATATTCTTTCTTCCAAATATAGAAAGAATATTATACTTGACTGCTGCCCTTCTGCTGCAGTCTGCTAATCAGTCACAACCTACTTGTTCCACAAAGGTCCTTATAAGGACTGGTAAGGTCTAGGGTGCTACAGTACATAGGGTTGAGTGAGGTACAGTCTGCTATTCTATAAGGACTGGTATAGGTCCACAATACATAGGGTTGAGGTGCACTACTGCTGACCGATGCCCTATACTGCAGCAGTCCTTCATCAGTATAGGGACTGACGTACAGTCTGCTAATCAGTCACACACAACCTACTTGTTCCACAAAGGTCCTTATAAGGACTGGTAACCTGGTCTAGGGTGCTACAGTACATAGGGTTGAGTGAGGTACAGTCTGCTATTCTATAAGGACTGGTATAGGTCCACAATACATAGGGTTGATGTGTACTACTGCTGACCGCTGCCCTATACTGCAGCAGTCCTTCATCAGTATAGGGACTGACGTACAGTCTGCTAATCAGTCACAACCTACTTGTTCCACAAAGGTCCTTATAAGGACTGGTAAGGTATAGGGTACTACAGTACATAGGGTTGAGTGAGGTACAGTCTGCTATTCTATAAGGACTGATATAGGTCCACAATACATAGGGTTGATGTGCACTACTGCTGACCGCTGCCCTATACTGCAGCAGTCCTTTATCAGTATAGGGACTGACATACAGTCTGCTAATCAGTCACACACAACCTACTTGTTCCACAAAGGTCCTTATAAGGACTGGTAAGGTATAGGGTACTACAGTACATAGGGTTGAGTGAGGTACAGTCTGCTATTCCTTAAGGACTGGTATAGGTCCACAATACATAGGGTTGAGGTGCACTACTGCTGACCACTGCCCTATACTGCAGCAGTCCTTCATCAGTATAGGGACTGAGAGTTTTGTCACAGGGTCATTTAAAAAATGACAGGCAGAGGAAGAGGCAGGCCCTTCCGCAGGGGTGGTAGGGGTAGGGCAGGAGCAACAGGCTTGAGCCAAAGTGGGAAGTTGCAGAAGGTGCGTTCAATTACTTTAAAGGACGCACCAGACTTGGTTGAGTGGCTCACTTAGCCTTACTCTTCTGCACCCTCCTCATCCTCTCGATCTGCACCCTCTTCTTCACTCTCTGCTATGTGCACCCCCAAAGACACTACCACCAACAACACCACCACATACCTTCCGCTTAAGTCACAGGAATTATTTTCCGAGCCATATCAAGACATTTCTGATGCGCAGCCACTCTTGGTATTGGATCAGGAAGAGGAGGTAGCAACAACCGCTACTCAGCAGTCTGACGACAGTACCCAGATGGGCCCAAGGAGGAGGTTGGTCCCCGGTGTTGCTGCCTACTCCGAGATCTCTACTTATAGCGGTGGGGAAGGTGACGTCGATGATGACGTGTCTAGTGATGTCACGTGGGTGCCCACAAGAGAGGAAGAGGAGGGGAGTTCAGAGGGAGATATGGACCAGCAGATAGGGAGGAGAAGCAGGAATAACTTACATTGCACAGGAGGGACAAAGCAGACTGCAAATGTATCAGGAGCGAGTCATCGACCATGTACGGTCACATCTGGCGATCCCAGGACACCGGCACATGGCTCCGCAGTGTGGGCTTTTTTTAACGTTTCCGCTGCTGACAATAGCGTTGCCATCCGCAATCTTTACAGTCAACACATTAGACGCGGTAAGCCCAACACTCACCTAGGGATGACCGCCTTAAGAAGGCACATAAGCAGCCATCACCGAGCCCAGTGGGAGCAACGGAACACACAATGCCACACTCCAGGCTCTCACCGTCCAGCCTCGTCTTCTACTTCTCCTTCTCCTCTCTAATCACAATTGTCCTCCACTCCACCTTCCATCACGCCAAGCTCACGTTTTTCTGCAAAAAGGCAGGCTTCTATGGGCCTAATGTTCGAGCGTAAAAAAATGATGACGCCAGATAACCCTCTTGCCCAACGGTTGACGGCTGGCTTGTCAGAACTCATAGCCCACCAACTACTGCCATATAAACTGGTGGACTCGGAGGCCTTTCGTAAATTTGTGGCCATTGGAACACCACAATGGAAGGTCCCAGGAAGGAAGTATTTCTCACAGAAGGGCATCCCAGAGCTATATGGTTATGTTCAGCGGCAAGTGAATGTATCTCTGGCACACAGTGTCAGTGCCAAGATACATCTGACCACAGACACGTGGTCTAGCAAACACGGGCAGGGAAGGTATATAACTTTTACTGCCCACTGGGTGAACCTTCTGACGGCTGTCAAGCATGTAACCCGTGGCACCCGTGTAGATTTGGTTTTACCGCCACGGATTGCATGCAGGCCTGGCTCTTCTTCTCCTCCTCCCTCTCCTTCTCGGCTGACTCCTCCTTTTCCGCTGCTAGCGTCTCTTCCGCTGCGCCGCCCAAGCTCCCCAGAACCTATTCGACATGCTAGGTGAGACGTTGCCATGCCGTGCTGCGTCTGTTGTGCCTGGAAGCCAAGAACCACACTGGCCTGGCACTCCTTTCAGCTTTGCGTTCACAGGCAGATCAGTGGCTAACACCGCTCAATTTGACAGTTGGTAAAGTGGTGTGTGACAAGGGTGCCAATCTGCTTAGCGCATTGAAACAGGGCAAAATCACGCACGTGCCATGCATGGCACACGTCTTAAACTTGGTTGTGCAGCGATTCGTTGTCAAATACCCTGGGGTCCAGGACATCTTGCGGCAGGTAAGGAAAATCTCGGGCCATTTCAGAAGATCTTACACAGCCATGGCTCGCCTTGCTGACATTAAGCGGCGACACAATCTGCCGGTCAGACATCTTATTTGCGATTGCCCGACGCGATGGAACTCAACCTTCTATATGCTTGATAGGCTGCTCCAGCAGAAACGTGCAGTTAACGTCTACCTGTATGAACTCTGCGGCAGAACAGGTTCTGGGGAGCTGGGGTTTTTTCACCGCGCCAGTGGCTGCTCATGCGCGACGCATGCAGACTTCTGCGGCCATTTGAGGAGATCACCAAACTGGTCAGTCGCAGCCATGGCGCCATCAGTGACATGGTACCTTATGCCTTCTTTATGGAGCGTGCATTGCGTCGTGTCATTGATCAAGCTGTGGAGGAGCAGGAGCGGGAAGATGAGGAAGTCGCAATGCTGGATGAATTCCCAGGGGGGGCTACTCTATCTGAGACAAGTGAACAACAGGAGTCTGAAGAGGAGTCAGAGGAGGATGCCGGGGCGGATGAGGAGGAGCAAGAAGAGCATGCTTTAAACCTTTCTGGGACCCCTGTTGTTGTGCGTGGATGGGGAGAGGAGAATGAAGAGGACGACATTATCCTGGATGATAAGCAGGAGCCAGGCCACCACACCGCTTCCAGTTTAGTGCAAATGGGGGCCTTCATACTCCAGTGTTTTAATAGGGACCCCCGTATAAAAAGCATAAGGGTCAAGGACCAGTACTGGGAGGCAACGTACTTAGACCCCCGGTACAAAAACAAAATGGTGGAAATGTTACCGCCTTTACAGAGGGCTGTCAGAATGCAGCACTTCCAGGCCTTGCTTCGAGAAATGCTGCATTCTGCTTTTGCGTGCGCTGGCAGAGGAGCAATTCCCACTCCCAGAGAAGGAGTTGCGGGTACCAATCCAACAGCGCCTGCAAGAAGAGGCCGGTTTGAAGATGTGTTGGTGACTTCGGATATGAGGTCATTCTTTCAGCCGACCCATCGACAGGCGTCATCCGGATCCAGCATCAGGGAACGCCTAGACCGTCAGGTGTCCGACTACATCGGGTTAACGGCCGATGTGGACGCTCTGAGGAGTGATGAACCCCTGGACTACTGGGTGGGCAGGCTCGACCTCTGGCCAGAGCTTGCCCAATTTGCAATCGAACTGTTGGCTTGCCCCTCGTCCAGTGTCCTGTCCGAAAGGACGTTCAGCGCAGCAGGGGGGATCGTGACCGATAAGCGTACTCGCCTAGCTCACGACAGTGTTAACTACCTCACATTTCTAAAAATGAATGAGGCATGGATCTCGGAGGAATTCAACACATGTGACCAGTATACCATGTATATGTCTATAAACAATTTTTTTAATCGAGCACACAGACCTTCTTTCTTCATTTGGCTCACTTCCTTGTCCAAAAAAAGCACACCGTACTATATGCCCATACCCTCCTCTTTGAAGAGATTGAGCGGTGTCATATTTCTACTGGGGCTGCTTATTATGAGGGGCTCCCACTATCCCTGTGCTGTGCTGACTTCCTCCTGGGGCTGCTTATTATGAGGGGCTCCTACCATCCCTGTGCTGTGCTGACTTCCTCCTGGGGCTGTACCTCTGCTGTGCATATTATGAGGGGCTCCCACCATCCCTGTGCTATGATTATTATGATGGGCTGCCACCATCCCTGTGCTGTGCTGACTTCCTCCTGGGGCTGCTTATTATGAGGGGCTTCCACCATCCCTGTGCTGTGCTGACTTCCTCCTGGGGCTGCTTATTATGAGGGGCTCCCACAATCCCTGTGCTATGCTTATTATGAGGGGCTCCCACCATCCCTGTGCTGTGCTGACTTCCTCCTGGGGCTGCATATTATGAGGGGCTCCCACCATCCCTATGCTGTGCTGACTTCCTCCTGGGGCTGCTTATTATGAGGGGCTCCCACCATCCCTGTGCTATGCTTATTATGAGGGGCTCCCACCATCCCTGTGCTGTGCTGACTTCCTCCTGGGCTATGCTTATTATGAGGGGCTCCCACCATCCCTGTGCTGTGCTGACTTCCTCCTGGGGCTGGTTATTATGAGGGGCTCCAACCATCCCTGTGCTGTGCTGACTTCCTCCTGGGGCTGCATATTATGAGGGGCTCCCACCATCCCTATGCTGTGCTGACTTCCTCCTGGGGCTGCTTATTATGAGGGGCTCCCACCATCCCTGTGCTATGCTTATTATGAGGGGCTCCCACCATCCCTGTGCTGTGCTGACTTCCTCCTGGGGCTGCTTATTATGAGGGGCTCCCACCATCCCTGTGCTGTGCTGACTTCCTCCTGGGGCTGGTTATTATGAGGGGCTCCAACCATCCCTGTGCTGTGCTGACTTCCTCCTGGGGCTGCTTATTATGAGGGGCTCCAACCATCCTTGTGCTGTGCTGACTTCCTCCTGGGGCTGCTTATTATGAGGGGCTCCCACCATCCCTGTGCTGTGCTGACTTCCTCTTGGGGCTGCTTATTATGAGGGGCTCCCACCATCCCTGTGCTGTGCTGACTTCCTCCTGGGGCTGCTTATTATGAGGGGCTCCCACCATCCCTGTGCTATGCTGACATCCTCCTGAGGCTGCTTATTATGAGGGGCTCCCACCATCCCTGTGCTGTGCTGACTACCTCCTGGGGCTGTACCTATGCTGTGCATATTATGAGGGGCTCCCACCATCCCTGTGCTATGCTCATTATGACGGGCTCCCAACATCCCTGTGCTATGCTCATTATGAGGGGCTCCCACCATCCCTGTGCTATGCTCATTATGAGGGGCTCCCACCATCCCTGTGCTATGCTGACTTCCTCCTGGGGCTGCTTAAGGTGCAGGTGTCAGTGCTGTATATCACGGTGCTGGTGTCAGTGCTGTATATCACGGTGCTGGTGTCAGTGCTTTATGTCACGCTGCTGATGTCAGTGCTCTCTATCACGGTGCTGTTGTCAGATCACTCTATCACGGTGCAGGTGTCATTGCTGTATGTCACGCTGCTGATGTCAGTGCTCTCTAACACGGTGCTGCTGTCGGTGCTGTATATTACGGTGCTGGTGTTAGTGCTTTATGTCACGCTGCTGATGTCAGTGCTCTCTATCACGGTGCTGTTGTCAGATCACTCTATCACGGTGCAGGTGTCATTGCTGTATGTCACGCTGCTGATGTCAGTGCTCTCTATCACGGTGCTGCTGTCAGATGACTCTATCACGGTGCAGGTGTCATTGCTGTATGTCATTCTGCTGGTGATCATCTCCTGCACCCTCTTTGCCTACCCTGACCTTCCCTCTCCTCCATTGCCTTCATGTGCTCCACAGTCCTGAATTGTCACAACAATTTCCCATATAAAAAAAGAATGCTTGTAGTTGTCGATCCCAGATTCACCTCATACATGTGTTATGTCATTGGCCATGTGGTGGGACTATGTTTGCACAGCTAATAATTATTTTGTGGCTGCAAATTTGATCTGTAGGTTTGCAAAGTTCGCCTCTGATTGAAGTCAATGGGGCCCGCCGCGAACATTCCGGTTCGCAAACTATCGGCCGCGTTCACGGTCCGCGTTCGCGAAACGTCCCGTCGGAGGTTCCTCCATCACTACCAAGCACTAGACGACAACAGCCTTGGGGGACATCAGGAATGACCTTTATTTGACATCTCACACAAAATATATATACAGCGGGGTGACTAAAACCTAACCTAATTAGCATGAGCTAATTATCTAATTCAACACTCAGATTAGTTGACTGAGGGATAAGACTTTTTGGCTCCTGCCGAATTCAATTGCAGGTTAATTAGCACAAACAACAAAACAACAATAGGTGAAATACTCTTTATAATCTGTGTCAAGCCAGACTAGACTCATTTACATTATACAAGACAGTCAGGGTGGCTGGAGGTGATGATATTAGCATCTAAGAGTTTGTGTCCCAATAGTGTGATTTAGTCTATTGCTAACATGGCATTTACATATCCAGAGTCTGTATGTCTTGGGCGGGCACGGACCTGAATCCAAGTAACACCACCTCAGGGGTCCCTAGGCATACAGCTCACAAAGAGCACCGTTCCCCCAAATGCGAGGGCCCATAATCACAAGGCAAGAGGCTCACTCAGACTAGTTTGACTGAAGGGATAAGACATTTCGGCTCCTAGCTCACAATTCAATAAACATTACTATAAACATAAACAAAGGAATAATTAGCACAAACAACAACGTTTGGAATGCCCTTGCAAGCCAGACTAGACTCATTTACATCTCAGACAGGTGTCTGGAGTTAATGACATTAGCATCTGACAGTGTGTGTCCCAATAGCATGAGACAACACACATCATCTATACATATATACAGCATTGAATCTGACTAGCACAGATTATAGCGGGGTTCTCATTCACCCTATGCCCCTTAAAATCCAGGGCCCATAATCGATCGGCAAGAGGCTCGCACTCAGTCCTCTCAAAAAGCCTGTGTCCCGGCTAGATCTGTCACACATCTCCCCTTTCGGCAGGAGACTAACACAGGAGGAGACCCCAGGGGAGATATGGACCTGGCATCAGAGTTTCCGGGGCTGCTGCGGATCGTCCTTTCAGCATACACCAGGACTTTGTCTGAGGATGAATACCGGGAGCTCAGGCAGCAGATTCGGGTGGAGCTCTGGATTGGAGCTCTCCAGCTCGCTGGTATAAAACAGGGCAAGTGCTTTCCAACCCAAGAGCCATGGGCCAGTGACCAATGGGCATTGCGGATGGCATTCCTGGGAGAGTGGCCCCAGGAGCAATGGGTGACTGAGTTGGACAGGCTGGTCCAGCAGGAGATAGAGCTGGACAATCATTATCAGGCTCTGCAATGGCACGCAGAGCAGGGACATTTAGGGGAGACAACAGAATGCTCTCCGGAGGGATATGACTTTGGAGGCCCTGGATTGCTGTGGGAGAGCCTTACAGATCGTTTTATGTTTGGCGATGAAGGGGAACCTACCCTTGAGAACCTGCGAGAATATAGAGAGGCTATTCTCGGTCTTGCAGGGGTCTCAGAGCTTAAACCTGATCTGGACCATTTGTTAAGGAAGGAACAGCATCTGGAAAGGGCATACAGGAAACTGTTCAGCAGCATGCCAGAGAAACGGCAGTGGAAACTCCGGAGATTGTCGTCCCCAAACCTGAAGTTCTGACAACAGGGCAGAGTTATGTTAACTTCTGCCCAGCACCAACAGTGGCTTTGGCCTTCTTGAGCGAAGAGGTAGTCGGCCTATCTCCCACAACACTGACAGGGACATGTGATTTTCTGCCAGCAGCATCTATGGAGTTACAACAAACTTTTCCAGCTGAGGATCTAGTAATTGAACAGAGGGCCCAAGACCTCTGTCCCACACGTTTAGCAATTCCAGAGACTGGGGATTTAATAGAAGTTTCTGTAGAGGAGGAACTACCTTGCAAACCCCCAAGAGAAGTGCCAAGACCTCTGCCCCACACATTCCGCAATTCGGGAGACCCAGGGTGAGGAGGTGGCAGTCTATCACAAGCTGCAGATCAGGATCCAAGGAGAGAATGCAGTCGTCACCTCACAACTGCAGCTTTATCTGGTGTCAATGGATGGGCCTGTGGTCTCCACTAACAGAACACCAGCAGAAGTGCTGGCAACCGGGCAGAGTGATACCAACCTCTGCCCAGCACCGGCAACAACTGAGGAGTTCCAGGGAGCTGGGGCAGTCAGCCTCTCTCCCCAACAATTAGCTGGAGCAGATGATGTACGGAAGCTCCTACACCCCGCTGAACTGCTGGCAATGGAACAGAGTGCTGCTGACCTCTGCCCACAACAAACAGAGGACAGATTTCCTATAAAGGTGGATGGAACTTCAGTCTCCACCTATATACCCCAGGGATTCTCGGCAGTTGGCCCAGATGCCCTACAGCCTGACGGACTGAGCCCAACCACCCTGTCTTCTCTCCAGTGGCTGAAAGGACTCCGGGGAGAAGGGGCGGTCCACACCAGCATCAGGCCTGTTCTCTGAGAGAGGCAGAGGTTGGCTGGGTGAGGAATACTCTGTTTGGGACAATTTGTTTGGGGTACTGTGTGGATACCAGCATTAGAGGACTGTAACCCCTGACTAACTTCGGAGTCAACCCGTCTGGGGTGACTTAAGTCTGCTATCCTGATCTTGGATCCTAGTGGAGGTTTGGATGTCCCAGACTGCAGGAAGCAACCCACTGCTTGCCACCAATGTGACGGAACCGATCCCACACTCCGATTGAGTGTTTCCGTCTATATACCGCTTCCTAAGTCCTGGAACATAAGTCTAATGGATCTGGCTATAGGAACCCCCAAGCACTAGACGAAACCAGGCTTGGAAGACATCAGGAATGACCTTTATTTGAGATCTCACACAAAATATATATACAGCGGGGTGACTAAAACCTAACCTAATTAGCATGAGCTAATTATCTAATCAACACTCAGACTAGTTTGACTGAAGGGATAAGACATTTCGGCTCCTAGCTCACAATTCAATAAACATTACTCATAATTAAACATAATCGATCGGCAAGAGGCTCGCACTCAGTCCTTTCAAAAAGCCTGTGTCCCGGCTAGGTCTGTCACATGAGCATTCTACCCAAATTTCTGTACCTCATTCAGGCTCTCCCTATACACATTCCCCGGTCCTTTTTCAAGCAAGTCCACGCAATGTTCACCCACTTCGTCTGGGCAAATAAAAAACCCAGAATCAGCAGAATCTACATCTCCCTGCCAAAATGTCAGGGAGGTCTAGCGTTACCAGACATCAAGCAATGCTACCTAGCCTCGCACTTAGGTCATATTTTAGACTGGAGGCGCAATAGGCAATCCAAACTCTGGGTAAAAATTGAGCAGGCCCAAACGAATATCCCGTTAACCACCTCAATACAGGACACTTAAACCCACTTCCTTCCCAGACCAATTTTCAGCTTTCAGTGCTCTCTCACTTTGAATGACAATTACTCAGTCATGCTACACTGTAACCAAATGAATTTTTTATCATTTTGTTCACACAATTAGAGCTTTCTTTTGGTGGTATTTATTCATCACTTCATTTATTATTTTTTGTAATATAAGCGAAAAAAGAGCGAATTTTTTGAAAAAAAATTTTTTTTCTACTTTCTCTTTTAAAAGAAACCAAAAAAATCTAATTTTGGCGAAAATTTAGGCCAAAATGTATTCTACTACAGGTCTTTGGTAAAAAAAATCCTGATAAGTGTATGATCATTGGTTTGTGTGAAAGTTATAGAGCCTACAAGCCATGCTATGCATAATTGAAAATGTATCAATCCTAATGCACTGATGGCCTATCTCAGTTCTTGAGGCCCTAAAATGTCAGGACAGTACAATAACCCCCCAAATGACCCCTTTTTGGAAAGAAGACAGTCTGCGATAATTGGTAAGAGGCGTAGTGAATTTTTTGAAGTTGCAATTTTTTTCCCACAATGCTTTGGAAAATTAAGAAATATATATATATTTTTTTCTTCACTAAATTATCATATTTACAAGTTATTTCTCACACATGGTGCAGGCATAATTGCAATTACACCCCAAAATACATTCTGCTATTCGTCCTGAGTATGGAGATACCCCATGTGTCAGACTTTTCCACAGCCTGGCCACATACAGAGGCCCAACATCCATGTAGCACCATCAGGCGTTCTAAAGGCATAAATTTAACACATTTCAACACATGAAACACATTTCATTTCCTGAGCACCTATTACATTTTTGAAGGCCCTGGAGCACCAGGACAATGGAATTACCCACAAAGTGACCCCATTTTGTAAAGAAAACAACCTAATGTATATTCTATGAGGCATAATGAGTCTTTTGAACATGTAATTTCTTTCCACAAGTTTTTGGAAAATGTGGAAAGAAAATAAAAACCTATTTTTTTTTTCACAAAGTTGTCAATTTAGAAGATCTTTCTAACACATAACATGTACATAGCCAAAATGACACCCCAAAATACATTCTGCTACTCGTCCTGAGTATGGCGATACCCCATGTGTCAGACTTTTCCACAGCCTAGCAACATACAGAGGCCCAACATCCATATAGCACCATCAGGCGTTCTAAAGGCATAAATTACACATTTCATTTCCTGAGTACCTATTACATTTTTGAAGGCCCTGGAGCACCAGGACAATGGAATTACCCACAAAGTGACCCCGTTTTGTAAAGAAAACAACCTAATGTATATTCTCTGAGGCATAATGAGTCTTTTGAACATGTAATTTCTTTCCACAAGTTTTTGGAAAATGTGGAAAGAAAATAAAAACCTATTTTTTTTTCACAAAGTTGTCAATTTAGAAGATCTTTCTAACACATAACATGTACATAGCCAAAATGACACCCCAAAATACATTCTGCTACTCGTCCTGAGTATGGTGATACCCCATGTGTCAGACTTTTCCACAGCCTGGCTGCATACAGAAGCCAAACATACAAGTACCACCTTCAGGCTTCTAACATATAGCATGTACACACCAAGAATTACACACCAAAATACATTCTGCTGAGCAAAGGGTAAAAAAAAGGCTCACCTGTGGTTTTAGCAGGCAGGGACACCGTTCCAGAGCAGTCAAAGCATTTTCTAGACAGCCAAAGGAAATGTCCGGGAATTGTCCAGGCAGCAGACAGATATGGAAAATTATGAACATGGTTCAGTACAGTCCAAGGTTTAGCAGGCAGTTCAGGCATAGGCATGTCCAGTTCAGGTGGCAGGCACAGGCATGGCCAGTTCAGGTGGCAGGCAAAGGCAGGGCCAGTTCAGATGGCAGCAGGCGGCACTTTGTACATTGGGCCTTGGTCAGGTAAGACCCGAGGACAGGGGTAGAGGCTTCTTCCCACCCAAATCTCTACGAAGCCTCCGAGTCTCCAGACCCTAATCCGAGAAAACGAAAAACCTGGAGAAAAAGGTTTTCTCCACTCGGAAAACTTTTTCTGGAGCCCCTCACATGTGAGACCCCTGTGCTGTACAGTGGCAGGGCAAATTATCAGTTCAGGAGGCAGGCAAAAAGCATGGTCATTTAACAGGCCGAGGTCAATTCACGTTGAAGGCAGAAATATGTTTGGCAGAAGCATAGTCATTTAACAGTCCGGGTCATACACAGAAATGGCAGAAAGTGGAAACTGGAAAGAAATCATCTTCACTTTACTAATAGTTTAGTGAAGTATGATAGCTTCGATAGCAAGTTCCAATGCAGAGGCCTGGCTGGGAGGCATAGTCTGGACAGTAGTATCGGGTGTCACGGCGAATTCCTCTACTTGTACACACACGGCATTTTTTTGGGGGTTTGCGACCTGTTTGGGTAGGAGGGAGGATGTCGGGAAAGTGCCTTTCATGGAGTCTGGCTACTGCATCAGAGCGAATTAGTTGAGTGGGTTGGCCATGGGGATAGACAAGGGCTGTGATGACATCTTCTTGGAATCTTAGATAGGTCAGGGAACTTTGGGTGCTCTTAGAAAAAATAATATAAGAATTGAACATGGCCAGTTGCATCAAATAAACGGCGACTTTCTTGTACCAAAACAGTGATCTCCTGGTGGCCAAGTAGGGCTGCATCATCTGGTCATTCATATCCACCCCCCCCATGTATAAGTTATACTCGTGGATACATTTTGGCTTCTGGATGGGGCCTTTTCTTCTTTGCAGTTCCACCAAGGTGTCATTGTGTATTGTGGAAAGGATGTAGACATCTCTTTTTTTATCTCTCCACTTCACCGCTAGTACCTCGTCAGTCCGCATACTGGCCATTTCACCCTGTTTTAATTTCTTGGTGACCAATATCTGTGGGAAGCCTTTGCGGTTGGTCCATGCTGTCCCACAGGCCACAGTCTGCTTTAGGTATAGATGGCGGAAAAGTGGGAGACTTGTGTAGAAATTGTCTACATATAGGTGGTAACCTTTCCCAAGCAATGGTTGGATCAGCTGCCAGACAATTTTGCCACTTGTTCACATGTAGGTAGGGCATCCAGGGGGGTTTAGCTGTCGGTCTTTTCTCTCATAAATTATGAAGTCATATGTGTAACCCATGGCCCTGTCACACGCCTTATAAAATTTTACCCCACATCTGGCTCTTTTACTGGGCATGTATTGTTGTATTCCAAGTCGCCCAGTGAAGTGTAATAGGGATTCATCCACACAAATATTTTTATCAGGGGTAAACATCTGTTTGAAACTGGCGGAAAAAAAATTGATCAGGGGCCGAATTTTGAATAATTTATCATAACTGGGATGATTTCGAGGGAGGCATTGGGCATTGTTATTGAAATGTAAAAATCTCATGATCATCTCATAACGGTTTCTGGGCATAATTGATGAATAGACCAGCATGTGGTGGATAGGTTGGGTAGACCAGTAGGAATGGACTTCATTTTTTTTTGTTAGCCCCATGTTGAGGGTTAGGCCAAGGAAAATTTTAAATTCTTCCACGGTGAGGGGTTTCCAAAAAAAAGGACGGGCATAGGAAGAACTGGGATTGTTGGCTATATGTTGGCTGGCATATAGATTACATTGCTCCACAATGTCGGTTAGGAGATCATTGGTAAAAAATAAATGAAAATAATAAAGTGGGGTTACATTTTCCGTCTGTATCTGAGGGCCTGGCTGGGATTTAAAAAGGGGAATAACAGGTTCTACTGACGTATCGGGCAGCCATGTTGGATACAGCAGAACATCTGGAAGGCTAGTATGGGCACTGCCTCGTTGATGGGATGCTCCGTTGCTAGTATCTGGCTTATCTTCAAGGAAGGTTGCAGAACTGCTGGTGGATGCCGCTACTCTCGTCCGACATACTCTGGAGCATCTGGAAAGCCTCCTCTGCGCTGTACGACCTTTTAGTCATGTTGACGGGCAGATGTCAGATGGCGGGCGGAAGATGTCAGATGGCGGGCGTCAGATGTGCCTGATGGCGGGCGTCAGATGGGCCTGATGGCGGGCGTCAGATGGGCCTGAAGGCGGGCGTCAGATGGGCCTGATGGCGGGCGTCAGATGCGCCTGGTGATGGCGGGCCGATGCGCCTGGTGATGGCGGGCAGATGCGCCTGGTGATGGCGGGCAGATGCGCCTGGTGATGGCGGGCAGATGCGCCTAGTGATGGCGGGGCAGATGCGCCTGGTGATGGCGGGGCAGATGCTCCTGGTGATGGCGGGGCAGATGCGCCTGGTGATGGCGGGCAGATGCGCCTGGTGATGGCGGGCAGATGCGCCTGGTGATGGCGGGGCAGATGCGCCTGGTGATGGCGGGGCAGATGCGCCTGGTGATGGCGGGCAGATGCGCCTGGTGATGGCGGGTCAGATGCGCCTGGTGATGGCGGGCAGATGCGCCTGGTGATGGCGGGCAGATGCGCCTGGTGATGGCGGGTCAGATGCGCCTGGTGAAGGCGGGGCAGATGCGCCTGGTGATGGCGGTCAGATGCACCTGGTGATGGCGGGTCAGATGCACCTGGTGATGGCGGGCAGGTGTGCCTGGTGATGGCGGGCAGGTGCGCCTGGTGATGGCGGGCAGGTGCGCCTGGTGATGGCGGGCAGATGCGCCTGGTGATGGCGGGTCAGATGCGCCTGGTGATGGCGGGTCAGATGCGCCTGGTGATGGCTGGTCAGATGCGCCTGGTGATGGCGGCAGATGCGCCTGGTGATGGCGGGCAGGTGCGCCTGGTGATGGCGGGTGGCTGATGTGTCAGATGGCGGGCTGATGTGCCAGGTGTTTTTGGGGACACTGTGTTTTGGGGGACACTGTGTTTTGGGGACACTGTGTTTTGGGGGACACTGTGTTTTGGGGGACACTAGCTGGGAGATCAGTGGGTAAACAGCAGACAAACAGCTATAAAACTCACTGATCTTCCCGGCTGAAGCACAGATTTCTCTTCCTCTCCTCACTGACAGGTTCTGTGTGAGGAGAGGAAGAGATGAGAGCAGTTACAACTGCTCTCTATTTACATTACATGACGACTGTGATTGGACACAGTCGTCATGTGATCAGGAGGGCCAATCACATGGCCCTCCTGTTGTATTTTTCTCTCCGGTCTCCGGGGGTCTCAGGCAGATCGGGATCGCGCCGCTGCGCGGGCACGTGGCGGCGCGATCACCGGTTATCTGCCACCCATCCCCCTTTGTTTACTTACGATGGCTGTGATTAGACACAGAAATCGTGTGGATCAGGAGGGCAAATTACATTGCCCTCCTGCCGATCCGAGATGCGGCGTGTGCGGGGGACACACGCGCATCGGGATCGCGTAGTTGTTTCTTTGACAGGACGTTCGGGAGCGTCCTGTCAGGAGTAGAGAGCTCCCACCCGGCCGTTTATATGCAGTGGCCGGGTGGGAAGTGGTTAAAAAGCGCGCTCTGGTGCTTGGCCTCAGCCCCTGGGGATCTGAAGAGCTACCCGCTACTGGGTACCACCCTGCGCCACAGTAAACAATGCTCTTTACAATACTCCTTGGCCTCAACATGTTCACCACTCTACCCAGTATTGGGTCACCCGGATTTTCTGCCGGGTCTAGAACCCAATGAGTACAGAGGCCCGAGGGAGGCCGGCTTAGATTGTGCCACTGCATTTGTGATCGATGGCGCTGGCAATTCATTGCGGGAATGACTGATTTGACGGAAGTGTTTTGTCTCCCTTTTTGGAAGGCAGTGCAGTTGCATCACTTTATTCACTCATTACCCAACCCTAGGGATTTCACTAGACAACCGATGGAATTTGAAGAGTTGTGCTGTGGTACTGACCCCGTCACAAAAACCTTATCCAGCATGTACTCCATGCTCAGCAATGCTACGTCACCACCACATTTACTCTACATCGCCAAGTGGGAGAGAGACCTCAATCGCACATTTTCTGAGACACAAAAACAAAAGACCATCAGTTGTGCCCTCCAAACATCCTTGTGCACCAAAATACAGGAAACCAATTATAAAATCATGTTGTGTTGGTATCTCACACCCTCTAGATTAAATAAGTGCTTCCCCGACACCTTGGATCGCTGCTGGCAATGCAAGAGGGAAGAGGGATCAATGCTTCATGTGTTTTGGTCTTGCCCCGACCTACGGAGATTCTGGGGGGAAGTTTGAGGCATCACTCAGAAAGTTTACGGAATACGAAATACCAGAGGATGCGGCCTTCTTCCTCCTTCACTTATCCGAAGTGCCGATCAAAAAATACAAAAAAACGCTAACTCGCCACCTGCTGAATGCTGCAAAGGCATGCATTCCAATGCGCTGGAAACAAACTTGCCCCCCTACAGTAGCGGATTGGCTGAGGAAGGTTGGAAGATTTGGTTCTCACAGCTCAGCATAAACACGAGACATACTTAGCAACCTGGTCAAATTGGAAAATCTTTATCTATTCAGAAGGAGTCTCGCTCCTGAACTCTTGACTGCATACAAATAATTTAGGTTACCAAAACTCCTAAAGTAATGGTGTTATACACACCCACGCCCTGGCTGCTCTCCCCTTCACCCCCCCCCCCCACTTTTTTGTCTCCTTCCCCCCTCCCCTCTCTGTTCACTCTTCTTCCTTTACCCATCGTTGCTACCCTCCGTCCCCCTACCCCAACTATACTTACTTCCTTTATAAGTTTGTCAGAAAATGGAAAATGAAGGGAGGAGAACCGGCTAAAACCGAGCGGAGAGTAACTGATTGGTTCTTACTGCGACCAAGTCACCACACTTTGTCTCTGTCATAACAATTTTAGATGTGAATTGACTTTTTGTTTGCTGCCATATTGCATATGAGGTCTGTAAAATGCTATACATTTTGAATGTTTATTTTTTTTGTATTGCTGGGAATTTTCCCTTTGTTGGTGTTCAATAAAAATTTTTATATTTGGGAAAAAAATAAGGGATGTAGGAACCGATCTATGGTAAATCGCCTTTAGATCTGCCACTGAGTGGATTGTAGCCCAAACCAACAAAAAAGGTTGTTCTTACCTCCTACACTATAATATAACCACAGTGTAAAGGTGGAGTGGGAGGTTGGAGCTTATGAAAGTTACCTATAGCAAGCAACCCCAAAAAGGAGGATCTGTCACAAGGGAACCCCTACTGTGCCACACAGAAGCTTGTTCCCTGCCCATCGTTGAATGTTAGGTCAGCTTTTAAGCATCTTGAAGCAACTTCAGATTCCTAGCAGCTGGGCTAATAGGGTCGGTAACCTAGAGCACCTGCTGACCAGGGGAGCTTCTGAATCCACAAATCACTGCCCAATTAATAACTTGTTCAGTGGTATACCTGGCCTGTAAGTAACTTTTTGTATCTACCAGGTTCCCTCTGTACGTTATATTCATCCCTACTAATGTACCACAACTGGGCATGTAGGGAGAGGTGTCTCTGTAGTGTCTCTGCTGTAAGAGGAAGCTGTGGCTGGTGGTTTTAGCAGTAGCGTCTGGGCTATTTGTATCCCGACCCCAGGTTTTGCACTGCACCAGTCAGTATATACACGGGGAAAAGGGAAAAATGCCTTACCTACCTCTTTCCCATCTGAGGTGGTTTAGGCACACTCGTTCCTCTGCACCACCTGTCCACCATACAGCTTCTCTGATGTAAGAGGGAGCTGCGGCTGGTGTTTTTAGCAGAAGCTTCTGGGTTATTTGAATCCAGACCCCAGGGGAGATTATCTCAAATGCCCAAAAACCCTCTGGCTGGAATTGGAGATTTTGCAGCTAAATTCCCAAGGCAAAGGAAAGTACTCACCGTTGTCGTCTTTCCCTTTTGCCACAGCCACCCGGCTTGCTTTTCCATCCTTAAGGTCCACATGCAAGGAGGATAACCGCCAAAGTGCCCCCCCAACTGCTGTCCCCATAGGGAGGTGCAAGGTTAGGCTGTGTCCTGCACTGTACCAGTCAGTATATACACATGGGGGGGGGGGGGCAATGCCTTCCGTTCCTCATTCCTATCTGAGGTGGTTTAGGCAGACATCCACCATAGTGAACTGGTGCCTCCTCGCTCTAGTGAAAGGAGGATGTGGGCGCCTGCTGACTCTCGGCCTTCCCTCCTGGGTAAGAATGCCGCCGCCATTTTCCAGAGGTTTGAAAATGACGTGGGTGCTTGTCACCGCACCCTCTCCAGCAGCCCACGTGAGCTACCGGGGGCCCAGGAGTCAAGGACACGATCCCCCTAGAAAGAACCAATTGCCAGCACCCCCGTCTGAACAGTCACCTGGACAGGTAAGGAGGGGAGACAGGATAATGGCGCCTGAAGTTCTGCGTACACCACTGTACCCAGGGTCCTTCAACTCTCAGGGGGGCTCTTCCAATTTCTGCTGCCCCCCTGAGGAAAAGATAGGGGCACCCCCCAGGAAGGATAAGAATATCCTACCAGACCCAGAGGCTTCCCAAGCTTGTGGTCCAGCTCCCAGGGGGAGACCACCAGCCCCAGGCTTCGGGTCATTTGGAAAAAAAAACAGTTTCACTGTGTAGGGAGAAACACAATCAAAAACTGAGGATCAAGGGGAAGGGTGGGGACTTAAAAAAGCTGTTGATTGATTGTGTTTTCTGTAGGGAGGAGCCTCTCATCTCAGGTGTGCCGTCCTGGAAGATGACTTGTGAAAAAAAGTTTTAAAAATTAGTGTTTTTTCGGGAGCAGATTTTAATGACGTTTTTAAAGCAAAAAAAAAAAAAGTGAAATATTCCTTTAAATATCGTGCCTGAGGGGTGTCTATATTATGCCTGTGAAGTAGCACATGTTTCCCGTGTTTAGAACACTCCCTGCACAAAATGAAATTTCTAACGGAAAAAAAGTAATTTAAAACTGCTCGCGGTTTTAATGTAATGTTCAGACATTTCCGGCAATATGAATGAAAACCATTGAGAAAAATGGCATGAGTAGCCCCCCCCTGCCCGTTACCAGCCCCATTGGGTCTTGTATGGATATTAAGGGGAACCCCGTACCCAAATTAAAAAAAGGAAAGGCGTGGGGCCTCCTAGGCCCTATATACTCAGAACAGCAGTATACAGGCAGTGCAAAGAAGACAGGGACTGTGTAGGTTTGTTGTGTTAAGTAGAATCTGTTTGTAATTTTGAACTGGTACATTTTTAAAGTTTTAGCTCCAGTCAAAAAATCTATTTTTAAGCTTTTTGGAAAACATAGGGAAGGGTTATCACCTCTGTATACTTTTTTTTTGCTGTCAGTCTTTTTTCATCTCACTTCCTGTTGTCTCCTTCCGTTTGCAAGTAGGAGACGTTTGTAAGTTGGATGTTTGAAAGTAGGGGCCTGCCCTATATGTTCTGCAGGAATTTGGGCTTAAGGTGTTGGTGTTGGAACTCCCTGCTGTGGACTATTATATCAAGAATTGTAATTACATGCCATTGTTAAATAGTGGTAGAAAAATTGGGCCTTTGGTGGTGGTGCTGGTGCCATAACACTGTAAGTCCTCACAGTTACTCTTGGTGGGCGCTGGAACGGGCCCTGCTGTGAATTATATAAAAAATCTTAATTACATGCACCTGTTGAACAGGGGCTGAAAAATTTGGCCTTAGGCACTGGTGCTACATAACTGCAACCCCTCACAGATACTCTAGTTTGAGCGCAGGAAGGAGCCCTGCTGCAAAGTATTGCATCAAAAATTGTAATTACACGCCCTGTTAAACGGCTGAAAAATTGGGCATTAGCCACTGGTGGAGGCGCCCAGAACCAAAAATGTTCTTCCAAGCTATCAGCAGGATCATTGAGGAGGAAGAGGATAGTCAGTCAGCATAACAGGATAGTCACTCAGCATCAGCATAGGCAGTCTTGAAGGGATGTAACATTTAAAAAAAAATTGTTCCGTTACATCAGCTTCAGGTGCTTGGTAGCTGGTGGTGATCCAAGGCTGATTCATATTTATGAAGTCAGTCAATCAACCGAGTCGGTGGACAGTGATCGGTTACAAAGCCTCCAGCAGCACTGAATGTGCGTTCCGAAAGAACGCTGGATGCAGGACAGGCCAGTAGCTGAATTGTATACTGTGCAAGCTCTGGCCAGTGATCCATCCTCAAGACCCAGTAACCCAGAGCATTTTCGGTGAGAAAGGTGTCCAAGTCTGATCTTGCCCCTAGGTATTCCTGCACCATGTAAATCAGAAGCTGTGCGGGTGATGGTTGCTGGAATCAATCATACCTTGGGGCTGCGGACTAAAAAATTGTCTGAATGCATCGGTCAGACGGCCACCTTCTCCACCGCTCCTTCTGTGACTGACCGAAGCATCAGTAACACGTTGTCCAAGACCAGGAATTTTTAACCTCCCAGTTTCTGGGAACGCGTTGCACAGACCTTTCTGCAAGGCCTCCCGAAGATGTCTCATCCTCTGCTCCCTCTGCAATGGCAAGATAAGCTCCATAACCTTACCCTTGTACCGTGGATCAAGGAGAGTTGCCAGCCAGTAATGATCCCTCTCCTTGATCTGCTGAATATGGGGATCCTTCCGCAGGCTTTGCAGGATCAGGGAGGACAAGCAGCATAGGTTAGCTGAGGCATTTGGTCCGGAGTACTCTGGGTCACTAAGGACGACATGATCTGCAGCCACCTCCTCCCAGCCACGTACAAGTCCACAGGTTTCTTGGGACTGTAAATCATCCCTACAAGACTGCTGCTGAGTGCCAGGCTCCCCCTTCATGCTGCACCACCAAGTTAAGGACGTGAGACACACAGGGCACATGGGTAAGTTGTCCCTGTCGGAGGGCGGAGAGGAAGTTGGTGCCATTGTCGCAAACCCCCATTCCTGGCTTAAGCTGGCGTGGCGTCAACCACCTCTCGGCCTGCCCCTACAGAGCTGACAGAATATCTGCCCCAGTGTGGCACCTGTCCCCCAAGCACACCAGCGCAAGCATGGCATTTCATATTTTTGCCTGCGTACTTGCCTAGCCCCTTGAACGCCTATGGAGCACCGCTGGTTCCAAGGACAAAGCACAGGAAGGGGCCATGGAGGAAGAAGAGGAGGAGGGGTGGAGAAGAGAGGTGTGTCACAATCACCAGTAGTAGCATTTTGGAGGCGTGGTGGCAGGAACAACCTCCAACACTACTGCACCTTGAGGAACCGCACACTGCACAAACTCACGGAAGGGGGCCGAGTCTACCAACTGAAAAGGCAGCAGTTGAAGTGCTAGCAATTTAGCCAAGCTAGCATTCAACTGCTGGGCATGTGGATGGCTGGGAGTGTACTTCTTTCGATGGTCCGGCAGCTGGGGCAGGGAAATTTGCCTGGTACAATCGGACGTCAGTGTACCGCTAGCAGATTGCCCACAAGTACTTGGCTGTAACACACCTAATTCTACACTAGTGATGGACGAACTTCCGATGGGACGTTTCGTGTACACGATCCGCGAACGTGCCCAAATAGTCGTGAACCACAAGGTTCGCAGCGGACCCCATTCACTTAAATGACAGATGAACCTTAAAAACCTCCAGGTCATATTTTCAGCCACAAAATACTTACTAGCTGTGCGCACATAGTCCCACAACATGGACACTGACATACCAGAAGTATCACGTGAATCTGGGATCAACAACGAAAAGCATTCTTTTTTTATCTGTGAAATTTTGACAATTCACGGGCGGCACAGTGGTGTAGTGGTTAGCACTCTCCTCTAGCAGTAAGAAGGGTCACTGGTTTGAATACCAACCACGACACTACCTGCCTGGACTTTGCATGTTCTCCCTGTGCCTGTGTGGGTTTCCTCCGGGTACTCCGGTTTCCTCCCATAAACCAAAGACATGCAGGTAGGTTAATTGGCTTCTGTCCAAAATTGGCCCTAGTATATGAATGGGGACCTTGGATTGTGGGCTCCCTGAGGGTAGGGACCAATGTGAGTGTGTAATTTGCGGGGATAGGGACAATTGTAGACACTCACTCAGGTTGAACTGGATGGACTGGTGTCTTTATTCAACCTTACTAACTATGACACTAACTATGAAACTATGTAATGTAATGTATTTCAGGAGCGCATGAAGGCCATTTAGGAGAGGCAAGGTCAGGTCAGGCTATGAAGGGGGTGCAGGAGATGATCAGTGCCACATTCAGGGCAGCGCAGTCCTGTGCCTGTGTCCCAGTGTGCCAACCTGTGCTTGAGCCCCTCCCTCTGCCCGGCCCTTACCCCCACCTATGCAGGGCTCCACTGTGGTGGTCTGGAGGTGCCAGTCCAGTGCTGATCCTCAGCCATGGTGCTGGCACTGCCTGCTGATTGGCTTCTCCGCTGCTATCTCCCTCACTGTCTGAAACCAGCACCGTGATAGAGAGCGAGCACTGACACCAGCACCATGATAGAGAGCAACAGGGATCCTAGAAAGGTTTAAAGCATGCTCTTCTTGCTCCTCCTCATCTTCCGCCCCAGCACCATCCTCCTCTGACTCCTCTTCAGACTCCTGTTGTTGACTTGTCTCAGATAGAGTAGCCCCCCTGGGAATTCATCCAGCATTGTGACTTCCTCATCTTCCTGCTCCTCCACGGCTTGATAAATGACACGACACAATGCACGCTCCATAAAGAAGGCATGATGTTACTGATGGCGCCATGGCTGCGACTGACCAGTTTGGTGATCTCATCAAATGACCGCAGAAGTCTGCATGCATCGAGCATGAGCAGCCACTGGCGCGGTGAAAAAAAAACAAGCTACCAGAACCTGTTCTGCCGCAGAGTTCAGACAGGTAGTCGTTAACTGCACGTTTCTGCTGGAGCAGCCTATCAAGCATATAGAAGGTTGAGTTCCATCGCGTCGGGCAATCGCAAATAAGACGTCTGACCGGCAGATTGTGTCGCTGCTGAATGTCAGCAAGGCGAGCCATGGCCGTGTAAGACCTTCTGAAATGGGCCGAGATTTTCCTTGCCTGTCGCCAGATGTCCTGGACCCCAGGGTATTTGACAACGAATCACTGCACGACCAATTTTAAGACGTGTGCCATGCACGGCACGTGTGTAATTTTGCCCTGTTTCAATGCACTAAGCAGATTGGCACAGTTTTCACACACTTTACCAACTGCCAAATTGAGCGGTGTTAGCCACTGATCTGCCTGTGAACGCAAAGCTGAAAGGAGTGCAGGGCCAGTGTGGCTCTTGGCTTCCAGGCACAACAGACGCAACACAGCATGGCAACGTCTCACCTGGCATGTGGAATAGGTTCTGGGGATCTTGGGTGGCGCAGCGGAAGAGACGCTAGCAGTGGAAAAGGAGGAGTCAGCGGAGGAGAAGAGGGAGGATGGAGTAGGAGGAGGTGAAGAAGAGCCAGGCCTGCATGCAATCCGTGGCGGTAAAACCAAATCTACACGGGTGCCACGGGTTACACGCTTGACGGCGGTCAGAAGGTTCACCCAGTGTGCAGTAAAAGTTATATACCTTCCCTGCCGTGTTTGCTAGACCACGTGTCTGTGGTCAGATGTATCTTGGCAACAACACTTTGTGCCAGAGATACATTCACTTGCCGCTGAACATGGCCTTATAGCTCTGGGATGCCCTTCTGTGAGAAATACTTCCTTCCTGGGACCTCCCATTGTGGTGTTCCAATGGCCATAAATTTTCGAAAGGCCTCCAAGTCCACCAGTTTATATGGCAGTAGTTGGCAGGCTAACAGTTCTGACAAGCCAGCGGTCAACCGTTGGGTTGGGTTAGCCGGCGTCATCATTTTTTTACGCTCGAACATTTGGCCCACGGAAGCCTGCCTTTTTCCAGAAAAACAGGAGGATGGCATGATGTAACACATCATGGAGTGGAGGACAATTCTGAAGAGAGAGGAGAAGGAGAGGAGAAAGGAGAAGTAGAAAAGGCTGGACGGTGAGAGCCTGGAGTGTGGCTCGGTGATGGCAGCTCATGTGCCTTCTGAAAGCGGTCTTCCCTACGTAAATGTTGGTCTTACCGCGACTTATGCATTGACTGCAAAGGCTGCAGATGGCAGCACTGTTGTCAGCAGCGGACACGTTAAAAAAAGCCATGTGCCGGCATCCTGAGAGCGCCAGATGTGACCATACATGGTTGATGTCTCGCTCCTGATACATTAGCAATCTGGTTTGTCCCTCCTGTGCAATGTAAGTTCCGCCTGCTTCTCCTCCCTATCTGCTGGTCCATATCTCCTTCTGAACTCCCCTCCTCTCCTTCCTCTCTTGTGGGCATCCACGTGCCATCACTAGACACGTCATCATCAACGTCACCTTCCCCACCACTATAATTAGAGATCCCGGAGTAGGCAGCAACAACGGGGACCAACCTCCTTGGGCTGATCTGGGTACTGTCGTCAGACTGCTGAGTGGCGGTTGTTGCTACCTCCTCTTCCTGATCCAATGCCAAGAATGGCTGCACATTGGCAATGTCTTGTGATGGATCGGAAAATAATTCCTGTGACTCAAGCGGAGGGTATATAGTGGTGGTGGTGTTGGTGGTAGTGTCTTTGGGGGTGCACACAGCAGAGAGTGAAGAAGAGGGTGCAGATTGAGAGGATGAGGAGGGTGCAGAAGAGTAAGGCTGAGTGAGCCACTCAACCAAGTCTGGTGCATCCTTTGACGTAATCGAACGCACCTTCCGCAATTTCCCACTTTGGCTCAAGCCTGTTGCTCCTGCCCTACGCCTACCACCCCTGCGGAAGGGGCCTGCCTCTTCCTCTGCCTGTCATTTTTTAAATGATCCTGTGACAAAAGTCTCTAGAGAAGTGCAGTATGTATGTGGAAGAAGGTATATAACATCCCGCTTCAATCTGTCGTTTTGGGGGGCCACTGGTCTATCACACCAGTTATAATACTTTTTTCTAATTGCGTTTGCACTCTTTGTAGTATCGCTGCAGAATCACAGTAACAATGCTGCACAGTGGAAATGCACTATAGTATGCAAGTATTTTATACGTGTATTACACCCCTATATACTACACACCAAATAGTACACCTATACCAGTCCTTAAAAGGACCTTTGTGGACCTAATAGTAGCTAGTAGGGATGGCCGAACGGTTTGCCCGGCGGTCGTTTCGCGGCGAATTTCGGCTGTTCGCCGTCCGCCCGATCGGCGGACTATTGCCGCCGTTCGCCCGGCGGACTTCCGTGTTTACTGTGTAAAAGAACTTTGACCTATGATGACACATCCATCATGGGGTACAGGACAGCCAATTGAGACATTACAGCACATGGACACTTGGACATACCCCCTAACTTATACCGATCCGGCGGCCATTTTACATTCTTTCGTATGTCACTATAGGGAGAGGTTGCTGTGTGGAGCAGGGAGAGATTGCAGTGACCCAAATCGCTAGCTATTTGGTCCACAAAAGTTATTTTCAGGACTGGTATAGGTGTTAGGTGTAGTTCCTGATATAGGTTTGAGGCACTGCTGTGCTACTGATTGTTGCAGCAGCCTGTCTTTTGTCAGTGTAGAGAGAGTGACAGGACGCTGTGGGCTGCAGGGACAGTCAGTTTAATCATTAGCTGTTACTATTAGGTCCACAAAAGTGCTATTCAAGTTATTGTTCCAGCAGCCTCTGTTTTGTCAGTTTAAATAGGGACAGGCAGGAAGCTGTGTGTGAGGCAGTGAGGGACAGTCAGTTTAATCAGTAGCTGTTACTATTAGGTCCACAAAGGTTCTTTTCAGGACTGGTATGGTAATAGGCTTGTACACGTATAATATTCTTTCTTCCAAAAATAGAAAGAATATTATACTTGACTGCTGCCCTTCTGCTGCAGTAGTCCTTTATGAGTATAGGGACTGAGGTACAGTCTGCTAATCATTCACAACCTACTTGTTCCACAAAGGTCCTTATAAGGACTGGTAAGGTCTAGGGTGCTACAGTACATAGGGTTGAGTGAGGTACAGTCTGCTATTCCTTAAGGACTGGTATAGGTCCACAACACATAGGGTTGAGGTGCACTACTGCTGAGTCTGACCACTGCCCTATACTGCAGCAGTCCTTTATGAGTATAGGGACTGAGGTACAGTCTGCTAATCATTCACAACCTACTTGTTCCACAAAGATCCTTATAAGGATTGGTAAGGTATAGGGTGCTACAGTCCACAATATATAGGGTTGAGGTGCACTACTGCTGACTGCTGCCCTATACTGCAGCAGTCCTTTATCAGTATAGGCACTGAGAGTTTTGTCACAGGGTCATTTAAAAAATGACAGGCAGAGGAAGAGGCAGGCCCTTCTGCAGGGGTGGTAGGGGTAGGGCAGGAGCAACAGGCTTGAGCCAAAGTGGGAAGTTGCAGAAGGTGCGTTCAATTACTTTAAAGGACGCACCAGACTTGGTTGAGTGGCTCACTCAGCCTTAGGCCGCGTACACACGGGCGGACTGTATGGCCTACTTAGTCCGCCGAAACACATTTCAGTGGACAGTCCGCTCGTGTGTGGGTTTCAGCGGACTTTTTCAGCGTGCAGTCTGGCGTACTAAGTATTTCGGAATTTCCGTAATTCTGTCCGTCATACTTTGGTTTCAGCGGACAATCCGCTCGTGAGTAGGCTAGTTCGACGAACTAAGAATGGCGCATGCTCAGAAAGGATTTACACGGCGGAAAGGTGCATTGCTGTGTATTGGACTTCCTATTTCTAGTCCCGTCGTACGTGCTGTACACGTCATCGCGCAAGCTTTCGACGGACTGTTTGTGCATCCGTGTGTGGTCAAGTCCGTTCATTCGAAAGTATGACGGACTGTCCGTCGGATTGTATGACGGACTAAGTAGGCCATACAATCCGCCCGTGTGTACGCGGCCTTACTCTTCTGCACCCTCCTCATCCTCTCGATCTGCACCCTCTTCTTCACTCTCTGCTATGTGCACCCACAAAGACACTACCACCAACAACACCACCACATACCTTCAGCTTGAGTCACAGGAATTATTTTCCGATCCATATTAAGACATTTCTGATGCGCAGCCACTCTTGGTATTGGATCAGGAAGAGGAGGTAGCAACAACCGCTACTCAGCAGTCTGACGACAGTACCCAGATCAGCCCAAGGAGGAGGTTGGTCCCCGGTGTTACTGCCTACTCCGAGATCTCTACTTATAGCGGTGGGGAAGGTGATGTCGATGATGACGTGTCTAGTGATGTCACGTGGGTGCCCACAAGAGAGGAAGAGGAGGGGAGTTCAGAGGGAGATATGGACCAGCAGATAGGGAGGAGAAGCAGGAATAACTTACATTGCACAGGAGGGACAAAGCAGACTGCAAATGTATCAGGAGTGAGTCATCGACCATGTACGGTCACATCTGGCGCTCCCAGGACACCGGCACATGGCTCTGCAATGTGGGCTTTTTTTAACGTGTCCGCTGCTGACAATAGCGTTGCCATCTGCAATCTTTGCAGTCAACGCATTAGTCGCGGTAAGCCCAACACTCACCTAGGGACGACCGCCTTAAGAAGGCACATGAGCAGCCATCACCAAGCCCAGTGGGAGCAACGGAACACACAAAGCCACACTCCAGGCTCTCACCGTCCAGCCTCGTCTTCTACTTCTCCTCTCTCCTCACAATTGTCCTCCACTCCACCTTCCATCATGCCGTCCTCACGTTTTTCTGGAAAAAGACAGGCTTCCGTGGGCCAAATGTTCGAGCGTAAAAAAATGATGACGCCGGATAACCCTCTTGCCCAACGGTTGACGGCTGGCTTGTCAGAACTGATAGCCCGCCAACTACTGCCATATAAACTGGTGGACTCAGAGGCCTTTCGAAAATTTGTGGCCATTGGAACACCACAATGGAAGGTCCCAGGTAGGAAGTATTTCTCAGAGAATGGCATCCCAGAGCTATATGGCCATGTTCAGTGTCGGTGCCAAGATACATCTGACCACAGACACGTGGTCTAGCAAACACGTGCAGGGAAGGTATATCACTTTTACTGCCCACTGGGTGAACCTTCTGACGGCCGTCAAGCATGTAACCCGTGGCACCCGTGTAGATTTGGTTTTACCGCACGGATTGCATGCAGGCCTGGCTCTTCTTTTCCTCCTCCTCCTCCTACTCCATCCTCCTCCTTCTCCTCCTCGGCTGACTCCTCCTTTTCCACTGCTAGCGTCTCTTCCGCTGTACCGCCCAAGCTCCCCAGAACCTATTCGACATGCCAGGTGAGACGTTGCCATGCCGTGCTGCGTCTGTTGTGCCTGGAAGCCAAGAGCCACACTGGACCGGCACTCCTTTCAGCTTTGCATTCACAGGCAGATCAGTGGCTAACACCGCTCAATTTGACAGTTGGTAAAGTGGTGTGTGACAAGGGTGCCAATCTGCTTAGCGCATTGAAACAGGGCAAAATCACGCACGTGCCATGCATGGCACACGTCTTCAACTTGGTCGTGCAGCGATTCGTTGTCAAATACCCTGGGGTCCAGGACATCTGGCGACAGGCAAGGAAAATCTCGGCCCATTTCAGAAGGTCTTACACGGCCATGGCTCGCCTTGCTGACATTCAGCAGCGACACAATCTGCCGGTCAGACGTCTTATTTGCGATTGCCCGACGTGATGGAACTCAACCTTCTATATGCTTGATAGGCTGCTCCAGCAGAAACGTGCAGTTAACGTCTACCTGTATGAACTCTGCGGCAGAACAGGTTCTGGGGAGCTGGGCTTTTTTTCACCGCGCCAGTGGCTGCTCATGCGCGACGCATGCAGACTTCTGCGGCCATTTGAGGAGATCACCAAACTGGTCAGTCACAGCCATGGCGCCATCAGTGACATGGTACCTTATGCCTTCTTTATGGAGCGTGCATTGCGTCGTGTCATTGATCAAGCTGTGGAGGAGCAGGAGCGGGAAGATGAGGAAGTCGCAATACTGGATGAATTCCCGGGGGGGCTACTCTATCTGAGACAAGTCAACAACAGGAGTCAGAAGAGGAGTCAGAGGAGGATGGTGCCGGGGCGGATGAGGAGGAGCAAGAAGAGCATGCTTTAAACCTTTCTGGGACCCCTGTTGTTGTGCGTGGATGATGAGAGGAGAATGAAGAGGACGACATTATCCTGGATGATGAGCAGGAGCCAGGCCACCACACCGCTTCCAGTTTAGTGCAAATGGGGGCCTTCATGCTCCAGTGTTTTAATAGGGACCCCCGTATAAAAAGCATAAGGGTCAAGGACCAGTACTGGGAGGCAACGTACTTAGACCCCCGGTACAAACACAAAATGGTGGAAATGTTACCGCCTTTACAGAGGTCTGTCAGAATGCAGCACTTCCAGGCCTTGCCTCGAGAAATGCTGCATTCTGCTTTTGCGTGCGCTGGCAGAGGAGCAATTCCCACTCCCAGAGAAGGAGTTGCGGGTACCAATCCAACAGCGCCTGCAAGAAGAGGCTGGTTTGAAGATGTGTTGGTGACTTCGGATATGAGGTCATTCTTTCAGCCGACCCATCGACAGGTGTCATCCGGATCCAGCATCAGGGAACGTCTAGACCGCCAGGTGTCCGACTACATCGGGTTAACGGCCGATGTGGACGCTCTGAGGAGTGATGGACCCCTGGACTACTGGGTGGGCAGGCTTGACCTCTGGCCAGAGCTTGCCCAATTTGCAATCAAACTGTTGGCTTGCCCCTCGTCCTGTGTCCTGTCCGAAAGGACGTTCAGCGCAGCAGGGGGGATCGTGACTGATAAGCGTACTCGCCTAGCTCACGACAGTGTTAACTACCTCACATTTCTAAAAATGAATGAGGCATGGATCTCGGAGGAATTCAACACATGTGCCCAGTAGACCATGTATATGTCTATAAAAATTTTTTTAATCGAGCACACAGACCTTCTTTCTTCATTTGGCTCACTTCCTTGTCCAAAAAAAGCACACCGTACTATATGCCCGTACCCTCCTGTTTGAAGAGGTTGAGCGGTGTCATATTTCTACTGGGGCTGCTTATTATGAGGGGCTCCCACCATCCCTGTGCTGTGCTGACTTCCTCCTGGGGCTGTACCTCTGCTGTGCATATTATGAGGGGCTCCCACCATCCCTGTGCTATGCTCATTATGAGGGGCTCCCACCATCCCTGTGCTATGCTCATTATGAGGGGCTCCCACCATCCCTGTGCTATGCTGACTTCCTCCTGGGGCTGCTTACGGTGCAGGTGTCAGTGCTTTATGTCACGCTGCTGATGTCAGTACTGTATATCATGGTGCTGGTGTCAGTGCTTTATGTCACGCTGCTGATGTCAGTGCTCTCTATCACGGTGCTGGTGTCAGATCACTCTATCACGGTGCAGGTTTCATTGCTGTATGTCACGCTGCTGATGTCAGTGCTCTCTATCACGGTGCTGCTGTCAGTGCTGTATATCACGGTGCTGGTGTTAGTGCTTTATGTCACACTGCTGATGTCAGTGCTCTCTATCACGGTGCTGGTGTCAGATCACTCTATCACGGTGCAGGTGTCATTGCTGTATGTCACGCTGCTGTCAGTGCTCTCTATCACGGTGCTGCTGTCAGTGCTGTATATCACGCTGCTGGTGTTAGTGCTTTATATCACGCTGCTCATGTCAGTGCTCTCTATCACGGTGCTGGTGTCAGATCACTCTATCATGGTGCAGGTGTCATTGCTGTATGTCACGCTGCTGTCAGTGCTCTCTATCACGGTGCTGCTGTCAGTGCTCTCTATCACGGTGCTGCTGTCAGTGCTGTATATCACGGTGCTGGTGTCAGTGGTTTATGTCACGTTGCTGATGTCAGTGCTCTCTATCACGGTGCTGGTGTCATTGCCGTATGCCACGCTGCTGATGTCAGTGCTCTCTATCACGGTGCTGCTGTCAGATGACTCTATCACGGTGCAGGTGTCATTGCTGTATGTCACGCTGCTGGTGATCATCTCCTGCACCCTCTTCTTTGCCTACTCTGACCTTCCCTCTCCTCCATTGCCTTTATGCGCTCCACAGTACTGAATTGTCACAACTATTTCACATATAAAAAAAGAATGCTTGTAGTTGTCGATCCCAGATTCACCTCATACATGTGTTATGTCATTGGCCATGTGGTGGGACTATGTTTGCACAGCTAGTAAATATTTTGTGGCTGCAAATGTGACCTGTAGGTTTGCAAAGTTCGCCTCCCATTGAAGTCAATGGTGCCCCCCTGCAAACGTTACGGTTCGCAAACTATCGGCCGCGTTCGCGAAACGTCCCGTCGGAAGTTCATCCATCACTAGTAGCTAGCTAGTAGCTAGTGAATTGCAGACTGTCCCTGCTCCAAACACCAAACTGTCCCTACACTGAGAAACGACAGCAGCAGAATCGGTCAGCAGCACTGCATACAGTGCACTATAATATGCTTTCTATATTTGAAAGAAAGTATATTATACGTGTATTACAACCCTATATACTGTACACCTATACCAGTCCTTAAAAGGACCTTTGTGGACCTAATAGTAGCTAGCTAGTAGCTAGTGAATTGCAGACTGTCCCTGTGACAGACCTAGCTGGGACCAAGGCTCTTGGAGGGGACTGAATGCGAGCCTCTTGCCTTGTGATTATGGGCCCTTGCATTTGGGGGAACGGTGCTCTTTGTGAGCTGTATGCCTAGGGACCCCTGAGGTGGTGTTACTTGGATTCAGGTCCGTGCCCGCCCAAGACATACAGACTCTGGATATGTAAATGCCATGTTAGCAATAGACTAAATCACACTATTGGGACACAAACTCTTAAGCCGCGTACACACGGGCGGACTGTCTGGCCAACTTAGTCCACCGAAACACATTTCAGCGGACAGTCCGCTCGTGTGTGGGCTTCAGCGGACTTTTTCAGCGTGCAGTCTGGCGGACTAAGTATTTCGGAATTTCCGTAATACTGTCAGTCGGACTCGCATTTCGGCGGACAATCCGCCCGTGTGTATGCCAGTCCGCCGTACTTTTGAAATGAGCGGACTTTTCCCGCCCGGAGAAAAGTCCGCTCATTTCGAGCGGGTATCCAGGTAGGCGGGGCCCGCGAAGGAGACGTCGCTGGCCCCGCCGCCTGGTATGGACTTAAAGGGGAAATCCAACGCCGAAAAAAATCGGCGTGGGGGTCCCCCCCAAGTCCACAACAGACCCTTGTCCGAGCACGCTACCCGGCCGGCCAGGAAAGGGGGGCGAGCGTGCGCCCCCCTCCTGAGCCGTACCAGGCCGCGTGCCCTCAACATGGGGGGGTGCCTTGGGGAAGGGGGGGCCGCGCGGGCCCCCCACCCCAAAGCACCTTGTCCCCATGTTGATGAGGACAAGGGCCTCTTCCCGACAACCCTGGCCGTTGGTTGTCGGGGTCTGCGGGCGGGGGCTTATCGGAATCCGGGAGCCCCCTTTAATAAGGGGGCCCCCGGATACCGGCCCCCCCACCCTATGTGAATGAGTATGGGGTACAATGTACCCCTACCCATTCACCTGTTAAATAAAAGTACCAAAAAAAACACAACACACGAGATAAAATACTTTATTGCACAGCTCCGGGGGTCTTCCGTCTTCGGGGGTCTTCTCGCCGGACTCCTCCGCTATCTTCTTGTAGCTCGTTTGCTAGCGGAGGAGTCCGGCTTTCTTCCTCGCCGCCGGCCTCTTCTCCCGACTTCGGGGGTCTTGTCCCCCTCTTCGGTTCTTTTGCCGGGCCACCGCGCCTTCTTATAGCTCTTTTACAGGCGGTGGCCCGGTCTTCTGTCGCCGCCGCCGCCGCCTTCCGTTCTTCTTCTTCTTCTTCTCCAGGAGATGTTGCCTCGACGATCTCTCCGGCCGGAATGCCAGGGACGCACTGCGCGGCCACTTATATAGGGACAATGGGGCAGTGTCACATGGCTTTATGTCACATGGGTTGGTGTCACATGGTGACCCCGCCCCCTTACGATGTCATAGTCCCCATGTGACATCAACCCATGTGACCAACCCATGTGACATAAAGCCATGTGACACCGCCCCATTGTCCCTATATAAGTGGTCGCTCAGTGCGTCCCTGGCATTCCGGCCGGAGAGATCGTCGAGGCAACATCTCCTGGAGAAGAAGAAAAAGAAGAAGAACGGAAGGCAGCGGCGGTGGCGACAGAAGACCGGGCCACCGCCTGTAAAAGAGCTATAAGAAGGCGCGGTGGCCCGGCAGAAGAACCGAAGAGGGGGACAAGACCCCCGAAGTCGGGAGAAGAGGCCGGCGGCGAGGAAGAAAGCCGGACTCCTCCGCTAGCAAAAGAGCTACAAGAAGATAGCGGAGGAGTCCGGCGAGAAGACCCCCGAAGACGGAAGACCCCCGGAGCTGTGCAATAAAGTATTTTATCTCGTGTGTTGTGGTTTTTTTGGTACTTTTATTTTACAGGTGAATGGGTAGGGGTACATTGTACCCCATACTCATTCACATAGGGTGGGGGGCCGGTATCCGGGGGCCCCCTTATTAAAGGGGGCTCCCGGATTCCGATAAGCCCCCCGCCCGCAGACCCCGACAACCAACGGCCAGGGTTGTCGGGAAGAGGCCCTTGTCCTCATCAACATGGGGACAAGGTGCTTTGGGGTGGGGGGGCCGCGCGGCCCCCCCTTCCCCAAGGCACCCCCCCATGTTGAGGGCACGCAGCCTGGTACGGCTCAGGAGGGGGGGGCGCTCGCTCGCCCCCCTTTCCTGGCCGGCCGGGTAGCGTGCTCGGACAAGGGTCTGTTGTGGACTTGGGGGGTACCCCCACGCCGATTTTTTTTGGCGTTGGGGTTCCCCTTTAAGTGCATACCAGGCGGCGGGGTCAGCGACGTCTCCTTCGCGGGCCCCGCCTACCTGGAGACGCGCTCGAAATGAGCGGACTTTCCTCTGTGTGTGTGGGCGAGTCTGTTCATTTCAAAAGTAGGGCGGATAGTATGGCGGACTTAGTACGCCGTATTAGTCCGCTCAAAAAGTGGTGTGTGTGGTCAAGTCCGTTCATTCGAAAGTATGACGGACTGTCCGTCGGATTGTCTGACGGACTAAGTTGGCCAGACAGTCCGCCCGTGTGTATGAGGCTTTTAGATGCTAATATCATCACCTCCAGCCATCCTGACTGTCTTGTATAATGTAAATGAGTCTAGTCTGGCTTGACACAGATTATAAAGAGTATTTCACCTATTGTTGTTTTGTTGTTTGTGCTAATTAACCTGCAATTGAATTCGACAGGAGCCGAAAAGTCTTATCCCTCAGTCAACTAATCTGAGTGTTGATTTAGATAATTAGCTCATGCTAATTAGGTTAGGTTTTAGTCACCCCGCTGTATATATTTTGTGTGAGATCTCAAATAAAGGATTCCTGATGTCCTCCTAAGACTGGTGTCATCTAGTTCTTGGGGTTCCTATAGCCAGATCCATTGGACTTGTGTTCCAGGACTTAGGAATAGGGATGAGCTTCGTGTTCGAGTCGAACATACGTTTGACTCGAACATTGGCTGTTCGCCCGTTCAGCGAATTCCGAACGTTATGGGCCGTTCGTGCCAAATTCGTGTGGCGCTCACGGCCCACAATGCACTGCGATGGCGCAGTGCATTGCTGGCTCATGATTGGCCAAGCATGCACTGTGACCCCGCATGCTTGGCCAATCACAGCGCCGGCAGCGAGGAGAGCCATGATTGGCCACAGGCAGGATGCCAGCTCGTCTACCTCAAAGACCCACACCAAAGAACAAAGCGGACCTCTCCTTGCTCCTCATCAGCTGGCATCTCCAACCCCACTAGACCTTCAGTCCTCTCTGAAACCTGCTCTGAGAGGAATGAAGGTGTAGAATTAGGTGTGTCACAGCCAAGTGCTTCCGGGCACTCTGCTAGCAGTACACCCACGTCCGATTATAGCAGGCAAATGTCCCTGCCCCAGCTGCTGGACCGGCGAAAGAAGTTCACTCCCAGCCATCCACATGCCCAGCGGTTGAATGCTAGCTTGGCTAAATTGCTAGCACTTCAACTGCTGCCTTTTCAGTTGGTAGACTCGGCCCCTTCCGTGAGTTTGTACAATGTGCGGTTCCTCAGTGGCAGGTCCCCAAACGCCACTTTTTCTCACGGAAGGCGATTCCGGCTCTCTACCGGCATGTGGAAGGCAATGTCCTGGCCTCGCTGGACAGGGCGGTCAGTGGTAAGGTGCATATTACCGCTGACTCATGGTCCAGCAGGCATGGACAGGGACGTTACCTGTCTTTCACGGCCCATTGGGTCACTCTTCTGGCAGCTGGGAAGGATGCAGGACAAGGTGCAGTAGTGTTGGAGGTTGTTCCGCCACCACGCCTCCAAAATGCTACTATTGGTTGTGACACACCTCTCTCCTCCACCCCCTCCTCTTCTTCTTCCTCCATGGCCTCTTCCAGTGCTCTGTCCTCAGAACCAGCGGTGTTCCGTAGGCGTTCCAGGGGCTATGTAAGTACGCAGGCAAAACAATGCCGTGCTTGCGCTGGTTTGTTTGGGGGACAGGAGCCACACTGGGGCGGATGTTTTGTCAGCTCTGCAGGGGCAGGCCGAGAGGTGGTTGACGCCATGCCAGCTTAAGCCAGGAATGGTGGTTTGCGAAAATGGCACCAACCTCCTCTCCGCCCTCCGACAGGGACAACTGACCCATGTGCCCTGTGTAGCTCACGTCCTTAACCTGGTGGTGCAGCGGTTCTTGGGCAGGTACCCGGGCTTACAGGATGTCCTGAAGAAGGCCAGGAAAGTCTGTGTGCATTTCCGCCGATCATTTAATGCCTGTGCTCGGCTGGCTGAGCTCCAAAAGGAGTTGAACCTGCCCAACCTTATATGTGACATGCCCACCAGGTGGAACTCAACATTGGCCATGCTGCAGCGGCTGCACACGCAGCAGAGGGCCATCAATGAGTACCTGTGCGACTACGTCACCAGGACAGGGTCAGTGGGGCATGATCAGGGATGCATGCACTGTCCTGTCACCGTTTGAGGAAGCCACAAGGATGGTGAGCAGTGACAGTGCATGCATCAGTGACACTGTACCTCTTGTCCACCTCTTGGAGCATACGCTGCGTGGAATAATGGACAGGGCACTTGAGGCAGAACAGAGGCAGGAAGAGGAGGACTTCCTTGCCTCTCAAGGCCCCCTTTATCCAGACAGTGTTCCTGCTGTGCCACCCATCACACAGAAAGAGGATGAGGAGGAGGAGGATGATTGTGTCAGCATGGAGGTGGAGGCTGGCACTCAGCATCAGCAGTAGCAGCAGTCTTGTAGGGATGATTTACAGTCCCAAGAAACCCGTGGACTTCTACGTGGCTGGGAGGAGGTAGCTGCGGATCATGTTGTCCTTAGTGACCCAGAGGACTCCGGACCGAATGCCTCAGCTAACCTACGCTGCATGGCCTCCCTGATCCTGCAAAGCCTGCGGAAGGATCCTCGTATTCTTCGGATCAAGGAGAGGGACCATTACTGGCTGGCCACTCCCCTTGATCCACGGTACAAGGGTAAGGTTGCTGACCTTATCTTGCCATCGCAGAGGGAGCAGAGGATGAGACATCTCTGGGAGGCCTTGCAGAAAGGTCTGTGCAACGCGTTCCCAGAGACTGGGAGGTTACAAACTCCTGGTCCTGGTCAACGTGTTGCTGAGGCATCGGTCAGAAGGAACGGTGGAGAAGGTGGCCGTCTGACTGATGCTTTCAGACAATTTTTTAGTCCGCAGCCCCAAGGTATGATCGGTTTCAGCAACCATCACCAGCATCTGATTTACATGGTGCAGGAATACCTAGGGCCAAGGTCAGACTTGGACACCTTTCCCACCGAAAATCCTCTGGCTTACTGGGTCTTGAGGATGGATCACTGGCCAGAACTTGCACAGTATGCAATTGAGCTACTGGCCTGTTCTGCATCCAGCGTTCTTTCGGAACGCACCTTCAGTGCTGCTGGTGGCTTTGTTACCGATCACAGGGTGCGCCTGTCCACTGAATCAGTTGATTGACTGACCTTCATCAAGATGAATCAGTCTTGGATCACCCACAGCTACCAAGCACCTGAAGCTGATGTAACCGAATAATTTTTTTTGAAATATCACATCCCTTCAAGACTGTCTATGCTGATGCTGAGTGACTGTCCTGTTATGTTGATTGTCTATCCTCTTCCTCCTCCGCTGATATGTTGGAAGAACATTTCTGGTTCTGGGTGATGCCATCAGCCCAATTTTTCTGCCCCTGTTTAACAGGGGCGTTTAATTACAATTTTTGATGCAATGCTTTGCAGCAGGGCTAATTCCTGCACTACAACTAGAGTATATGGGAGAGGTTGCAGTGTCGTGGCACCAGCACCAGTGCCTAAGGCCCAATTTTCCTGCCCCTGTTTAACAGGGACATGTAATTACAATTCTTGATATAATATTTCACGGGAGGGCCCGTTCCTGTGCACCAGCACCACAACCACCAAAGGTAAATTTTTCTACCACTGTTCAACAATGCCATGTAATTACAATTCTTGATATAATCGTTCACAGCAGGGCGCTCCAGCACCCACCAAGAGTCACTTTGAGGGCTTACAATGTTGTGGCAAAACCAACACCTTGTTCCGCCATTTCTGCAGAGCATATAGGGTAGGCCCCTACTTTCAAACATCCAACTTACAAACATCTCCTACTTGCAAACGGAAGGAGACAACAGCAAGTGAGATGATGGACGACAAAACAAATTATACAGGGGTGATAACCCTTCCCTATGTTTTCCAAAAAGCTTAAAAATAGTTTTTTTGACTGGAGCTACACTTTAAAAATGTACCAGTTGAAAATTACAAACAGATTCAACTTAACACAACAAACCTACACAGTCCCTGTCTTGTTTGCACCGCCTTTATACTGCTGTTCTGAGTATATAGGGCCCAGGCCCTATATACTCAGAACAGCAGTATAAAGGCGGGGCGGTATAAAGGCGGTATAAAGGCGGTATAACAGCGGTATAAAGGCGGGGCGGAGCAGTATAAAGGCTGGGCCACACGCATTTCCTTTTTTTAATATGGGTACGGGGTTCCCCTTAATATGTGTACAAGACCCAAAGGGGCTGGTAATGGGCAGGGAGGGCTACCCATGCCATTTTTCTCAATGATTTTCAACCATTTTGCAGGAACCAGATATAACATTAAAACCGCAAGCAGTTTTAAATTATGTTATTTCCGTTAAATGTCATTTTGTGCAGGGACTGTTCTAAACACGGGAAACACTTGGCACTTCACAGGCATACTACAGACACCCCCCAGGCACAATATTTAAAGAAATATTTCACTTTTTTTTCACTTTAATCGTCATTAAAATCAGTGCTCCTGCCAAAATGGCCATTTTTAAAACTTTTTTTTGCATTGACCCATGTCCCCTGAGGCAGGAGCCAGGTCCCCAAACCCTTTTTAGGACAGTATCTTGCATATTAGCCATTAAAATTAGCACTTTTAAATTCGAACGTTCGAATCCCATAGACTTCAATGGGGTTCTAACGTTCGTACGAATTTGGGGTCCGTTCGAAAGTTCTGGTGCGAACCGAACCGGGGGTGTTCGGCTCATCCCTACTTAGGAAGCATTATATAGACGGAAGCACTCAATCGGAGTGTGGGATCGGTTCCGTCACATTGGTGGCAAGCAGTGGGTTGCTTCCTGCAGTCTGGGACATACAAACCTCCACTGGGATCCAAGATCAGGATAGCACACTTAGGTCACCCCAGCGGAGACATGGTCCTTTCAGCATACACCAGGACTGTGTCTGAGGATGAATACCTGGAGCTCAGGCAGCGGATTCGGGTGGAGCTCTGGATTGGAACCCTCCAGCTGGCTGGTATAAAACAGGGCAAGTGCCTTCCAACCCTAGAGCAACGGGCCAGTGACCATAGGGCATTGCGGATGGCATTCCTGGGAGAGTGGCCCCAGGAGCAATGGGTGACTGAGTTGGACAGGCTGATCCAGCAGGAGATAGAGCTGGACAATCATTATCGGGCTCTGCATTGGCACGCAGAGCAGGGATATTTAGGGGAGACAACAGAATGCTCTCCGGAGGGATATGACTTTGGAGGCCCTGGATTGCTGTGGGAGAGCCTTACAGATAGTTTTGTGTTTGACGATGAAGAGGAACCTACCCTTGAGGACCTGCGAGAATATAGAGAGGCTATGCTCAGTCTTGCAGGGGTCTCAGAGCTTAAACCTGATCTGGACCATTTGTTAAGGAAGGAACAGCATCTGGAAAGGGCATACAGGAAACTGCTAGAACACGTTCAGCAGCATGCCAGAGAATCGGCAGTGGAAACTCCAGAGATTGTCGTCCCCAAACCTGAAGTTCTGACAACAGGGCAGAGTTCTGCTAACTTCTGCCCAGCACCAACAGTGGCTTTGGCCTTCTTGGGAGAAGAGGTAGTCGGCATTTCTCCCACTACACTGACAGGGATATGTGATTTTCCTGCCAGCAGCATCTATGGAGTTACAACAAACTTCTCCAGCTGAGAATCTGGTAATTGAACAGAGGGCCCAAGACCTCTGTCCCACACTTTTAGCAATTCCAGAGACTGGGGATTTAATAGAGGTTTCTGTAGAGGAGGAACCACCTAGCAAACCCCCAGCAGAAGTGCTGGCAACCGGACAGAGGGTCCAAGACCTCTGCCACACACCTGCCGCAATTTGGGAGGCTCAGGGTGAGGAGGTGGCAGTCTATCGCAAGCTGCAGATCAGGATCCAAGGAGAGAATGCAGTCGTCACCTCACAACTGCAGCTTGATCTGGTGTCGGTGGATGGGCCTGTGGTCTCCACTAACAGAACACCAGCAGAAGTGCTGGCAACCGGGCAGAGTGCTACCAACCTCTGCCCACCACCGGCAACAACTTTGGAGTTCCAGGGAGCTGGGGCAGTCAGCCTCTTTCCCCAACTGTTAGCTGGAGCAGATGATGTAATGAAGCACCTACACCCAGCTGAACTGCTGGCAATGGAACAGAGCGCTGCTGGACTCTGCCCACAACAAACAGTGGACAGATTTCCTGTAAAGGTGGATGGGACTTCAGTCTCCACCTGTATACCCCAGGGATTCTGGGCAGTAGGCCCAGATGCCCAACAGTATGACGGACTAAGCCCAACCACCCTGTCTTCTCTCCTGCGGCTAAAGGGACTCCAGGGGGAAGGACCGGTCCACACCTCTCCCCAGCGTCAGGCATGCTCTCTGAGAGAGGCACAGGTTGGCTGGGTGAGGAATACTCTGTTTGGGACACTTTATCTGGGGTACTGTGTGGATACCAGCATTAGAGGACTGGATCCCCTGACTAACTTCGGAGTCAACCCGTCTGGGGTCTCCTCCTGTGTTAGTCTCCTGCCGAAAGGGGAGAAATGTGACAGACCTAGCTGGGACCAAGGCTCTTGGAGGGGACTGAATGCGAGCCTCTTGCCTTGTGATTATGGGCCCTCGCATTTGGGGGAACGGTGCTCTTTATGAGCTGTATGCCTGAGGACCCCTGAAGTGGTGTTACTTGGATTCAGGTCCGTGCCCCCCCAAGACATACAGACTCTGGATATGTAAATGCCATGTTAACAATAGACTAAATCACACTATTCAAAGGAGGGGGGTAAGTGCTGAAAATGGTCTGGAAATGGCCTGACCCACATCCCAGTTAATGGTAGATGCGGAAAGGGTCAGGACAAATATTTAGTAGGCAATATCTTACTTTAAAACAAATATTTTTATTTTACTATAAAAAAAATCAAAGGGGTAGTTGTTATATGGGCAAAACAGAAGCCCAAATGGTAGAAGGAATATGAATGAATGTGTGGATACAAAAAGCAAAAATAGGATGCAAAATACAATAAACACAAAGAGCACAATACAGGTGAATATTCCTATTCCGACGCATTTTGAGTATTTCAAACTCTTCCTCAGGGAAATGGATCAGCAAACATATAATATCAATCTACAAAAAAAGAGATAACATAAGAGGGCGTCAATGGAGGTCCCTCACAGAACCCGCGGGGGGTAATCTAAAAAGGGTACATAGGATGTAAATAAGATTGAAAGGAGATTGAAATAAAGTAAGTAATGTGTATATACATATTATATATATACTGGGTAAGCTCAAACAGGTCAGCATAAAATGAAATGATTGACCGGGTATGGCCTCTCCGTGAGCAATTGAAGTGGTACCTGGAAAGCCACTGAAAAATTTGTAGAATTGTATTGCGGAAAAAAGCTGGCGGTGGTAAATGACAGACACAGCGCTCAGGTCGAAGCACGTCTGGTGTTTCAAACAGGCAGTGGGTCTGGAAATAGTTGTTGTAAACACCAGACGTGCTTCGACCTGAGCGCTGTGTCCATCATTTACCACCGCCAGCTTTTTTCCGCAATACAATACAAACACCAAACTGTCCCTACACTGAGAAACGACAGCAGCAGAATCGGTCAGCAGCACTGCATACAGTGCACTATAATATATATTTGAAAGAAAGTATATTATACGTGTATTACAACCCTATATACTGTACACCTATACCAGTCCTTAAAAGGACCTTTGTGGACCTAATAGTAGCTAGCTAGTAGCTAGTGAATTGCAGACTGTCCCTGTGACAGACCTAGCTGGGACCAAGGCTCTTGGAGGGGACTGAATGCGAGCCTCTTGCCTTGTGATTATGGGCCCTCGCATTTGGGGGAACGGTGCTCTTTGTGAGCTGTATGCCTAGGGACCCCTGAGGTGGTGTTACTTGGATTCAGGTCCGTGCCCGCCCAAGACATACAGACTCTGGATATGTAAATGCCATGTTAGCAATAGACTAAATCACACTATTGGGACACAAACTCTTAGATGCTAATATCATCACCTCCAGCCACCCTGACTGTCTTGTATAATGTAAATGAGTCTAGTCTGGCTTGACACAGATTATAAAGAGTATTTCACCTATTGTTGTTTTGTTGTTTGTGCTAATTAACCTGCAATTGAATTCGGCAGGAGCCAAAAAGTCTTATCCCTCAGTCAACTAATCTGAGTGTTGAATTAGATAATTAGCTCATGCTAATTAGGTTAGGTTTTAGTCACCCCGCTGTATATATTTTGTGTGAGATCTCAAATAAAGGATTCCTGATGTCCTCCTAAGACTGGTGTCGTCTAGTTCTTGGGGGTTCCTATAGCCAGATCCATTGGACTTGTGTTCCAGGACTTAGGAAGCGATATATAGACGGAAGCACTCAATCGGAGTGTGGGTTCGGTTCCGTCACAGCCCCTACTCCAAACATCAAACTGCCCCTCCCTACACTGAGAAACAACAGCTGCAGAATCGGTCAGCAGCACTGCACTATAATATGCTTTCTATATTTGAAAGAAAGTATATTATACGTGTATTACAACCCTATATACTGTACACTAGGGATGAGCTTCGTGTTCGAGTCGAACATACGTTCAACTCGAACATCGGCTGTTCGCCCGTTCGGCGAATTCCGAACGTTATGGGCCGTTCGTGCCAAATTCGTGTGGCGCTCACGGCCCACAATGCACTGCGATGGAGCAGTGCATTGCTGGCTCATGATTGGCCAAGCATGCACTGTGACCCCGCATGCTTGGCCAATCACAGCGCCGACAGCTAGGAGAGCCATGATTGGCCACAGGCAGGATGCCTGTGGCCAATCATAGCTCAGGCTGTGTAGTACATGCCCCACACTATAAAAGGCCGCCAGCGCGGTGGCCTTGTGTAGTGTGTTGGCGTCTGAAGCAGTTAGTGGGTGTTCTGTGTACATTCAACACAGTATACTCCGATCGTTATCGGACGATTTTTCGATCTTGCTCTTCTGTAGTGGTTGTTGTCTGCGTGCCCTGACCGCAGTATACACCGCTATATTCACCTATATAGCTAGCGATATATCTATCTTTTATAATAGAGCTTGCAGTCAGTGTTAGGAGCTTGTGCGTGCTGTCTGCGTGCTCTGTACCCAGTACACACCGCTATATCCACCTACATAGCTCTTCTCTATTTGAGCCATCTGCCATCTGCAGGAGTTATTGGACGTTGTGTGTGCCTCCAGCACAGCACAGTATATATCTGTATTTACCCCTTATCGCTGGTGTTCTATAATAAAGGCATCTGCAGGAGTTAGTGGGTGTTGTGTGCCTCCAGCACAATATACACCTGTATCTACCCTTTATTGCTGTTCTTTAATAGAGCCATCTGCAGGGCTTAGTGGGTGTTGTGTGCCTCCAGTACAGTATACCCCTTTATCTACCCTTTATTGCTGGTGTTCTATAATAAAGGCATCTGCAGGAGTTAGTGGGTGCTGTGTGCCTCCAGCACAATATACACCTGTATCTACCCTTTATTGCTGTTCTCTAATAGAGCCATCTGCAGGGCTTAGTGGGTGTTGTGTGCCTCCAGTGCAGTATACCCCTTTATCTACCCTTTATTGCTGGTGTTCTATAATAAAGGCATCTGCAGGAGTTAGTGGGTGTTGTGTGCCTCCAGCACAATATACACTACCCAATTGCTGTTTTACCCAACTTCCTTCAGGCCATTACCATGTCTGGAAGGCCAGCAAGGAGAGGCAGACAGGCGCGAGCCGATAAAAGAGGGCAAGCAGGCTCTGTGTCTAGAGACAACAGTGCTGGTCGTGGACGCGGTGCATTGTCATCATCAGCACGTGGCCATGGGACACGCTTGTCCTTTTTGGCAGCTGGACATGTTGAGCCGCAACATGCCAACGACTTGGTAGAGTGGATGACCAAGCCCTCTTCATCCTCCTCATCCTCTCTCACCCAGTCTCAGGGTACTAGCAAAGCAGCTGCCAACGCATCGTCTTCCCTCGTCTCAATGTCATCATCAGTGACTCCTTCCCTAGACCCACCACGTCCTCCTGAGGAGTCTCCTGAACTCTTTGAGCACAGTGTTGGGTACATGCTCCAGGAGGATGCCCAGTGTTTTGTAGGCTCTAATGATGATACTCAGCTAAAGAAGGCAGTAGCGTGAATGCAGAGAGAGGGGATGCTTAAGAAGGACAGCAATCTGGCAGTCATGTTCCACAAGCTGCAGCATACTGCCAGGTTTGCTACAGCGATGAAGAGGGAGGGGATGATGAGGGCACTGACTCCACGTGGGAGTCTGGTAGGAGAGAGGAGGAGGAGGAGGCACATGCCCAACGAGGCAGGATGCCCTCCGGGGGCCAGCTTAGGAGCAGCACACCGACTGAATCACACCGCAGAGCTCCGCCTGTGCAGGGCGCTGCCTCTGCGTGTTAGTCTAAAAGTTCTTTGGTGTGGGCCTTTTTTGAGACGAGTGCATCAGATCGCACCGCTGCTATTTGCAACATATGTCTCAAGCGTATCTCGCGTGGCCAAAACATCAGCCGCTTGGGCACCACATGCTTGACCAGACATATGTTGACCTGCCATGCAGCTCGTTGGCAAGCGTACCTCAAAGACCCACACCAAAGAACAAAGCGGACCTCTCCTTGCTCCTCATCAGCTGGCATCTCCAACCCCACTAGACCTTCAGTCCTCTCTGAAACCTGCTCTGAGAGGAATGAAGGTGTAGAATTAGGTGTGTCACAGCCAAGTGCTTCCGGGCACTCTGCTAGCAGTACACCCACGTCCGATTATAGCAGGCAAATGTCCCTGCCCCAGCTGCTGGACCGGCGAAAGAAGTTCACTCCCAGCCATCCACATGCCCAGCGATTGAATGCTAGCTTGGCTAAATTGCTAGCACTTCAACTGCTGCCTTTTCAGTTGGTAGACTCGGCCCCCTTCCGTGAGTTTGTACAATGTGCGGTTCCTCAGTGGCAGGTCCCCAAACGCCACTTTTTCTCACGGAAGGCGATGCCGGCTCTCTACCGGCATGTGGAAGGCAATGTCCTTGCCTCGCTGGACAGGGCGGTCAGCGGTAAGGTGCATATTACCGCTGACTCATGGTCCAGCAGGCATGGACAGGGACGTTACCTGTCTTTCACTGCGCCATTGGGTCACTCTTCTGGCAGCTGGGAAGGATGCAGGACAAGGTGCAGTAGTGTTGGAGGTTGTTCCGCCACCACGCCTCCAAAATGCTACTATTGGTTGTGACACACCTCTCTCCTCCACCCCCTCCTCTTCTTCTTCCTCCATGGCCTCTTCCAGTGCTCTGTCCTCAGAACCAGTGGTGCTCCGTAGGCGTTCCAGGGGCTACGCAAGTACGCAGGCAAAACTATGCCATGCCGTGCTTGCGCTGGTTTGTTTGGGGGACAGGAGCCCCACTGGGGCGGATGTTTTGTCAGCTCTGCAGGGGCAGGCCGAGAGGTGGTTGACGCCATGCCAGCTTAAGCCAGGAATGGTGGTTTGCGACAATGGCACCAACCTCCTCTCCGCCCTCCAACAGGGACAACTGACCCATGTGCCCTGTGTAGCTCACGTCCTTAACCTGGTGGTGCAGCGGTTCTTTGGCAGGTACCCGGGCTTACAGGATGTCCTGAAGCAGGCCAGGAAAGTCTGTGTGCATTTTCACCGATCATTTAATGCCTGTGCTCGGCTGGCTGAGCTCCAAAAGGAGTTGAACCTGCCCAAGAACCGCCTTATATGTGACATGCCCACCAGGTGGAACTCAACGTTGGCCATGCTGCAGCGGCTGCACACGCAGCAGAGGGCCATCAATGAGTACCTTTGCGACTACGGCACCAGGACAGGGTCAGGGGAGCTCGGTTTTTTCTCACCACGCCAGTGGGGCATGATCAGGGATGCATGCACTGTCCTGTCACCGTTTGAGGAGGCCACAAGGATGGTGAGCAGTGACAGTGCATGCATCAGTGACACTGTACCTCCAGTCCACCTCTTGGAGCATATGCTGCGTGGAATAATGGACAGGGCACTTGAGGCAGAACAAAGGCAGGAAGAGGAGGACTTCCTTGCCTCTCAAGGCCCCCTTTATCCAGACAGTGTTCCTGCTGTGCCACCCATCACACAGGAAGAGGATGAGGAGGATTATTGTGTCAGCATGGAGATGGAGGCTGGCACTCAGCATCAGCAGCAGCAGTCTTGTAGGGATGATTTACAGTCCCAAGAAACCCGTGGACTTCTACGTGGCTAGAAGGAGGTAGCTGCGGATCATGTTGTCCTTAGTGACCCAGAGGACTCCGGACCGAATGCCTCAGCTAACCTACGCTGCATGGCCTCCCTGATCCTTCAAAAGCCTGCGGAAGGATCCTCGTATTCTTCGGATCAAGGAGAGGGACCATTACTGGCTGGCCACTCTCCTTGATCCACGGTACAAGGGTAAGGTTGCCGACCTTATCTTGCCATCGCAGAGGGAGCAGAGGATGAGACATCTCCGGGAGGCCTTGCAGAAAGGTCTGTGCAATGCGTTCCCAGACACTGGGAGGTTACAAACTCCTGGTCCTGGACAACGTGTTGCTGAGGCATCAGTCAGAAGAAGCGGTGGAGAAGGTGGCCGTCTGACTGATGCTTTCAGACAATTTTTTAGTCCGCAGCCCCAAGGTATGATCGGTTCCAGCAACCATCGCCAGCGTCTGATTTACATGGTGCAGGAATACCTAGGGGCAAGGTCAGACTTGGACACCTTTCCCACCGAAAATCCTCTGGCTTACTGGGTCTTGAGGATGGATCACTGACCAGAGCTTGCACAGTATGCAATTGAGCTACTGGCCTGTCCTGCATCCAGCGTTCTTTCGGAACGCACCTTCAGTGCTGCTGGTGGCTTTGTTACCGATCACAGGGTGCGCCTGTCCACCGAATCAGTTGATCGACTGACCTTCATCAAGATGAATCAGTCTTGGATAACCCACAGCTACCAAGCACCTGAAGCTGATGTAACCGAATAATTTTTTTTGAAATATCACATCCCTTCAAGACTGCCTATGCTGATGCTGAGTGACTGTCCTGTTATGTTGATTGTCTATCCTCTTCCTCCTCCGCTGATATGTTGGAAGAACATTTCTGGTTCTGGGTGATGCCATCAGCCCAATTTTTCTGCTCCTGTTTAACAGTGGAGTTTAATTAAAATTTTTGATGCAATGCTTTGCAGCAGGGCTAATTCCTGCAATAAAACTAGAGTATACGGGAGAGGTTGCAGTGTCGTGGCACCAGCACCAGTGCCTAAGGCCCAATTTTTCTGCCCCTGTTTAACAGGGGCATTTAATTACAATTTTTGATGCAATGCTTTGCAGCAGGGCTAATTCCTGCAATAAAACTAGAGTATATGGGAGAGGTTGCTGTGTCGTGGCACCAGCACCAGTGCCTAAGGCCCAATTTTTCTGCCCCTGTTTAACAGGGACATGTAATTACAATTCTTGATATAATATTTCACAGGAGGGCCCGTTCCTGTGCCCCCCCCAGAGTAACTGTGAGGACTTATAGTGTTGTGGCACCAGCACCACAACCACCAAAGGTCAATTTTTCTACCACTGTTCAACAATGGCATGTAATTACAATTCTTGATATAATCGTTCACAGCAGGGCACTCCAGCACCCACCAAGAGTCACTTTGAGGGCTTACAATGTTGTGGCAAAACCAACACCTTGTTCCGCCATTTCTGCAGAGCATATAGGGCAGGCCCCTACTTTCAAACATCCAACTTACAAACATCTCCTACTTGCAAACGGAAGGAGACAACAGCAAGTGAGATGAAAAAAGATGGACAACAAAACAAATTATACAGGGGTGATAACCCTTCCCTATGTTTTCCAAAAAGCTTAAAAATCGTTTTTTTGACTGGAGCTACACTTTAAAAATGTACCAGTTGAAAATTACAAACAGATTCAACTTAACACAACAAACCTACACAGTCTCTGTCTTGTTTGCACCGCCTTTATACTGCTGTTCTGAGTATATAGGGCCTGGGGGCCACACGCATTTCCTTTTTTAATATGGGTACGGGGTTCCCCTTAATATGTGTACAAGACCCAAAGGGGCTGGTAATGGGCAGGGAGGGCTACCCATGCCATTTTTCTCAATGATTTTCAACCATATTGCAGGAACCAGATATAACATTAAAACCGCAAGCAGTTTTAAATGACGTTATTTCCGTTAAATGTCATTTTGTGCAGGGACTGTTCTAAACACGGGAAACACTTGGCACTTCACAGGCATACTACAGACACCCCCCAGGCACAATATTTAAAGAAATATTTCACTTTTTTTTCACTTTAATCGTCATTAAAATCAGTGCTCCCGCCAAAACGGCCATTTTTAAAACTTTTTTTTGCATTGACCCATGTCCCCTGGGGCAGGAGCCAGGTCCCCAAACCATTTTTAGGACAGTATCTTGCATATTAGCCGTTAAAATTAGCACTTTTAATTTCGAACGTTCGAGTCCCATAGACTTCAATGGGGTTCTAACGTTCGTGCGAATTTGGGGTCCGTTCGAAAGTTCTGGTGCGAACGGATCCGGGGGGTGTTCGGCTCATCCCTACTTAGGAAGCGTTATATAGACGGAAGCACTCAATCGGAGTGTGGGATCGGTTCCGTCACATTGGTGGCAAGCAGTGGGTTGCTTCCTGCAGTCTGGGACATACAAACCTCCACTGGGATCCAAGATCAGGATAGTATACTTAGGTCACCCCAGCGGAGATATGGACCTAGCATCAGAGTTCCCGGGACTGCTGCGAATCGTCCTTTCAGCATACACCAGGACTGTGTCTGAGGATGAATATCTGGAGCTCAGGCAGCGGATTCGGGTGGAGCTCTGGATTGGAACCCTCCAGCTGGCTGGTATAAAACAGGGCAAGTGCCTTCCAACCCAAGAGCAACGGGCCAGTGACCATAGGACATTGCGGATGGCATTCCTGGGAGAGTGGCCCCAGGAGCAATGGGTGACTGAGTTGGACAGGCTGGTCCAGCAGGAGATAGAGCTGGACAATCATTATCAGGCTCTGCAATGGCACGCAGAGCAGGGACATTTAGGGGAGACAACAGAATGCTCTCCGGAGGGGTATGACTTTGGAGGCCCTGGATTGCTGTGGGAGAGCCTTACAGATCGTTTTGTGTTTGGCGATGAAGAGGAACCTACCCTTGAGGACCTGCGAGAATATAGAGAGGCTATGCTCAGTCTTGCAGGGGTCTCAGAGCTTAAACCTGATCTGGACCATTTGTTAAGGAAGGAACAGCATCTAGAAAGGGCATACAGGAAACTGCTAGAACACGTTCAGCAGCATGCCAGAGAATCGGCAGTGGAAACTCCAGAGATTGTCGTCCCCAAACCTGAAGTTCTGACAACAGGGCAGAGTTCTGCTAACTTCTGCCCAGCACCAACAGTGGCTTTGGCCTTCTTGGGAGAAGAGGTAGTCGGCGTTTCTCCCACTACACTGACAGGGATATGTGATTTTCCTGCCAGCAGCATCTATGGAGTTACAACAAACTTCTCCAGCTGAGGATCTGGTAATTGAACAGAGGGCCCAAGACCTCTGTCCCACACTTTTAGCAATTCCAGAGACTGGGGATTTAATAGAGGTTTCTGTAGAGGAGGAACCACCTAGCAAAGCCCCAGCAGAAGTGCTGGCAACCGGACAGAGGGTCCAAGACCTCTGCCGCACACCTGCCGCAATTTAGGAGGCCCAGGGTGAGGAGGTGGCAGTCTATCGCGAGCTGCAGATCAGGATCCAAGGAGAGAATGCAGTCGTCACCTCACAACTGCAGCTTGATCTGGTGTCGGTGGATGGGCCTGTGGTCTCCACTAACAGAACACCAGCAGAAGTGCTGGCAACCGGGCAGAGTGCTACCAACCTCTGCCCACCACCGGCAACAACTTTGGAGTTCCAGGGAGCTGGGGCAGTCAGCCTCTCTCCCCAACCGTTAGCTGGAGCAGATGATGTAGGGAAGCACTTACACCCAGCTGAACTGCTGGCAATGGAACAGAGCGCTGCTGGACTCTGCCCACAACAAACAGTGGACAGATTTCCTGTAAAGGTGGATGGGACTTCAGTCTCCACCTGTATACCCCAGGGATTCTGGGCAGTAGGCCCAGATGCCCAACAGTATGACGGACTGAGCCCAACCACCCTGTCTTCTCTCCTGCGGCTAAAGGGACTCCAGGGGGAAGGACCGGCCCACACCTCTCCCCAGCGTCAGGCATGTTCTCTGAGAGAGGCACAGCTTGGCTGGGTGAGGAATACTCTGTTTGGGACACTTTATCTGGGGTACTGTGTGGATACCAGCATTAGAGGACTGGATCCCCTGACTAACTTCGGAGTCAACCCGTCTGGGGTCTCCTCCTGTGTTCTCCTGCCGAAAGGGGAGAAATGTGACAGACCTAGCTGGGACCAAGGCTCTTGGAGGGGACTGAATGCGAGCCTCTTGCTTTGTGATTATGGGCCCTCGCATTTGGGGGAACGGTGCTCTTTGTGAGCTGTATGCCTGGGAACCCCTGAAGTGGTGTTACTTGGATTCAGGTCCGTGCCCCCCCAAGACTCTGGATATGTAAATGCCATGTTAACAATAGACTAAATCATACTATTCAAAGGAGGGTGGTAAGTGCTGCAAATGGTCTGGAAATGGCCTGACCCACATCCCAGTTAATGGTAGATGCAGAAAGGGTCAGGACAAATATTTAGTAGGCAATATCTTACTTTAAAACAAATATTTTTATTTTACTATAAAAAAAATCAAAGGGGTAGTTGTTATATGGGCAAAACAGAAGCCCAAATGGTAGAAGGAATATGAATGAATGTGTGGATACAAAAAGCAAAAATAGGATGCAAAATACAATAAACACAAAGAGCACAATACAGGTGAATATTCCTATTCCGACGCGTTTTGAGTGTTTCAAACTCTTCCTCAGGGAAATGGATCAGCAAACATATAATATCAATCTACAAAAAAAGAGATAACATAAGAGGGCGTCAATGGAGGTCCCTCACAGAACCCGCGGGGGGTAATCTAAAAAGGGTACATAGGATGTAAATAAGATTGAAAGGAGATTGAAATAAAGTAAGTAATGTGTGTATACATATTATATATATACAGGGTAAGCTCAAACAGGTCAGCATAAAATGAAAATTTGTAGAATTGTATTGCGGAAAAAAGCTGGCGGTGGTAAATGACAGACACAGCGCTCAGGTCGAAGCACGTCTGGTGTTTCAAACAGGCAGTGGGTCTGGAAATAGTTGTTGTAAGCACCAGACGTGCTTCGACCTGAGCGCTGTGTCCATCATTTACCACCGCCAGCTTTTTTCCGCAATACAATTCTACAAATTTTTCAGTGGCTTTCCAGGTAATCATACTCCTTTATTACCACTTCAATTGCTCACGGAGAGGCTATACCCGGTCAATCATTTCATTTTATGCTGACCTGTTTGAGCTTACCCAGTATATATATATATAATATGTATATACACATTACTTACTTTTATTTCAATCTCCTTTCAATCTTATTTACATCCTATGTACCCTTTTTAGATTACCCCCCGCGGGTTCTGTGAGGGACCTCCATTTACGCCCTCTGTTGGGTAAACCCCTACTTCCTCACTCAAGGTCGTGAGCCTTCCATCCAGGGCGGGAGCAATTTTTCAAGGATCAATCTCTCTCCACCTCCTGGTTCCTTCGTCGGATGCGAGGAGATAAAAGGCAGCACAAAAAACATCCCCCCTTCCTGTTCTCCTGAGGTCCATCATTGTTTTTAACTATGTATAATTATGGATGCATTTATGACATATCGAGCTTCTGATACAGGGTCAGTACAGCCCTAGCTTTTACTCAATGTCAGTATGCTACAGTGACTATAACCTTTGTATTAGCCACGCATCTTATGTTATCTCTTTTTTTGTAGATTGAGATTATATGTTTGCTGATCCATTTCCCTGAAGAAGAGTTTGAAACACTCGAAACGCGTCGGAATAGGAATATTCACCTGTATTGTGCTCTTTGTGTTTATTGTATTTTGCATCCTGTTTTTGCTTTTTGTATCCACACATTCATTCATATTCCCTCTACCATTTGGGCTTCTGTTTTCTCCATATAACTACCCCTTTGATTTTACTTGTAGTAAAATAAAAATATTTGTTTTAAAGTATTTGTCCTGCCCCTTTAAAGTCCCGCTGAGGCACCCTTTCCGCATCTAAATCACACTATTGGGACACAAACTCTTATCACCTCCAGCCACCCTGACTGTTTTGTATAATGTAAATGAGTCTAGTCTGGCTTGACACAGATTATAAAGAGTATTTCACCTATTGTTGTTTTGTTGTTTGTGCTAATTAACCTGCAATTGAATTCGGCAGGAGCCGAAAAGTCTTATCCCTCAGTCAACTAATCTGAGTGTTGATTTAGATAATTAGCTCATGCTAATTAGGTTAGGTTTTAGTCACCCCGCTGTATATATTTTGTGTGAGATCTCAAATAAAGGATTCCTGATGTCCTCCTAAGACTGGTGTTGTCTAGTTCTTGGGGGTTCCTATAGCCAGATCCATTGGACTTGTGTTCCAGGACTTAGGAAGCGATATATAGACGGAAGCACTCAATCGGAGTGTGGGATCGGTTCCGTCACAGTCCCTGCTCCAAACACCAAACTGCCCCTCCCTACACTGAGAAACGACAGCTGCAGAATCGGTCAGCAGCACTGCACTATAATATGCTTTCTATATTTGAAAGAAAGTATATTATACGTGTATTACAACCCTATATACTGTACACTAGGGATGAGCTTCGTGTTCGAGTCGAACATACGTTCAACTCGAACATCGGCTGTTCGCCCGTTCGGCGAATTCCGAACGTTATGGGCCGTTCACGCCAAATTCGTGTGGCGCTCACGGCTCACAATGCACTGCGATGGCGCAGTGCATTGCTGGCTCATGATTGGCCAAGCATGCACTGTGACCCCGCATGCTTGGCCAATCACAGCGCCGACAGCGAGGAGAGCCATGATTGGCCACAGGCAGGATGCCTGTGGCCAATCATAGCTCAGGCTGTGTAGTACATGCCCCACACTATAAAAGGCCGCCAGCGTGGCGGCCTTGTGTAGTGTGTTGGCGTCTGAAGCAGTTAGTGGGTGTTCTGTGTACATTCAACACAGTATACTCCGATCGTTATCAGACGATTTTTCAATCTTGCTCTTCTGTAGTGGTTGTTGTCTGTGTGCCCTGACCGCAGTATACACCGCTATATTCACCTATATAGCTAGCGATATATCTATATTTTATAATAGAGCTTGCAGTCAGTGTTAGGAGCTTGTGCGTGCTGTCTGCGTGCTCTGTACCCAGTACACACCGCTATATCCATCTACATAGCTCTTCTCTATTTGAGCCATCTGCCATCTGCAGGAGTTATTGGAAGTTGTGTGTGCCTCCAGCACAGCACAGTATACATCTGTATTTACCCTTTATTGCTGGTGTTCTATAGTAAAGGCATCTGCAGGAGTTAGTGGGTGCTGTGTGCCTCCAGCACAATATACACCTGTATCTACCCTTTATTGCTGTTCTCTAATAGAATGATAAAAACAGTGTAGCGCTTCAATAATAATAAATGTGATCAACATAAATTATATAAAAAATAATATAACAGAGATCGTATGAATATGAATGCCTAGAGGAAAGTCCAACATTGGCCGCACATTCCACTATGTAGCAGGTACGAGGGTGACCGAACCGTCACAGAAGAGGAAAAATGGACTAGGCGAATGTATTCATGTGAATCTGCTTGACTGTAAACATCAAGAGAAAGTGGATAAAATACTTCTTACCAACTCAGTTGGACTCACACAGTCGTATGACAGTTGAGTCTAGAAGGCTTGAGGTCACAGTCTGGGACCAAGGAGTACGAAGAGGGAAGTCTGTTGAGCTGATGGATGAGCTCCAAACGATTGTAGGCCCAATGATGGATCCTTTCAGAAGGAACGTCAAGGTTGTTTGAAGTCAAGCTCAGACGCGGCCCGTTGTACTGATGCTCCAATCTCCCCCGAATGGGGAGGGAGATGTTATAGAGGTTTAAGCCAAAGAAACGGAAAAAGGAAAAAAGGCTCCACATGGTGCAGGTCAAACGGTATAAAAATGTTGGTTTATTGAAGTCAAAAAATAATTAATGACTTAGTGATCACATAAAAAATATAAAATAGAAATTAAAAGCAATGTAGGGTGCCAACAGCTCGCCCAACGCGTTTCGACATATGTGTCTTCTACAGGGGCAATAAAACTAGAGTATATGGGAGAGGTTGCAGTGTCGTTGCACCAGCACCAGTGCCTAAGGCCCAATTTTTCTGCCCCTGTTTAACAGGGGCATTTAATTACAATTTTTGATGCAATGCTTTGCAGCAGGGCTAATTCCTGCAATAAAACTAGAGTATATGGGAGAGGTTGCAGTGTCGTGGCACCAGCACCAGTGCCTAAGGCCCAATTTTTCTGCCCCTGTTTAACAGGGACATGTAATTACAATTCTTGATATAATATTTCACAGGAGGGCCCGTTCCTGTGCCCACCCAGAGTAACTGTGAGGACTTATAGTGTTGTGGCACCAGCACCACAACCACCAAAGGTAAATTTTTCTACCACTGTTCAACAATGGCATGTAATTACAATTCTTGATATAATCGTTCACAGCAGGGCGCTCCAGCACCCACCAAGAGTCACTTTGAGGGCTTACAATGTTGTGGCAAAACCAACACCTTGTTCCGCCATTTCTGCAGAGCATATAGGGCAGGCCCCTACTTTCAAACATCCAACTTACAAACATCTCCTACTTGCAAACGGAAGGAGACAACAGCAAGTGAGATGAAAAAAGATGGACGACAAAACAAATTATACAGGGGTGATAACCCTTCCCTATGTTTTCCAAAAAGCTTAAAAATCGTTTTTTTGACTGGAGCTACACTTTAAAAATGTACCAGTTGAAAATTACAAACAGATTCAACTTAACACAACAAACCTACACAGTCCCTGTCTTGTTTGCACCGCCTGTATACTGCTGTTCTGAGTATATAGGGCCTGGGGGCCACACGCATTTCCTTTTTTTAATATGGGTACGGGGTTCCCCTTAATATGCGTACAAGACCCAAAGGGGCTGGTAATGGGCAGGGAGGGCTACCCATGCCATTTTTCTCAATGATTTTCAACCATATTGCAGGAACCAGATATAACATTAAAACCACAAGCAGTTTTAAATGATGTTATTTCCGTTAAATGTCATTTTGTGCAGGGACTGTTCTAAACACGGGAAACACTTGGCACTTCACAGGCATACTACAGACACCTCCCCCAGGCAGGATATTTAAAGGAATATTTCACTTTTTTTTTTCACTTTAATCGTCATTAAAATCAGTGCTCCCGCCAAAACGGCCATTTTTAAAACTTTTTTTTGCATTGACCCATGTCCCCTGGGGCAGGAGCCAGGTCCCCAAACCCTTTTTAGGACAGTATCTTGCATATTAGCCGTTAAAATTAGCACTTTTAATTTCGAACGTTCGAGTCCCATAGACTTCAATGGGGTTCTAACGTTCGTATGAATTTGGGGTCCGTTCGAAAGTTCTGGTGCGAACCGAACCAGGGGGTGTTCGGCTCATCCCTACTGTACACCTATACCAGTCCTTAAAAGGAGTTTTATGGACCTAATAGTAAGTAATAGCTAGTGATTAGACTGAGGCCGCGTACACACGCGGGGACTGTTCGCCCAACTTTGTCCGTCAAACAGTTTCGGCAAACAGTCCGCTCAAAATTAGCATGGACGGACATGGCCACACACGACGGACGAACAGTTTGCTGAAACCGTGCGCGATGACGTGAACGGCACGTACGACGGGACGAAAAATACGACGTCCTATACACTGCATTATAACTTTCGGCGTGAAAATCCTTTCTGAGCATGCGCGCAACTTTGTTTGACGAACAAGCCTACACACGAGCGGACTGTTCGCTAAAACAAGGTTTCAGCGGACAGTTTTTCGGAAATTCCGAAAAACCTTGTCCGTCAAACTGTCCGCTGAAACTGTCCGCTGAAAGCCCACACACGAGCGGACTGTCCGCCCAAACACTGTTCAGCGGACAAAGTTGGGCGAACAGTCCGCCCGTGTGTACGCGGCCTGACTGTTCCTGCTCCACACAGCGTCCGTTCCCTACACTGACAAAAGACAGAATGTAAAATGGCCACCAGATCAAGTCTATTTAAAAGGTAGGGGGTATGTCCATGTGCTGAAATGTCTCAATTGGCTGTTCTGTACCCCATGATGGATGTGTCATGGGTCAAAGTTCTTCACAATGTAAACTAATATGTCCGCTGCGAACAGCGCCAGAAGTCCGCCGGTTTGGCGAATTGCGAACGAACAAAGTTTGCCGTGAACCAATAGCCGGGCTAACCGCAAGGCCATCCCTATTCTACACCTTCATTCCTCTCAGTGCAGGTTTCAGAGAGGACTGAAGGTATAGTGGGGTTGGAGATCCCAGCTGATGAGGCACAAGGAGAGGTCCGCTTTGTTCTTTGGTGTGGGTCTTTTAGGTACGCTTGCCAACGAACTGCATGGCAGGTCGACATATGTCTGGTCAAGCATGTGGTGCCCAAGCGGCTGATGTTTTTGCCATGCAAGATATGCTTGAGACATATGTTGCAAATAGCAGCAGTGCGATCTGATGCACTTGTCTCAAAAAAGCCCACACCAAAGAACTTTTGGAATAATGCGCAGAGGCAGCACCCTGCACAGGCGGAGCTCTGTGGTGTGATTCAGTAGGTGTGCTGCCCTTAAGCTGGCCCCTGGAGGGCATCCTGCCTCATTGGAGATAGTATCAGCAGAACACCAGCAGTTGGGGTAACTTTAGCCGTACACTGTGCAGGTGGCTGTCAGAGAAGTTACCTGGCTGGTTGCGGTGCTGGTGTGCGGCGATGTGTGACGGTGCGCGCTGGTGCGCGTGTTCCTGTGTAGGCTGTGGTGCGCGCCCCTGCGGGTGCTGGTGCGCGCCAGTGTGCGCTCCTGCTGGCGCCGGTGCGCGCCGATGCGCGCCGGTGCGCGCTGTTGTGTGCACTCCTGGTGGCACTGGTGTGCGTGTTGGTGCTCGGGCGCGCGTGCGGGCACGGTACTTGGCGCCAATCGGCCTATTTAGGTCTGCCGCATATTTCACTCAAGTGCTGCCATATCATCAGCTCCCCCGGTTCCTGCTCCGTTGCCTGTATCCACGTTCCTGCATCCCGATCTCCTGATGACCCGGCTTTCTCTTGGACACCCCTGATCTCCGCCTGCACCTGACCTTGGCCTGTTCTGACCTCGCTCCTGCCTGTTTCTTTTGTACCGTTGCTGCCCGCCTGTTGCCGAATCCTGCTTGTACCCGGTCCTGCCTGCTTGGCTCCTGCTCCGCACCCAGATTGCCTGTGTTCCTGTCTACTCTCCTGCTGCTTCGGAGTTTCTCCTGCTTCCAGCTCCTGGGCCCTCATCACAGGTTCTCATACCACTCCGCACTTCCAGCCACCTGTCTACTCTACCAGGGGTTGTAAGTCGGACACGTACGGGAGACCACCCTCTGCCCCAGCGGACTCACCGGTCTGGTAAGTGGAAGTCTGACAGTATCAGGCAGCCATGACCGAGTCCGGGCAGGGGGCCTCCCCCATGGACGAACTATGCAGACATCTGGCTGGTCTGACTCAAGCCGTAAAGAACCTCCAGGAAGGTTATTCAAGATTGGAGGAGCAAGTTCAAGCCTTATCCTCTTCATCTAATCCCCAAGGAACATCTTCAGCCGGCCTTTCACCCGCACCCTCCGTAGTGATGCTTCCTCCAGAGCCACGAGTACTTACGCCCGGGAGATTTCCCGGAGATCGCAGCAAGTACCGTGCATTCCGCAATTCCTGCAAGCTTTATTTCGCACTGCAACCTCGGACATTCTCTCTTGAAGCAACTAAGGTGGGCTTTGTGATATCCCTGTTGTCTGGCGAGCCACAGACCTGGGCCCACCGCCTACTGAAGCAACAATCTGGGTCCCTGGATAGTCTTGATAACTTTTTCTTGGCGATGTCCCAGCTATATGAGGACCCCCAATTGACTGCGACTGCAGAAGCCGCAATGCACTCTCTCCAACAAGGTCGCAGAGCGGCCGAGGACTATGCGGTTGAGTTCCGCCGCTGGAGATCCGACACGGATTGGAACGACGCCGCCCTGCGTCACCAATTCCAGGTGGGACTATCTGACCCACTCAAGGATGAGTTAGCACGAGTGGGGATACCACAAACCTTGGATGAGCTTATCAATCTCTCCATTCAGATTGATCGTCGCTTAACCACTTCAGCTCCGGACCAATAAATACCTTAAGGACCAGAGGTGTTTTTGCAATTTCGCACTGCGCTGCTTTAACTGGTAATTGCGCGGTCATGCAATATTGCACCCAAACGAAATTTGCGTCCTTTTCTTCCCACAAATAGAGCTTTCTTTTGATGGTATTTGATTGCCTCTGCGATTTTTATTTTTTGCGATATAAATGGAAAAAGAGCGAAAATTTTGAAAAAAAATGATATTTTCTTCTTTTTGTTATAAGAAAAATTGAATAAACTAAATTTTAGTCATACATTGAGGGCAAAATTTATTCAGCCACATGTCTTTAGTAAAAAAAATGTCAATAAGCGTATATTTTTTGGTTTGCGCAAAAGTTATAGCGTCTACAAACTAGAGTACATTTTCTGGAATTTACACAGCTTTTAATTTATGACTGCCTATCTCATTTCTTGAGGTGCTAAAATGGCAGGGCAGTACAAACCCCCCCCAAATGACCCCATTTTGGAAAGTAGACACCCCAAGGAAACTGCTGATGGGTATGTTGAGCCCATTGAATATTTATTTTTTTTGTCCTAAGGGATTGAATAATGACAAAAAAAAAAAAAAAAAAAAGTACAAAAAGTTGTCACTAAATGATATATTGCTCACACATGCCATGGTTATATGTGGAATTGCACCCCAAAATATATTCCGCTACTTCTCCCGAGTACGGGGATACCACATGTGTGGGACTTTTTGGGAGTCTAGTCGCGCACGGCATCCCGAAAACCAATCACCACCTTCAGGATTTCTAAGGGTGCAAATTTTTGATTTCACCCCTCACTACCTATCACAGTTTCGAAGGCCATAAAAAGCCAAAATAGCACAAAACCCCCCAAAATGACCCCATTTTGGAAAGTAGACACCCCAAGCTATTTACTGAGAGGCATGTTGAGTCCATGGAATATTTTATATTTTGCCACAAGTTGCGGGAATATTACAAACTTTTTTTTTTTTGCACAAAGTTGTCACTAAATGATATATTGCTCACACATGCTATGGGCATATGTGAAATGACACCCCAAAATAGATTCTGCTGCTTCTCCTGAGTACAGGGATACCACATGTGTGGGACTTTTTGGGAGCCTAGCCGCGTACAGGACCCCGAAATCCAAGCACCGCCTTCAGGATTTCTAAGGGCATAATTTTTTTATTTTACTCCTCACTACCTATCACTACCTATCACAGTTTTGACGGCCATAAAATGCCAAGATGGCACAAAACCCCCCCAAATGACCCCATTTTGGAAAGTAGACACCCCAAGGAAACTGCTGATGGGTATGTTGAGCCCATTGAATATTTATTTTTTTTGTCCTAAGGGATTGAATAATGACTAAAAAAAAAAAAAAAAAAAAAATGTACAAAAAGTTGTCACTAAATGATATATTGCTCACACATGCCATGGTTATATGTGGAATTGCACCCCAAAATATATTCCGCTACTTCTCCCGAGTACGGGGATACCACATGTGTGGGATTTTTTGGGAGTATAGTCGCGCACGGCATCCCGAAAACCAATCACCACCTTCAGGATTTCTAAGGGTGCAAATTTTTGATTTCACCCCTCACTACCTATCACAGTTTCGAAGGCCATAAAAAGCCAAAATAGCACAAAACCCCCCAAAATGACCCCATTTTGGAAAGTAGACACCCCAAGCTATTTACTGAGAGGCATGTTGAGTCCATGGAATATTTTATATTTTGCCACAAGTTGCGGGAATATTACAAACTTTTTTTTTTTGCACAAAGTTGTCACTAAATGATATATTGCTCACACATGCTATGGGCATATGTGAAATGACACCCCAAAATACATTCTGCTGCTTCTCCTGAGTACAGGGATACCACATGTGTGGGACTTTTTGGGAGCCTAGCCGCGTACGGGACCCCGAAATCCAAGCACCGCCTTCAGGATTTCTAAGGGCATAATTTTTTTATTTTACTCCTCACTACCTATCACAGTTTTGACGGCCATAAAATGCCAAGATGGCACAAAACCCCCCCAAATGACCCCATTTTGGAAAGTAGACACCCCAAGGAAACTGCTGATGGGTATGTTGAGCCCATTGAATATTTATTTTTTTTGTCCTAAGGGATTGAATAATGACTAAAAAAAAAAAAAAAAAAAAATGTACAAAAAGTTGTCACTAAATGATATATTGCTCACACATGCCATGGTTATATGTGGAATTGTACCCCAAAATATATTCCGCTACTTCTCCCGAGTACGGGGATACCACATATGTGGGACTTTTTGGGAGTCTAGTCGCGCACGGCATCCCGAAAACCAATCACCACCTTCAGGATTTCTAAGGGTGCAAATTTTTGATTTCACCCCTCACTACCTATCACAGTTTCGAAGGCCATAAAAAGCCAAAATAGCACAAAACCCCCCAAAATGACCCCATTTTGGAAAGTAGACACCCCAAGCTATTTACTGAGAGGCATGTTGAGTCCATGGAATATTTTATATTTTGCCACAAGTTGCGGGAATATTACAAACTTTTTTTTTTTGCACAAAGTTGTCACTAAATGATATATTGCTCACACATGCTATGGGCATATGTGAAATGACACCCCAAAATAGATTCTGCTGCTTCTCCTGAGTACAGGGATACCACATGTGTGGGACTTTTTGGGAGCCTAGCCGCGTACGGGACCCCAAAATCCAAGCACCGCCTTCAGGATTTCTAAGGGCATAATTTTTTTATTTTACTCCTCACTACCTATCACTACCTATCACAGTTTTGACGGCCATAAAATGCCAAGATGGCACAAAACCCCCCCAAATGACCCCATTTTGGAAAGTAGACACCCCAAGGAAACTGCTGATGGGTATGTTGAGCCCATTGAATATTTATTTTTTTTGTCCTAAGGGATTGAATAATGACTAAAAAAAAAAAAAAATGTACAAAAAGTTGTCACTAAATGATATATTGCTCACACATGCCATGGTTATATGTGGAATTGCACCCCAAAATATATTCAGCTACTTCTCCCGAGTATGGGGATACCACATGTGTGGGACTTTTTGGGAGTCTAGTCGCGTACGGCACCCTGAAAACCAATCACCACCTTCAGGATTTCTAAGGGTGCAAAGGCCATAAAATGCCAAAATAGCACAAAACCCCCCCAAATTACCCCATTTTGGAAAGTAGACACCCCAAGCTATTTACTGAGAGTCATGTTGTCTGAACGAAAAAAAAGAGATTGATCGGTGGGTATGCCCACCATTAGATACCTCCCTTCATCCACCCACTTCTAATGATGGACATACATGCACCATTTATATATGCCGAAGCATGGGGGCATCCTCCCGCAAAAAAGTTATGCCGCGTACATACGTTCAAACTTTTCCATGGGCAAGCCCCCTGTCGGAATTTTGACCGTATGTACGCGGCATTAGGAGCAAAATCACTCCTCCACCCCTTATGCCCCCATGCTTCGGCATATATGCTCTTTTTTAACTGTGGTGGTGAAATCAGCGCCTACAGCACTGGAGTCACGGTTTTATGTATCGTGGGAGCAAACGCTGTTGCTGTCAAGATAAATAAATCCGCGCTGCAGCTGAATGGCGTACCTGCTAAGCAAATTATGGTTAACGTTAAAACAAAGTAACATCCCAGTAAAACCTTACCATACCATACCTGCAAAGCAATTGCCAAAAAAAAACTGTAAAAAATAAAACATTTTTTAACACAACCTGTGCCTAAAATATATATATGCCGAAGCATGGGGGCATCCTCCTGCAAAAAAGTTATGCTGCGTACATACGTTCAAACTTTTCCACGGGCAAGCCCTCCGTCGGAATTTTGACCGTATGTACGCGGCATTAGGAGCAAAATCACTCCTCCACCCCTTATGCCCCCATGCTTCGGCATATATGCTCTTTTTTAACTGTGGTGGTGAAATCACCGCCTACAGCACTGGAGTCACGGCTTTATGTATCGTGGGAGCAAACGCTGTTGCTGTCAAGATAAATAAATCCGCGCTGCAGCTGAATGGCGTACCTGCTAAGCAAATTATGGTTAACGTTAAAACAAAGTAACATCCCAGTAAAACCTTACCATACCATACCTGCAAAGCAATTGCCAAAAAAAACAGTAAAAAATAAAACATTTTTTAACACAACCTGTGCCTAAAATATATATATGCCGAAGCATGGGGGCATCCTCCCGCAAAAAAGTTATGCTGCGTACATACGTTCAAACTTTTCCACGGGCAAGCCCTCCGTCGGAATTTTGACCGTATGTACGCGGCATTAGGAGCAAAATCGCTCCTCCACCCCTTATGCCCCCATGCTTCGGCATATATGCTCTTTTTTAACTGTGGTGGTGAAATCACCTCCTACAGCACTGGAGTCGCGGCTTTATGTATCGTGGGAGCAAACGCTGTTGCTGTCAAGATAAATAAATCCACGCTGCAGCTGAATGGCGTACCTGAAAACATGAAAAATGGTTAACAATAACACAGTAAACAGTAAAGTATAAAAAATTTGAGAGAAGAGAGAGAGAGAGAGAGAGAGAGAGAACAATAAAACGACAACTATTTTTGGTTTTTATATTTTATATTTTTTTTGGTTTTTTTATTTTACTTTTTTTTTTTTTTTTTTTTATACACTTTTTTTTTAACTGTAAACTGTAACTGTAACGGTTCGGGTCTCTCAAAATGCGATGGCATCTTGGGAGACCCTGTGTAAGTGTGCCTAGCCTGTGAAATGCTGTACCCTACGCTAATACTTCACTAGTGTGTGGTAGCGTTCAAAACACTCACCCTGACAAAGACCAGGATTGCCAGGACAGCGTGGACAATAAGAACGGGTGTCACGCCTATATCCGCGCTTGCTACAGACACAACATCTTTTTTGGGGGGCTCGTTGGGTAGGGGTACTCGGGAGGACATAAGAATAATGCCTCTCATGCAGCCGGCTTACTGCATTTGGTTGGGAATGGTGAGGTACAGAACCGTCTGGAAACAGAAGCTCTGTGACAACCTCTCTTTGGAAGAAAAGAAAGGTTAATGTTCCGCCTGAAGTTTTGTATAGCACAAAAGCATTCAGCAAAGCCAATTGAAATAAGTAAGCAGACACTTTTTTGTACCAGCGTCTGGTCTTACGGGAAGTTAGATACGGCGCCAACATCTGGTCATTGAGGTCCACCCCTCCCATATTTTTGTTATATTCGTGGACACAGAGGGGTTTCTCCACAATACCAGTCGCCGTAGAAATTTGGACCGTCGTGTCTGCATGAAGGGAGGTAAGAACGAAAACATTCTTATTATCCCTCCACTTCATAGCGAGCAAATTATTACACCAATAGCAGGCTCTCTCCCCCAGCCTAAGACGGGAATCTACAAGCCGCTGGGGAAAGCCCCGGCGATTAGGTCGCACGGTGCCACATGCTCCAATCTGATTATCAAATAAATGACTAAACAGTGGCACGCTGGTGTAATAGTTGTCCACGTACAAGTGGTACCCCTTTCCGAATAAGGGTGACACCAATTTCCACACTATCTTGCCAGCGCTTCCTATGTAATCAGGGCAGTTCTCCGGCTCTACGTAACTATCTTTACCCTCATAAACCATAAAGCTCCATGCATAGCCTGTGGCCCTATCACAGCACTTATAGAGCTTGACCCCGTATCTGGTACGCTTGTTGGGAATGTACTGTTTGAATGACAAGCGACCAGTAAACTTAACCAGGGACTCATCAACGCAGACAACTTTTTGGGGAGTAAACAAGTCTGCAAAACGTTGGTTGAAGTGGTTTATGAGGGGCCGAATTTTGTAGAGCCGATCGTATTCAGGGTCTCCACGTGGACGACAAAGTTCATTGTCACTGAAGTGCAAGAACCGCAAGATCTGCTCGTATCGTTTCCTGGACATGGAGTTAGAGAACACGGGCATGTGGTCAGCCGGATGCGTGGACCAATAAGCCCGCATTCGCATAAATTTGTGTGTGCCCATGTTGAGGGAAAGGCCCAAAAACGTCTTAAATTCGGAAACCGTAACTGGTTTCCAATCTCTGGCAAGAGACGGCAACTGGGGATTAGCGGCGATGCGTTGACCAGCATATAAATTGGTTTGGTCCACAATAGATCTATAGAGATCTTCCGTGAGATACAGAGAATAAAAATCGAGTGGCGTAAAATCATCTGTATCCACCTGAATACCGGGTTGGGCAGTGAATGGGGGAAGTACGGGTTCTGCAGAAGTGGTGGGCACCCAATCAGGATTGGCGAATTCTGCAGGAAGGGCACTATGGGTACGACGGGCCTGTCTTTGTCTTCTTCTTGGTGGCAGCGGGACACTACTTGTGCTTGCCACCTCGCCAGCTTGAACTGCACTTATGGGACTCGCCACGTCACCACGTGATACTGCAGTGCTGGATGTACGTCCAGGGTGTACTAGGCCGCTGGTGCTTGCCAGTTCACCAAAAGGATGAGCGGCGCTAGTACTGGCTCTATACTCCATACGAGGGACTTGCGGTTCCTGCACCTCAACAACATCAGAAAATCGGGGTCGGGTACGCCTGACAATAGCAGGGACCTCTTCTTCGTCGTCAGAGCTATCTGACATGGAGGCGCTGTCCTCTACAGGTTCGTATTCTGAGCCTGAATCTGACAGATCAGTGTCTTCCTCTTCACTATCTGTCATGCTCAGAAACGTGTAGGCCTCTTCACTAGTGTACCTTCGCTTTGCCATTTTGGGCTCTAAATTTAGGGGTACAGTAGTGAGACTCACAGGTAAAAAAGCACCTAGCCTGTCAGCGACTGTATAAAACGCTACCAAAAAAAACTGTTAGCGATCGCAGGGATCAGGCCTGACTCTGCGAACGCTGCAGTTATGTGTGTTGTGTTTTGTAAGTGACAGTGATCGATCGATACTGCACTTGGGTGGGCTGGGCTGGGCTGGGCTGGGCAGAGGGGCAAAACGCAGGTGCTAGCAGGTATCTGGGCTGATCCCGCTAACAATGTGTTTTTTTAGAACCCTAAATTGCTGGGCACGCTAGTATAGATCTGATCAGATCAGATATTGATCTGTTCGGATACTATACCACTAAGGGAGGTGTATGCTTTGCGCGTGTGTGTTAGCGGTGCTGGCACTAACCTAGCACTGCCTGGGGCGACGCAGACCCTTTCTGACCCTAAAACCAAATTTATATCACCCGCCGGGTGATCAGGGGTTAAAACCTTTATTGGGTATTTATATGGGGGTACCTGAAGCTTTATAAAAAGCTGACGGGGAACCTAAATAACTAAATAACTAACTGGCTAACCAGCGTCACCAGTGACACTTATGCAGCGATCGCTGGTGAAAGGGTTAACTCTAGGGGCAATCAAAGGGTTAAAACCTTTATTATGTTATATATCGGGGTACCTAACGGTATAAAAACCTGGCGTTGAACCTAAAAAAAAAACTAGCTTCCTAGCGGGACCAGTGACATTATTGCAGCGATCAGAAAAACGATCGCTTAGTGACACTGGTAAAAGAGGGTGAAAGGGTTAACTGGGAGGGCAATCAAGGGGTTAAACCTTTATTAGGGGGGGGTAGGGGGCTACCCTGGACCTAAAGGGGCCTAACACTAGCTGCCCTGACACTTTTTACAGTCACAACTGACACTAAATGTAGTGATCAATAAATAAATGAACACTGCATTAGTGACACTGTGACTGGGGGGGGGGGGGCGGGGGGCCGATCGGGGGGGTGATCGGGGGGTGACTGGGGTGAAATGTGTGCCTGTGTGTACCTATGTGTCAGTGGACTGTTGGTGCACTTACTTGAAGGTCTTCACTCCTCGCTGTCCGGTTCAAAAAGACCGCCACGAGGAGTGTGACATCACTTCCTCCTCCTGTGTTTACATTTTCACAGGGGAGGAAGTTCGTCACTGGCCAGGAGCGATCGAGAGGGGATGGGCGGAAACCAACGGCCATCCCCTCATCGCCGATCGCTCCGGCACCGAAAGGGACCGCCGTATCTAGCGGGAGGGGGTCCGATCGGACCCCCCACCCGCTAGAAGGCATTCACGTACATTTACGTGATTGTGCCTTCCCGTGCCATTGTGTTGACGTACATTGGCAATACGGCGGTCCTCAAGTGGTTAAGGGAGCGTCGGTCGGAGAGATCTTCCAGCCATTTCCGTCCCACTTGGATGCTCCCCAAGGTTCCAAGTTCTGCTGGTCAGTTTCTACCCACTTCTACTGCTCCAGCTCAAGAAGTTCCCGAACCAATGCAGCTTGGTTTGCTCCGGCCCTCGCTGACCCCTGAAAAAAAACAGCGCAGACGTACCCACAACCTGTGTCTCTACTGTGGGGAACCTGAGTACTATGTCAGGGCCTGCCCCAACAAGACATGTAAGTGTGTAACCACTTCTTCCATGTGTGCATCTGTTCTGCATAAACCCAGTTCTCACCTTGCTCTTCTCATCACATTACAGCTTCCAGGAGGGAATTTTCCAGTGTCAGCTATCATTGACTCCGGATCATGCAGCTGTTTTATCGATCAGACTTTCGCTGCCAACCATCACATCTCACTTCTACCCAAGGCCCAGGGGCTTGCTGTACACCTTGCGGATGGCTCCGCCCTTAGTTCCGGTCCAGTCACACAAGAAACCGTCCCTTTGTTGGCTACCATCAGCACTTGTCACCAGGAGCACCTACGTCTGGATGCCATCTCTTCCCCCCTTTTTCCCATCATCCTGGGTATGCCTTGGCTGCAGGCCCACAATCCCAGCATAAACTGGGCCACAGGAGAAGTCAGATTCCTTTCAGAGTATTGCCAGCAACACTGCTTAGGCCGACCATCCGATGATCCCTCTCAACTTCTCTGCTTGGATGTTGATCCAGAACTACGTCAGTCCATCCCCGAACCTTATAGAGACTTTCTAGACGTATTCAGCAAGAGAGGAGCAGAGACACTTCCCCCTCACAGGCCTTATGACTGCCCTATTGAACTGCTACCAGGCACCGAAGTTCCTTTTGGGAGAATTTTCCCACTAACGGAGCAGGAGCTAGATACTCTGAAAGACTATATCGACGAAAACCTGAAAAATGGGTTTATCCGTCCTTCCACCTCCCCAGCCGGTGCTGGCATTTTCTTTGTCGAAAAGAAAGACCATTCCCTGCGTCCTTGCATCGACTATCGGGAGTTGAACAAGATAACTATTAAAAACCGTTATCCTTTACCCCTAGTACCCAAATTATTTCAAAGGCCTGGGACCGCAGTCATCTTCACGAAATTAGATCTTCACGGAGCTTACAATTTAATCCGTATCCGAGAAGGAGATGAGTGGAAGACGGCTTTCCGTACTCGATTTGGGCACTTCGAGTACCTTGTCATGCCCTTCGGGTTGTGTAACGCCCCCGCAACCTTTCAACATTCTGTCAACGACATTTTTCGTGACTACCTGGACTTACATGTAATTGTGTACCTGGACGATATCCTAATCTTCTCATCATTAGATGATCACCGTAGACACGTCCGTAATGTTCTAACCTGACTCAGGCTACACGGGCTTTATGCAAAACTCGAAAAATGTGAGTTTGAACGCCAGTCTATCCAATTCTTGGGCTTGGTCATATCGGTCGAGGGCATCAAAATGGACCCCCAAAAGGTGTCTGCCATCCTGGACTGGCCTGCGCCTGTGGATAAAAAGGGTGTACAGCGCTTCATTGGCTTCTCTAACTTTTATCGGAAGTTCATCAGAGGCTTTTCTGCAATAATTGCCCCCATTACCGAACTGACCAGGCAGGGTACCCGATTCTCTTGGACCCCCAAGGCCCAGGCGGCCTTTAAAAAATGTAAGGCGTTGTTTACTTCAGCCACTATTCTGAAACATCCAGATCCAGCTCTGCCCTTCGTCCTTGAGGTTGATGCTTCAGAAATCGCTGTTGGGGCAGTGCTCTCTCAGCGGCAGGGTGCCAAGGCCCTCCTCTATCCGGTAGCGCTCTTTTCCCGTAAACTCTCGATGTCCGAGAGGAACTGTGATGTTGGAGATCGAGAACTTCTGGCCATTAAGGCGGCTCTGGAGGAGTGGCGTTACCTATTGGAGGGTGCTGCACATCCCATCTTGGTCTACACCGACCATAAGAATCTGGAATATTTGAGAACAGCCAAAAGACTAAGACCACGGCAAGCCAGATGGGCCCTTTTTTTTCCCAGATTCCAATTTCATATTACCTACAGACCTGGTTCTAAGAATGTTAAGCCGGGTGCGCTGTCTTGCATGTTTTCTGATCCTGAAAAGACTCTGCCTCCCGATAAAATCCTCCCTTCTGGGAACTTCCTGCTCCTCCAAGGGGACCTTATCTCCCAGATCAGACAGGCTTCTGTGGGAATGCCCCTGGTCCCTGAAGCCAGCCTAAGAGAAGGTTTATTCTGGCATAAAGGCAAGATTGTGGTTCCTGAGGCCTTAAAAGTGAACGTATTGGAGCTCTGCCACGACCACAAAATGGCTGGACACTTTGGTACCCTGAAGACTGCCGAACTGGTCCAGCGCACCTTCTGGTGGCCCCAACTACTCAATGATTGTAAGAATTATGTGGACTCATGTAGCACTTGTGCCCGAAGTAAGAACAGCCGGACAGAGCTTGGGGTCTACTGAAACCCTTACCTGTTCCTGAGAGACCATGGAAAATGATCTCAATGGATTTCATTGTGGAACTTCCCCCATCCGAGGGGTTCTCTACCATCTTCGTTGTGGTGGACAGGTTGTCCAAGATGGCTCATTTCCTCCCAATGAGGGGCACCCCCTCGGCCATGGAGACAGCCAAGATCTTTGTTAAGGAAATTGTAAGGCTGCATGGGGTCCCAGCGAGCATCGTGTCCGATTGAGGTGTCCAATTCACCTCAAGGTTTTGGATGGCGCTCTGCGGATCCCTTGTAATCCCTTTTCATCAGCCTATCACCCCCAGACAAATGGACAAACTGAAAGAACGAATCAGTCCTTGGAGCAATACATCCACTGTTTTTCCTCCTTCTCTCAGGACGACTGGGTCTCCTTATTACCCGTGGCGGAGTTCTCGTACAACAACTCCTTGCATTCCGCCATCAATCAAACACCATTCTTTGCCAATTACGGCTTCCACCCAGCTTTTCTACCTAGTTCGATACCAGAATGTACTATTCCTGCAGTTTCCGAGACTTTGGATTTCTTCTCCACCAACAACAAACGCCTAAGGGAGACTATGGCCAAGTCTCAGGAGTACTATAAAAAGATGTTTGATAAGAAGAGATGTGGAAAACTTATCCTGGCGCCCGGCAACCAAGTGTGGTTGTCCACAGTTAACCTGAAAATGGCCTGTCCCTCTAGGAAATTTGGCCCTAAATTCATGGGTCCCTTCACAGTGAAGAGAAAAATAAACAAAGTCACCTATGAGCTTGATCTACCTGACTCTCTTAAAGTGCACCCGGTCTTTCACGTGACTTTACTGAAACCAGTTACCCCAAACCCCTTTGCTGGCCGCACTACCGGCCCACCCGAACCTGTCGAATGAATGAGTCGAAGCAATTCTCGATTGCAGAAAGAAGGGTAACGTAATCCAGTACCTCATCAAATGGAAAGGGTATGGCCCTGAGGACAACTCCTGGGAGCCCGAGAGCAACTTGCATGCTCAGGAACTTTTACGGGCTTTCAAGAACCGCCATGCTTCCAGATTGACCCAATTGGGCAGCCGGAGTCTGCCCTTAAGGAGGGGGCACTGTCAGAGAAGTTACCTGGCTGGTCGCGGTGCTGGCCGTGCTGGTGTGCGGCGATGTGCGATGGTGCGTGCTGGTGCGCGTGTTCCTGGCGCGCTGTGGTGCGCGCCCTGGTGCGCGCCAGTGTGCGCTGTTGTGTGCACTCCTGGTGGCACTGGTGTGCGTGCTGGCGCTCTGGCGCGCGTGCGAGCGCATGCACGTGCACTTAGGCGTGCACGGTGCTTGGCGCCAATTGGCCTATTTAGGTCTGAAGCATATTTCACTCAAGTGCTGCCTGATCATCAGCTCCCCCGGTTCCTGCTCCATTGCCTGTATCCACGTTCCTGCATTCCGATCTCCTGACGACCCGGCTTTCTCTTGGACACCCCTGATCTCCGCCTGCACCTGACCTCGGCCTGTTCTGACTTCGCTCCTGCCTGTTCCTTTTGTACCGTTGCTGCCCGCCTGTTGCCGAATCCTGCTTGTACCCGGTCCTGCCTGCTCCGCACCCAGATTGCCTGTTTTCCTGTCTACTCTCCTGCTGCTTCGGAGTTTCTCCTACTTCCAGCTCCTGGGCCCTCATCACAGGCTCTCATACCACTCCGCACTTCCAGCCACCTGTCTACTCTACCAGGGGTTGTAAGTCGGACACGTACGGGAGACCACCCTCTGCCCAAGCGGACTCACCGGTCTGGTAAGTGGAAGTCTGACAGTGGCACAATACACCGACTGTAATTACTGCAGCTGCCTGCCAGCGGTATAGGATCAGCAGAACACCAGCAGTTGGGGTAGCTTTAGGAGTGTCCCTAACTATATTTAAAAGTGTATGTTTGATACTTAATAAACAGTTTCATGCTCTGGAAGTCTTACTCAGAAGACTGGTGTGGCTTGTCTCGTGATTGAGGGGTTAAGGGCTGCAGGCTGCGGGTGCGTTTGGGCGACAGGAGGCACAGGTCTGGCAGAGATGCTCAGCAGGGGTATCCGAGATCCGTCACAACCAGAAATCGGGGTAGCTTTAGGCGTACACTGTGCAGGTGGCACAATACACAAACTGTAATTACTGGAGCTGCCTGCGGTATAGGTTTAGAAGAACACCAGCAATTACGGTAGCTTTAGGTGCAAACTGTGCAGATGACACAGTAAACCGACTGTAATTGCTACAGCTGCCTGCGGATAGAATCAGCAGAACACCAGCAACTGGGGTAGCTTTAGGCGTACACTGTGCAGATAGGACAATACACCGAATGTAATTTCTACAGCTGCCTGTGGTATAGGACCAGCAGAACACCAGCAACTGGGGTAGCTTTAGCTGTACACTGTGCAAGTGGCACAATACACTGACTGTAACTGCTACAGCTGCCTGTGGTATAGGACCAGAAGAACACCAGCAATCGGGGTAGCTTCAGGTGGCACAATACACCGACTATAACTGCTGCAGCTGCATGTGGTATAGGACCAAAAGAACACCAGCAATTGGGGTAGCTTCAGGTGTACACTGTGCAGGTGGCACAATACTCTGACTGTAACTGCTGCAGCAGCTGCCTGTGGTATAGGATCAGAAGAACACTAGCAATTGGGGTAGCTTTGGGTGTACACTGTGCAGGTGGCACAATACACCAACTGTAACTGCTACAGCTGCCTGTGGTATAGGACCAGAAGAACACCAGCAATTCGGGTAGCTTTAGGCGTACACTGTGCAGGTGGCACAATGCACCAACTGTAATTACCGGAGCTGCCTGTGGTATAGGATCAGAAGAACACCAGCAATTGGTGTAGCTTTAGCTGTACACTGTGCAGGTGACACAATGCACCGGTTGTAATTATTGCAGCTGCCTACCAGCAGTATAGGATCAAGGTTTAAGAGGTATATAGTATGATCCGCTTTTGGTAGCCAACATCCCAAAATTGAACAATATCGAAAATTTTCCCCTCAGGAAAAGCGGGACTTTTGAGGCATAAACTGTAACACTTACAATAATTTTATAAAGAATATATAAAATACTTTTATTAAAACAAAAAAAGAAAAGAACACATTCATTTTAAGTATTACAAAAAGAAAACAGAACATTAATTCCTTCATATAATCATATTAATAAAACAATTTATATGTTTTAAACGTATTTTTCCAAAGGTGTAATGTTGTCAAAATGTATCATTATATACATGTGCGTTTGGAAAAAGCAATTGAACAAAATAAATATTGTGCATCCAATGTAGCCTACGCATTACGGAGTCTTAAGCTCCTTCTTCAGGGATAATTCATTTTTGCACGTTTACTTTGAAAAAAAGAAGAAGAATCTACAAAACATAACAAGAAAATATGTATACATTCTCAGTGATAAAACAAACAAACAAAAAAAAACGCTGGTCCTGTAACAGAAACGCCTGTTAAAATAATCTCATATGTCCAGAACAATGTGAGGTCATCGTGGTCAGAGCGTGTCTTTTAAGGGGAGATTTCCAATATTATTGTTCGCAATCTTCAAAGCATAGAGTAATCTATTCACATACTCAAATGATGCAAAGCTTTCAAGACCGCCGCAGCGCCTAATAATCATATAGTATCTTCCATCTGTAGCAATATATGGAAGGTTTGGAGTGGGGCGTATACACCATGTCAGACCTAAAAGAGGGCATTATATACATTGATCCCCATTAGTTACCGAACAGAAAAGCATGGAAAGCAGCATAGACAGTTACATTTTGTTACCTTCAGCTGTATCGCCTAAAAATTAGCCTCCTCACTGACCATCACGGAATGAGCATCTAAAAGATCCTTGCTCATTTATATATCCCACAACTCCACCTCCTTACCTCCCCTTGCAGGTGAAGATGATAATGATCACCTGCATCGACTCCCACACACCTGAGCGGTCCCCCCATACCCATATCCAAAATGTCATTGTGGGAGGAGTGACGTCATGCGTCACGTTCCCACCGACATGCATGCGCAGTCCGTTCCTATACAGCCGTTGGAAAGGGTGAAAAACGTTGGATAGACTACATCCCCCAGAGTGCACAGCGTTAGCAACCCAGGCTAACGGCTGCACCTTCATGTCGGATGTGTCAGCATAACCGCCCGCACATCCGACCAAGATGCCATAATGACGGACGTAATCAGACAAGAACAGCAGGATTATGGGGTGACATAACACCCACCCCCCGCTGTTCACACAGTGAACATGACTGCAAATAAAAGGCCACCGGGACAAGACAGTATATGCTAATCGACATAAAATCAAAACAGCATCCTCCCATCCATGGTGGCCTATGCGTGCCGGGATCCCACCCAGAACAGACCCAACATGGAAAACAAAGGGAGGGCCCCTCTCATCAAGGAAAAAGGAACACGCGGGTGGGAGCCGAGAAGGAGAAAAAAAAAGGGGGGATATTTTACATATTCACATATCTACTTCTCCATACCTCTTGATACAAAGCCTTCCAAAAAAGGTCTATTTACTGCCTCATTCAGGCCAGGGAAGCTTGTAATTGGAAGATCCATTTTAATTCTTTTTGTAATAAGATCTTGTTCCAATCCCCCTTATTTATTGGGGTGTATTCTGTCCAAAACCGTGAATCTAACCTTGGGAAAGATACCACCGTGTAAAGGTAGATCCGGAATAGCTTTTTTCATGCTCCAAATATGTTTGGATATCCGTGATCGCAATTCCAATTTAGTTTTTCCTACATAAAAGGAATTACACTCCTTTTAAGTAAGTATATCACCCCTATCGTCTTACAATTGGCGAAGTGTGTTGCTTTTAAAGATTTTCCATTATGCAATATACACATGGGTCCCACCTGTAAATATTGACAAAAGGTGCAGCCCCCACATGTATATGTTCCCTTAACTGTACATGGATCTCCCCGATTTTGCCCCTTAAACTCACTTTGTATAATCCGATCCCTTATTGCGGTTGCACGTCTGAAGGTAATAGGGGGTTTGTTTGGTACAAACCTACCTAAATTTGGATCCATAGACAAAAGGTGCCAATATTTTTGTACAATATTGCGAATTTTGTTATGCTGATTGGAATACGATAGTATAATTCTAGTCCTATTGTCTTTGCCTTCACGGCTGTCGATTTTCTGTTTCTGGGAGTACAGAAGTTTGTGCCTTGTTTTTCCAAGGATTTTTTATATGCCTTTTTAAGAGAGGTCTTGGAGTACCCTCTCTCCAAAAGGCGGATTTATAAATCCTTAGCTTTAACTTGGAAACTTTTTTCGTCTGAACAGTTTCTCCTAGTTCTTTAATACTGGCTGAAAGGTATTCGATGTTATAAGGGAATTGGGGTGGAAACTCGATGCATGCAGGATCGAGTTTCCAGCTGTGGGTTTTCTGAAGAGACAAGTCTGGATGGCACCGCCCTCACTACAGAGGACCCTGACATCCAGAAATGTTATCTCATCAGGGTGATGAAACATAGTAAACATGAGATTAGAATGGTTTTTGTTCAACCTTGCCAGAGAGTCTGGCGGAATATCTGTTTGTCCATCCCAAATCAAAAAAACATCATCGATATATCTGGCCCACATCCAAATGTGGTCAGTGTATATCATCATCTGTTCATCTGCAATCAAAAAAAAGTATAGGATCAGTAGAACACCAGCAATTGGGGTAGCTTTAGGTGCAAACACTGACTGTTGTTACAGCTGCCTGCAGATAGAATCAGCAGAACACCAGCAATTGGAGTAGCTTTAGACGTACACTGTGCAGGTGGCACAATACACTGACTGTAATAGCAATAGCTTAAAAGGAAATTCAGACACCGTCTCTCCATCTATCTCTCTCTATGAGCGACGCAACACACTACGCAAGGCCGCTGCGCAGGCGGCCTTATATTGTGTGGGGTATGTACTAAACCCCCTGAGCATGCTGCCAGTGGCCAATTATGGCTCTCTTCGCTGATAACACTGTGATTGGCCAAGCATGTGGGTCATAGTGCATGCTTGGCCAATCATCAGCCAGCAATGCACTGCGATGCTTTGCGATGGTTCGTGAGCGCCACTCGAATTTGGCGCGAACGGCCCATAATGTTCTGGTTTCGCTGAACAGCCGGTTTCGAGTCGAAAATGGGTTTGACTCGAACACTCAGCTCATCCCTACTTGTAAAGATCCCTTTTCTTTTTTCCATGCATATACCGTATCTATCGGCGTATAACATGCACCCCAAGTTTAGGAGGGAATTTTAAGGAAGAAAAACTTACATTTAAATGCCCATCAATGCAGCCTTATCAGTGTCCATTGCAGCCTTGTCCCAGTGCAGCCTTGCCCCCAGTGTCCATTGCTTGGACAATTTAGAATTGGCAGAGCGGAACGAACGCTGCTAAGATCGCAAGGACATGGGCGGAGCCGAGATACACATAGCAAAGTGTACTTGGCTTTTCCGCTCACAGTCACACCCAGTCACGCTCTATGATGGAAATAAGACAGGTCCAATGGTGTGACTGGACATGACTGTGAGCGGAGCTGAGTACACACGGCTATGTGTATCTCGGCGGCGACTGCTCCGCTCAAAGTAAGCGGAGATCGGTGGGGATCGGCGTATAACACTATTTTTATATTCTATGTTATTTATCACTCACTAGGTCAGGAGGAATATTTCATCTCTCCTTCAGACGCTAATGCCGCGTACACACGATCAGACTATCCGGTGGACTTGGTCTGGCAGACCAGAGTCCGCCGAACAATCCGCCTGTGTGTGGGATCTGGCAGACTTTTTTCCCCCAAAAGTCTGGCGGACTAAGAAAGTAGTTTGGACTCAAAAATTGTCCGCTGGACTATGAGTCCGGCGGACAATCCGGCCGTCTGTGTGCTAGTCCGTCGGACTTTTGAAATGAACAGTCTTTCCCGCACATGGAGAAAAGTCCATTAATTTTGAACGTGGCTCCAGGTAACCGGGACTAGCGAAGGAAGTCGATGTTGCCGCCTTCGGTGGCGAGATTGACACGTCACTAGCCCCGTCACCTGGTATGGACTTAAAGGGGAAGCCCTACGCCCAAGGTCCATATCAGACCCTTATTTGAGCACGCAGCCCGGGCCGGTCAGGAAAGGTGGTGGGGACGAGCGAGCGCCCCCTCTCCTGAGCCGTACCAGGCCATGTGCCCTCAACATGGGGGGTGCTTGGGGAGAAGGGGGCCCTGCGGCCCCCCACACCCCAAAGCACCTTGTCCCCATGTTGATGAGGACAAGGGCCTCTTCTCGACAACCCTGGCCGTTGGTTGTCGGGGGTCTGCGGGCGGGGGGCTTATCGGAATCCAGGAGCCCCCTTTAATAAGGGGGCCCCCAGATACCGACCCCCCCACCCTATGTGAATGAATATGGGGTACAATGTACCCCTACCTATTCACCTGGTGAAAAAAATGTAAATAAAACACAACACAAGGCTTTAAAATCATTTATTGCACAGCTCCGGGGGTCTTTTTCCGTCTTGGGGGGTCTTCTCGCCGCACTCCTCCGCTATCTTCTGCTAGCTCTTTTACTAGCGGAGGAGCACGGCTTTCTTCTTTGTCGCCGCTCGGGGGTCTTGTCCCCCTCTTCGGTTCTTCTTGCAGGGCCTCCGCTCCTTCTTCCAGCTCGGTCTTCTGTCACCGCCTTCTCTTCTTCTTCCTTGAGATGTTGACTCGACGCTCTCTCTGGCCGGGAGGAAGAAGAAGGAGGAGGGAGGAGGAGGGGGAAGGAGGAAGGAGGAAGGAGGGAGAAGGAAGGAGGGAGGAAGGAGGGAGGAGGAAGGAGGAAGGAGGGAGAAGGAAGGAGGGAGGAAGGAGGGAGGAGGAAGGAGGAAGGAGGAAGGAGGAAGGAGGAAGGAGGAAGAGAAGAAGGAGGAGGAAGAAGGGAGGAACAAGAAAGGAAGAAGGAGGAAGGAGGAAGGAGGAAGGAGGAAGGAGGAAGGAGGAAGGAGGAAGGAGGAGGAGAAGAAGGAGGAGGAAGAAGGGAGGAACAAGAAAGGAAGAAGGAGGAAGGAGGAAGGAGGAAGGAGGAAGGAGGAAGGAGGAAGGAGGAAGGAGGAGGAGAAGAAGGAGGAGGAAGAAGGGAGGAACAAGAAAGGAAGAAGGAGGAAGGAGGAAGGAGGAAGGAGGAAGGAGGAAGGAGGAAGGAGGAAGGAGGAGGAGAAGAAGGAGGAGGAACAAGAAAGGAAGGAGGAGGAGAAGAAGGAGGAGGAACAAGAAAGGAAGAAGGAGGAGGAAGAAGGAGGAACAAGAAAGGAAGAAGGAGGAGGAAGAAGGAGGAACAAGAAAGGAAGAAGGAGGAGGAAGAAGGAGGAACAAGAAAGGAAGAAGGAGGAGGAAGAAGGAGGAACAAGAAAGGAAGAAGGAGGAGGAAGAAGGAGGAGGAAGAAGGAGGAACAAGAAAGGAAGAAGGAGGAGGAAGAAGGAGGAGGAAGAAGGAGGAGGAAGAAGGAGGAACAAGAAAGGAAGAAGGAGGAGGAAGGAGGAGGAAGGAGGAGGAAGGAGGAGGAAGGAGGAGGAAGGAGGAGGAAGGAGGAGGAAGGAGGAGGAAGGAGGAGGAAGGAGGAGGAAGGAGGAGGAAGGAGGAGGAGGAGGAGGAGGAGAAAGATGAGGAGGAAGAAGAAAGGAGGAAGGAGGAGGAGGGAGGAGGAGGAAGATGAGGAGAAAGATGAGGAGGAAGACTGGAGGAGGAGGAGGAAGAGAGGAGGAGAAAGAAGGGAGGAGGAAGAGGAAGAAGAACAAGAAAGGAAGAAGGAGGAAGAAGAAGAAGGAGAAGGAGGAAGAAGGAGGAGGAGGAGGAAGAAGAACAAGAAAGGAAGAAGAAGGAGGAAGAAGGAGGAGGAGGAAGAAGAAGAAGGAAGAAGGAAGAAGAAGAAGGAAGAAGAAGGAGGAAGAAGGAGGAAGAAGGAGGAGGAGGAAGAAGAAGAAGGAAGAAGGAAGAAGGAAGAAGGAAGAAGGAAGAAGAAGAAGGAAGAAGAAGGAGGAAGAAGAAGAAGGAAGAAGAAGGAGGAAGAAGAACAAGAAAGGAAGAAGGAGGAAGAAGGAGGAGGAGGAGGAGGAAGAAGAACAAGAAAGGAAGAAGAAGGAGGAAGAAGGAGGAGGAGGAAGAAGAAGAAGGAAGAAGGAAGAAGGAAGAAGGAAGAAGAAGAAGGAAGAAGAAGAAGGAAGAAGAAGGAGGAAGAAGAAGAAGGAAGAAGAAGGAGGAAGAAGAACAAGAAAGGAAGAAGAAGGAGGAAGAAGGAGGAGGAGGAAGAAGAAGAAGAAGGAAGAAGAAGAAGGAAGAAGAAGGAGGAAGAAGAAGAAGGAAGAAGAAGGAGGAAGAAGAAGGAGGAAGAAGAAGAAGGAAGAAGAAGAAGGAAGAAGAAGAAGGAAGAAGAAGGAGGAAGAAGAAGAAGGAAGAAGAAGGAGGAAGAAGAACAAGAAAGGAAGAAGAAGGGAAGAAGAAGGAGGAAGAAGGAGGAGGAGGAAGAAGAAGAACAAGAAAGGAAGAAGAAGGAGGAAGAAGGAGGAGGAGGAGGAAGAAGAACAAGAAAGGAAGAAGAAGGAGGAAGAAGGAGGAGGAGGAAGAAGAAGAAGAAGAAGGAAGAAGGAAGAAGGAAGAAGAAGAAGGAAGAAGAAGAAGGAAGAAGAAGGAGGAAGAAGGAGGAGGAGGAAGAAGAAGAAGGAAGAAGGAAGAAGAAGGAAGAAGGAAGAAGAAGGAGGAAGAAGAAGAAGGAAGAAGAAGAAGAAGAGAAGAAGGAAGAAGGAGGAGGAAGAGAAGAAGGAAGAAGAAGAAGGAAGAAGGAGGAGGAAGGAGGAAGGAGGAGGAGGAGGAGAAGGTGGAGGAAGAAGAAGGAGAAGGAGGAAGAAGAAGAGAAGAAGAGAAGAAGGAAGAAGAAGAAGGAAGAAGAAGAAGGAGGGAGGAGGAAGGTGGGAGGAGGGGGAACAAGAAAGGAAGAAGGAGGAGGAAGAAGAAGAAGGAGGAGGAAGAAGAAGAAGGAGAAGAAGGAGGAAGAAGAAGAAGGAGAAGAAAGAGGAGGAAGAAGAACAAGAAGGAGGAGGAGGAGGAAGAAATTAGAAAGAAGAAGGAGGAGGAGGAAGAAAGTAGAAAGAAGAAGGAGAAGAAGGAAAGAGGAAGAAGGAGGAGGAGGAAGAAGAAGGAGGAGAAGAAGAAGGAGGAGGATGAGGAAGAAGGAAAAGAAGGATGAGCAGGAGGAGGAAGAAGGAGGAGAAGGAGGAGGAGGAAGACGAAAGAAAGGAGGAGGAGGAGGAGGAGGAGGAAGAAGGAGGAGGAGGAAGAAGAAGGAGGAGGAGGAAGGAGAAGGAGGAGGAGGAGGAGGAGGAAGAAGAAGGAGGAAGAAGAAGAACAAGAAAGGAAGGAGGCAGAAGGAGGAGGAAGAAGGAGAAAGAAGGAAGAAGGAGGAAGGAGGACGGGCCACAGCTAGTAAAAGAGCTGGAAGAAGGAGCGGAGGCCCGGCAAGAAGAACCAAAGAGGGGGACAAGACCCCCGAAGTCAGAAGAAGAGGCAGAGGCAACAGAAGACCAGGCCACCACTAGTAAAAGAGCTAAAAGGAAGAAAGCGGAGGCCCGGCAAGAAGAACCGAAGAGGGGGACAAGACCCCCGAAGTTGGAAGAAGACCCCCGGGTGGCGACGAAGAAGAAAGCCAGGCTCCTCCGCTAGTAATAGAGTTAGCAGAAGATAGCGGAGGAGTCCGGCGGAAAGACCCCCAAGACGGAAGAAGACCCCCGGAGCTGTGTAATAAATTATTTTGAAACCTTGTGTTGTGTTTTATTTACATTTTTTCACAAGGTGAATGGGTAGGGGTACATTGTACCCCAATACTCATGCACATAGGGTGGGGGGCCAGTATCTGGGGGTCCCCTTTATTAAAGGGGGCTCCCTGATTCCGATGAGCCTCCAGACTCCGACAACCAACGGTCAGGGTTGTCTGGAAAAGGCCCTTGTTCTCACCAACATGGAGACGAGGTGCTTTGGGGTGCTTCCCCAAAGCACCCCCCCATGTTGAGGGCACGCGGCCTGGTACGGCTCAGGAGGGGGGGCTCGCTCATACCCACCCCCTTTCCTGACCGGCCGGGCTGCGTGCGCAGATTGTCACAGATCAGCTGTGGAGCTGATCTGTGTCTCACCTTTAGGCTGGGTTCACACTGCTGCGGGGGGAGATCCGGATGTGATTCGCACCGCAAATCACATCCGATCTCCGTAGCGATGCGAGTTCAGCCATACAGATAGTATGGCTGAATTCGCAGCGCTCCCGCAGCAAACTCGCACGGGACCCTTTTTTTGGTCCGCAACAGAATCGGATCGCATGGGGGTTCACACCATGCGATCCGATTCCTGTCCGAGTCAGCAGATCGCACTGCGATATGCGGACGGATCTGGGGGTGTCATTAACATAACATTGACACTCCCAGCCATCCGCATAGGGCAGTGTGAACTGCCGGCGGGAGTAATGCGATGCGGGAAAACGCCGCGGATTCGCGGCATTCCCGCATCGCAGCGGTGTGAACCCGGCCTTAATGTAGTGGGTCGGCTGGCATCTGTTGTCCACTGTCAGGTGTTCAGCTCTGTGCACTCTGCAGTTATGGGCGTCGACGCCCTTCACCTGTTGCCTGATATATGTTTCCTTCCTGCTACTTCCTGTCCAGCCCCTCATGTGCTTCTCCATTTAAATCCCTTCCTAACTTGCTACCATCGCTTGAGCAATGTTTGTTTCTGAAGCTCCCCTGTGTAACCTGTTTTACCTGACTTCTCGTGAACTGATCTTCTGTGTACTGACCCGGCTTGTTCTGATTACGTTGTCTGCAGCCTGCCCTGACCTTGGCTCACTACCTGGCTTTCCTTGCTTCATCCATCCATCCTTGTCTACAGTGTCTTCTGGTACTTCCCTAGTGAGCAGGGTGAACCCGGGGGTCGTGACCTGGGGTCAGCACGCAGTCCAAACCTTCGTGAGAGGTTCACTGGCGGAACACCGACTGACTCTTAGATTCCATGCCTTGGGGGATCCCGTATCACCTGCTCGCCTGTGGGTTCACTGTAAGTAGTACCGTGACAGTTTGCTCAAGCCATGAGCGTCTCTGAGAATCGGCCATTGACCAAGGATCCAATGCAACATCTAGTTCAGAGACTTAACTCCCAGCAAGCTAATCAAGAGCAAATAATGCTGGTTCTCCAGGATCTTGCCTCTTGTCTGGATTGTCTGCAACTCGCTGCAAGTTCAGCCCCTCCCGTTCCTGCTCCTGCTTCAGTTGCTCCGGTCTTACCTGCTGCACCTGGCAATCCCTGCCTGCATCTGCCGTCGCCACCTCGGTTCTCCGGTGATCCTAAGGCTTGTCGGGGCTTCATTAATCAGTGTTTCATCCACTTCGAACTTTCCAGCCACCATTTTCCTACTGATCACACCAAAGTCGCATACATCATCTCTCTCCTCTCCGATGACTTGGGCCTCTCCACTCTGGGAATCACATGCTCCTATCACCTCTGACCTCCAACTCTTTTTGGATGCATTTCGGAAAACTTTGGTGAGCCCAGCAGAGTGTCTTCGTCTGCTGGGACCCTCCTTCGTCTTCGTCAGCAAGAAATGACAGTCGGCCAATACGCAGTTCGATTCCGTACGCTGGCTTCATTAATCAGTGTTTCATCCACTTCGAACTTTCCAGCCACCATTTTCCCACTGATCGCACTAAAGTCGCATACATCATCTCTCTCCTCTCCGATGATGCTTTAGCTTGGGCCTCTCCACTCTGGGAATCACACGCTCCTATCACCTCTGACCTCCAACTCTTTTTGGATGCATTTCGTAAAACTTTGGTGAGCCCGGCAGAGTGTCTTCGTCTGCTGGGACCCTCCTTCGTCTTCGTCAGCAAGAAATGACAGTCAGCCAATACGCAGTTCGATTCCGTACGCTGGCCGCTGAACTCAAATGGAATAATGAGGCCCTTACTGCTACCTTCTGGCAAGGCCTATCTGATCGTGTCAAGGATGAACTCGCTGGACGCACCATTCCCACCACATTGGATGACTTAATCGCATTGAGCATTCAAATTGACATTCGCTTCCAGGAGCGGGCTCTGGAGAAATACAGATCCAGTCATCCCCCTGCTGGCCATCCAGCACAGGTAGTCCAAAGATCGGTGCAATCCTCTCCGTCTTCGACCTCTCACGTGTTGGAGGAACCTATCCAGCTTGGGCGAACCAGCCTTACTCCCAAGGAGCGTAGCCGACGCATGGGACTGGGTTTGTGCCTTTACTGTGGCGATAAAGGACATCTTTTGAACTCCTGTCCAGTCCGTCCGGGAAACTCCAGGGTCTAGCTCACTCGGAGGGAGGTGATCTAGACCGATCCGTTAATTTCCATTGCTTCTCTTGTTTTACCCTTCCCGTGGCTATCCGCTGGGCTCAGAATGCCTATCAACTCATACGTGGATTCTGGTGCTCCCGGGAATTTCATTGAACAATCTTTAGCTTCTGAGTTAGGCGACGCCTTTGTTGCCTTGGCTATACCCCTCTCCGTGACCGCAGTAGACGGCTCCCTGTTGCCTATGAGTCCAATCCAATCCAGTTTAAAACCTCTCCTATAGAGTTACGCATTGGGGCTTTGCATAGTGAGGAGTTCTCTTTCCTAATATTGCCTAAATCCTCCAGTCCCATCATCCTGGGCCTTCCATGGTTGCAGAAACACTCTCCACATCTTGACTGGAATTCTGGACAAGTATTGGCTTGGAGCCCTCCATGCCAACAACGGTGTATTTCCAGGGTGCTACCTCCTCCTTCCATTCCTCTTGCTGAGACCTCCACAACTCCCATGTTGCCTGCCCAATATCAATCCTTCCAAGATGTTTTCTGCAAAAAGGCTACCGATCGCCTTCCTCCTCATAGAGACTTTGACTGCTCCATTGAGCTTTTACCTGGGACCTCTCCTCCCCGTGGCCGAGTCTACCCTCTATCTATCCCCGAGACACAAGCCATGTCTGAATACATTCGGGAAAACCTGCAAAAGGGTTTCATCAGGAAATCGAACTCACCTGCTTGAGCCGGGTTCTTCTTTGTAGCGAAAAAAGATGGTTCACTCCGTCCATGCATCGACTACAGGGGTCTTAACGCCATCACCGTGAAGAACCGATACCCTCTTCCTTTAATTTCCGAACTCTTTGACAGACTGCGAGGTTCTCATATCTTTACTAAATTGGATCTTAGAGGGGCCTACAATTTAATAAGAATCCGGGAAGGAGACGAATGGATGACCGCCTTTAACATCAGGGATGGGCATTATGAGTATCTTGTGATGCCCTTCGGCTTATGCAATGCCCCAGCCTTCCAAAATTTTGTTAACGAGATCTTTCGCGACCGTCTGTATGTCTGTGTTATTGTATATCTGGATGATATTCTAATTTTCTCGCCAGACTTACCTACCCATCGTCTTCATGTAAAAACTGTGCTACAGCGTCTGCGGGACAATTGTCTATATGCAAAATTGGAGAAGTGTCTATTTGAACAAACACAAGTTCCATTCCTGGGCTATATAATCTCGTCACAAGGTCTCCTTATGGACCCAGCCAAACTTCGGGCCATCTCCGAGTGGCCTCAGCCCTCTGGTCTTAAAGCCACCCAACGCTTTTTGGGCTTCACCAAGTACTAACGCCAATTCATTCGTAACTACTTCACCTTGGTGGCTCCTATTACATCGCTCACCTGCAAAGGTGTAAATGCTCGGCTCTGGTCCCCTGAAGCCATTGAAGCTTTCCGCAAACTCAAGGCAGCCTTCCTCTCCGCCCCTATTCTTCTACGTCTGGACATTACTAAACCCTTTTCTTTGGAGGTAGATGCCTCTTCTGTAGGAGTCGGGGCCGTTCTACTCCAAGCTCAGCAGGGCAAGTCTCAACCTTGCGGATTCTTTTCCAAGAAGTTTTCTGATGCTGAGAAAAACTATATCATTGGGGACTGTGAGCTACTCGCCATTAAACTAGCTCTTCAAGAATGGCGACATCTTCTTGTATTACCATCTATACTGATCATAAAAATCTGCAGTATTTACAATCCGCAAAACGCTTGAACCCACGTCAAGCTCGCTGGGCCCTCTTTTTCGACCGCTTCAATTTTAACATTACTTTCCGTCCAGGTGCCAAGAACCTTCAAGCCGATGCCTTGTCCAGGTCGTTTGATGTCAATGATTCTGAGAATCACCTAGATCCTGGTCCCATCATTCCTCCGCAACGTATTCTAGCCACCACTCAGCTCCAGTCTACGCAGCCTCCTCCCGGTAAAACTTTTGTAGCCCCTGCACTTCACCCCAAACTCCTTGCTTGGGCACATGACTCCAAGTTCTCTGGACATCCTGTCATACCTCGTACTTGTGACCTTCTTCAGCTTTATTATTGGTGGCCCTCTCTTTGTAAAGATGTCAAGGAATACATTCAAGCTTGTTCGGTTTGTGTACTTTCCCAATCTTCCATGTCCGCCCCTGCTGGGTTGCTTTTGCCCTTACCAGTGCCCGATGTACCTTGGCGTTGTATTGCCATGGACTTTATCTCAGATCTCAGAGGCCCTCAACAGGTTCTACAGTCATCTGGGTAGTGGTGGATCGGTTCTCCAAAATGTGTCACTTGTTTTCTCTCCCAGGTCTACCTTCTGCTCCCAGTCTTGCCACAACTTTCATTAAGGAGATCTTTCGTCTTCACGGGATGCCTTCCCATATCGTCTCTGACAGAGGAGTTCAATTTACTGCCTGGTTTTGGAGAGCCTTGGCCAGCTCCTTTGGGATTAAATTGGATTTTTCATATGCCTTTTATCCCCAGCCCAATGGGCAAACGAAACGTGTCAATCAAAATGTAGAACGTTTTCTCTGTGCCTTCATTTCTGCTCACCAAGATGACTGGGTGGACCTTTTGCCCTGGGCAGAGTTTGCCTTAAACCATCACGCCAATGCCAGTTCTGGGAAATCTCCTTTCTTCACAGTTTATGGGCAGCATCCATCTGTTCCCTTTCCTGTTCCCATTTCTCCTGTGGTACCAGCAGCAGCCGAGACCCAAAGGTCCTTCAACTCAATCTGGAAAGAAGTCTCTGGGAATCTTCATCTAGCTGCTTCCAGGCATAAAACGGCGGCAGATCGTCATCGCCGTCCGGCTCCTAAGTTCCTGCCTGGCGATAGAGTTTGGCTCTCTACCAAGCCCATCCAACTCCGGGTACCCTCGATGAAATTTGCTCCTCACTTCATTGGTCCATTTCCTATTCTCCACCAGATCTAGTGGCTTTCAAGCTCTGTCTACCCTCTCATCTCAGGATACCCAACACCTTCCATGTCTCCCTGCTCAGGCCACTGGTCCTCAATCGCTTTTCTCGCCCTTCTTCTCAACCCGCTCCTGTGGCTGATACCTCGGATCAGTATGAGATTAAAGTAATATTGGACTCCAAGTACTCCCGGGAGAGGTTATTCTATCTAATGGATTGGAAGGGCTATGGTCCAGAGGAGAGGTCTTGGGTCTCTGCCACGGATTTCTTTCCCCCATGTCTGGTGACCAGATTCCATCAAAAATTTCCCTCCAAGCCAGCCCCAGACGTGTAGGGAGGCCTCGTAAGAGGGGGGGTACTGTCACAGATCAGCTGCGGAGCTGATCTGTGTCTCACCTTTAATGTAGCGGGTCGGCTGGCATCTGTTGTCCACTGTCAGGTGTTCAGCTCTGTGCACTCTGCAGCCTAATATGTTTCCTTCCTGCTACTTCCTGTCCAGCCCCTCATGTGCTTCTCTATTTAAATCCCTTCCTAACTTGCTACCATTGCTTGAGCAACATTTGTTTCTGAAGCTCCCCTGTGTTTCTGAAGCTCACCTGTTTTACCTGACTTCTCGTGAACTGATCTTCTGTGTACTGACCCGGCTTGTTCTGATTACGTTGCCTGCAGCCCGCCCTGACCTTGGCTCACTACGTGGCTTTCCTTGCTTCATCCATCCTTGTCTACAGTGTCTTCTGGTACTTCCCTGGCGAGCAGGGTGAACCCAGGGGTGGTGACCTGGAGTCAGCACGCAGCTAAGTCCAAACCTTCGTGAGAGGGTCACTGGCGGAACACGCCCTGGGGGATCCCGTGTCATCTGCTTGCCTGTGGGTTCACTGTAAGTAGTACCGTGACACAGATAAGGGTCTGATATGGACTTGGGGGGGACCCCACGCCATTTTTTTGGCGTAGGGCTTCCCCTTTAAGTCCATACCCGGTGACGGGGCCAACAACGTCTGAATCTCGTCCATGGAGGCAGCGACACTGACCGCCTGCGCTAGTCCCATCTACCTGGTGCCTGATTCAAAATGAACGGACTTTCCTCTGTGTGTGTGGGCAAGTCCGTTCATTTCAAAAGTACGGCGGACTCCCGCCATAGTGTCCAGGCGGATTTTGTGGCGGTTTGGCCACCAGACTAAGTCTGCCGGATAGTCTGATTGTGTGTACGCGGCATAAGGGGCACCATTATTATTATTCTTTTCTAGTTGGTCTTTTTTACCATCTATGGTCACCTGTAGCTCATGTTTTGCCTTGATGCAGCCTAAAAATTTAGCTATCCCGGCAGTGGTTGGCCCCCCTGTAAGCAGTGGTGCACTGAATAGGGGAGACGCATGTACGTAAGACTTTTATTGAATGTAAATGATTGTATTTTAAAGCAATCTAATTTGTTTAATTGTTTGTATTTTTCGATAGAAGGCATTGTATCCTACAAGTGACCAGCATCCCCTGAGGAAGCCCGTCATATGGGTAAAACATGTTGATGGGAAGCGCATCATCTTTTGCTGTGTCGCTAATGTTGTAATTGGCTGCATTTGCTTTATCTACTTATTCTTGTTCTGTGTTTTTATATTTGAATTCTTATTTTGGTCCTTCAAAATAAAATAATTATTTTATACATTATATTTGATATTTTATTTATTGATTCGCAGGTAAAAAGTCCCCATTTTGTCCATTGGTTTATTATCTAATTTTGGGATGTGGTGCTAAAAAAAAAGAAAGGAAGTGACTAAATCAGATTTCTCTTTCGTTCATTGACGGACACAGCTCCTTTAATTCTTGACCTTAGGGTTCTCACGCCACTTCAGGAGAGGACTAGGCAGAACATGTAAGACATGTAAACAGCAAGACTGCACAGCACCGCCCAGGGGGTGGTTCCTCTGGCTATAACCCCTCACCCTGCTTCCTGTAGCTCAGTTTTTTTTCTGCCTAGTGTAGGAGAAGGACCTGGCTCCCTGAGGGGATCATTGGTCCTGTGATTTTTTTTTCATTTTTTCTACAATTTTTGATCCTGTGATCTACAATCAACAGCCGGCTGAGTGGCAGGCTGGATAATATAGATCCTTGTAGTCTCCCCAGCCTGGCCATCGAGCATGAGCAGACCCTAGCTATGCGCTGGGTCGGCCACGACATGCCCATTCTGCTCCAGGATGCTGCAGGAACCTCTGCTGAGGTTAGCGGTCCCTTTTGGGTCCCGCAAACCAGCCCACACACCTAAGGTGTTTCATATTTGACTTATTTTCATCTACAAGGAATGGAGAAGTCCACAGCGGGCCTTTTCAGTGCCAAGAAGAATGAGGGTGCGTGACCCCATTGAGGAGAGCCTCCTGAAAAAATGGAAAGTCTCCTCCGGTCGTTGACCCACCGGTATCCAGGTTAAATGAAGTAACCACGATTCTGGTAGAAGGGACTCCTGGCTTCGAGGATCCTGCCGACAGGAGGGCCGAAGCAGTGGCCCGGTCCATGTTTATGGTAGTGGGGTCAGCGTTACAACCTGAGCTGGCCACGGCCTTGGTGTCACAGACTCTTACTGAATGGGCAAAGCACCATGAATTGGAGAACCAACAGTCTCCCCTGGTCTGTGTAGAGCTGGCAGACCAGTTGGTGCTTTCTGGAGCTTTGCTGGATGACATTATTAAAAATGTTACCAGTGAGAAGAGCATGTTGCTCCCACAGTCCAAGAAGGGTAAGGAGCAACGCCGTAGGCAAGGGCTCTCTTTTTCCGCTCAGAAACTTATTTTTCGCCCGCCCGGGTCGTAAGGTAAGCGTTCCCAGTCCGACAAGGCGCCTGCTGAAGGACAAAAGCGCCCCTGGTTTCGCAAGCCAAACACGTCTGCGAACAAAAATGTTGCCGCATGAAGGTTTGCCCCCGCCCAACTCTCAGGTGGGGGGGGGGGGTCGCCTTCGGGAGTTTGCAGGTGGACCTCTCTACTGTCCGACCAGTGGGTTTGAGAACTGGTTTCATCGGGATACAAGATCGTTTCTTTCTTGTCCACTAAACAGATTTTTTCCCTCCAACCTACCTCTACTTCCAACTAGTCGGGAAGCCCTCTTCGGGGCAGTATGGGACCTGCTACCATGCAGGATGATAGTACCTGTACCGTTGCTGGAAAGGTTTCAGGTATTCTACTCCAATCTGTCTGTAGTCTCCAAAAAAGAAAGTCCTGGACTTGAAGCTTTGTGACAGTGCAAAGGTTCAGGATGGAATCAGTTCGCTCTGTGGTCGCTGCACTCCATCAGGGGGACTTCCTGGCGTCCCTGGATATCCAGGATGCATATTTACATGTATCCATATGCCTCAGGCATCAGAGGTTTCTGCGATTTGCAGTTGGGGAAGAGCACTATCAGTTTGTGGCTCTCCCTTTTGGCCTGGCGTCAGCACCCCGAGTCTTTACCAAAGTGTTAGCTCCAATTCTGGCGCTGTTAAGGCAATGTGGGATCGCAATTGTGGGTTACCTAGACAGCCTCCTTCTGAGAGCAGCTCAGGCCCGGTCGTCCGTCGCCGCCGCCCCTTCTTACGACTTCAGGGGCCTTGTCCCCCTCTTTGGTTCTTCTTGCCGGGCCACCGCTTCTTCTTCCAGCTCTTTTACTAGCGGTGGCCCGGTCTTGTCGCTGTTGCTGTCGCCGCCACCTTCCGTTCTTCTTCTTCTTCTGGAGATGTTGACTCAACGCTCTCTCCGGCCGCAATGCCAGAGGCGCGGTGTGCGGTGACTTATATAGGGACTTATGATGTCACATTCCCAGCATCCTCCAGGACTGTGACATCATAAGGGGTGGGGTCACCATGTGACATCAACCGGTGACCCCGCCCCTTGTCCCTATATAAGTCGCCGCACATCACGCCCCTGGCATTGCGGCTGGAGAGAGCGTTGAGTCAACATCTCCAGAAGAACGGAAGGCGGCAGCAGAGACAGCGACAGAAGACCGGGCCACCGCTAGTAAAAGAGCTGGAAAAAGAAGCGGTGGCCTGGCAAGAAGAACCGAAGAGGGGGACAAGACCCCCGAAGTCGGAAGAAGGAATGGCGGCGACGGAAGACCGGGCCTCCGCTAGTAAAAGAGCTAAAGGAAGAAAGCAGAGGCCTGGCAAGAAGAACCGAAGAGGGGGACAAGACCCCCGAGCAGTGGCAAAGAAGAAAACCGGGCTCCTCTGAGCTAGCAGAAGATAGCGGAGGAGTCCGGCGAGAAGACCCCCCAAGACGGAAGACCCCCGGAGCAGTGCAATAAATTATTTTCAAACCTTGTGTGTTGTGTTTTAAAAAAAAAAAAAAATTCACAGGTGAATGGGTAGAGGTACCCCATACTCATTCACATAGGGTGGGGGGCCGGTATCCGGGGGCCCCCTTATTAAAGGGGGCTCCCAGATTCCGATAAGCCTCCCACCCGCAGACCCCAACAACCAACGGCCAGGGTTGTCAGGAAGAGGCCCTTGTCCTCATCAACATGGGGACAAGGTGCTTTGGGTTGGGGGGGCTGCAGGGTGCCCCCCTTCCCCCAAAGCACCCACCCCCCATGTTGAGGGCACGCGGCCTGGTATGGCTCAGGAGGGGGGGCGCTCGCTCGTCCCCACCCCCTTTCCTGACAGGCCGGGCTGCGTGCTCGGATAGGGGTCTGGTATGGATTTTGGGGGGGACCCCACACCATTTTTTTCGGCATAGGGGATTCGACGGCACCTACTGTACATCTCCATTTGTGAGGAGATGGGGTGGCATCCATACACTTATTCATTTTCCAGGATCCTGCTGTTTTTGCAGCGAGGAGTGGATCAGAAACTTTCTTTAAGCACCATCAAGGGACAGATATCAGCCACGTACACACGACCGGACTTTCCGGCTGACTAGGTCAGACAGTCTTCTTCCTGACTGACTTTTGGCAGAGTTCCGACGGACTTTCTGAATGAACGGACTTGGCCACACACAATTACACCAAAGTCCGACGGATTCGAACGCGATGACGTATGACCGTACTAGAATAAGGAAGTTCATAGCCAGTAGCCAATAGCTGCTCTAGTGTCGGTTTCTATCCGTCGGAATAGCATACAGACGGGTGGATTTCTCCATAACAACTGGGTCTGGGGGAGTTCCAGCTGAAAATTTTGAAACATGTTCTATTTCTAAAGTCCATCAGATTTTTGGACAGCAAAGGTCCGATGGAGTCGACACACAATCAAACTGTCTGACGGATTCATTCTGTCGGACCTTTGCCGTCAAAGTCCGGTCGTGTGTATGCAGCATTAGCTGTCTTTTTCTGTCATCCCCAAGTATAAGACGGTACTACGTCTGCAGCCCTCTTTCCTTCCAAAGGTTGTTTCGGCATTCCATCTAAGTGAGCACATTGTGTTACCTTCCTTATGTCCTAAGCTGACATACCCAAAAGAGGTTGCCTTACATTCCCTGGATGTGGTCTGGGCTTTATGCGCTTATCTGTCTGCTACACCTCCCTTCCAGAAGTCAGACTCTGTTTGTCTCGTGGCTGGCCCGAAAAAGGGTCTGGCGGTCTCGTTGTCCACCATGTCTCGGTGGATAAGACAGATCGTGGTTCAGGCCTATGGCTTAAAGGGGCGCGTGTCCCCTTTTCCTGTCACGGCTCATTCCACCAGAGCAGTTGGTGCCTCGTGGGCTTTCCAACATCAAGCATCAGTCTCCCAGGTGTGTAAGGCAGCGACTTTGTCGTCCGTTCACACTTTCACTAAATTCTACAAAGTTGACGTAAGCGCATCTTTGGATGCAATTACACTTTCTTTAAGTTACTAGTTTGTTGTGAACGCATCTTTTGATGCACAAATTGGCCGCTAGTTTTGATGGAGGCCGTTTAAGATAGTGACTGTTGAGGTGTTCCCTTTGTTGTGGGTTAAGTTATGTTTTGCTGTTTCCACCCCTTGTTTTTTGACACTGCTTGGGGACGTCCCTAAGGTCAAGAGGTCAAGAATTAATGGAGCTGTGTCCGTCAATGAACGAAAGAGAAAATTGGATTTTTGGACTTTCCGTAAAATCCTTTTTTCTGAAGTTCATTGATGGACACAGCACCCACCCCTCCTATTTATGTTTGTACTGCTTTTTGACAAACTGAGCTACAGGAAGCAGGATGAGGGGTTATAGCCAAAGGGACCACCCCATGGGCGGTGCTGTGCAGTCTTGCTGTTTTACATGTTTTGCCTAGTCCTCTCCTCAAGTGGCTTGATAACCCTAAGGTCAAGAATTAAAGGAGCTGTGTCTGTCAATGAACTTCAGAGAAAATGATTTTACAGGGAGTACAAAATCCAATTTTTAGATTTTTATCAAATGTATTTTATTAAAATGGTTTTGGAGTAAAAATCGATCTAAAGATAGTTTTCTATTTAGGATACATTAATATTTTAGTTGATTCAGCATGAAATGGAGCTTAGTTATGTAGCATTAGGCTGTATATTCTGAAAAATTAAAATTTTTGGTAAACTCATTCAATGAATCCAAGCTCTGATGCATTCACACAATTTTACTGTAACCATGACATAAAACAAAGCTCAGGAATATTCCGGAATATTCCTTTATCCCATTGTTTTGCAAATCTACGTACACTAACTGTATGATTGAATCGGTTCTGATATCACCGTTTTACTAACCTGACAGCTTATTATTCCAAATAGGAAACCTTCATTTTGTTTCCAAATATTAAAGATTCTAACTACCGGCAACAATGAGTCCTTACATTCAAAGAGCACCTGACATTCCAGATCCACCTGTTAGCGGGCATCCACTCACCTGCTGCCGCCATGCTCCTCACCTTGTGTCACTGCCGCATCACCAGCCGTCCTATTAACCACTTGCTTACTGGGCACTTAAACAACCTTCCTGCCCAGACCAATTTTCAGCTTTCGGTGCTCTCACACTTTGAATGACAATTACTCAGTCATGCAACACTGTACCCAAATGAATTTTTTGTCCTTTTTTTCCCACAAATAGAGCTTTCTTTTGGTGGTAGTTGATCACCTCTGGGTTTTTTATTTTTTGCGCTATAAATGAAAAAAGACCGAAAATTTTGAAAAAAAAAAAAGCATATTTCTTTGTTTCTGTGACAAAATTATGCAAATTATTAATTTTTCTTCATAAATTTTAGCCACAATTTATACTGCTACATATCTTTGGTAAAAATAACCCAAATTAGTGGATATTATTTGGTCTTTGTGAAAGTTAGAGAGTCTACAAGCTGTGGTGCGAATCATACCAAATTGATCACATCTGATGTACTGGTGGCCTATCTCACTTCTTGTGATCCGAAACAAGCCAGGAAAGTACAAATACCCCCCCAATAACCCCTTTTTGGAAAGTAGACATTCCAAGGTATTTAGTAAGAGGCATGGTGAGCTTTTTGATGTTGTAATTTTTTTCCCACAATTCTTTGCAAAATTAAGATTTTTTACTTTTTTTTTTTTCCCCACAAAATTGTCATTGTAATAATAGGATTTTTATATACAGCTTACCTGTAAAATCATTTTCTTGAGAGTACATCACGGGACACAGGAGCTCATTACATAGTGGGTTATATAGGCACCTCTGGGTAATGGACACTGGTTAACCCCAATTAAGGAGAATTCCTCCCCTATATAACCCCTCCCATATGGGAGGCACCTTAGTTTTGTAGCAAAGCAATAGGAAACCACGTAAAACCCAAGAGGGGCGGGAGCCCTGTGTCCCGTGATGTACTCTCAAGAAAAGGATTTTACAGGTAAGCTGTATATAAAAATCCTATTTTCTTGATCATACATCATGGGACACAGGAGCTCATTACATAGTGGGATGTCCCAAAGCAATGCTCAGATTGAGGGGAGGGAGACACAGATCATAATTATAGACCGCCATGGGCCGGAGGACCTAAACTGCAGCCTGCAGTACACTGCGCCAAAAGGCGATATCCTCTTGCCCTCTGACATCCACCTGATAGAATCTGGTGAATGTGTGGACTGGTGACCAAGTTTCAGCCTTACAGATCTGAGCCAAGGAGGCCTGGTGATGCACTGCCCAAGAAGCACTTACAGCCCTAGTAGAGTGCGCCTTCACTTGAAAAGGAGGGATTTTCCCTTTAACACTATAGGCCTGAGAAATAATCTGTCTAATCCACCTTGAGAGAGTGGATTTTGATGCCGCCTGGCCCTTCCGGCAAAATAAATAAGCAATCAGTTTTCCTTATCTAGCCGTTGCTTGAAGATAGATACTGATTGCCCTAACCACATCCAAAGTATGCAAAGATTCTTCTTCTGCGGACTGTGGGTCCGGAAAAAAGGATGGTAGGATTATATCTTGATTCAAACGGAATCCCAAAACCACCTTAGGTAGAAAGGACCTGTTGGGGGCGCATGACCCCCCGGTCCTTATGAACAATTAGATACGGCTCTTTGCTGGAGAGAGCTGCTAGTTCTGACACTCTTCAAGCCGTGGAAATGGTTACCAAGAAAACCAATTTTTTGGTCAAAAGAACTAATGAAGCCAGATGCAAAGGTTCAAAAGGTTGCCCCTGCAAAGCCGAGAGAACCAAATTCAGATCCCATGGGCATACCGGAGGTTTGACTGGCGGCCTTATCCGCATAGCCCCCTGGATGAAAGCCCGCACCAGGGAATGCGATGCAAGTGGCTTCTGAAAAAACACTGACAAGGCCGAAATCTGCACCTTGATAGTGCTTACGGCCAAATTAATTTCTAGGCCTGACTGGAGAAAGGCCAAGATCCTGCTAATGACATACTTTCTAGGATGCCATTCCTTGAGTTCACACCAGGAAACATATGCCCTCCAGATTTTGCAGTAAATAAGCCTGGAGGCCGACTTTCTGGCATTAACCAGAGTAGAAAGGACTGGCCCCGAAAGCCCACGGTTTCTCAGAATGTGGGTCTCAGCAGCCAAACTGTCAAATTCAGACTGTGTAAAGCAGGATGGTAAATTGGACCCTGTGAGAGCAGATCTGGCCGGAGAGGGAGGATCCATGGCCTGCCTACTGCCAACTTCATGATCTCTGCGTACCATGGTCGCCTGGGCCAAGCCGGGGCTACCAAAAGAACCGTTTTTGTCTCCCTCTTGACTCTTCCCAGGAACCGCGACAGAAGCGGGGACGGGGGGGAGGCATAAATCAGATTGTACTGATCCCAGGGAACTGTCAGAGCCTCTGACCCCTGAGCAAGTGTATCTCTTGTTCTTGACACGAATTTGTCCAGTTTTCTGTTGAACCTGGATGCAAACAGATCTACGTCTGGAGTACCCCGCCTGCGACATACGTCCAAAAACACGTCGAGGTGCAGAGCCCATTCTCCTGGGCACAACTGCTGGCGGCTCAGAAAATCCGCCTGCCAATTTTCCACTCCTGGAATGAAGACTGCAGAAAGGCATGGAACATGCTTTTCTGCCCAGACAAGTATGCGATTCACCTCCTTTTGCGCAACCAGCTCCTGGCACCGCCCTGGTGATTGATATAGGCCACTGCTGTGGCATTGTCGGACTGAATCCGAACAGGGAGACCCCGTAGTCTGGAAGACCACTTTATGAGAGCCATACAAAATGCCCGGATCTCCAAGACATTTATCGGCAATAGCTTCTCGATCGCAGACCATTTCTCCTGCGAGCACGTCTCCTCTAACACTGCTCCCCGCCCTGTCAGGCTGGCATCTGTCATAATAACCTTCCATGGAAGAGGAAGAAAGGTTTTGCCTTTCAGCAAATTCTCGGTTTGTAACCACCAGATGAGACTCTTGAGTGTCCCTGGGGATAGACACATCTTCTGACCAGAATTAGGCGCACCAGATCCCCGATGGCCAAGGCTTTTGGCCTTGGTAGAAACACCTTGCCCTGAGCGGTGTCGATAAACATACCCAGGTATTCCAACCTGGTAGCAGGCTGTAGGGACGACTTTTCTAGGTTTATAATCCAACCTAGGCGTTCCAGGTATTCTAGTGTTCTGGAAACACTGTGGTTCAGGAACGCTACTGTTTTCTCCATGAGAAACAAGTCGTCTAGATAAGCCATGATGGCTATACCCTGAGCTCTTAGGTTTGCCAAGAGAGGGTCCAGAATCTTTGTGAAGACTTGAGGGGCCGTAGTGAGCCTGAAGGGCAAGGCCACAAATTGAAAATGGCGCCGATCTACCGCGAACCTTAGATACTTTTGGTGTGCGGGAAAAATTGGCACATGGAGATATGCATCCTTGATGTCTATTGATGCCATAAATTCTCCCCTTTGCAGGCACATGGAGATATGCATCCTTGATGTCTATTGATGCCATAAATTCTCCCCTTTGCACAGTGCGAATTGACTGCATTCGGAAGGACCGGATGCGTAAAAACCGGTTCAGATCCTTCAGATCCAGGATAGGTCTGACACTTCCATTTGGCTTCGGAACGGTGAAGAGATTCGAGTAAAACCCTGAACCCTGTTCTTTTGGGTCCACTTCTACTATCACCCCTTGGGATAGTAAGTGATCATAGGCCAGAAATAGCGGTTTTTGCTTTACTGGATCCCTGGGGATCCTTGACCTTAGAAAGCGAGAAGGTGGAATCTCCTGAAACTCTAGCCTGTAGCCCAGAGATACCGAAGACATCACCCACTTGTCCCGGATCTCTTCCCGCCAGGCTTCTGCAAACTGCCGAAGCCTTCCCCCCACTCAGCCGAGCGCCTTCCTTCACAAGGAAGCTTTTGGGCTCTGCTTGGCAGGCTTTCTCCCCAAGTCTTTTTCTTTTTTTGGACGAATTTGTCTAATTCTTCTCCAAACAGACGTTCCCCTTTAAACGGGAACCCAATCAAATGCTTCTTGCATTATAGCTCAGCTGCCCAATTATTTAGCCATAGGGCCCTTCGCATGTGTACCAACAGGAGAGACAAACGAGATGCTTGTTGGACAGAATCCAAAATTGCATCAATCATGAAACACAGAATTTGAGGTATTTCTGCATAATTCTCCACTTCCTCACTGGGAAGGAGGCCAAGCATCTGCTTAACCTGTTCCTTGAGGAACTGACACAACCCCACGGCTGCGACTGTAGGTTGCACTACTGCGCCAGTGATGGAAAAGGAGGCTTTTAATAATGTTTCCAACCTCTTATCAGTTGGATCTTTAACCACTTGCTTACTGGGCACTTAAACCCCCCTCCTGCCCAGATCAATTTTCAGTTTTCAGCGCTGATGCACTTTGAATGACAATTGCGCGGTCATACAACACTGTACCCAAATGAAACTTTTATCATTTTTTTTCCCACAAATAGAGCTTTCTTTTGGTGGTATTTAATTACAGCTGGGAGTTTTATTTTTTGCTAAACAAACAAAAAAAGATGCAAAAAAAAAAAAATCATGTTTAATAGTTTGTTATAAAATTTTGCAAACAGGTCATTTTTCTCCTTCATTGAAATGCGCTGATGAGGCGGCACTGGTGGGCACTGATGGGCACTAATAGGCACAGTTAAGGTGACACTAATAGGCACAGATAAGGTGGCACCGATAGGCACAGATAAGGCAGTACTGATGGGCACAGATAAGACGGCACTGATAGGTGGCACGGATGGGTGGCACTAAGGGGCACTGATAGATGGGACTGATAGGTGGCGCTGATAGGTGGCTCTGCTGGGCGGCACTGATAGATAACACTGATGGGCACGGATATGTGGCACTGAGGTGCAGCAATGTTGTTGAGGCAGATTGTGGGCACTGATAGGTGGCACTGATGTATGGCACTGCTGGGTGGCATTATGGGCACTGATGGGTGGCACTTTATTAATGCTCTGGGGGTTACTGGCAGGGGGCACTGATACACTGGCCGTGATTGGGACTAATGTGATCGGCTTTTTTTTTCTCTCCTCACGCTGTCAGCGCGAGGAGGAAAAATAGCCGATTACCGGCTCTGTTTTGTCACATGATTAGCTGTCATTGGCTGACAGCTGATCATGTGGTAAGGGGTCGGGATCGACCCCTTGCTCGGATCAGTGATCAGGCGAGTCTCATTGACTCGCCGATCACAGAGCGCGCCAAGCGCGCCCCTCAGGGGGCGTGCAGGCCGCTCGTGCATGGGACGATGTCAATAGACGTAGTCCCGGCAAAGGAGGTCCGCGCTGTAGCCGTCATTCGGCTATAGCGCGGATCTCAAGAGGTTAAATACCTGAGCATTATCCAACGGACAGGTCAGGTTTTTATTCACACAAGAAACAGCCGCATCGACAGATGGGACCCCCCATTTCTTGGTGAAACTTTCCTCCAGAGGATAATGCATAGAAAACCTTTTAGGAGGAGTAAACAGTTTATCGGGATGTCCCCAATCCTCATACATCAATTTATCCATTAAGGGATGAATTGGAAAGGAAAAAGCAGTCTGTGGGACCTTCCTGACTCCTAGGGAAGAAACAGAGGAAGTAGCGACTTCAGCAGCAGGCATTCTGAATGTGGTACGCACCAAATCAGTATAATACTGCACCTGTTTTCTGAGCGCCTGGGAGGAGGGGACTCTCTCCTCTTCCTCTGATTCCTCCGACTGCTCAGGATCCCTGTCCCAAGATAGGGATCTCTCCTCATTGTCAGAAGAATCATCTGAAAGAGGAATCTTAGCAGAGGGAGGGGATCTACCCCTTTCCCTGCTATCTTTCAGGGAAGCAGAAATAAAATTCATGATTCTCCCTTCAAAACCCTCCAATGTAGCCCTAAGGGAGTCCTCAGTGATGTATACCAGGGCTGAGACATTAGGAGAGGCTGCAAAACCTGACAGGGGCACTGACTCATCCTGTGAGGCTGGCTCCAGTCTTGCAGGGGGGGATGGTAACTTACAGGCATTTTTAGAACCCCTGGACCTAGGCGGTGATTTACCAGTGCCCTTGTTACCTCCCCCTGAGACCCTCTTACAAGGAGACATAGTCCTAAGCTACAAAGTAGAGGTACTAGTATAAAGTGCAATCACTGTTGTGCTTAAAGTCTCAGGCCGCGTACACACGGGCGGACTGTTCGCCCAACCTTGTCCCCTGAACAGTGTTTGGGCGGACAGTCCGCTCGTGTGTGGGCTTTCAGCGGACAGTTTCAGCGGACAGTTGGACGGACAATGTCTTTCGGAAATTCCGAAAAACTGTCCGCTGAAACTGTGTTTGAGCGAACAGTCCGCCCGTGTGTGGGCTTGTCCGCTGTACTTTCGAAATGAGCGGACTGTTCCCGCTCGGAAAGTCCGCCCATTTCGAGCGCGTGTACAGGTAGGCGGGGCCCGCGAAGGAGACGTCGCGGGCTCCGCCGCTGGAATGGGCTTAAAGGGGAACCCCAACGCCGAAAAAAATCGGCGTGGGGGTTCCCCCCAAGTCCACACCAGACCCTTGTCCGAGCACGCTACCCGGCCGGCCAGGAAAGGGGGGCGAGCGAGCGCGCCCCCCCTCCTGAGCCGTACCAGGCCGCGTGCCCTCAACATGGGGGGGTGCCTTGGGGAAGGGGGGGGCCGCGCGGCCCCCCCACCCCAAAGCACCTTGTCCCCATGTTGATGAGGACAAGGGCCTCTTCCCGACAACCCTGGCCGTTGGTTGTCGGGGTCTGCGGGCGGGGGGCTTATCGGAATCCGGGAGCCCCCTTTAAGAAGGGGGCCCCCGGATACCGGCCCCCCACCCTATGTGAATGAGTATGGGGTACAATGTACCCCTACCCATTCACCTGTGAAATAAAGTACAAATAAAAACACAACACAGGGGGAAAAAATATTTTATTGCACAGCCGGGGGTCTTCCGTCTTCGGGGGTCTTCTCGCCGGACTCCTCCGCTATGTGTGTGTAGCTCTTTTGCCAGCGGAGGAGTCCGGCTTTCTTCCTCCCCGCCGCCGGCCTCTTCTCCCGACTTCGGGGGTCTTGTCCCCCTCTTCGGTTCTTCTGCCGGGCCACCGCGCCTGGTCCGGTGGCCCGGTCTTCTGTCGCCGTCTTCCGTCGCCGCCTTCGGTTCTTCTGCCGGGCCACCGCGCCTTCTTGTAGCTCTTTTACAGGCGGTGGCCCGGTCTTCTGTCGCCGTCGCCGCCTTCCGTTCGTGTTCTTCTTCTTGTTCTTCTCCTGGAGATGTTGACTCGACGAGCTCTCCGGCCGGAATGCCGGGGACGCGCTGTGCGGTCACTTATATAGTGACAATGGGGCGGGGTCACATGGTATATGTCACATGGGTTGGTCACATGGGTTGATGTCACATGGGGACTATGACATCGTAAGGGGGCGGGGTCACCATGTGACATCAACCCATGTGACATATACCATGTGACCCCGCCCCATTGTCACTATATAAGTCACAGCGCAGGGCGGCTCTGGCATTCCGGCCGGAGGGAGCGACGTGTCAACATCGCCTGGAGAAGAACAAGAAGAACAAGAAGAAGAACACGAACGGAAGGCGGCGACGGCGACAGAAGACCGGGCCACCGCCTGTAAAAGAGCTACAAGAAGGCGCGGTGGCCCGGCAGAAGAACCGAAGGCGGCGACGGAAGACGGCGACAGAAGACCGGGCCACCGGACCAGGCGCGGTGGCCCGGCAGAAGAACCGAAGAGGGGGACAAGACCCCCGAAGTCGGGAGAAGAGGCCGGCGGCGGGGAGGAAGAAAGCCGGACTCCTCCGCTGGCAAAAGAGCTACACACACATAGCGGAGGAGTCCGGCGAGAAGACCCCCGAAGACGGAAGACCCCCGGCTGTGCAATAAAATATTTTTTCCCCCTGTGTTGTGTTTTTATTTGTACTTTATTTCACAGGTGAATGGGTAGGGGTACATTGTACCCCATACTCATTCACATAGGGTGGGGGGCCGGTATCCGGGGGCCCCCTTCTTAAAGGGGGCTCCCGGATTCCGATAAGCCCCCCGCCCGCAGACCCCGACAACCAACGGCCAGGGTTGTCGGGAAGAGGCCCTTGTCCTCATCAACATGGGGACAAGGTGCTTTGGGGTGGGGGGGCCGCGCGGCCCCCCCCTTCCCCAAGGCACCCCCCCATGTTGAGGGCACGCGGCCTGGTACGGCTCAGGAGGGGGGGCGCGCTCGCTCGCCCCCCTTTCCTGGCCGGCCGGGTAGCGTGCTCGGACAAGGGTCTGGTGTGGACTTGGGGGGAACCCCCACGCCGATTTTTTTCGGCGTTGGGGTTCCCCTTTAAGCCCATTCCAGGCGGCGGAGCCCGCGACGTCTCCTTCGCGGGCCCCGCCTACCTGTACACGCGCTCGAAATGGGCGGACTTGCCTCCGCCTTACGTGGGCGAGTCCGTTCATTTCAAAAGTTGAGCGAACTGTTTGCCCAACCTTGTTCGTCAAACAGTCCGCTCGTGTGTGGGCAAGTCCGCTCATGCAAATTTTGAGCGGACTGTTTGATGAAACTGTTTGCCGAACAAGGTTGGGCGAACAGTCCGCCCGTGTGTACGCGGCCTCACAATAAATATATATGCTTAATACTGCATAACCTGATGCTGATTAGGTGTCTAGGTTTGCCTGGATCCAATCCCCTGGGATGCTCACTGCCCACAGCTCCTGTGTCTCACACTTACAGCCCCCTGACACTCTGGGCTTTTAAAAACTGCTGCCTGGCGCCTGCGCAGTACAGCGACATGCACACCAACATGCACAGCTCACAACCACACCCCCCCATTAGCCCAGGAGCGCGCTCGGCGCGCGTGCACGTGCACGAGGACCGCCGGAATCCAGCAGGGGGGGGGGGATCTCCATCAGAGCTGCGTGGGACCCCCAGACTACGAGGGACCCCTGTATTACCTTGTTGTGGCAGGGACTGCAGTGGAGACGTGAGACCTCTGGAGAACCAGGCTTCACTGAGCGTGTGTACTGAAAGGCATGTAAGTATGCATCAGGCTGCTCTTACTCCCTCTAGTGGTGGAAACCAGGTAAGACATACTACTACTCAAAATGAAGAAATCCATAATATAATTATATATAGGATTAACTTCCCTTACCTGTCCTCGCCGCAGGATTTGCTGATTCCAGCCTTCACCCATCACGGCGGGCAGAGTTTGCCAACCTTCAGGTTTATCTGGGGTTCTTTCTCAGAAGAACCTCCTACCTGGACCTTGTAAAAGACTCTGCCAGAAATTTTCGTGCCATCTGTGTAAACAGTACACCAAGTCTGGTTTTCCCAGAGCCCAGTCTTCCAATAGGAGAGGACTTACAGGCCAAACCTAGTTTCTTCGGATGGTACATACCATCTTGGGAGTCAAATATCGGCCAGAGATATGGATCCGGTTTGTTGTAGCCCTTAGGCCCCCCCGCAGGGACCTGCACAGAGCTTTCTTCATAGCACATGTTTTACGTGACCAACCACCATAGACACTGGCGAAAAAACTGAGGTGCCTCCCATATGGGAGGGGTTATATAGGGGAGGAACTCTCCTTAATTGGGGTTAACCAGTGTCCAATCACCAGAGGTGCCTATGTAACCCACTATGTAATGAGCTCCTTTGTCCCGTGATGTATGATCAAGAAAGGTTATTTCTCTCACATGGCATGTGTATACCACAAATGACACCCCCCAAAAATTTCTGCTACTCCTCCTGAGTATTACAATACCACATGTGTGGGACTTTTTCACAGCCTGGCCACATAGAGAGGCCCAACATGCAGGGAGCGCCGTCACGTGTTCTAGGAGTATAAATTACACATCTAACTTGTTGACTACCTATTACACTTTTGAAGGCCCTGGAGCACCAGGACAATGACACGTGACACTGATGACAGATGGCACTGATACGTGGCAATGATGACACTTATACGTGGCACTGATGACACGTGGCACTAATGACAGATGGCACTAATATGTGGCACTGATGACAGATGACACTTATACGTGGCACTGATGACACGTGGCACTAATACGTGGCACTGATGACAGATGGCACTAATACCATCTTTTTCGCGTGACACTGATGACAGATGGCACTGATAAGTGGCATTGATGACATGTGACACTGACAACAGATGGCACGTGACACTGACAGGTGGCACTGATGACAAATGGAACTGATACGTGGCACTGATGACAGATGGCACTAATATGTGGCACTGATGACAGATGGCACTATGTGGCACTGATGACACGTGGCACTGATGACAGATGGCACTTATACGTGGCACTGATGACAGATGGCACTGGGGACAAATAACACTGACAACAGGTGGCACTGGGGACAGATAGCACTAACAGGTGGCACTGGGGACAGATAGCACTAACAGGTGGCACTGGGGGCAGGTAGCACTGGGGAGGATGGAACTGGGGCGGATGGCACTTTTTTTTTCCACTTACGGCCGCTGTAGCCGTTCATCTCTCCCTTCTCACACACTGTCTGTGTGAGGAGGGAGAGCGGCGCTGAGAGATGATCTCATATGTTTACATATGAGATCATCTCACATTGGACACGCCGATCGTGCTGTAAACGGCCGCTGTGATTGGCTGTTTACAGCGATCTGTGTTTGCCTGTCTACGGGGGACACGGCAAACACAAAACTTCCCAGATGCACACCTGTGGCGGCGCGCATTGCGGAAGTAAACACGAGGATGTCCAGGGACGGCCTCCCAGACGAGAGCGCCCGCTCTAAAGCTGTCATTCGGCTATAGGGCAGGCGGGAAGCGGTTAAAGAGGAAGTAAAGGCACTGACATTTAAAAAAAAAAAAGATGCAACCTGCAAGGCAAAGGCATAATGAGCTAGTATGCATAGCATACTAGCTCGTTATATAAAACTTACCTGAGAACGAAGCCCCCGAAGCGGTCCTCCTTCTTCACCGCTGCCATGTATCCTGGAGAGACTTCTGGGTCTCGCTGCTCCGGCGATGTGATCACATCGCCAGAGCCACAATGACGTCACTCCCGTTCATGTGCACGGGAGCCGCCACGAGCGGCATATCGTCGTTATCTGCAGCGTGCTCAGTGCGTCTGCGCTGTAGACAGCGGTGCCTGTCTTTTTGTAAATATCTCCTAAACCGTGTAAGTTTAGGAGATATTTCTTGGATCTACAGGTAAGCCTTAATCTAGGCTTACAGTGAATGGGACTGTCGGTGAGTCAACAGCGCATCAGAGGAGGAGCCACTGTGGGCCAGAGATGACAGTTGTTCTCTAAAAATTATGATTTAAATTGAGCTGATTTAAATCAAATCCAGCCTGTCTCACAACACAAGCCCACCACTTCTAGAACTTCTTTCAGTGAAAGTGCCCCGTAGTGGCACCACCACTAGCTGCTGGAGAGTCATGGCAAAAAGAGGCTCTGCTTACACTGGCCACTGCCCTACTGACAACGTAGGGTGGACCGTGGAGTGGCACAGAACTAAGTCTTTGCTCAGGGTGACAGAATGTATAGCTTTGTCACTGTCTAGAACAGAAGGTAGGGGGCGCTTTGTGCAATACCATTGCACAGCGCAGGGTTTTTTTTCCCTTTAAACAGCCTTTACAATTACAACCACTTTAAACTGCAAACCCATTCGGCAGGGGTAATTCAGCACACCTCACAATCCTTCTGCACTTTGGCACTCACCCCTGACAACCCAGCAGCACCTTCCTACACTTTACAAGGTTTTTTTGCAGGATCTCTAGCTCCTCGAGGTGTCACCCACTTGCTCCTCCCTAAACTAACATCACTTCCGGATCCTTGGAGCGAATGTGGACTTATCTATCTTGTTTTGCGTTTGTTACGTCTGTTCAGATTTTATCAGCAGCATTCTCGGGCTGTATAAGCAGGTGAGCTGTGACTAAAACGATTTGCTACATCTAGGAGTTTGCGATTTCGTGATATAGTCAACGCTGGCTCGTGTTTGATGTTCCGTTTTTAAGATAGGTAGGCATAGTGCGATGGTTTTTAGAAACCAAAGGTCATTGAACAGTGATCTGAAAGTGGCTGAATGAATGTATCATAAAAAAACATTCTCGGAGGCTCTTTAGAGTAAACACTGCAGCGTCCCCTGTTGTCCATCTTCTGGCTGTGGAACTGCTCATAGCACATAGGCTTTGTCAAACTTCTTAGCGTGTTAGCTGTGCACTGCGCTGTACAGTACTGTGTTGTATTTATTGATCTCTCCCTCTGGGTATTTAAAGCACCCTTAAAGCGGGGTTCCACCCTAAAGTGGAACCGCCGCTGATCGGAACCGCCCCCCCCCCCTCCGGTGTCACAATTGGCACCTTTCAGGGGGAGGGGTGTCAAAGACAGGTATTTACACCCACTTCCGGGCATAGATTCCCGTGGGAGTCTATGTCATTTCCTGCCCTGCCGCGCTGTCTGCTGGGACACACACGGGTCTCAGAGACAGCGCAGAGAATTCCTATTGCGCTGCGCGACTCGCGCTTGCGCAGTAGGGAACCGGGAAGTGAAGCCGATTCGCTTCACTTCCTGATTCCCTCACCTAGAATGGTGACGGCAGCAGCCGAGAGCCAAGCGATCGATCGGCCTCGGCTGCCGGCATCGCTGGAACCCGGGACAGGTGAGTGTCCATTTTATTAAAAGTCAGCAGCTGTCGTATTTATAGCTGCTGGCTTTTAATATATATATGTATATTTTTTTTGGTGGAATCCCTCTTTAATTACTGCCGTTTTTTTGTGATGTGACTCAGGCTGGGTTCACACTGCTGCGATGCGGGAACGCTGCAAATCTACTGCGGGTTCCCGCATTGCATGCCCCTCAGCGGCAGTTCACACTGCCCTATGCTAACTGCTGGGAGTGTCAGTGAAAAGTTAATGACACCTCCAAATCAGTTCGCATATCGCAGTGCGATCTGTAAACTTGGACAGGAATCGGATCGCATGGTGTGAACACCCATGCAATCCGATTCTGCTGCGGACCAAAAAAAGGGTCCTGTACGAGTTTGGGCCGGATGCGATGCGAATTCAGCCATACTATCTGTATGGCTGAAATCGCATCGCACAGAGATCGCATGTGATTTGCACTGCAGTGCGGTGCGAATCACATCCGATCTCGTACACTGCAGCAGTGTGAACCCAGCCTTTAACCACTTGAGATCCGCGCTATAGTCAATTGACGGCTACAGTGCGGATCTCCTTTTCCGGGACTACGTCTATTGACGTAGTCCCGTGTACGAGCGGCCTGCGCGCCCCCTGAGGGGCGCGTGCGGCGCGCTCTGTGATCGGCGAGTCCATGAGACTCACCTGATCACCGATCCGTGCAAGGGGTCGATCCCGACCCCTTATCACGTGATCAGCTGTCAGCCAATGACAGCTGATCATGTGATATAATGGAGCCGGTAATCGGCTATTATTCCTCCTCGCGCTGACAGCGCGAGGAGAAAAAAAAAAGCCGATCACCGGCGGCCGTGATCGGGACATCAGTCCCGATCACGGCCAGCCCTGCTAGCGCCCACCTGCCCCCTGCCAGTGCCCACCTGCCCCCTGCAGTGCCCCACTTATTAAAAGTGCCCATAGTGCCACCCAGCACTGCCCACAGTGCCACCCACAGTGCCACCCAGCAGTGCCCACAATCTGCCTCAAAGGTGCTGCACCCCAGTGCCGCCCAGCAGTGCCGCCCATCAGTGCCCAGCAGTGCCGCCTATCAGAGCCACCTATCAGTGCCCATCCGTGCCACCCATCCGTGCCATCTTATCTGTGCCCATCTTTGCCCATCAGTGCCGCCTTATCTGTGCCCATCAGTGCCGCCTTATCTGTGCCTATTAGTGCCCACCAGTGCAGCCCATCAGTGCCCACCAGTGCAGCCCATCAGTGCCCACCAGTGCAGCCTATCAGTGCCGCCTAATCAGCGCACTTCAATGAAGGAGAAAAATGACCCGTTTGCTAAATTTTATAACAAACTATTAAAACATGATTTTTTTTTTTTTTGCATCTTTTTTGGTTTGTTTAGCAAAAAATAAAACTCCGAGCTGTAATTAAATACCACCAAAAGAAAGCTCTATTTGCGGGAAAAAAATGATAAAAATTTAATTTGGGTACAGTGTTGTATGCCCGTGCAATTGTCATTCAAAGTGCATCAGCGCTGAAAGCTGAAAATTGGTCTGGGACTGAGGGGGGTTTAAGTGCCCAGTAAGCAAGTGGTTAAGGACACGTTCACGTTTAGTAAACTTGTAGTAGGAAAACAGTTGTTGTTTTTTGTTTTCCCCTTGCTAAACTGCAGCCAAGCATCCTTTTGCCCATCTGCTTGCTTGCCATGACAGCTGCAGCCTGTTAAGGTTAAAGATGCTTTGAGCATGGCATCATTTTAACCACTTGACAACTGAGCACTTACACACCTCCTCCCTCCTCCCCCGTGACCACACCAATTTTGAGCTTTCGGTGCTCTCACACTTTGAATATTACTCAGTCATGTAATACTGTACCCAAATGATTTTTTTTACGCCCCCCCCCCCCCCCCCCCCCCCATACAAATAGAGCTTTCTTTTGATGGTATTTGATCACCTCCTGGGTTTTTTATTTTCTGTGCTCAAATTTTGCAGATTATTAATTTTTTCTTAATAATTTTTGGCCACAATTTTATACTGCTACATAAGCTTTGGTCAAAATAACCCAAATTAGTGTATATTATTTGGTCTTTGTGAAAGTTATAGTCTACAAGCTGTGGTGCAAATCATAAAAAAATTGATCACACCTGATGTACTGGTGGCCTATCTAATTTCTTGTGATCGAACAAGCCACGAAAGTACAAATACCCCCCCCCCCCCCCCCATGACCCTTTTTTTTTTTAAAGTAGACATTCCAAGGCATTTAGTAAGATCCATGGTGAGGTTTTTGATGTCAGTTTTTTTTTCCCACAAAATTGTCATTGTAATATGTTATTTCTCTCACATGGCATGTGTATACCATAAATGACACCACAAAATACATTCTGCTACTCCTTTTGAGTATAACAATACCAAATGTGTGGGACTTTTTTACAGCCTAGCCCAGGGGTGCCCAACCTTTTGAAGAGCGAGGGCCACTTAAGCGACTTTGTAACCGATCGTGGGCTACAATGAGCACAGCAGGCAGATGTTAGGTCCGTGCAGAGCTGAGACAGCCCACACTACTCTATGGGTCCTCCGATCCGCCCTGACGTAAGGGAATTGATCCTCTTCTGTTTATTTTTTAGCGATCAGATTGGAGGTAGGCGGAAGTAAAAGGACAGAAATCTGTTTACATGTGCACTAATCACAGGCAGTGAGACATTGCCCGATCTCTGCAGCCACACATCGGGCCAATGTCTCACTGCCTGTGATTAGCGCAGCGCTGTGCCAACTTCCTGGCGGGCTCTACACATAGAGCATGCGAACACACCTGAGCTCATCCCTACAGGTAATAACAGGAGCCTATGCCTCAGTGCAGGTAACCTGAAGGTGCACTGCACCTGTGGGTCAGTTTGAAAGCAACCCATTAACCACTGTGCAGATATTTTAGTGATAAACTGACCTTTAGTAACAGTCTTCCATTTAGGTATCACCTGCTGTTGCTGTCCCTGGCAGAGTGCATTTGGTATCACTCCGCCTGTGGGAAGATACGGCGCTATACAGGGAACATCAGCTAATACAGCTCTGCTCCACAGCTGCTTGCTTTGTCAGCTTCATTAACAACACAGATGCTCTGGGATGGCGGATCTGCAACCTATGATCAGGGCTTGCCAATCTGCCTTCCCACAGAAGGAGGTTACGGGCCACCTCAGAGGGCTCTGCGGGCCACATGTGGCCCCCAGGCCACTGGTTGGGCACCCCTGGCCTAGCCACTTAGAGAGGCCCAACATGCAGGGAGCACCATCAGGTGTTCTAGGAGCACAAATTACAACTTATTGACTGCCGATGGCGATTACACTTTTGTTGAAGGCCCTGGAGCACCAGGACAATGACATGTGGCACTGACGATCACTCACGCTACAGCTGCTCGCTTTACCTGCTCACACGCTGTCTGTGTGAGGAGGGAGCGCAATGAGAGAAAAATCTCTGTAGGGACGCTTTAAATCATCTTTCATTGGAAATTCAGCTCGAGTGCTAAATGGCCACTGGGGACACAGAATTTCCCCGATGCTCACCCAGGGCGGCACGCAAAGGGGAAATAAACAAGAGGGCGCCCAGGGACGTCCTGCCGGCAATTGGAGTCTGCGCTGTAGCCATCTTTCGGCTATAGTGCAGACGCCTAGTGGTTAAGTGGAGTCTGCTTGTTTATTGTAGCCCCACTCCCCCATCTTAAACTGCTGCTGCAAAAAGTATCAGTTATTGTTTTTCACCCACCGGTATTTCTTTTTTTCAGTGGGGTGGGGGGGGGGGGGGGTGTTACTATGCAAAAAAAAAAAAATCTCATATGAAGGAGCCCAAATAAAGCTTATATAGTGTATTTATTAAAATTTTTTGCTGTAGCATAGAAACAAAACCTGGCCAAAAGAACATAGGCGGCCTTCTAAGCTCTCCTTCGTATGAGATTTTTTGCTTAATACCGGTCTCCTATGATGCTCTGATGCTCTCCTGGAGCTTCTACTGCTTTGAATGAGACGTTGCCAAGCTTCAGAATCCTGGGTACTGCAAGCGGTGCGTACGTAAGGAACACACGGTGTGAGTGGGCAGAGTTTTTGCGTTCCGGCGTCTGGAAGTGTGAGAGATGTACTTCCGCCAGATTCGTGTCATCAGGGGGCGTTGCACGACCTGTTCCAGTCCTTTGGGCGCAGTGGTGTGGCTACAGGGCTGTCTGGAGCGGTGTGAAGACTCAGGGAGACTGAGTAAGACACTGGAACCATGGAGGGCACAGTTGTGCAGGTGGACTCCGGTTCGGCAGGCTCCAGCACCTCTCAGGTAAGCTTGGTGAGGGCAGACCAGGACTTACACTGGGGGGTGGAGGGGTCACTCTGACCATAGTACCCTCCCGGGGCAGGGAACCTGCTGGTGAGGGGGGCATTTCCTAGGCAGACCCTAAAAGCACAGTGGTGTGGGGTGGTATTCTAATGGGACCCTGTTTTTCTTTGTTTTTAGGTCAAACAGGACAGAGCCCAGATACCTTTGCCCAGAAGGAAATGTGCCGTGTGTGGGGCTAAGTTAGGCACCGGTTGGGAGAAGCCGCTTTGCCCGGATTGTGTCAGTAGCCTGGTTAAAGAGGACTCGGTGGCAGCTTGCCACAAAGTTTTGACATCCCTAAAGGATGAAATAGCATCCACTTTCCATCCATTCAAGAGCATGATGGATAGGATGCAGGGTCCTTCTGTCTCCTTACCCAGGGCTGTGAGTATGCCCTCCTTGTCTGAACCAAGTCAGGAGGAAGAGGTGGATAAGGAGAGGGTACCATGATCGTTGACCTCCTCTAGGACAGAGTCTACTTCTGAGTCAGAGGGGGAGGAAGAGTCCACTAGATCATCGAGATACAAGCTGTCTTTGGACGATGTGGGTGACCTCCTTAAGGCAATATATGACACATTGGAGATCAGGGAAGAACAGGTCCAACTTTTAAAACACAACATGATGTATCAAGGGTTGAGTGCATTGAAATACAGGGTTGATTTAGGCGATTCTGCTGTAGTGGGAACAACTGGAAAAGAGGCCGTTTTTTTCAGGTAGCCTTAAAAGAAGGTTCCCTTTTGAGACGGATGCGGTGCATCCCTGGAACAAGGTTCCCAAACTTGATGCTCCCTTGGCTAAAGTCTCTAAAAAGACAGATTTGGCCTTTGATGATATGGGTTCTCTCAGGGATCCCATGGATAAGAGGGGAGACGTGCTGCTTAAGAGGGCCTGGGATGCCTCTTCGATTGGGCTTAAACCACCCCCTAGCAGCTACCTGTGTGGCCAGAAACTTAGTGTTGGCTTACACAGTTAGTCTCATATCTCAGCGGGCACTTCCAGGCAACAACTGTTGAAGTCCTTCCTTCCGCTACTGTTCAAGGCAGTGGGGTTTTTGGCCAATGCCTCCACAGAATCAGTCAAATTGGCTGCTAGATCTGCCGCATTAGCGAACGCAGCCAGAAGGGCCGTTTGGCTTAAAACCTGGACAGGGGATGCAGCTTCGAAATTGAAGCTATGCGGATTACCTTTTTCAGGGGACCACTTGTTTGGGCCCGGCCTGCAAGAGGCGTTAGAGCGCACGCAGGATAGGAAGAAAGCTTTCCCAGAGAAGAAAAAGAAGGCTGAAGGAAAGCGCTTTTTTCGAGGCTCTAGGCAGCAGAACCTGCAGGAAAGGGAGGTTCGCCCCAAAAAACATTGGTCAGGTCATAAGGGAAGGGGCAGAGGAGGAATATTATTCAATCCTCCTCAACCCTCCCCTAAAACCCAGTGACTGTGTCCCGGTGGGAGGAAGGCTGGGGAAGTTCCTTCCACAATGGGATGCTTCAACTGAAAGTCCATTCATACGAGATGTAATAAGGAACGGCTACAGGTTGGAGTTTGGTTCAGTTCCCCTCCCGAATTTTCAGGTAACCAGATTACCAAGGGACCAAGAGAAGGCAAAGGCTCTGGGTCTGCTTCTGGGAGATCTGGTAGACCAAGAAGTACTGGTGCAGGTGCCTCCGGAGGAGCAAGGCTTGGGGGTTTACTCCCACGTGTTTATGGTAAAGAAACCTTTTGGGAAATTTAGGTTGATACTGAATCTCCGCCCCTGCACAGGTTCATAAAATACAAGCGGTTCCGTATGGGGTCAATCTTCTCGGTAACCAAGTTTCTGTTTCAGGGTTGTCACATGGCCACCGTGGATCTCAGGGATGCATATTTGCATATCCCGATTGTTCCGGAGTCCCAGAGGTTTCTCAGGCTGCCAGTGAGGATGAACACGGGAGTGGTACACCTCCTCCAGTTTCGAGCTCTCCCTTTTGGGCTCTCGGTCTCACTAAGGATCTTTACAAAGGTACTGGTAGAGGTGCTGGCCCCGTTAAAGTGGAAGTAAATCCATGGATTTAAACAGTTAAAAAAAAAAGGCATGCCAGGAATGCTAACTGCACATTGGCTGTGCTCTCAGCCAAACTATCAAACCATCCAATGGCTGGTGTCCTAACGAATCACATGTGCAGCACCATAGCAGTTGAAGATTAAACAGAGGCAAAGATGGCAGCTTCCTTGGCTGAAAACGATGGGGGAGTTTACTTCCACTTTAAGGCTCAGGGCTATAACAGTGATTCCATATCTGGACGATCTCTTGTTTATAGCTCAGTCGGCCCAACAGCTGCAGAAGGACGTGCAGGAGGCCTTGGGTTTCCTGCGTTCACTGGGGTGGTTGATCAACCAGGAAAAATCCCAGTTGACCCTCTCAAAGGAAGTCCTGTATTTAGGGTGTAGGATCTCTTTGGTGGAGATGAGGGTATTTCTTCCTGTGGAGAAGATCAACAAGCTAGAGCAGGCGGTAGCCCAGCTTCAATCAGGTCGGGAAGCCCAGATCAGGGAGGTTATAAGAGTCCTGGGATTGATGACATCATGCTTTCCAGCGGTGGCCTGGGCAAGGCATCATCAGCGCCCGTTGCAGAGACTTATGCTCCGCTATTGGAATGGCAGGGAGCAGAGCCTGGATCAGGTTATGCCCCTATCTTCGGCCGTCAGGAGGTCTCTGTGGTGGTGGCGGGCCCAGGTCAACCTGGACAAGGGTCTTGGTCCCCACAAGCTATGGTGGTGCTCACGACCGATGCCAGTGCGCTGGGTTGGGGTGCCCACCTACAGGGAGCCTTAGCCCAAGGAACCTGGTCGAATGTAGAGGCAGGTCGTTCCTCAAACCAGAAGGAGCTTCTGGCAGTTTGGAATGCTATAGAAACCTTCCAGTCACGGCTACAGGGCAGGGATCTGCAGGTTCGGTCAGACAATGTGGTAGCAGTAGCTTATCTGAACAAGCAGGGGGGAACCAGAAGCCCCGCGCTGCAGGCTATTGCGGATAGAATCTTCTGCTGGGCCAAGAAGAACTTTTCCTCGATATCAGCCATTCATCTGAAGGGAACTCAGAATTCGCTGGCCGATTTTCTCAGTTGGCAGAAGGTAGGCCAGGACGAGTGGTTCCTCAACACGGAAGTGTTCGAGGAGATTGTTCTGGGGAAGGCTAGAAATAGACCTATTTGCAACAGGAAGGTGACAGTTTTTTTCATTTCACCCACAGGATCGGGCCAGGGGGATAGACGCCCTTGCCAATCCATGGCAGTTCGGCCTGTGTTATGCCTTCCCTCCTGTAAGGATGGTGGCGGAGGTTCTGCAGAAGTTCCGGTTGGAAGCTACGGACCTCATTTTTAGTGGCTCCTTTTTGGCCAAGGAGACCCTGGTTTGCCAGCATAAAGAAGTTGGCTGTTCATCCTCCAATATTACTTCCAGTCAGGGCGGATTTGCTTTCCCAGGGGCCCATTCTGCATCCTCAGATAGAGAGACTCAAGCTTGCGGCCTGGTATCTGAGGAACAGATCTTAAGATCACAGGGTTTTTCAGAGAGAGTGGTTAAGACCTTGTTAGAATGCCGTAAACCAGTAACTAGAGGGATTTACTCTAAGATAGGGAAAAGGTTTAACTCCTGGTTGCGAGAACAGGGAATTGGACGTCCCGGGGTCCCGGCAGTCCTAGATTTTCTGCAAGCGGGGGTAGAGCTGGGCCTTTCTATCAGCACACTAAAGGTACAGGTGGCGGCCTTAAGTGTTTTTCTTCAGTCCCCTCTCCAGCAGAATCCTTTCATCAAAAACTTCTTCAAAGCTCTGGCTAGATCCAGGCCTGCGAAGATGACCTGTCCTACTTGGGATTTGTCCTCGGTCCTTAGAACTTTTGACCCGAGATCCCTTTGAACCCTTAAAGAAAGTGTCACTTAAATGGATGGTACTAAAGACAGTTTTTTTGATAGCGATCACCTCAGCTAGAAGGGTGAGTGATCTGCAAGCGCTCTCGGTCAGGGAGCCGTTTTTGTTAGTTTTAGAGGACAGACTGACCCTAGTTTTCTCCCTAAGGTTGTGTCCACTTTTCATATTCATTCATATTCATATTTTACCCACGTTTTTCTCAGCCTCAGGTGTAGATGAGGCGAGATCTTTAAGTTTGTTAGATGTCAGAAGAAGCCTATTAATTTTTTTGGAAGCCACTAGGGTCTTCAGGAAGTCAGACTCTCTTTTTGTTAATTTTTTCGGGTGCCCGCAAGGGCTGCAAGGCTTCCAAATCGTCTATTGCCAGGTGGATACGAATGGCAATAGTTAAAGCCTATGAATTAGAGGGGAAGCAGGCTCCCTTAGTTAAGGCACACTACCAGGGCGGTTTCTGCGTCATGGGCAGAGAGGGCTAGAGCCTCTCCGGAGGAGATCTGCAAGGCAGCAACTTGGTCCAGCTACTCTACGTTTGCAAGACGTTACGGTCTGTATTTATGGTCTGATAAAGAGCAGACTTTTGGACGAAAGGTCCTCCAGGCAGTGGTCCCGCCCTGACAAGGTAAATTCCTTGCTTATCATCTCAGAGGCTGTCCTGGAAGACGATATGAGAAAACCGGAGTTAGACTTACCGGTAACTCTTTTTCTAGGAGTCTTCCAGGACAGCCTGGTTTCCCACCCAGAGTTGTTTAAGTTGGACTAAGTGGTGAAGATGTGTACTAACGTGGTTGTTAGTGTCTTATGTCTTTCAGAGCCTTCCGGCGGTTCTTGGAGTAAAACTGAGGGCCTGGAGGACCACACCTTTATTTGATTGGGATGACGTGTTTCGTGTCCCGGAGGGAGGAGCCCTATATCTCAGAGGCTGTCCTGGAAGACTCCTAGAAAAAGTTACCGGTAAGTCTAACTCCGGTTTTCCGACATTTGGTGTTTACAAGTTAAAATCCCTATTTTTTTTTTTTTTATGGTTACCAAGTTAGTTTTATAGAGGAGGTCTAGTGATAGAATTATTGCTCTCAGTCTGGCAATTGCGGCGATACATCACATGTGTGATTTGAACACTGTTTACATATGCGGACGTGACTTCCGTATGCATTTTCTTTTGCTGCGTGAGCTCGCGGTGAGGGGGGCAGTTTGTAAAACTATTTTTTTCTTTATTTCATTTTTATATTACTAATTTTTTTTATTTTATTTTTTTTTGTGATCACTTTTATCATAATAGGTGGTGACAGATGCTCTTTAAGGAGGGATCAGAGGTGTAAAAGATCCCAAATCCCTCCTTTTTAGACTTCAAAGTATTCAGATCACTGAATCTGAATACTGTATAATTTTTTTTTTTTTTTAAATCTGGTGCCATTGGGAGCCGAGTAAACAGGAAGTGACGTTATGACGTCGCTTCCGTGTTTACATCAAGGGGACTGGAACAAAGCCGTTTCCGGCTTTGTTCCACTCTGTCACTAGCCGCCGGAAGAGCTGGATCGTCACCCGGGAAGAGTGGTGGGAGGGGGGACGTCCACTTTTCGCTCCTCCGGGATAACAACTGAGCGACTTTTAGCCGCATCGGTTGCTATCCTCAGAAAACCGATCGCCTGCTCTAAACAGTACCAGGATGATGCCTGCAGCTGCGGGCATCATTCCGGTATAACCCCCAAAAGCCGAGTACACACATCTGCGTACGCTCGGCGGGAATGGGATAAGGAGTGTACAGGGGGAGGGTACGTGGGCATAGTGCAGGAGGGCACAGTGCAGGGGGAGGGTAAGTGGACACAGTGCAGGGGGCAGGAGGGTACAGTATAGAGACAGTAATGTATAATGCGGAGCTGCTCTCGCGGATCCTAGCTATTCTGGCATGCTGTCACTGTGGCAAGAAAGAAAGAAAGGAAAGAAAGAAAGAAAATAACATCCATCATATAAGTGTGTACCACAGTAAAATGTTATATAGAATGATAGATGTCAAGAATAATTAATATATGTACATTCCAAAGTGCTGGTACAATAAATAATCAGCATAAAACATACATGTTACACACACAAATCCAACAAAACTGTGCTGCAATAAACTTGTGCAGATCCACTGCAAACTATTTGCTTGGACTTCAGTGTACCATCACCAAAATAAAGCACATACCATTTACTTACCAAAAAAATTAGACTCCTTTAAACTCATGAGGTCACATGCACTTGTCGTCTGCTGGATATTTACTTCACTCAAAAAACAACACTGCAGGCATAGTAGCTTGGTCCGGTACCAACCACAGAGAACCCTGTAAATGCAAAGAATAAAGCTATACAAGTAAACTATTTTGTTGCTTTATCCTAGTAAAGTTTGCAACACAGTATATCCTGGTAATGCAGTATGTTTTATTCGTTGCATAAATGGGGTTGCTGTGGTTAGTATCTGACCAGGCAGTTACTGTAACTGCGTTGTCACTTTTTTGAGTGAAGTGGCTGTAAATATCCTGCAGATGACAAGTGCATGTAACTTCATAAATTTAAGGAGTCAAATTTTTTGGTAAGCAAATGGTATGTGCTTTGCACAGACTTCAGTGTACCATCACCAAAAAAAACAACTTGCAGTGGATATGCACAAGATTATGACAGCACAATTGGAGTGTGTGTGTGTGTGTGTGTGTGTGTGTGTGTGTGTATTTAGGCACTTTCACATGAAGGATCCAATTGGGTCCACCTGTCAGTTTTTCAGGCAGGCCCGATCGGACCCTCCATTCTCCTCCTATGGAGCAGGGAATGTAAATGGACTTTTGTCCACTTACACCCGCCTACCTTTAATCCGACCCAACAAACTGAAAGGGGATCAATTACCCTCTGTCTGGGCTGATCAGGATGAATGTCAGTTGGGTATAAACAGACTGGCGGTCTGTTTACACCTGACTGCCCATAGAGCAGTATGGGCTGTGTCTGCTTGGCATAAGTGGAGCAGACGCAGGCGGACCTGTTAACCTCTTGCTCTGCTCAGAGGGTAGTCCCTGTTATGCCCCTTTGGCACAGGGTCTCTCAGGGTGTTGCTAGCAATGCTGCCAGTGTCTGCTCAGCAAGTGACACACAGGCTGGATGCACATCTTAACCAGGGAAGGGTTTATTACTCACTCAGAAAGCGATGTACATTCTTACATGGAGGACTCATATACAACAGATCTCCCTCTAAATATCATGCTGCTGTTTCCAGTCCCACACACACGCTGTAACTGACTTCCTGGTACAGCCCCTCTCCCAGCATGCATCAGGAGAAGGGGGTTGAGGGTCACAGTGATTCTGCATACACATTACAGTCCCATGTACTCTCTAACTGCCATCATCTCTAATTTCCTTGCTCTGTCCTTATATCCTCTTCTCTGCCCCATCTATCCCTCTTCTATCTCTAGATGGTCCCTATTGGGTACATGCAGCAGGCTGTGTAATCGGTACAGTCAGACATGATACAGCACCTTATCTCCACCTTCCTCTGAGAATGCATGCCATTCCTGCTACTATGTCTGCTGGCCCCTCTCTTCTCACTTACCTCCAGTTCACCAATGAGTATGCTGGAATGGAGGCGCTTCTGGTACCACCCATGTGGGAGGACATTCTCTTGGATAAAAGCCGCAACTCATCGATGTGCTGAAATTAAAGGCCATCTGCCTTTCATGTGGGAGTAGGAGGGGCCGCGGAAGCTGATGAAAGTTAGTGTGGAGGCTGAAGCTCACAGTGCCCGACACTGCATGTTGCTGGTCTGATGTCGGCTTTGCTGAGCAGGACGGTGCCAGCATAAGCACTTGAGGGACCATGGGCTTCAGTGCCCCCCCACTCCTGCCTGCGGCCAGCCCTGCTGAGTGGCTCTAGCTGTGATCCGGAGCTGTCAGCCTCAGATTAGACTCTCTAATTAGACAGATCAGGCAGCTGGGAGGCCCCTCCCAGTGCAGGGCCTAAGACGACCGCCTAATTTGCCAAATTAGAGAGCTGTCTCTGGTTACCGTCACTAAGGAGCACTGTGAATTTTTCTGGATTTTTTAGGTCTATTTATTTTCAGTTTCCGTTGAGTGTTCTGGCACACTGCATTGTCACAACGGATTTTTCGAATTCCAGTACAGACTTTTTTTGCAACATTGTTCTATTTGGTAATTTTTATATTCAATGCTTATTTCTTTAGTTTTAGTGATACTTTAACCACGGAAGGACTGAGCCTCTTTTTGAGATTTCTTGCCCAAAAAAAAAAAAACTGTAAATTTATCCCAATTTTTAACTTATTTTTTTTTATTTTTTTTTTTTTTTAAATTGTGAAAGATGTTACCCCAAGTAAATTGATACCCAACATGTCATGCTTCAAAATAGTGCCCGCTCGTGGAATGGCGACAAACTTTTACCCTTAAAAATCTTCATAGAAAGGCGACATTTAAAAAATTCTACAGGTTGCATGTTTTGAACTACAGAGGAGGTCTAGGGTTAGAATTTATTGCTCTCACTCTACCGATCGCGGCAATACCTCACGTGTGGTTTGAACACCATTTTCATATGCGGGTGCTACTGACATGTGTTAACTTCTGTACACGAGCTGGGCGGGATGGGGCGCGTTTACAACATTTTATTTTTTATTTTTATTTTTTTCCTATTTTACCCTTGTAATAGAAAAAAAAGCATGACAGGACTGTGACAGACCTAGCTGGGACCAAGGCTTTTTGAGAGGACTGAATGTGAGCCTCTTGCCGACGGATTATGGGCCCTGGATTTTAAGGGGCACAGGGTGAATGAGAACCCCACTATAATCTGTGCTAGTCAGATTCAATGCTGTGTGTATATATAATGTGTGTTGTCTCATGCTGTTGGGACACAAACTATTAGATGCTAATGTCATGAACTCCAGCCACCTGTCTGTTGTGTAAATGAGTCTAGTCTGAGTATTGACACATTGTTTGTGCTAATTAACCCTGTGTTTATGTTTATGGGAACGTTTCTTGAATTGTTAGCCTCGGTTCACACAGGGGCGACACGACTTCAGGACGACTTTGTGAGGCAACTTGGAGACGACTTGAACACGACTTTTAGACACGACCTGGGGCGACTTACAAGTCGCCCCAGGCCAGGCGACTTTTGCCGTGGCCAATCAGAGAATGAGCTCTGAAGGGGGAACTCCACGGCAAAAAATTTGGCATGGGTTCCCCCTCCGAGAGCATACCAGGCCCTTAGGTCTGGTATGGATTCCAAGGGGAACCCCCTACGCCGAAAAAACGGCGTGGGGGTCCCCCCCAGATCCACACCAGACCCTTTTCCGAGCACGCTACCCGGCCTGCCAGGAAAAGGGGTGGGGACGAGCTGGCGGCCCCCCCTCCTGAGCCGTACCAGGCCGCGTGCCCTCAACATGGGGGGGGGGGGGTGCCTTGGGGGAGGGGGGGGCGTGTGGCCCCCCCACCCCAAAGCACCTTGTCCCCATGTTGATGAGGACAAGGGCCTCTTCCCGACAACCCTGGCCGTTGGTTGTCGGGGTCTGCGGGCGGGGGGCTTATCGGAATCCGGGAGCCTCCTTTAATAAGGGGGCCCCCGGATACCGGGCCCCCACCCTATGTGAGTATGGGGTACAATGTACCCCTACCCATTCACCTGTAAAATAAAAGTACAAAAAAAACACAACACACGAGATAAAATACTTTATTGCACAGCTCCGGGGGTCTTCTCGCCAGACTCCTCCGCTATCTTCTTGTAGCTCTTTTGCTAGCGGAGGAGTCCGGCTTTCTTCCTCGCCGCCGGCCTCTTCTTCCGACTTCGGGGGTCTTGTCCCCCTCTTCGGTTCTTCTGCCGGGCCACCGCGCCTTCTTATAGCTCTTTTACAGGCGGTGGCCATGTGACATCAACCCATGTGACACTGCCCCTGTCCCTATATAAGTGGCAGCGCAGCGTGTCCCTGGCATTGCGGCCGGAGAGAGCGCTGAGTCAACATCTCCTGGAGAAGAAGAACGGAACGCAGCGGCGGCGGCGACAGAAGACCGGGCCACCGCCTGTAAAAGAGCTATAAGAAGGCGCGATGGCCCGGCAGAAGATCCGAAGAGGGGGACAAGACCCCCGAAGTCGGAAGAAGAGGCTGGCGGCGAGGAAGAAAGTCGGACTCTTCCGCTAGCAAAAGAGCTACAAGAAGATAGCGGAGGAGTCCGGCGAGAAGACCCCCGAAGACGGAAGACCCCCGGAGCTGTGCAATAAAGTATTTTATCTCGTGTGTTGTGTTTTTTTTTTTGTACTTTTATTTTACAGGTGAATGGGTAGGGGTACATTATACCCCATACTCATTCACATAGGGTGGGGGGCCGGTATCCAGGGGCCCCCTTATTGAAGGGGGCTCCAGGATTCCGATAAGCCCCCCCGTCCGCAGACCCCGACAACTAACGGCCAGGGTTGTCGGGAAGAGGCCCTTGTCCTCATCAACATGGGGACAAGGTGCTTTGGGGTGGGGGGGCCGCACGCCCCCCTCCCCCCAAGGCACCCCCCCATGTTGAGGGCACGCGGCCTGGTACGGCTCAGGAGGGGGGGGCGCCCGCTCGTCCCCACCCCCTTTCCTGGCCGGCCGGGTAGCGTGCTCGGATAAGGGTCTGGTGTGGATCTGGGGGGACCCCCACGCCGTTTTTTCCGGCGTAGGGGGTTCCCCTTGGAATCCATACCAGACCTAAGGGCCTGGTATGCTCTCGGAGGGGGAACCCACGCCAATTTTTTTTCAGAAATTTGGCGTGGAGTTCCCCCTTCAGAGCTAGTAATTCTGTCAAAGTCTCCTCCGTATAGACAGAGATCCGACTTGGAGGCGACCTCCATTGAAATCAATGGGTACAAGTCGCCTACAAGTCGGATTGAAGTAGTACAGGAACTTCTTTTGAAGTCGGAGGCGACTTCAATAGTGTGCATTAAGACGGCTCTCATTCACTTACATTGATTTTTAAATGTCGTCCGACCTGAGGCGACTAGGGGCGACCTGAAGTCGGATCGCAGTCGCCCCTGTGTGAACCGAGCCTTAGTGAGATAGGAGCCGAAAAATCTTATCCCTCAGTCAACTAGTCTGAGTGGCATGCTAATTAGGTTAGGTTTTAGTTTTCTACTGTATTATAAATACTTGGCATTTTGGCTCTAATAAATGAGTCCATGTTAGCACTAAGCAAGTCTCATTTTTTTATTTTTTATTTATTTATTTATTTATTTTTTGTGCTTGTGAGCGGTTGGAATATCGGATGTCTATATTCAGACTTAGGAAGCGGTATACTGATGGAAGCACTCAATCGGAGTGTGGGATCGGTTCTGTCACAAGGACCTCCTAAATATGAGATCTGGGATCAAAAAGACCTCAGATCTCATATTTACACTAAAATGCAATAAAAAAAGTCCCTTTTTAAAAGCTATGGGTAGAAGTGACATTTTCTATTTATTTTATATAATCTTTATAGAATTTTTTTCTTTTGTGACATAACAATCGAATAAAACAGAAGACATACAGAACTGTCCAGCCATGCATCCATATAATATACAGAGCAGTAGGCTCGATTAGCCGTCCAAAGAGGATCTAAGAAACAAAGGTGTCTATTGCGTGGTCAGGAAAATGTATAAGTCCAAACATTATTGGGGTGTCCCCAATCACGCTGTTGGACACAGAAGGTGGTTAAGGGTAGATATCACCAAGTCAGACAGGTCACATAAAAACCAAGACACAAACAACAAAGGACGCGAATGTGACCAAAAGTTTGCGAACCACAAGCGGACCCCTTTGACTTTAATGGCAGGCGAACCTTAAAAACCTCCAGGTCATATTTTCAGCCACAAAATACTTACTAGCTGTGCACACATAGTCCCACAACATGGACACTGACATGACATAAAAGTATTAAGTGAATCTGGGATCGACAACGACAAGCATTCTTCTTTTTTTTTTTTTTTTATCTGTGAAATTTTGACAATTCAGGAGCGCATGAAGGCCATGGAGGAGAGGCAAGGTCAGGCCAGGCTATGAAGGGGGTGCAGGAGATGATCAGTGCTACAGTCAGGGCAGCGCAGTCCTGTGCCAGTGTCCCAGTGTGCCAACCTGTGCTTGTGCCCCTACCTCTGCCCGGCCCTTACCCCCGCCTATGCAGGGCTCGACTGCGGTGGTCCGCAGGTGCCAGTCCAGTGCTGATCCTTAGCCATGGTGCTGGCACTGCCTGCTGATTGGCTTCTCCGCTGCTATCTCCCTTTACTGTCTGACACCAGCACCGTGATCGAGACAGAGCACTGAGCACTGACACCAGCACCGTGATAGAGAGCCCCGCTTCAATCTGTCGTTTTGGGGGGCCACAGATCTATCACACCAGTTATAATACTTTTTTCTAATTGTGTTTGTCATTCTTTGTAGTATCGCTGCAGAACCGCTCAGCAGTCACAATGCTGCACAGTGGAAATGCACTATGCTATGCTTTCTATATTTGCAAGTATTTTATACGTGTCTTCCACCCCTAATATACTGCACACCAAATAGTACACCTATACCAGTCCTTTAAAAGGACCTTTGTGGACCTAATAGTAGCTAGCGAATTGCAGACTGTCCCTGCTCCCTCCCTACACTGAGAAACGACGGCTGCAGAATCGGTCATCAGCACTGCATGCAGTGCACTATAATATGCTTTCTATAGTTGAAAGAAAGTATATAAGTGTATTACAACCCTATATACTGTACACCTATCTATACCAGTCCTTTAAAAGGACCTTTTGTGGACCTAGTAGTAGCTAGCTAATAGCTAGTGAATTGCAGACTGTCCCTGCTCCAAAATACAAACTGTCCCTCCCTACACTGAGAAACGACAGCTGCAGAATTGGTCAGCACTCAGCTCAGCAGCACAGCAGTGAAGTAGAATATGCTTTCTATATTTGAAAGAAAGTATATTATACGTGTACAACCCTATATACTGTACACCTATACCAGTCTTTAAAAGGACCTTTTGTGGACCTAGTAGCTAGTGATTTGCAGACTGTCCCTGCTCCAAACACCAAACTGTCCCTCAGTCCCTATACTGATAAAAGACAGCTGCAGAATAGGTCAGCACTCAGCAGCACAGCAGTGCACCATAATATACTTTCTATATTTGAAAGAAAGTGTATTACAACCCTATATACTGTACACCTATACCAGTCCTTAAAAGGACTTTTGACCTAATAGTAATAGCTAATTAGCTAGCTAGTGATTAGACTGACTGTCCCTGCTCCACACAGCGTCCTTTCCCTACACTGACAAAAGACAGAATGTAAAATGGCTGCCAGATCAGGTCTATTTATAAGGTAGGGGGTATGTCCATGTGCTGAAATGTCTCAATTGGCTGTCCTGTACCCCATGATGGATGTGTCATGGGTCAAAGTTCTTCACAATGTAAACGCATATGTCTGCCGCAAACAGCGGCAGAATTCCGCCGGTTTGGCGAATCGCGAACGAGCAAAATTTGATGCGAACCGACCGCCGGACGAACCGCAAGGCCATCTCTACTCATGAGCATATCTGCAGCAGTTCAAATATTACTCTGGATCAAGAATCAGTCTGACAATTTATTCTCCTCCCGTTGAGGACTGGTCTGTTGGCTGTGCGTCCATAGCTTCCCCCTCTGTGTAGTGAATCCATGTGGCCCATATGCTTTACCACTTGTCATACCTATCCCTGCACCTCGCCATCCACTCCTCTGCAGCCTTGATATTATTCACTAACCGTACCCAGTCCGAGCGGCTCGGTATTTGGCTATTCTTCCAATATATAGGAATCAATCTCCTAGCCGCATTGAAGAGATGGGGCAGTACTGATTTTCGGTAAAGGCCTAGAGGAATGATGGGGACATGCAGGGGGAATCGGGGAGATCTACATCTAGGATCATTTTAATTTGGGTTCTAATATCTTGCCAGAAAGGGAGTATCTTAGGACAGTCCCACCATGTGTGCAGAAAAGAACCTCTATGGCCACATTCCCGCCAGCAGGCATCTGAGGACAGCAGGTACATTTTTTTTGAGCCTGGTGGGGATCCTATACCACATTGTCGGCACCTTTTTTAAAACTATTTTCCTGCATTTTCGTGTCAACAGAGCTGGAATGAGTGAGGCGGTATAGTTGGTCAAGTTGAGTATCAGTAAATTCATGTTGCAAGTCCCTTTCCCATTCTCGAATGTAGGTGGGTTTCCCAGGGGGCCCCCATCTCTGTAATGGCTCGTAAAGGACAGATATAGAATGCGGGATCAAGCTGGGTGACATGCACAGCTTCTCAAAGGGGGTGGGGGAACGTATGGTGTGTTGCAAACCACGCACAAAGTGCTGAAGCTGCCCATGTCCCCAGCTGTCCATCTGGAATCCACCATAAAGGGCTCTGAGTTCCTCCAGTGGGAGCAGTCTCTGGTCGTGGAACAACCTACCGCATCTCAACTCTCCATCTGATGTCCATGTGCGAAGGAAAGATGGTTGCTCTCCCGGGGAGAACCATGGGTGGCCCCCTAGGGGTGCCAACGGGGAAAATGGGGGGGAGCTGTCCTGATTTATTTAAAGCATCCCATAAATTTAAAGCATGGGCAGTTGTTTAGGGAGACATAGATCGACAGACCTCTATGTGCTTGGGGAAGCCATGGGGCATGAGAGAGATATGCGACCCGCCAATAATTTTTCTAACGGTACCCAGACCTTAGTAAATACCCCATGATGCCAGTCCAATATCCTCTGAAGGGCGATGGCCTCATAGTACTTGCGTACATCTGGGGCTCCTAGGCCTCCCATCCTCTTGGGTCTCTTTAAGGTTCAGAGAGTCAAACGAGGGCTCCGCCCCACCAGATATATTTAAGAAATGCACTGTTGAGAGACAAGATTTGGAGATGAAACAGAATGTGAGGCAACACGTTCATCTTTAACACACTGACTCGACCCATCCACGAACAGGCCTCCCTATCCCATCGGAGCAGATCAGATTTGGTAGTGGAGAGTAGTTGGGTATAATTTAGGGCTGCAACTAAGGATTATTTTCATAATCGATTAGTTGGCCGATTATTGTTTCGATTAATTGGTTGATAACCTTAAAGAGGAAGTAAACCCTGATGGGTTTACTTCCTCTTTCATTCCCTGCAAAGGTAAAGCATAATGGACTACTATGCATCGCATAGTAGCCCATTATGTGTCACTTACCTGACACAGGAGCCAGCGAAGTCGCCGCTGTCCCCTGTAGTCCGCCGCATCCATCTTGCTGGTGGCATCTCGCAGCTCCGCCGCTGTCATTCGGCGAAGCCGCGGTGACATCACTCCCGCGCATGCGAGTCGACACGCGTGGCAGCTCAATTCTTGGAAATGCCGCGCTCAGTGCGCCTGCGTGCCGCTGTCTACGGCGCATGCGCCGTAGACAGCGGTGCCCGTTTTCGGGCAAATATCTCCTAAACCATATAGGTTTAGGAGATATTGCTTGGACCTACAGGTAAGCCTTAATCTAGGCTTACCTGTAGGTCAAAGTGGTTTGTAAGGGTTTACAACCACTTTAACCACTTCAATAGAGTGCAGTTACACCCCCTTCCTGACCAGACCAATTTTCAGCTTTCAGCGCTCTCACAGTTTGAATGATAATTACTCATCCAACACTGTATCCATATGAAACTTGCGTCCTTTTTTCCACACAAATAGAGCTTTCTTTTAGTGGTATTTAATCACTAGTGGGTTTTTTTTTTTTGTGCTATAAATAAAATAAAACGTAAATTTTGTGAAAAAAATGCCTTTTTCTTTGTTTCTGTCATAAATTTTTGCTAATTAGTAATTTTTCTACATAAATTTTGGCCAAAATTTATACTGCTACATATCTTTGGTAAAAATAACCCACATTAGTATATATTATTTGGTCTTTGTGAAAGTTAGTCTACAAACTATGGTGCCAATCACTGAAAATTGATCACTTCTGATCAGGCCTTCAGTACATCAGGTGTACCTCGATTCTTGAGACACTAACAAGTCAGGAAAGTACAAATACCCCCCAAATGACCCCTTTTTACAAAGTAGACATCCCAAGGTATTAAGTAAGTAGCATGGTGAGTTTTTTTTTAAGTTGTCATTTTTTCCCACAATTCTTTGCAAAATGAAGATTTTTATTTTATTTTATTTTTTTTTTACTAAATTGTCATATTATCAGGTTATTTCTCACACACAACATATGCATACAACAAATTACACCCCAAAATACATTCTGTTACTCTTCCTGAGTACGGCGATACCACATGTGTGAGACTTTTACACAACCTGGCCACATACAGAGCACTAATATTGAAGTAGTACCTTCAGACGTTCTACGAGCAAAAATGACGCATCTCATTTCTCAACCACCTATTACACTTTTGAAGACCCTGGAGTACCAGGACAGTGAAATTTCCCATAAAATGACCCCATTTTGGAAAGCAAACACCCCAACGTATAATCTGTGAGGCATAATGAGTCTTTTGAATGGTTACTTTTTTTCAGAAGTTTTTGGAATATGTGGAAAAAAATTAAAACGCATTTTTTGTTTACACAAAATTGTCAATTTATAAGATATTTCTAACACACATAGCATGTATATAGCAAAAATTACACCCCAAAATACATTCTGCTACTCCTCCCGAGTATGGCGATACTACATCTGTAGGACTTTTACACAGCCTGGCCACATAGAGAGGCCGAACATTGAAGTAGTACGTTCAGGCGTTCTAGGAGCATAAATGACACATCTCATTTCATTCGTACCCATCACACTTTTGAAGGTCCTGGACCACCAGGACAGTGAAATTACCCTCAAAATGACCCCATTTTGGAAAGCAAACACCCCAATGTATATTCTATGAGACATGGGCTGCAAATAGGTACTCGGGTACTCCTATGGGCTGGAGATAGGTACTCGGGTACTCTTATGGCCTGGTGACAGGTACTCGGGTACTCTTATGGCCTGGTGACAGGTACTCAGGTACTCTTATGGCCTGGTGACAGGTACTCGGGTACTCTTATGGCCTGGTGACAGGTACTCGGGTACTCTTATGGCCTGGTGACAGGTACTCGGGTACTCTTATGGCCTGGTGACAGGTACTCGGGTACTCTTATGGCCTGGTGACAGGTACTCGGGTACTCTTATGGCCTGGTGACAGGTACTCGGGTACTCTGATGGCCTGGTGACAGGTACTCGGGTACTCTGATGGCCTGGTGACAGGTACTCGGGTACTCTGATGGCCTGGTGACAGGTACTCGGATACTCTGATGGCCTGGTGACAGGTACTCTGATGGTTTGGTGACTGGTATTTGGGTACTCTGAAGGGCAGTGACAGGTACTCATATGGACTGTGACAGGTACTCGGGTACTCAGATGGACTGTGACAGGTACTCGGGTACTCAGATGGACTGTGACAGGTACTCGGGTACTCAGATGGACTGTGACAGGTACTCGGGTACCCTGATGGACTGTGACAGGTACTCGGGTACCCTGATGGACTGTGACAGGTACTCGGGTACCCTGATGGACTGTGACAGGTACTCGGGTACCCTAATGGACTGTGACAGGTACTCGGGTACCCTAATGGACTGTGACAGGTACTCGGGTACCCTAATGGACTGTGACAGGTACTCGGGTACCCTAATGGACTGTGACAGGTACTCGGGTACCCTAATGGACTGTGACAGGTACTCGGGTACCCTAATGGACTGTGACAGGTACTCGGGTACCCTAATGGACTGTGACAGGTACTCGGGTACCCTAATGGACTGTGACAGGTACTCGGGTACCCTAATGGACTGTGACAGGTACTCGGGTACCCTAATGGACTGTGACAGGTACTCGGGTACTCTAATGGACTGTGACAGGTACTCGGTACTCGAATGGACTGTGACAGGTACTCGGTACTCGAATGGACTGTGACAGGTACTCGGTACTCTAATGGACTGTGACAGGTACTCGGTACTCTAATGGACCGTGACAGGTACTCGGTACTCTAATGGACCGTGACAGGTACTCGGGCACCCTGATGGGCCGGGACAGGTACTCGGGTACCCTGATGGGCCGGGACAGGTACTCGGGTACCCTGATGGGCCGGGACAGGTACTCGGGTACCCTGATGGGCCGGGACAGGTACTCGGGTACCCTGATGGGCCGGGACAGGTACTCGGGTACCCTGATGGGCCGGGACAGGTACTCGGGTACCCTGATGGGCCGGGACAGGTACTCGGGTACCCTGATGGGCCGGGACAGGTACTCGGGTACCCTGATGGGCCGGGACAGGTACTCGGGTACCCTGATGGGCCGGGACAGGTACTCGGGTACCCTGATGGGCCGGGACAGGTACTCGGGTACCCTGATGGGCCGGGACAGGTACTCTGATGGACTGTGATTGACAGGTACTATGAGGGGTGGTGACAGGTCCTCTTTATTGGGGGGGGGGGGCAGGCAGGCAATCAGTGTGATTGGTGTACACTAGGCGGTAACAAGATGTTACCACAATCTCCTCCTCACACACGATCGGTGTGTGAGGAGGAGAACAACCCGGTAACATCTCGTTACCGCGGTTTGTTTACATTTTAGTGATCGGCTGTGAAAGGATCACAGCCGATCACGTGGGTAAACAGCTTCGGTGACGAGCAGTGTTCCCGGGGAACACGCCGCCACCGAAGTGCACGCGCAGTGCGCTCACGTTCGCGCGCTTACGCCGTGCACAGTCGGGGTGTGACCATCTGTGATCGGCCGTGACTTCATCACGGCCGATCACGTGGTAAACAGCCATAACGAATGGCTGTTCACCCCCTTCGGTGGCGAGCGGTGTCTCCGTGACACGCCGCCACCGAAGAAACAGGGATGCGCGCGCGATCGCGCGCATTCCCTGTTTAAACGGGAGGCCGTCATATGACGGCCTCCCGCCACAATAGGTGCGCCGCCTGGCCGTCATTTGACAGCCGGCGGTCGGCATCTATTTAAGGAAAAGTGTGGTGTATAATTTAGTTAATATGTAAAGTTTTAAAAGCAATTTATTCTTAAATATCTCTATATGCAGTGGTAAGAATAAACAACTATATGGTTAGGGAGCAAAATATCTAATCCACTCTCAGAATAACAGACAGACAGACAGAGATATATTGTATATACTATTAAAGGGTGAATCTGGTAAATATCAGACTCCAGATTATTTAAAAAACGAATTTCCTCCTTTCAAAAATTTAATTTTTAAGAATGTTCTGTCACGTACCTTACAGCGGAGTCCCAATGCTGGGGGTGGCCTCACAGTCACAGAATGTGACGGTTCTGGTCTCAACACCCCTGGAAGTGAGGACAGGGAATGTTGAGGCAGCAAAAGGGTGCAGGTTGAAGATAGAGGCTTGAAGACATGGTACCCTCATGAAGGAAGAGGTGTAGACTGGTCACCGGAGGTGTTCAGCGGTAGCAGTGCAGGCATGTGGAAACTGTGCACATCAGGAACAGGCAAGATTGGCAACTGGCTGGCAACGAAGTACAGGAACAGAAGGCAGGTTCGTAGTGAAGGACAGGCAGAGGTCTGGCAATGTGCTGGCAGCGAGGTACAAAGTCAGGAAGCAAGCCGAAGTAGAGAGTCCAAGCCGAGGTCAGTATACTAAATCCATTAAGTAGTAAGCAGGGGTGATCCAGAAGAGTAGTCAAGAAAGCCGGGTAATCGGGAACAAGGTAACAGGTACAACAGCGGTCAGGTATCTCAGGAACGAGCTGAAAGATGATCTAGCACTGGTATCGGGTCAGGACCCTGTTTATATATGGTGACGTGCCATTATTGGTGGACGTGGTCGTGCGTGCGCGAGTGCATCCACGTGTTCGTATTAGCGCGTGTGTCTGTTCATTCCCGGAACTCATTCGCCTCTGACGGGGGACACCGCGCATGGCCCTTGGAACGAAAATAAGCTGCTGCTGTACGGGGACGGACATTCACACGGTGAGTTCCCTGACATGTTTGTTCGATTTTCTAATCGTTAGTGGGGTCAAATCGACGTTCATTTTCAACCACATTGCCGGGGAAATTTAGAAATAATAGAAATTTTCTTGGTCAAAGGAATTTTCACACTGTATGTGGCTTTCGTTCAGAAGTTAAATTTTTAAAAGCAGAATGTTAAAAAAAAAAAAAAAAAGTGAAAATTTCAAATTGCAGCAATAACGCATTGCATGCTTTTCTGAAGCTTCTCCATTGCAGTGTATTGAACCAAAAAAGCACAGTTTTGCTTAAAAAAAAGTCCCTGACCCTTTACAAATATGCAGCAGTGGGGGGAAAAAAAAAGCAAGAGACAGGGTGAATGTTTGGCCCGTGCCCGTACCCAATGAAACGGCTGAATAGCTTGATTTGAGTTGTCCCTCGCCTCCCTCCCAGCCTTAAACCCCGTCTGGTCAGGATGTATGAGAGAAGGAAAAATGGGTTGGAGGCAATTCGCTAATATTTTTGCTAAAATTTTGATGTCTGTATTCAGTAGTGATATTGACCTGTAACTACTGAGGGCCGTGTGATCCTTCCCCCTCCTTGGGCAGTCTAGGCCTCAGTCAGATAGTCTAGGACAGTGATTCTCAACCAGGGTTCCATGGAACACTAGGGTTCCTCCAGAGGTTACTAGGGGTTCCTTCAGCATTGGGCAAATTCTGCCTCTCATTTAAGTTCCCATTGACACCATTGATCTTTTTAGCTATCTGTAAGGAGGTAATTCGTCCCAATGACCACAAGTGTAAGGACCATTCCTCTCACTGACCATCACACTAATGTATCATGAGTGTAGGGTTCCCGAGAGCGGAGAACGATTTCATGATTTTGTTTCTGATCTACCATCAGGTTAGGTAATTTGGCAGAGAGATGATACAGTTGGGCGTCGTCTCTGAAGGTGGCTGTGATTTTACAAACGAGGACTACAGGGGGGCTGCCCCGGTTTGAAGCTTATGCACATGACCCGAGGCCTGTTGTCTTTTTAGGGCCCTAGCCAGCAGACGCCCACACTTATTTCCATTCTCATAAAATGTATGCGATACGTGACGCAAGCGGGCACGTGTGCGGATATCTAGCAGGGTAGCAAGCTCCAGGCAAAGGGCCTGGAGCTCTGCCGTCAGCTGCGGGGTCAGCCGTCGCTTGTTTGAGTTCCGCCAGTTGTATTTTCTGTAGAAGTGAGTGAAGGTCACCTTCCCACGCTATTTTTAGCCGTACACCCTGGGATATGGGTTCACCCCTAATAACTGTCTTGTGGCCTTTCCAAATGGACGCTGCCCCCACCTCAGCTGATGAGCTGTCGGCAAAATATAAAGCTATTGATTCTGAGACACATTTAGACGCCTTGTACTTGCCAGTCGGCACCATCTTTGGAGTCTCCAGCGCGGTGTGGCCCCGCTCAGAAAAGTACAGATCCAGGGATTCGGATCGGTGTCGGGAGACCCGCTGAGGCTGCGGAGATGTCTGCCGCGTGGGAGGCATGCCTGGAGCCGAAAATCCCACTGGAAAGGCTGCTGTGGGTGCTGTTAAGCTGGCGGGTAGACATAGCTCCTCGGCCACCCATCCTCACACGCTCATGCTGCAGCCACGCCCCAGATTCCGAAAGTGATATTTTGACATCGCTTCTGCCCTGCAATGGTATGGAGATGGGTGGGGGCCATCTTCCCCTCACTCCTTTTGAAGGAAAGAGCAACATCTGATTGCCACTGCTAACTGCTCTGGAAAGCAGCGGAGGGCACCGCAGCGCGGCAGGAGGGGCCGGGTGCCCTCTCCCACTGCCGATAAGTGATCTTGCGGCAAATCCACCACAGAGACCACTTTTATCTGAAAGCAGACTGCTGGGCGAAGAAGATAGGAAGGCCGAGTCGGTGGCTCGTTCCTTATTTACGGTTGTGGGGTCAGCCGTGCGACCTGTACTGGCATCCGCACTGGTGTCAGACACTGAGTGGGCAAAACTTTTGCACGGCGAATTGGGAGAGCAGAATGCCTCCCCTGTCTGCGTGGAGCTAGCAGACCAACTAGTGCAAGGATTTAAGTACATTTGTGATGCGGCCCTGGATACTCTCCCTCTGTTATCCAGGGCTGCAGTGTCAGCTGTGGTGCTGAGGCGCCTAATTTGGCTGAAATGCTGGTCTTCTGACCAGGCATCCGAAAAAGCCCTGAGGGATCTTCCCTTCCTTGGCGAGCGGCTCTTCGGAGCCTCGTTGGATGACATTATTAAGAATGCCACTGGTGGTAAGAGTACATTAATCCCACAGGCCAGGAAGGCCAAAGAGCCTCGCCGCAGGCAAGAGCCCTCTTTTTCCGCTCACAAGCGTTTTTTTTTTTTTTTTTTTTTTTTTTTCCGTCCGCCTGGTGCTTTGGCAAAAAGCCCCCAGTCCGACAGGACGCCCACGGACGGCAAGAATCGTCCCTGGAACTGCAAGCCTAACAAGCCTGCGACCAAAAGTGCTACCGCATGAAGGTTTATCGAGTGGGGGATCTTCTTCGGGAGTTTGCAGCCCGGTGGACCTCCCGGTTATCTGACCAATGGGTCTGCGATCTGATTTCCACAGGCTACAAGATAGAGTTGCTCTATCCCTCGAGCATACCCGGTTTGCCAGGAGGCCCTGTTGGGAGCAATAAGGGACTTGCTGAATCAGGGGTAATTGTACCGGTTCCAGAATCGGAACGCTTCCAGGGGCTCTACTCAAATCTGTCTGTGCTCTACAAGAAGGAAGGGGTACGTCCAATCTTGGACTTAAAAGCCCTCAACCACTTTGTATAGGTGCAGAGGTGCAGGATGGAATCGGTTCGCTCAGTTGTCATTGCACTCCATCAAGGACTTCCTGGCATCCTTGGATATCCAGGATGCTTACCTGCACATACCCATTTGCCTTCAGCATCAATTATTTCTGCGTTTGGCAGTAGGGGAAGCCCACTACCAGTTTGTGGCTCTTCCTTTTGGCCTGGCGTCAGCCCCCTGAGTCTTTACCAAAGTACTGGCTCCAGTATTGGCGTTGCTGAGGCAGCGCGGGATCGCTATCATGGGTTTACCTAGATCTCCTCCTGAGAGCATCTTCCACCTCAGAATTGGAGGAGGATGTGGCGATCACCATGCAGACCCTGCAAGAATTTGGGTGGTTGTTGAACTTAAAGAAGTCGGTGGTTGTACCAACTCATCGTCTGGAGTACCTGGGGTTGCTGTTGGACTCCAGGGAAGTGAGAGTTTTTCTCCCCTCGAACAAATTGCTGACTCTCAGGTCTGCGGTCAATCTGATGAACTGCAAGTGGTCGTCGCTCCGCTTTTGCATGCGAGTGCTGGGACTCTTGGTGGCCTCCTTCGAGGCAGTACCTTATGCCCAGTTCCACACCAGAGTCCTGCAGAAGGGGATAAAGACAAAATGGGACAAAACTCCGTTATGTCCCTGGATCGGCAGATCCAGGTGAGCCAACAAGTCAGGGATTCCCTGATCTGGTGGTTGAGGACCCCGGTGATTTAGTCCGGAAAATCGTTTCTTCCTCTGAACTGGACGGTGATCACTACAGACGCCAGTCTGTCCGGCTGGGGTGGAGTGATGGGGATTCAGTCGGCTCGGGGCCTCTGGTCGACGGAAGAATCCAAGTTGCCGATCAATCTGCTCGAATTTAGAGCAATCGGGCTGTGCCTCCAATCGTGGTCGACGTGTCTTCAAGGGCGTCCAACCAGGATACAGTAAGACAACGCCACGGCTGTTGCGTACATAAATCACCAAGGGGGAACAAAAAGCTCAGCCGCTGCTCGGGAGGTCGCTCACATACTTCGGTGGGCAGAGCTACATGTTCCGGCCCTGTCAGCCATTTACATCCCGGGGGTGAAAAATTGGCAGGCGGACTATCTGAGCCGCCAGATGCTGGACCCAGGAGAATGGGCGTTGCATCTGGAGATATTCCAGCTGCTGTGCCTGAAATGGGGCACACCAGATGTGGATCTCTTGGCCTCCCGTCTCAATCGGAAGGTGCAGAGATTCTTGTCCAGGACGAGCGATCCGTGGGCAGACGCGCTGGTGGCTCAGTGGGATCAGTACCAGCTGATCTACTCCTTTCCTCCACTAAAACTGTTGCCACGTCTACTTCGCAGAGTGGAAGTTGAGGGGATTCCAGTAATCCTGGTTGCCCCAGATTGGCCTCAGCGGCCCTGGTATGCAGACCTGGTGCGTCTGGTGGCAGACGCTCCCTGGCGACTGCCACTGCGGGAGGACCTCCTATCTCAAGGTCAAATCTTTAACCCTGCTTTACCATCGCTGGCTTTACGGTGTAGTGTCATATTTTGCTGCCTATCACAGAATGGTGCGGAAGTGACGTTGCCGCCAGAATTTGCTTACTGCGCATGCGCAAAGCGTTCCAAACACTCGCGCCGTGCGTTCCAACATAGTTTCGGCAATACCGTTCAGCGAAACCATCACATAATGTTACGGAAGTGATGTTACAGACAACACAAACACTGGGCCGTGCGTTACAACACTAATACTTCTCTTGTTACCTAGTATCATTTTTTACCAACCATGCTGAGCTACGTGCAATGTTAGGTTTTGCATTGCTGGGACTTGTAGTGCCTATCCTGAGCTACATGCTTCAATGTTCAGTGTCCTCACAGATGCAACAATCTTGGGGTGCGAGGGGTCCCCGAGTCAGTGACGGATCTTTTGTCTACGGTCCAAAAGCTGTTCCACACGTTGCTCCCTGAGGCTCCGCTTACGGCCTTCGCTTGTGACAGGATCCACAGGGCCCTGCGCCCCCCCCCCACCCCCGAGAAGCCCCCGAGAGACATAGTTCTGTGTCTAAAGGACTTCCTGGTAAAAGAAGATGTGCTGCGGGCTTCGAGAAATACCCCGAATTTGCGTCTGGAGAATGCACCCATACAAATCTACCCAGATATCTCTCCTACCACGTTGGATAAACGTAGAAGAATGAAAGAGGTCACTACAGTACTACAGTCTGCAAGGATCCGCTACAGATGGGGATTCCCATTTAAGTTGCAAGTCCCGCATAACGGCACGACTTACACTGTGCTTACTCCCGCCGAGGGAAAGGAGCTTCTGGTCAAGCTGGGCCTTTTAGACGCCGCCGCCTTACCACGACTGCCATCAACTCCATGCCACTCCGCCATCTGGGCCACCCCTCCCCCCAGAAGGGACCGCCGAACCTGACAACTTGTTCGACCCTTGGTGGCTCTCTACATGGTCTCTCCCGACATGCTAGACATCGCAGAAAGTCTCCGGCTTGGAAGTCGCTTCTCTGCTCCGCACACTGGCCTGCCCCCCTGACTCCATTCCCGTTGAGCCCGGCGGGCTCCCCCAGGACTCTACGCTGCCCGGGATGCTAGACCACTGGCAGGTATTATCGCCTGGATCCTTCATTGCAAGGATACGCTGCTGGACTCGCGGGGTTGGAGGTTTGGACCATTTGGTCCAGGTTATTTTTTTTCTTTGGGTAGAGGGGAGCCTTTCTCCCCCCCCACCCCCCAAGACTGTATAGTGTCACTTTTAGGCACATTTTTCAGGTTGCTAAAGTACTTTCACTTACTGTTCTCTATGAGTTTCTGTTTTTGTTTTATTTTTTTCTCTACTGCCTTGATGCCATTTTATTTTAATTTTTCTACTCATGCTGCTAATTTTGCACTGTTAATGATTGTTAGCGATGGTGCTGCTGCTCTCCGCTCTATTAATGATGCTGTCTTCTCTAGTGTTATATTGCTGATGTTGTATGTGGGCGACCCTCTTGGACTGAGCTCCCCTCATCCTGTAAACTTCTTTCGATGGATGATTCATGGGTCTTAAAATTATAACTCACAATGTCAAGGGATTTAATTCCCCACAAAAAAGGAGGAAGGCCTTTAGGTCTTACAAGTCCTTAGGGGCGGAGATCCTCCTCTTACAGGAGACTCACTTCTCCTCTAATAACCATCCCTCCTATTTTGACAAATCCTACAAACAATGTTTTTACTCGACTTATGAGTCCAGGACCAGAGGGGCGGCCATATTTATAAAAAACAAAGTATTGTTCCAGGTTCAACAGTCTTATATCAAACCCACTTAGTAGGTTTGTTATAGTTCAGGGCTCTATACAGGGCAAGTCCCTGACTCTGGCCTCTGTGTATGCCCCTAACTCTGCACAGGCTACCTTTTTTAAGAGCTTTTTCCAAGTTCTGGAAAAATTTCACTCCTCTCACCTGTTCATAGGGGGGGATTTCAACCTTGTGGCTCATTCAAAGCTAGATAGGTCGAGTGATAGCCAGGCCAGTAACGCATTTTCCAGATCTCTCCTGACTGCACTAAAAGACCAACAGCTCTCTGACGTATGGAGGGCGCATAATATAGGCTCCAGGGAATATACGTTTTTCTCCCACCCCCACGACACATACTCGCGTTTGGACTACCTATTCTGCACCCCCATTTTGCTTGCGAACTCTACCTCCTCTAACATACATATTTGCCCATGGTCGGACCATCACATTGTTTCCTGCGATCTCTCTAGTATAGGCCTTCCATATGCTGACCGGTCCTGGCGCATTAATGACTCTCTCCTTACGGACCCTGTGGTACGCGAGCAATTGGCCGAACGCCTCGCGGAATACTTTAGACTAAACGACATTGAGGACATTGCCCCTACTACCCTCTGGACAGCCCATAAGGCGGTTATGAGGGGACACCTGATAGAGATCTCCACGACCAGAAAAAGACAGAAAGTGCTTGAAGCCCGACAGCTCACCTTAGACCTCCATAAACTTTACCATCAACATAGCCATTCTCCATCCCAGGATGTGTTAATCCAGATTAATGACAAGCGGAGGACCCTGGACACTATTTTGTCAGAACACGCTGAAAAATCCCTTAGATGGGCCAAAGCTCGATTCCTTTTAAACAACAATTCTGCCTCTACGTCCTTTGCTAGGAAGCTCAAGCAACACTCCCAGCCCACCCACGTATACAAATTGAGGAACAGGGATGGTAACCTCACCTCCCACCCCAGGGAGGAATTGCAAATTTTCACCTCCTTCTACCAACAGGTGTATGCGGCTCCTAGTTCCCCTCCCCGAGTCCCCCCACAGTCCTGGTTAGACCCCCTACGGCTCCCTTGCCTATCCCCTGAACAACTACTGACCCTTAATGCCCCTTGCACGACGGAAGAGGTGACTTCGGTCATCTCTTCCCTCAAGCCTGCTTAAACCCCTGGTCCCGACGTTTTTTTTCGGCGACCTACTATAAGAAATTTGCGGATTCCCTACTCCCTAAACTGACCAAGCTCTATAACTTTATCTTAAGGGGGCAGCATTTTCCAGAGGAGATGCTCCTAGCTAGCCTGTCACTCATCCCAAAGCCAGGGAAGGACCTCACCCAGCCTCAAAATTTTAGACCTATCTCCGTTATCAACAACGATCTAAAAATTTTTGGGAGAATTTTAGCAGACCGCCTAGCCTCGATCATCACCTCCCTTGTCTCTCCGGAACAAACGGGCTTTATACCCTCGAGACAAATTACTGACAATATCCGTTTGGCCTCCAATATCATCCAAGATGCGGATGCTGGCTCCCGTGGGGTCCTGATGCTAAGTCTGGATATAAATAAGGCCTTTGACAGCGTTCTCTGGTCATACTTGGAGGCTGTCTTGACTAAGTTTGGCTTTCAGGGGGAGTTTGTTCATGGCTTTCGGGCCCTGTACCATCACCCCCACACGAGCGTTAGGATCCCGGGTGCTAGTTCTGCGTATTTCCCCTTGGGTGGGGGCACGAGGCAGGGGTGTGCCCTCTCTCCACTTTTATTTGCCCTGGCCATGGAACCCCTGACGAGATCCATTTTGGATAACCCTAACATACGGGGCTATATGAAAGGGGACCAGGAATTTAAGGTCAGTCTATACGCTGATGATGTTCTTTTGTTCTTATCCGACCCCCCCTTATCTCCCTACCCAATCTATTCGCCTCCATATCCTCTTTTCACAGTGCCTCTGGATTAGGGGTCAATCCGGCTAAATGTTCGGCCATGCCTATTCACCTCCCCTCTCCCCTTTTAGAATCCCTTAAGGACTCCTACAAATTTTCGTGGAACCATAACTCTCTCCAATATTTAGGTATTAAGCTTACCCGACACTCAAGCAGCTGTACTCCCTTAATTACCCGCAGGCATTCTCTTCCATTAAATCCCTCCTTAACCAATGGTCCACCTATCATATTTCATTTTTAGGGTGCATCCAAGCAGTAAAAATGTCCATTCTCCCAAAACTTCTTCTATTTTTGATGATGATCTAGATAGGTCAGCCCACTATCAATTTCTCCAGATAAGACACTTTTACTCCACTTTGTTCCAGGAACTAAGAGGGGCTGGGAAGACGCCGTTTGAGGGACTATGTGGGGAGGCAGCCAGGGATAGGGGCACCATCTCAGCTCTATACAGACACCTTAATGAGTTCAAAGTGGCCCCTAAGTCCGTGGCAATGTTGGGCTGGGAGGCGGAGGTGGCTCAGGAATTTTCTGTAGAGGACTGGGAGGTTATGGTTGACAATATGCAGAAATGTACTTGCTCTGTTTCCACTAAGGAATCGGCCCTTAAGCTTCATACCAGGTGGTATTACTCCCCTGACCGTCTGCATAGGATGTTTCCTCTGGTGTCGGCCTCCTGCTTTAGGGGATGTCAGAGTAGAGGCACGCTCCTTCACATTTTTTGGGAGTGTAAAGCCTTGGAACATATCTGGGCCAAGACCTCTGTATTGGTTGAGAGGATCACTGGCACCTCCTATTACGCTTTCGTACCAGATGTGTGTTCTCTATGCTGATATCCCAGGAGCCCCCCGTCTACAGCAGAGGCTGATCCATACTCTCTTTAACGCCATTCAGTGGGTGGTAGCGCTGAATTGGAAGAGCCCCTTGGTACCATGGTCACAGGTTATTCACCGCATGGAGTCCATTAGACTAATGGAGCGCATTCACCATTCTCTTAGACTCCATGCCAGTATTTGATGGGAAGTGGAGTGGATGGGCGGCCCTCCTCCTTGCATCCAGGCTGGAGGACCCATGACCCACACGGGTGATGGGTCTCAAGGCTATATTATATGCAAAGAGGGTCCCCTCCCGCACTGGAGGAAGGGCTGGCAGGACGTTGGTTTTGTGACTACGGAACACAGCTAACATCATGGCCTGGTTGAACTACTGATCTAGTGCATCGAAGGCATTCTAGTAGTATTCTTCTTCGTTTTTTTTTTTTTTTTCTCTATCTTTTTATTGGGTTTTCTTTTTCTTTGTTTCTTTTAATGTTGGTTATTCTATGACCCTATTTGTTCCCAGAGATGCCTCATGGAGGTATTTTTGATGACGCCTCTGTGCCCCACCTGGCCTGTAGTAGTATTCTTGAAATGACACTTTCCTGCTTGTTGGATAGGTAAACTTGGGTGTTCTTTGTCCATTCTGCTGGGACACCAACTACAGTATAACTATTGACCTTGTATCCATTAATGCTATTTTTGTAACTGGTATTCTCTGTGACAAATTGCCTGTACTTTCATAATAAAATCGTTTGAAAACAATGTTCAGTGTCCTCATCCCTATCCCCATGCTTCAATGTTCAGTGTCCTCATCCTTATCCCCGGGCTTCAATGTTCAGTGTCCTCATCCCTATCCCCATGCTTCAATGTTCAGTGTCCTCATCCTTATCCCCGTGCTTCAATGTTCAGTGTCCTCATCCCTATCCCCCATGCTTCAATGTTCAGTGTCCTCATCCTTATCCCCGGGCTTCAATGTTCAGTGTCCTCGTCCTTATCCCCGGGCTTCAATGTTCAGTGTCCTCATCCCTATCCCCATGCTTCAATGTTCAGTGTCCTCATTAGAGGTCGACCGATATGGGTTTTTCTCTGGCCGATGCCGATATTTAGAAATCATGGCGGCCGATAGCCGATATATGATGCCGATTTTTTTTTTGGGCCGATATGTTAGGCCGATTTTATTTATTTATTTTTAATCCCCCTTGATCTAACACTCCTTTCCCACTGGGGCGTTTTTCAGGCGCTTTTGGGCTAAAAATAGTGCCTGTAAAGTGCCTGCAAAATGGCTCCCCTGCAGTCTGTGTGAAAGACAGAGTGCTTTCACACTGAGGCGATGCGCTGGCAGGATCTTAAAAAAAAAGTCCTGCAAGCAGCACGTTTGGAGTGGTGTATACCGCTCCTCCACCACTCCTGCCCATTGATATGAATGGGCACCACTGCCGAAGCGCATGCAATGCGATTTGGCAGCGGTGCTTCATGGGCGCATTTAACCTCTTCCTTGGCCGCTAGCTGGGTTATATGTGCCCCACTAGCAGCCAAATAGCACCGCTAAAATGATGGTAAAGAGCCGCTAAAACTTGCGTTTTACCATCAACGTCTGCCCGCTCCAGTGTGAAAGCAGCCTTCATAAGTGATACAGAAAATTTCTTACACTTAAAGCGGAGGTCCACCCTAAAATGGACCTTCCGCTCATCGGATTCCTCCCCCCCTCCGGCGCCACAATTGGCACCTTTCAGGGGGGAGGGGGGTGCAGTTACCTGGATAATCCAGGTAACTGCACCCACTTCCGGGCTAGCTCTCTGCGGAAAGGGGCGTACATTACGCCCCTTTCCGCAAGTGCCCGCCCCCTTTCGCAAGTGCCCCGCTGCCTGCTGGGAAACGCACAGATCCCAGAGGCAGCGGGGACCGTCCTCATTGCGCAGCGCGGCTCGCTAGGATCTCTGCTAAAAAAATATATATAATTTTTGGGGGGTCTAAGTGATTTTCTGGCAGAAAATACAGGATTTTTACTTAAAGCGGGAGTCCACCGGGACTCCGCGTTTTTTTTTTTTTATTTTTTTTTTTTTTTTTTAAAAGCCAGCAGCTACAAATACTGCAGCTGCTGACTTTTAAATAGTGACACTTACCTGTCCAGCGCGCCCGCGATGTCGGCACCCGAAGCCGATCGCTCGCTCGTCTGGCGGGTCCTGCCGCCGCCATCTTGGGTATGGGAATCAGGAAATGGAGCCTTTCGGCTTCATTTCCCGGTTCCCTACTGCGCATGCGCGAGCCGCGCGCCGCAATCCGGACGGTCCCCGCTGCCTCTGGGAGCTGTGTGTTTCCCAGCAGGCAGCGGGGCACTTGCTGAAGGGGGCGGGCGCTTGCGGAAAGGGGCGTAACGTACGCCCCTTTCCGCAGAGAGCTAGCCCGGAAGTGGGTGCAGTTACCTGGATTATCCAGGTAACTGCACCCCCTCCCCCCTGAAAGGTGCCGATTGTGGCGCCGGGGGGGGGGGGGGGATTCCGATGAGCGGAGGTCCATTTTAGGGTGGACCTCCGCTTTAAACTGAGAACTTCTACACAGAGATGACTTCATTCATTCAGAAGTGTAAACATTGTATCATTTAGTTCTTTTCTTGGCAGTCTGCCCAGAGAGGAGGAAAGTGTTGCTATGACTACTCAGCAACTTACACTGACTTCTTACAGAAGTAATTTCAAATTCCCGCTGTAGAATCGGCTTTTTATCAGCACAATCGGCCGATGCCAATTATTTAAAAAACGGTCGACCTCTAGTCCTCATCCTTATCCCCGTGCTTCGATGAGGACACTGAACATTGAAGCATGGGGATAAGGATGAGGACACTGAACATTGAAGCCCGGGGATAAGGATGAGGACACTGAACATTGAAGCCCGGGGATAAGGATGAGGACACTGAACATTGAAGCATGTAGCTCAGGATAGGCACTACAAGTCCCAGCAATGCAAAACCTAACATTGCACGTAGCTCAGCATGGTTGGTAAAAAATGATACTAGGTAACAAGGGAAGTATTAGTGTTGTAACGCACGGCCCAGTGTTTGTGTTGTCTGTAACATCACTTCCGTAACATTATGTGATGGTTTCGCTGAACGGTATTGCCGAAACTATGTTGGAACGCACGGCGCGAGTGTTTGGAACGCTTTGCACATGCGCAGTACGCAATTTCTGGTGGCAACGTCACTTCCGCACCATTCTGTGATAGGCAGCAAAATATGACACTACACCGGCATGGCTATTGAGAGCGCTATCCATAGGAACCCATGTTAAAAAAAAATTCTCTGCATTTCTGAAAAACGCATTAGTGTGAATTGAGCCTTACAGATTTAATAATCTTCACTCAATAGTGAAGACTCGCTTTTAATTAATCAGTCACATTACAGGAAAACTCATCAGCACTAGAATGGGTTTTTTAAAGTAAACGCCACTACAACTTGAGTAAAGATTCACAACTCCTTTACTTAGTAAGTCTGAATATGTATGGGTTGGAGCTGCATGATTCTGGCAAAATGAGAATCAAATTTTATTTTTATTTTTTGCCTAAAATAAAGGAACATCATTTTTCACATTAAACGAAAAAATTTGGACTAAATTTACTGTTTTTAGGGTGTGTTTTTTGTTTTTGTTATTTTTTTGTTTTTTTTCATTGAAGTGTGCGTGTTTTCCCCAAAAATTGCGTTTGAAAGACCGCTGAGCAAATATATTGCAACATGAAATATTGCAACAGCCATTTTATTCTCTAGGGGTCTCTGCTAAAAAAAAAAAAAAAAATGTTTTCCAGGTTGAGTAATTTTCTAGCAAAAATACGAATTTTAACCACTTAACAACCACCCATTACCGATTAACGGCTTCAGGGCGGTTGTTTAACTTTGAGAGGCCGTTAATTAACAGCCTCCCAGAATTCTGCTCTCGCGCGCCCCCTGGGGCGCGCACACGAGATCATCCGTGACCGCTGGGTCCAGTGAATCACGGTAAACAGCCGCTCGTCGCGGCCGTTTACCACGTGATCGCTTTGTCAAATGACGGAGTGATCACTTGTAAACAAACCGGCGTCATGTTATGACGCCGGTTCCTCCCTCCCCCTCTCTGTAACGATCAGTACAGCGGAGGGGAAAGTGTCAGCAGCGCTGTGGGCTGCATCTGCAGTGCCCACATCGCTGCTCACCGAATTTAACCCCTCAATTCCCTGCCATTACTCTGCAGTACCCTGCCATACCCCCCAATACTCTGCAATACCCCACCAATACCTGTAAATACTCTGCAATACCCTGCCATAAATTGCCATACCCAGCCATACTTGGAGATACCCTGCAATACCCAGCCATATACTCCCCCCACCCCTCACCGCCCTCCGGTGCTTCTACCAACTCGCCAATACGATCAAAGCCAGAATCCTTTTTTTTTTTTTTTTTTTTTTACTTTTTTATTTCAGGCTTCCCAGCCTAGAGGTGAGATGTGGGGTCATACTGACCCCCAGATTTCACTGTAAAGAGGACCTGTCATCCCATATTCCTATAACAATGGATGTTTACATTCCTTGTAATAGGAATAAGGAAAAATTTATTTTTGAGGAAAAAAATGTCAAACTAAAATAAATAAAGTAAAATGAACAATAAAAAACGCATACATAAGCCCCGCCCACATATGAAAACGGTGTTCAAACCACACATGTGAGGTATCGCCGTGAACGTTAGAGCGAGAGCAATAATTCCAGCCCTAGACCTCCTCTGTAACTCAAAACATGTAACCAGTAAAAAAAAATTAAAGCGTCGCCTATGGGGATTTTTAAGTAGCGACGTTTGGCGCCATTCCACGGGCATGTGCAATTTTGAAGAGTGACATGTTCAATATCTATTTACTCAGCATAACTTCATCTTTCACTTTATGCAAAAATTGGGCTAACTTGACTGTTTTTTTTTTTTTTTTTTTTTTTTAAGCACAAAACAGTTTTTTCCCGCAAAAAAAAACGCGTTAGAAAAATTGCTGCGCAAATACCGTGTGAGATAAAAATTTGCAACGACCACCATTGTATTCTCCAGGGTCTTTGCTAAAAAAAAATATATAATGTTTTGGGGTTCTGTGTAATTTTCTAGCAAATAAATTATGATTTTTACATGTAGGAGAGCAATGTCAGAATTGTCCTGGGTGCTCCAAAACTCCTGATGGCGCTCCCTGCATTTTGGGCCTCTGTATGTGGCCACGCTGTGTAAAAGTCTCACACATGTGGTATCGCCGTACTCGGGAGTAATAGCAGAATGTGTTTTGGGGTGTAATTTGTGGTATGCATATGCTGTGTGTGAGAAATAACCTGATAATATGACAATTTTGTGGAAAAAAAAAAAGGAAAAAAAAATCTTGATTTTGCTAAGAATTGTGGGAAAAAATGACAACTTCAAAAAACTCATCATGCCTCTTACTAAATACATTGGAATGTCTTATTTCCAAAAAGGGGGTATTTGTACTTTTTTGGCATGTTAGGGTCTCAAGAATTGAAATGGGCCATCAGTACTTCAGGTGTGATCAATTTTCAGATATTGGCACCATAGCTTGTGGACTCTATAACTTTCACAAAGACCAAATAATATCCACCAATTTGTACTTATTTTTACCAAAGATATGTAGTAGTATAAATTTTGGCCAAAATTTATGAAGAGAAAATTACTAAGCTGCTAAATTTTATAACAGAAACCAAGAAAAATTCATTTTTTCACAGAATTTTCGGTCTTTTTTTCTTTTTATAGCACAAAAAATAAAAAACCCAGCAGTGATTAAATACCACCAAAAGAAAGCTCTATTTGTGTGGAAAAAAAGGACAAAAATTTCATATGGGTACAGTGTTGCATGACTGAGTAATTGTCATTCAAAATGTGAGAGCACCAAAAGCTGAAAATTAAGGGTGTTTAAGTGCCCAGTGGTCAAGTGGTTAACTTGTAAGCAATAAGTGTTAGAAAATGGCTTTGTTTTTAAGTGGTTAAAGTGACCTAATTTACAGACCAAGTTCATCCCTTTTGAAAGAACTAAATAATACGTTGTAGTTATCTCAGTACTGAGGAATGTTGCTAAACATTTGGCGTGTTGTGCTTTTTTTTAAATTTTTTTTTTTTTCAGCTCTGAGAAGAGAACATCTCTGCACTTGTTAGAATCGAGGAAATGGCAGATTAGGATCGTGGGGGGGTTGAAAATCGAGATTCCCACATTTTTTTTTTCTAACGATTAATCGTGCAACTCTAGTATGGGTCCCTAAAAAAAACAAAAAAACAAAAAAAAAAACACCTTGTGAAACGTTCATCGAGAAGCACTAGAAAGAGAAATGCAACATCCCGATGTGTTATGCCAGAAGGCTTGTTCAGAGAAGACTTAGTTCTGCAGTGAAGTACTGCACATGCAAGAACCCTTTGATAGCATTATTTACTATGTGGGTCAGAAGTATTTAAATTTGCGCTACTTAACCACTTGACAACTGGGCACTTAAACCCCCCTCGTCACCAGACCAACTTTCAGCTTTCAGTGCTCTCACACTTTGAATGACAATTACTCAGTCATGTAACACTGTACCCGAATAAATTTTTATTGTCCCTTCCCCCCCCCCCCCCCCCCCACAAATAGAGCTTTCTTTTGGTGGTGTTTGATCACCTCTGGGTTTTTTATTTTTTGCGCTATAAATGAAAAAAGACCAAAAATTTTGAAAAAAAACACCTTTTTTTTTCTTTTCTTTCTGTGATTAAAATTTTGCAATTTTGCAATTTTTTTCATTAATTTTGGCCACTATTTATACTGCTACATATCTTTGGTAAAAATAACCCAAATTAGTGGATATTATTTGTTTGTGAAAGTTAGAGAGTCTACAAGCTGTGGTGCAAACTTTTTTGAAAGTAGACATTCCAAGGTATTTAGTAAAGAGGCATGGTGAGGTTTTTGCTGTTGTAATTTTTTTTTTCCCACAATTCTTTGCAAAATTAAGATTTTTTTTTATTTTTTTCACAAAATTGTCATTGTAATAGGTTATTTCTCTCACTTGGCATGTGTATACCACAGATGACGCCCCAAAATAAATTCTGCTACTCCTCCTGAGTATTACGATACCACATGTGTGGGACTTTTCCACAGCCTCACCACTTGGAGAGGCCCAACATGCAGGGAGCGCCATCACGTGTTCTAGGAGCATTAATTGCACATCTAACTTGAGACTAAAAGTGTTGACTATTACACCTTTTGAAGGCCCTGGAGCACCAGGACAGTGGCACTGATACGTGGCATTGATGACACGTAACACTGATGACAAATGTTACGTGACACTGATACGTGGCACTGTTGACGTGACAGTGATATGGCACTGATGACAGATGGCACTATGTGGCACTTAAACGTAGCACGGATGACAGATGTCACTGACACAATGCACGGATGACAGATGGCACTATGTGGCACTTATACGTGGCACTGATACTTGGCACTAATATGTGGCACTGATGACACGTGACAGTGATATGGCACTGATGACAGATGGCCCTATGTGGCACTAATGACACATGGTACTGATGACAGATGGCACTGATACGTGGCACTGACACGTGACACTGACAGATGGCACGTGACACGAATACGTGGCACTGATACATGGCACTGATGACACGTGACAGTGATATGACACTGTGGCGCTAATGACACGTGGCACTGATGACAGTTGGCACTGACACGTGACACTGATGACAGATGGCACTGATATGTGACAGTGATGTGGCACAGATAGCACTTGTACGTGGCACTGGGGACAGGTGGCACACTGAGGACAGATTACTTATGGCCGCTGCAGCCGCTAATCTCTCCCTCACACGCTTTCTGACAGACAGCGTGTGAGGAGGGAAAGCCGGCGATGAGAGATGATCTCATATGTTTACATATGAGATCATCTCTCATTGGACACGCCGATCACGCTGTAAACAGCCGCTGTGATTGGCCGTTTTTACAGTGATCTGTGACTGGCTGTGTCCAGGGGACACGGCCAGCACAGAACTTCCCCAATGCGTGCTCGTGGAAGTAAACGGGACGACTTTCAGGGACGGCCTCCCGGCAATTGGCGTCCGCGCTGCAGCAGTCTTTCGGCTATAGCGCGGACGCCTAGTGGTTAAGGATGGTGGTCATTGCTAACTGAACCACTTAAGGCAACATAATTGCGTACCTGTACTTCATCCCCTTCGCTGGCCACTCTCCCGCTTTGATTAGACACATCGGGAGCCAATCAAGCGCCTACCTGCGATCGTTTAGAGGAGAGACAAAACGGTGGTCTGCCTATATAAACAAGACATACCGCTGTTTTGTCAGGAACTAGGGAACACAGATGTCCCTCTTCCTCCATTTAAACCACCCCCCCACAAAGAAATCATTCTCTAGGAGCACACTTAAAGGGATTGTAAAGGGAATTTTTTTATTTATTTAAAATAACAAACATGTTATACTTACCTCCACTGTGCATTTCGTTTTGCACAGAGTGGCCCCGAACCTGCTCTTCTGGGGTCCCTCGGTGGCTGTCTCTGCTTCCTCCCGCATATGCTTCTCACGTTCATGCGAGCTCCCTCGCATGGTGAGAAGCATCTGCGGGCGCGCTCCCGTGATACAGCCGGCGGCTATAGCCGCTCGCTGTATCACACGGCCCCGCCCCCGGCACTCCGCGTCAGTGGATGTGATTGACAGCAGCGCAAGCCAATGGCTGCGCTGCTTTCCATCCATCCACTCCAGCCAATCAGCGGTCAGGCTGAATGGTGGAAAGGACGTCGGGGGACGAGCGCCGGACATTCGAGGGGTCAGGTAAGTAAAACGGGGGGGCTGGGGGCGCTAGAACTGTCAGATGTTTTTTCACCTTAATGCATAGAATGCATTAAGGTGAAAAATCTATTTACCTCTACAACCCCTTTAATTCTTTGATCGCCCCTGTTAACCCTTTTCCTGCCAGTGTAATTTATACAGTGATAGTGCCTTTTTTTTATTTTATTTTTTCTAAGCACTGATCACTGGTCCCCAAAAAGTGTCACTTCCAAGTGTCAGATATGTCTGCTGCAATGTGTCGCAGTCCAGTTTTTTAAAACGATAAGAAAAATAAAAAGTGCATAAAAATATCCCATAGTTTGTAGACTTTCTAACTTTTGCACAAACCAGTATACACTTATTGGGAAATATGTAGCTTACACGTTGGCCTAAATTGATGAAGGAAACATCGCCTTACATTTTAGAGTCTGACCGATCTATCGGCCGATATTTGGCGCTTTTTAATTAATCAGCATCGGCCGATTGTGCTGATGAGAGAGGCCTATCACTTCAGCGCAACTTGCAAAAGATTTCTGTAATAGAAGTCAATGCAAGTTTCCTGAAGTGTTCTGTGGTATGACTTCTCCTCTCTGGGCAGTCTGCCAAGAAAAGATCAAAGAGATGCAATGTTTCTTCTTCAATAAACTGAACTCTGTGTGTAGGAGTTCTCAGTTTAACCATTTAAAGCGGGATTCCACCCTAAAGTGGAACTTCCGCTGATCGGAACCCTGCCCTGCCCTCCGGTGTCACAATTGGCACCTTACAGGGGGGAGGGGGGTGGAGATACCTGTCAAAGACAGGTATTTACACCCACTTCCGGGCATAGACTCCCGTGGGAGTCTGTCATTTCCTGTCCTGCCGCGCTGTCTGCTGGGAAACACACGGGTCCCAGTGACAGCGCGGACAATTCCTATTGCGCTGCGCGACTCGCGAATGCGCAGTAGGGAACCGGGAAGTGAAGCAGATTTGCTTCACTTCCTGATTCTCTCACCTAGAATGGTGACGACAGCAGCCGAGAGCCGAGCGATCGATCAGCCTTGGCTGCCGGCATCGCTGGAACCCAGGACAGGTGAGTGTCCATTTATTAAAAGTCAGCAGCTGTAGTATTTATAGCTGCTGGCTTTTAATATTTTTTTTTTTAGGTGGAATCCCTCTTTAAAGACTAAATTTTTTCTGACACTTGTTGCTTACAAGTAAAAATCCTGTATTTTCTGCTAGAAAATCACTTAGAACCCCCAACAATTATATATAATTACCAGAGATCCTAGGGAATAAAATGACGGTTGTTGCAATATTTTATGTCACGGTATTTGCGCAGCAGTCTTTCAAACGCAATTTTTTGGGGAAAAAATACACGAATGATTTAAAAAAACAAACAGTAAAGTTGGCCCATTTATTTTTATTTATTTATTTTTTATTTTATTTTTTCGTCAAACTTTTGCGTACTTGTTTTTGTGTATGTAATATATAGTTTTTTTGTTTAATCTAAATTATACATACACGTGAACTGATTGGAGGTTTGTTTTGTTTAATGTTTAAATGTAAGACATTTTCTGTATCACTTGTTACTTAGTGGGGTGCCCCCTAAAAAAAAAATGTAAAAGTAGGGATGCACCGAATGGGTTTTTTGGTGCCGATACCGAAAATGAAAAATACACTAGGCCGAAAACCGATACCGAAAATGACTGTTTTGTTTTTAAAAAATATTTTTATACAGGAGATGGTCAGAGACTGGGGACATGGTACGGAAGGTGGTCAGAGACTGGCGGCGTGGTACGGGAGGTGGTCAGAGACTGGCGACATGATTAAAGGAGATAAGTGTGTTGTCCCCTGTGCAGCCAGTGTGTTGTCCCCTGTGCAGCCAGGAGAGAGGAGAGCCGCCTCCGCCGTCTGGTTCAATAGAGCACCGGGAACATCACAGCTTTAATTTCAATAGCTGTGTGTTCCCCCGTCGTGCGCCGTCACATACAGCCCCTCCCCCTTGTCCGGGGAACTGTGATAGACAGATTACCCTTCCAGATTGGACGGGTGATCTGTCTATCACGCTCCGCTAGCGGCGCCGTCATTCGTACTGTGGGCACAGTGAAGCCACAGCTGGGCACCCACTGCGCGAGCGGCGCAGGGCACCGTGATACGCTGCACAGTCACCTGGGACATGTGACAGGTCCCAGGTGACTGTGCTGCACGAGGGGAAGTGATGTCACCAGCTCGGACAAGGAAAAAGGCAGACTACGAGGGACCCCCTAGCAACGGGTATTTAGAGGTGAGTAAACATTTTTTTTTTCCTATTATTATTATTATTATTATAATATTATTATTATTAATAATAATTTTTTTAAAGATTTTTTTAAACAATTTTGTATTTTTTTTTTTTTTGGTGACAACACCACTTTAAGGCTTCTTTCACACTGGAGCAGGCAGACGTTGACGGTAAAACACTGCTAGTTTTAGAGGCGCTATTATAACCCAGCTAGTGTCCAAGGAAGGGGTTAAATGCGCCTGTGAAGCGCCGCTGCCAAATCGCATTGCAGGCGCTTCGGCAGCAGTGCCCATTCATTTCAATGAGCAGGAGTGGTGGAGGAACGGTATACACCGCTCCAAAGATGCTGCTTGCAGGACTTTTTATTTTTTTTTTTAACGTCCTGCCAGCACACCACCTCAGTGTGAAAGCACTCAAGCATTCACAAAGACTGCAGGGGAGCCATTTTGCAGGCACTTTACAGGCGCTATTTTTAGCCCAAAAGCGCCTGAAAAATGCCCCAGTGCGAAAGTTGTCGGTTAGATTTTATGAGATGAAGGGGAAAAAAAATCGCCTAACATATCGGCCCAAAAAAATGGGCATCATATATCGGCCATCAGCTGCCGCGATTTCTAAATATCGGCATCGGCCAGAGAAAAACCCATATCGGTCGACCTCTACTTACATTTCAAGATTTAAGCCTCCCCGTCCCACCGGCCCCTCAGCTCTGGTGTTTCCTCCGGTGGGGAGACACCGCTAAAGGAGCCAGGGGCTAAAATAGTCGGGGAAGCTAAGGCCGATCATTTCCAGGGCGGGGGGGCCAAGGTCTTTCTCCCTCTCTCCTACCTTGCAGTCTGAGAGGCTAGTGAGCTTGGGACTTGGATGTCTGTGAGTCGTGCGCCTCCAGCTTCTCTTAGTGAAGCCACAAAGCTGGAGGGGTCTGCTTTCTTCTGCCCAGGGGGAGCATTAGGCGGAAGTACATGGTGACCGCCCTGCTTGCAGTCAGTGTGGAGCTCTGAGCACTGAATCGGATGACGGGTGAGGTCAGTTCCGGTGGGGGTCAGTGCTTACGCCTGACCCGCGACTTCCAATTCTGGCTGCGGGATTTGAAAAGCATGCCGTGCTTTGGGCTGGTGCTGCCTCATTTCTTCTGTGAGGACAGGCAAAGGAGACCACTGATCTTCGACAGGAAATGTCAGAAGCGGAGGCTTCACGAACTGCTCCTGGAGCAGTTCGTGCAGCCTTTTCACAGGTCTCCAGGCATACTGACCTGGTCTTTGAGGACATGAGAGCGCTCCCAGATCCCATGGATAAGAGGGCGGACTCGCTCTTGAAAAAAATCCTGGGATTCATCCCTAGGTAACCTCAAGCCCGCCATGGCATCCACAGTGGTGGCACGGAACATGGAATATTGGTTGACACAAATTAAAGCGCACATAGAAGTAGGAACGTCTAAAGAAATTATCCTGTCTTCTTTTCCCATGCTCCTTTAAAGGGGTGGCTTATCTTGCAGATGCCCTGGCAAGATCAGTGCATATGTTGGCAAGATCTGCACCCTTGTCAGATTTGGGAAAGAGGGCCTTATGGTTTAAGACGTGGCAGGGAGATAGTGCGTCTAAGGTCAAGCTCAGCGGAATCCTTTTCACAGGGGATTTGGATTTTGGGCCTGGTTTGGAGGCCGTCTTGGATCGGATGGCTGACAAGAAAAAGGCCTTTCCTATTAAAAGGAAAATTGCAGAGACTAAAAGTCTTGCCCTCTGGAAGTTTGAACCCCCAAAAACTTAACGGCAAAAGAAAGTTTGGGGACAGAAAGGCAAAGGGCGTGGCGGGGGGCTATTTTTCGCCCTCCTGAACAGCCCAAAAAGACCAAATGATGGAACCACAGTGGGAGGAAGATTGGGGTCCTTCCTCCCACAGTGGGATATGATTACCTCCAACCAGTTTGTTTTGGGGATCATATGAAGAGGATACAGGTTGGAGTTTTCAAAGTCCCCACCACTCAGACTTCTGGTCCCTGAGCTGCCAAAATGTGCAGAAAGGGCTTCAGCTCTTCTTTTCTCCCTAGAGGAGTTGGAGGAACAAAAGGTGGTAGTACAAGTCTCAACAGAAGAGACTGGCAGGGGCTTCTACTCCCACATCTTTGTGGTCCGCAAACCGTCGGCAAAGTTCAGGCTCATCCTGAACCTGAAGCCTCTGAATGTCTGTCACCTACAATAGGTTCCGAATGGACTCAATCTACTCGGTTAAAGTGCTTCTTCCCCCAAACAGTATCCAAGACTATGACGACCGATACAGGTTGGGGTGCACATCTAGATTCCCGAATAGTTCAGGGTGTTTGGCTGAGAAAGGACGCAAAGAAGTCCTCGAACTGGAGGGAGCTGAGAGCTATAGCTTTGGCACTCAGAGCCTTTCAGAGGGAACTCCAGGGACAGCATGTGAGAGTCCGATCGGACAACTCCTCAGCGGTAGCCTATATAAACAGGCAGGGGGGTACCAAAAGCAGATCCCTGTGGGTAGAAGCAAACAATTTGTCCCTTTCAGCAGTATTTTTTGAAGGGGGAGCAAAACCAGGTTGCAGATTTTCTCAGCAGGAAAATTCTGAGAGATTGCGACTAGGTTTTGAACCAGGAGGTCTTCAAGGCAATCACTTGGAAGTGGGGGATGGCATGTGTAGACCTCTTTGCTTTGAGAGAAAACAGAAAGACGCGCCTCTTCTTCTCCCTGAGCAGATGGGATGGGGCACTTGGAGTAGGGTGTTCTCCAAATGCTCTCTCCCCCCCCCCATACTGATTTCAGCAGTACTGAGAAAGTTCCAGGTGGAGAGCACAACTATCATTCTGATCACACCTTATTGGCCCAGGAGGCCATGGTTTTCATCTTGAAGAGCCTAGCGGTGGAGCCTCCTTGGATTATGCCAGTCCAGGTGGATCTTCTTTCTCAGGGGGCAGTCTGTTGTCATCAGGTGGATCGGTGGAGCCTTGCAGCTTGGCTACCGAGGAGGAATTGCTGAGAGGCAGGGGTTTCTCGGATCGTTTAGTGTAGGGCCGCAACTAACGATTATTTTCATAATCTATTAGTTGGCAGATTATTGTTTTGATCGGTTAATAACCTTTAAAAAAAAGTGTGGTGTATAATTTAGTTAATATGTAAAGTTAAAAAAAAAGGCAATTTATTCTTAAATATCTTTATTCAGTGGTAAATCTAAATAACCAACTATATATGGTTAGGGAGCAAAATATCTAATCCACTCTGAGAATAACAAACAGAAGAGAGATACTGTATATATTAGAGGGGAGATGTACTGTATATACTATTAGAGGAGAGCTATACTGTATATACACCGGTACTATTAGAAGAGATATACTGTATATACTATTAGAGGCTATATACTGTATATAGTATTAGAGGAGAGATATAATGTATGTACTATTAGAGGAGATATACTATATAAACTATTAGAGATGTATTGTATATACTATTAGAGGAGAGATATACTATTAGAGGAGAGATATACTATTTGAGGAATGATATAGCGTATATACTATTAAAGCTATAGTGTATATACTATTAGAGGAGAGAGATACTATTAAAGGGTCAATCTAGTAAATATCATCAGACTCATTAACTTTAATCCCATTTTGTTACTGGCCGATTAATCGATTCATTTCATAATCGATTAGTTGTCGATTAATCGATTAGTTGTTTCAGCCCTAGTTTAGTGACAACCCTTCTAAGTTGCAGAAAAAGGGAGACGCAAGCTATCTGCCTGAAAGTGTGGAAACGTTTCAATAGGTGGTGCACAGAGAGTTCCTTTTGATATACGCAGCTCTGTAGCCGTATCAGAATTTCTGCAGTCAGGGGCGGACATAGGGTTAGCCCTTAGCACCCTGAAAGGACAGGTATCAGCTTTGAGTGTTTTTCTGTAAAAACAACTAACAGATCCGTGGATAGCCAGGTTTTTCAAAGTAGGCAGAGACCAGTCGGAGTCTCCTCTTTCCCAGTGTGGGATCTTTCTTTCGTTTTACAGGCCCTCACGGGTGACCCATTTGAGCCGTTGGAGACCCGTACGTTAAATTTGATCACCCTCAAAACTGTTTTTGATGGTGATCACCACGGCAAGGAGAGTGAGTGAACTCAAAGCCCTCTCAATTAAGGCACCTTTTTTCAGGTATTTCCGGACCGTGTGATATTTTATTTTTTTATTTTTTTTAAAACGATCTGGCATTTTTGCCAAAGGTGGCCTCTACTTTTCATAGAGGCCAAGAAATTATTTTACCTACCTTTTTTGTTTGAATCCTGTGAGGGAAAAGGAACATAAATTTCATAAGTTGGATATTAGGTGTGTGCTTCTGTACTTGGATATCCTGGAAAGTCTGATTCCTTTTTTGTAAGGCAGTGTTTCCTGAGATGGGAGGAGCCAAGGTCTCTCTATGGTGCTGTCCTGGAACACTCCTGGAAAAGGATGTTAACAGTAAGTAACTTCGTCCCTTTTTATTTTTTTTATTTTTTTTATGGGTTGTGTTTTATAACAGAAAGTAAAAAATAATGGTTTATTTTCCAAATTGTCAGTCTCTTTTTTTTTTTTTTTTTATTTTTTTTTTTTTATAGCGCAAAATATCAAAACCAAATACCGCCAAAAGAATGCTTTGGGGGGGGGGGGAGCGTACCACTGTGAAATTGTCAGTAAAAGCAGCGCAGTGCCATATCGCAAAAATTGGCCTTCCGCAGCTGAAGTGGTTAAAGTGGTCGCCGCATATAAATGTCTGTGATTTGTAACCATACAACTGTACAGTTACGCCCAGGGGGCAATCCCTCTGGCTATAACCCCTCAGCCTGCTTCCTGCAGCTCAGTTTTTTCTGCCTAGTGAAGGCGAAGGACGTAGGCTCCCTGCTCCTGGAGATTTCTTTACTGGAATTTTTGCCTTTTGCGCAAGATATTGATCCTGTGACCTGCTATCAACAGCCAGCTGGGTGACAGGCTGGATAAATATAGATCCTTGTAGTCTCCCCAGCCCTACCATCCAGCGTGAGCAGGCCCTAGCTACACGCTGAGGCGGCCATGACATGCCCCTCAGGCTCCAGGGGAGGTCGGTGAGCTACATGCTCCAGGGCACACATATGACTGGACTACGGATTTCTTTGTCACAGTGTGCCATGGACAGCAGCCACCCCATACTGCTCGGTGTGGTTCTGTGATGGGATGCCTCCAGCTTGTCCGGATGGTAAGTATAGCTCTCCCTGTCTCGGCAGGACAGAGCAGCTGGGCATTCGCTGGGAGGTCGATTAGGAGGTCCCTCTTCTACCTTTCCTCTCTCCCTGTCCCTGTGTCCCCCCCCCCCCCCCCCCGCAGGAGACGCTGCATGGCTGGGCTCTGGTGTGGTGTATGTACCTCGGCTGGGGGTCCTCCCGGGGTTGCGGCTCTGACCCTTAGCTGGGAGCTGCGCTGACTGTCCATGTGCTGTCATCTTTTTCTCTGCTGGAGTCTGTGGGCTATGCAGGTGCTACCACCATAGTGGTGGCCGCCGCCATTTTCTGTAGTCTGTGAGCAGCATTGCCGTCGGTCATTTTCCTAGTGTTTTTTCCCCATACAGGAACGGCTGGCGGCCATTTTCCTGTAGCCTCAGCTCGGTTTTTCTACCCAGTGTTGGTTCTTGTGCCTCAGAACAGCATGGTTTTTACTCCTGGACACTTGTGACTGAAACAGGACACAGTGATCAGCGACAGCACGGTGCAGTACTTGGTCAGGGTGGCGAGTCCTGCGGTGGTGTCCCTCAGGCTGTTAGCAGCTAGGAGGGCGAGATTTAATGCCTTATCCGAAGTCCCCAAGGGTGGGTCAGCATCTCGTCAGAAGCTGGCATTTCTTCCCCAGATCTCCCTGCAACTGCAACCAGCTCGCCTGCAAATAGTGCAGTGCCTTTGGATGCTTTGTCGGCGGTCCTGGAAACGTTCATTGCCAGGGTGGAGGGGCGCAAGGGGGAGTAAAAAAGTCCCCCCCTTCCTTCGGGGAGAGCTTTGATTCAGACTCGAGCCCTGCAGCCACTGTTCTGATGTGTCGTAGGATGCTGACCAGGACTCTTCAGACAGTGAGGATAATTCTGTGTCCGGGTCCGCACAGGAAAAAGCGCTAGTTGGAGCACTTATCACCGCTGTGCGGGATACCCTGAAAATACAGGATGCAGTAGGATCCTCTGCTGAGATGTCGGTCCCTTTTGGGTCCCATAAACTGGCCCGTACACCTAAGGTGCTTCCCTAGCTGGCTTATTTTGATAAGTTCATATACAAGGAATGGGGAAGCCTGCAGCGGACCTTTTCGGTTACAAAAAGGATGGCGGTGCATTACCCCTTTTTTTTTGAAGAGAGCCTCTTTAAAAAATGGTTGGCTCCCCCGGTCGTTGACCCCCCCCCCCCCCCAGTATCCAGGTTAAATAAAGTAACCACGATTCCGGTAGAAGGGGCTCCTCCATTTTAGGACCCTTCCGACAGGAGAGCTGAGGCAGTGGCCTGGTCCATGTTTATGGTAGTGGGGTCAGCGCTACGACTGGTATTGGCCACGGCATTGATGTCGCAGACCCTTACCGAGTGGGCAAAACTATTGCACCATGAGCTAGAGAGGCATCAGTCTCCAGTCTGCATAGAACTAGCAGACCAGCTGGTGCATGGCCTCAAGTATGTCTGTGATGCAGCCCTAGATACACTGCCCCTGCTCTACAGAGCATCAGTATCAGCAGTGGTGCTACGGCGCCTGATCTGTCTGCGGACCAGGCATCTAAAAAAGCTCTGACAGATTTGCCCTTCCTTGGTGAGTGGATATTTGGAGCTTCGCCGGATGACATTATTAAAAATGTCACAGGTGGGAAGAGCACGTTGCTCCCACAGCCCAAGAAGGGTAAGGAGCCAACGCCACAGGCAAGGGCCCTCCTTTTCTGCTCAAGAGGCTGTTACGTCTGCCTGGGATTTCAGAGCAACTGCTGAGGGACAGAAGTGTCCCTGGTCTTGCAAGCCTGTGAGCAAAAGTACTACTGCATAAAGGTTTGCCCCCGCCTGACACTCGGGTGGAGGGTCACCTTCGGGAGTTTACAGCTCGGCGGGCCTCTCTGCTGTCCGAACGATGGGTCTGCGAACTGATTTCATTGGGCTACTTTTTTTCCTCCAGCATACCTTTCCTCCCAGTTTGGGGCAATAAGGGATCTGTTTAGTCGCAGGGTGATAGTCCCTGGTTTCAGGGATTCTACTCCAATCTGTTTGTAGTCTCCAAAAAGGAAGGAGTACGTCCAATTCTGGACCTAAAAGCCCTCAACTGCTTTGTGAAAGTACAAAGGTTCAGAATGGAATCAGTTTGCTCCGTAGTCGCTGCAAGCCACCAGGGGAACTCCCTGGCGTCTCTGGATATCCAGGATGCATACTTGCAGAAACCTCCGATGCCTGAGGCATATGGGTATATACAATTTCCATTGGGGGGAAGAGCACTACCAGTTTGTGGCTCTCCCCTTTGGTCTGGCATCAGCACCCCGAGTCTTTACCAAAGTATTGGCTCCAATTTTGGCGTTGCTGCGACAACGTGGGTTATCTAGACAACCTCCCTCTGAGGGCAGCTTCCGCCTCAGAATTAAGGGAGGATGTGACGATCACCATGCAAACTCTACAGGCGTTTGGGTGGGCGTTGAACCTCAAGAAGTTAATACTGGTGCCGATTCAGCGTCTGGAATACCTAGGCTTACTGCTGAACTCTGTATTGGCGAGAGTGTTTCTCCCTTCAGGCAAACTACTATACTCTCTGAGCTGCGGTAAAGTTGTTGATGAACCACAGGTTTTCATCGCTGCGTTTCTGCATGCGAGTTCTGGGCCACGTGGTAGCCTCCTTCGAGGCGGTAACCTACACCCAATTTCACACCAGAGTCTTGCAGAGGGAGGTACTGTCCAAATGGGACAATTCTCTGTCCTGGGATTGGCAGATTCGGGTGAGCCAATTAGTCAGGGACTCTCTTCTTTGGTGGCTGAGGTCTCCGGCCCTTCGGTGCGTAAAATCGCTCCTGCCTCTTCATTGGACAGTAATCACAACGGACGCCAGCCTGACCAGCTGGGTTGGAGTGCTGGGGCAACAGTCGACTCGGGGCCTCTGGTCACGGAAGGAATCCCAGTTGCCGATCAATGTGCTTGAGCTTCGAGCGATCAGGCTATGTCTCTCCACATGGTCGATGAGGTTATGAGGGCGTGTGATCAGGATCCTGTCAGACAATGCCAGGGCGGTGGCATATGTCAACCATCAAGGAGGAACAAGGAGCTCGGCTGCAGCACTAGAGGTCGCTTGCATCCTCCGGTGGGCAGAGTGACATGTACCTGTCCTGTTGGCCATATACATCCCAGGAGTAGAAAACTGGCAGGTGGACTACTTAAGTCGCCAGATGCTGGACCCAGGAGAATGGTCGTTGCATCCGGAGGTCTTCAGGCTTCTTTGCCTGCCGTGGGGCACACCAGATGTGGATCTCCTGGCCTCTCGGCTCAATCAAAAGGTGCGGAGGTTCATGTCCAGGACAAGAGATCCTTGGGCGGACACATCAGACGCGTTTGGTGGCTCCATCGGAGCAGTACCAGCAAATTTACGCCTTCCCTCCGCTCAAACTGTTACCACTTCTGCTTCACAGTGGAGGCCAAGGGGATTCCAGTGATACGGATTGCCCCAGATTGGCCCCGGCATACCTGGTACGCTGACCTAGTACGCCTGGTGGTGGATGCTCCTTGGTGGTTGCCAATGCGAGAAGACCTTCTGTCACAAGGTCCAATACTCCATCCTGCTTTACCGTCGCTAGTTTTAACAGCATGGCTGTTGAAAGCCAGGTGCTAAGGGACCGAGGTCTGTCGGACTCGGTAATCTCCACTATGGTGAGAGCACGAAATTCTTCTCGGAAGATATAACATCGTATGTGGAAGGCTTACATCTCCATGTGTGAGGAGATGGGGTGGCGTCCGCGTGCCTATTCTATTTCCAGGAACCTGCTGCTCTTACAGTGAGGAGTGGGCCAGAAGCTGGCTTTAAGCTCAGTCATGGGACAGATATCAGCCTTGGCTGTCTCTTTCCCATGTCCCCTGGTGTCTCTCACTCATTGGTAAGCACCTTTTGTGCCAGGGGTTTGGCATGTAGTCCCTCCGGCGCAACCACCCCTACCTCCGTGGCATCTGAACCTGGTGCTATGAGCACTTCAGAAACCACCGTTTGAGAACATCGGGGAAATACCCTTATTGATTCTTTCTCAGAAAGTAGGCTTTCTAGTGGCTATTACATCTGCCAGGAGGGTTTCTGAGTTGGCAGCCTTGTCTTGCAAGTCGCCATATCTGGTGCGCAACCTTCTTTTCTTCCAAAGGTGGTTTCAGCTTTTCATCTCAATGAGGACATTGTGCTACCATCCCTGTGTCCTAAGCTGGCCCCTGCCTAAGAAGGTGGCCCTCCATTCCCTGGATGTGGTCCGGGCCCTAAGGGTATATCTGTCTGCCACAGCTCCCTTCCAGAAGTCAGACTGTTTTTTTCAGTGGCTGGTCTGAAAAAAGGGCTGGCAGTCTCGTCAACCACCATATCACAGTGGATCAGACAGATCGTGGTCCAGGCTTACGCCTTGAAGGGGCAGCTACCCCCCTTTCCCATCACAGCCCATTCCACCAGGGCAATTGGGACCTCCTGGGCTTTCCGACATCAAGCACCTGTCTCCCAGGTGTGTAAGGCTGCGACTTGGTCGTCCGTTGACACTTTCACAAAGTTCTACAAAGTTGATGTAAGTGCATCTTCAGATGCTTGTTTTGGCTGCAAAGTTTTGCAGGTGGCCGTGTAATCGTTGTAATTTACACTCTTTCTTTGTGTTAGAGAAAGGTTGCATTTTGGTTGTAAACGCATTCTGATGCATACGTTGGCCGCAAGTTCTGATGCGGTCATTTCAGATGACGACTCCTCCGTTGAGAAGCGCCTCTGGCTGTGGGTGAAGTTATGTTTGCTGTTTCCACCCCTCGTTCTGACGCTGCTTGGGGACATCCCTACGGTCAAGATTTAAAGGAGCTGTGTCCGTCAGTGAACGAAAGAAAATAGTATTTTTGTACTCGCTGTAAAATCCTTTTCTCTGAAGTTCATTGACGGACAAGGCACCCGCCCCTCCAAATATTTTCATACTGCTTCTTGATGTACTGAGCTGCAGGAAGCAGGCTTAGTGGTTATATCCAGTGGGGCATGATAACCCTACGGTCAAGATTTAAAGGAGCTGTGTCCGTCAATGAACTTCAGAGAAAAGGATTTTACGGTGAGTACAAAAATCATTTTTTTTTCGGCAGACAAAAGCTGGATGTGCAGACTACAAAATCTTTGTCGGATGTGAACTCAACGTCCAATTTTTGCTTCATTAGTACCATTTTTGTACAAAAAAAAAAAACGTAAAGGCGAGAAACGAAAGAATACATGCAAAACGATTCAACACATTAAGTCACTTCTGACCCTGTATTCTGTCGTATGAAAATTTTCGTATTGTGAGTAACCTCTTCACTTTCAACTTGAGACTAGCATGCCACAAAAAATATGTTTCTGTTGTCCGATAATCTGTGTGTGTTTGTGCGTGCGTGCGTGCGCGCGCGCGGCTTTAGTTAAGGAGATTGGTGAGTTCACGAATATCCTCCCCTGCTTGGCATCTGCACAGTACAACAGGACTTAAAGTCATCCAGTCGTGAAGTGCAATGTAGTGTGTTGCACCTTACCAGTGCTTAGATGTGCTGGCAGTAGTATTTATTTTTCAAATTTTTCATTTTTATTTTGGTGCTTCTGCCAATTAACTATTCCTCTACTAGGGTAATCTTGCTGCATTGTATTTATAGGGGAGCACTTGTAACCTGGGGCTGCTTTCCAAATTTGGTCTACAAACCCCTCCTCTATCCTTACATGGAGGTGTGTTGCGTTGTAGTTCACAGAAGATGGCTGAGAAAGCGGATAACCTTGCTTGAGATCTCTTTATTTTTTTTAAGATAATTTCCTATAATTATAGAAAATGTGCTTAATATTAAAGGATACCTCTCGTTAGTTTTCCACCTGCCCCAAAGTTTAAAATCTATCTGACCATGCTGCTTAGCTACTGAGGGCAGATTCAAATGGCAATCTATCCCTCTGTTGGTCCCCTAAAGCAGGGGCCTCCGAACTTTCTAAACAAAGCCTAGTGCTCATAGGCATAGCATAACCCCTCAGGATTTTTAGGACAAAACCAGGAAGGTATTTAAAAAATATAATTTGTTTTTGTATGTAATGAAACAGAAACATTAAAATCAATTTCAATGCAGAGATACAAGCAGGTATGTAGCTGCCCTCTAGTTGTGATGGGCTAGTGCACGTGGATATTAGAGATGACACCTGACATGTTTCAGACTCGTACGTCTTTCATATGCTAATGTTATCTAAAGCATACATGTTCTATAATAAGCATATTTGAACATTAGTACAGTAATATAGTCTCATATATAGGTCAGCTTCTTTATGGAATTGGATAACCATATACACAATAGACATGGCAAAGGAGATGATACTCGCATGCATGAGCTGATCCCTACTGAATAAAGAGGGAGGTTGGCAGTGTGGATTTGGCCTGCACTACTGCTACCTTGCAGTGGGGAACAGATGGTATATAGCTGAAATGATAAACCAACAGCATGGAGAAATTGGGGCTAGGCAACCCCACGATGACTGCGAGAAGTCCCGCTGATTGGATTGGTCATTCCCATCAGCATAAGGTCGGCCGCAACTTCTAAACTAAATTGAATTTGTGACTTTATGTCTGAGAGACAAAAAAGGCAGAGGTATTGTATTATAGTAAGCGTGTGATAGCCTTAATCGGAATGGTAACAGAGTAAAAAAGTAAGAGCAAGCTTTACTATATAAGGGAGGTATTCGCAGGTCTGTTGGTCCTGTCAGCAAAGCACTAGCAATGTGAGTGCTGCTGTTGACAGGAAGTTTAACCACTTGCTTACTGGGCACTTAAACCCCCCTCATGCCCAGACCAATTTTCAGCTTTCAGTGCTCTCACACTTTGAATGACAATTACTCAGTCATGCAACACTGTAACCAAATGATTTTTTTGTCCTTTTCTTCATACCAATAGAGCTTTCTTTTGGTGGTATTTTGATCACCTCTCGGTTTTTTATTTTCTGCGCTATAAATGAAAAAAGACCGAATTTTTTTGAAAAAAAATGAATTTTTCTTAGTTTCTGTGATAAAATTTTTCTTCATACATTTTGGCCACAGTTTATACTACTACTACTACACATCTTTGGTAAAAATAACCCAAATTATTGCATATTATATGATCTGTGTGAAATTTATAGAGTCTACAAGCTATGGTGCAAATCATAAAGATTTGCAAAAAAGATCACATCTGATGTACTAAGGCTAACAAGCCAGGAAAGTACAAATGACCCCTTTTTGGAAAGTAGACGTTCCAATGTATTTAGTAAGAGGCATGGTGAGTTATTTTAAGTTGTCATTTTTTCCCTCAATTCTTTGCAAAATTAAGATTTTTTTTTTTTCACAAAATTTTCATTGTAAAAGCTTATTTCTCCCACACAGAATGTGCATACCACAAATAACACCCCAAAATACATACTCCTAGTCCTCCTGAGTATAACGATACCACATGTGTGAGACTTTTACACAGCCTGACCACATACAGAGGCCTAATTTTGAAGTAGCGCCTTCAGGCATTCTAGGAGCATAAATTACACATTTCATTTCTCAACCACCTATTACAGTTTTAAAGGCCCTGGAACACCAGGGCAATGGAAACGTCCAGAAAATGACCCCATTTTGGAAAGCTAACACCCCAACGTATTATCTATGAGGCATAATGAGTCTTTTCAATGGTTCATTTTTTTCCAGAAGTTTTTGGAAAATGTGGAAAAAAAATGAAAACGCATTTTTTTTTTACACAAAGTTGTCCGTTTATAAGATATTTCCAACGCATAGCATTTACATAGCAAAAATAACACCCCAAAATACATTCTACTACTTTTCCTGAGTATGGCAATATAACATGTGTGAGAAGTTTACACAACCTGGCCACATACAGAGGCGCAACATGCAAGGAACACTGTCGGCATTCCAGGGACACATAGCCTGCACATACCAAGAATTACACCCCCAAATACATTATGCTGAGCAAAGGGTAAAGACAAGATTACCTGTGGTTTTAGAAGCGCAGTTGTCCACAGGAGGATATCACTGGTCCAGGCAGCAGGCAGGGACTTGGTCAGCAACAGCGAACACAATTTTTCAGGCAGCAGGCAGGGATACTGTCCATATACAGTCCAGGGTCAGTGCAGAGATATTGTCAGCAGTGCCAAAAATATTGGTCCTGGTAGTAGGCAGGTCCATGTGGTGTGGTCAGTGCGGCATGACGGCAGTAAGTCCTACAGGCAGCAGACAGAAGTAGAGCCTCGTTCAGGACAGAATGGGGATGGGGTAGAGGCTTCTCCCTCCCAAATCTCTTTGAAGCCTCCAAGTCTCCAGACCCTAATCTAGGAATAAGAAAACAAAGAAAATTGTTTTCTTCATCCAGAAAAACTATACTGGAGCCCCTCACATATGTGGGACCCCGTGTTGAATCCCACTAGTCCAGTTGCAGAATACAAGATCAGTCCAAGAGGCAGGCAAATATCGTGGTCAAACAGTCCAAGGTCCGCTCCAGATCAGGCAGAGGTATGTACAGAATCGTTAGGCAGAAGCATGGTCGAATAACAGTCCAGGGTCAGTTCCAGATCAGGCAGCGGTATGTACAGAATCGGCAGGCATAAGAGGGGTCAAATAACAAGCCAGGGTCAGTTAGAGAGCAGGCAGTGGCATAAGGGGTGTGAAGGTGTATGAAGGCAGGAACTGAGGATTATGTTTACCATACTTCACTAGAAATTTATTGAAGTATGGTAACGCCGAAAACAGTCGCCTATGCAGAGGCCTGGTTGGGAAGGACATTGTGCACAATAATATGTCTCTCTTCTGACTCCTGCTCTGGTACATACCTTACATCTTTTTTGACGTCTTTGGCCTGTTGGTTTGGGAGGGATTTTATCGGGAAAGTGGCGCTCGGAGAGTCGACTAATAACGTCTGATCGGATATTTTCTGGTGGGCCGTTTGGGAAAATAAGGGCAGTGAAAACTTCCTTCTGGTAGCCAAAGAAACGTTTGGGGTTTTGGGTGGAGTTGCGGTAAATAACATAGGAATTGTAAATGGCCAATTGAAAAAAATTGCTACTTTTTTGTACCAATGGTATGTCCGTCTTGTGGCAAGATATGGTTCCATCATTTGGTCATTGAAGTCGACTCCCCCCCCCATGAACAAATTGTATTCATAAATGCATTTTTGTTTTTTTACGGGGCCATTCCTTCTGAGGATTTCCACAAACGTATCATTGTGGATAGAAGACAACATATACACATCCCTTCTGTCCCTCCACTTCACTGCCAGAACCTCCTTGTTTCTCAGACTTGTGGTTTCTCCTTTTCGCAGCTTCTTATTCACAAGACTTTGAGGAAAGCCCTTCCGATTCCTTTTTACGGTGCCTGGTGCTGGCGTCTTCCTCCGGTGAAGGTTGTGGAACAGGGGCAGAGATGTGTAGAAGTTGTCTACATACAGGTGGTAGCCTTTATCCAATAGGGGGTATATGAGGTCCCAAACAACTTTTCCGCTGGATCCCAAGTAGTCCGGACAATTAGGGGGCTGCAGCTGGGTGTCCTTCCCTTCGTACACTATGAATGAATATGTGTACCATGTGGCTCGGTCGCATAATTTGTAGATCTTCACCCCATAGCGGGCCCTTTTGCTGGGCATAAATTGCTTCATTTTAAGCCTACCACTAAATTTAATAAGGGACTCATCCACACATATGTGTTGGTCCGGGGTAAACAATTTGGGGAATGTTTGTGAAAAATAATGAAGTATTGGTCGAATTTTGTAAAGCCTGTCGTAATTTGGGTCATTTAGTGGAAGGCACTGGGTATTGTCGCTGAAATGTAAGAACCTCAGGATCATCTGATACCTGGTTCTGGGCATTACCGCGGAGAAGAGCGGTGTGTGGTGGAGGGGGTGGGTTGACCAATAGGTACGCAATTGATTTTTTTTGTTGAGTCCCATGTTAAATGTGAGGCCTAAAAAAACCTTGAACTCCTCCACTGTTAGGTCTCTCCATTCGTAGGGACGGACATAATAAGATGTTGGATTTTTCAAAATAAATTGTTGTGCATACAGGTTGCACTGGGCCACAATTGACGACAACATATCCTCCGTAAAAGTTAAATAAAAAAAATCTATTGGGGTAAAATTCTCCGTGTCCACCTGGACTCCTGGCTGGGCAGTGAAAGGGGGAACATTGGCCTCTCCTGAATTAGGAGGAAGCCACAAGGGGTTCTGAAGGGCATAGGGAAGGCCGGCATGGCTCCTAACCCTTTGGGGCTGAGATGACACCCCACTGGTACTTGGCCTTTCTTGCCGGGGGGCACTGCGGTGCTGGTGGACGGCACTGCCTCACTAGAACGCCTTTGTTTGATGGGCCGGATATCTTCCTCCTCGGATTCAGTCAATGTTTCACTGCTGAGGACTGGCTCATAATTTATGTCAGCTTCAGAATCCGAATCTGAAAGAGAATCTGAAGAGGAGAGCTCCCCGTTGCTCTTGTCGGCCGTGGAAAGAATTTTGTACGCCTCCTCGGCGGAAAAGACTTGTTTAGACATGGTTGCTGGTGTTAAGCCTGCACTGATGGGCACTGATGAGGTGGCACTGATGTGCACTGATTGATGGCACAGATGTGCACTGATTGTACAGATGGGCGCATTTGAGGCGGCACAGATGGGCGCATTTGAGGCGGCACAGATGGGGGCGCATTTGAGGCGGCACAGATGGGGGCGCATTTGAGGCCGGACAGATGGGCGCATTTGAGGTGGCACAGATGGGCACTGCTGAGGCGGCACAGATGGGCACTGCTGAGGCGGCACAGATGGGCACCGATTGGCACTGGCGGTGCACAGGTGGGCACTGGCGGGGTAGAGATGGGCACTGGCGGGGTAGAGATGGCACTAATATCACTATTTGGCACTTGTAGAAGTAACTCACAGAATCTCTCTCCTCACACGCTGTCTCTGTGTGAGGAGACAGATTCGGCAATGGGAGATGATCTCATTTGTTTACATTTGAGATCACCCATTGGAGGCGGCAATCGCGCTGTAAACGGCCGCTGTGATTGGCCGTTTACAGCGATCTGTGATTGGCTGTGTCCAGGGGACAAAGCCAACACAGATTTTCCCCGATTCGCGCTCCCGGGGCGCGCGGGGAGCAATTAAAGGGGACGATGTCAATAGACGTAGTCCCGGCATTCGAGATCCGCGTTGTAGCCGTCATTTGATTATAGCGCGGATTTCAAGTGGTTAAAGCCAAAAAGACTATTACTAACAGCTGTGAACAGGTTGCATTAAGCACCCAGAGCTGTTGCCGATGAGGCAGAGTATTGCGCAACCATCTGCCTCAGAGTTCCCTGACGGAGTGGCATGGACCCGCCCATGAGGGCAGGGCCACGTCCCGCATCATCCTGTCACCAGCACATGTGTAGCCTGCCCCTCAGCGCTCCATACTGGGAGGCAAACAGGAGACAAAGGTATAGATTGGCATTTCTGTGCAGGTTCGTTGTGCCACATCCTATAAAAACTGCAAAAAGAGAGAAAACCCCTATTGGCGGACTTTGGAGGCACGTACAACAGTAAAGTAGAGTAAGAACTACTTTTATTTAAACAAAATATATGTATGTAATAGCAAAAAAAATAAAAAATGTATATCACAAAACAATTAAAAGACAAGCAGCACTGTCCGTGATACAATATAGCTAATAAATGTATCACCCATACAGAGTAAGGTAGACTGAAGTACTCGTTATCCTACGCGTTTCGGAGGTATTATGATCTCCTTCATCAGGGGTAGGTAATGGACATAAAGGGTAATTCTGGTGGAGAACAGAAATGGCAGGACATTAGGATGTATTAATGACATACAGACAATGTAAAATCATCCAATATTATAGTTGCATATCAAATTACAAAGATGTAGACAATGCGGCATGTTAGTGGTTAAAAAACACTTGAATCGAGCAGGTATACGTGGCTTTCCAATGTACAAGGCTCACTTATATAAATGTGTATACACTAGGTTGGATTTACTCCTAAGGTAATGAGGGGGTCCTAAGGATCCCATTCCCCCTCCCCGATGGACACGACCCTGGGGATACACTGAGGCGACAGTGGCAAAAGAGCCTGAAAGAAAAAAGACATAGGCAATGTGGTGTTTGGAGAAAAAAAAAAAAAAAACACATGATTTATGAATCTGGAAACAAGACGGGACTGGTTAATATAAGCAAAAAGAGTACCTGTGGTAGTGCCCCCAGTGGGAGAAACAAATGGATAAAAGCAACCGAGTCTCCGAGATGTACTCGTAGCTGTAAAAATATCAATATAATTTTTTATTTTAAAGAAAAAGCAAGTGAAAAAAAATAAAATATATGAAAATGAAACCGAGGTACAACCAGGCAGTGAGCTGCACCATATGGCGGAAACTGCCATCGGTGTGTAGCAATGAATGGACAAGCCGGAGGCAATTACCTGGAGAGATCGGAGACTGAGAACCACGAGACCGTCTGCTCATCGTCCCACAGCAAACGGCTGTGGAGTACTGGCGGACATTGAGTCTGGGGTTTAAGAAGGCCGCCTCTCCAATCAGCTGGCGCAGAGCTGATTGCAGCAGCTGATGGAGAGGGAGGGGAAAGGGGATCAGATGCTGGCACGCCCCCTGAGCAGTGTGAGCGCAGCTCCGTCCCCAGCACACATGTCAAGAACACTAGCGCCGGAACAGGGTCCCACCCACTCCACCCACCAACACACCAAGCTTCCCCAGCGGACAGTGCATGTCTGTTGGAGTCGCAAGATGGAGGGCAGTCGGCGCTGGATCCCGTCGGCTGCAATCTCCATAAACGCCACCGTGGGTGAAAAAACCCCCGGCGACTTTGTGTGCCGGGCGATCCCTCGGCGCCGATCCAGGCCAGGGGGGAAAACAGGAGAGCAAGGACTGAAAAGTTGAGGAGTTACTTGCGTACAAGGAATGCATTAAACAGGGTGAATTACAAAGGGGGGATGCCGGCGAACAGTACAACAGAGCCACCATATGTAGCTCAATGAAATAATAGAGGACGAACTCCTAAATAAATAAAAACATTAACAGGAGCCCTGGAAGCTGGAAACCACCAATTTACAAATAATGAAGTACAAACAGAGAGTAGTATTATCTACAAATGAAAAAAATTATTGCAACATACATAGATATGTCATGGCATTAGAAGGCATACATTGTAATGTAAGGCCACATGAACTAGAAATATAAATGTAGATGTAAGACTCACAATCTTATTATGCTGATGATGTACGTAATAAAAGGGCAAAAACGGAAATGAAGCCATATCACATAGCATAATGGAGTATATATTGAGCAGTGTAGAATTCTTGCACATTATTAATTTGTTGTTTGCGCGGGAGTGACGTCATCGCGCCCCCCCCCCGAATGACAGCGGCGGAGCTGCGAGACCCCACCGAAAAGATAGATGCGCCGGACTACAGGGGACAGCGGTGACATCCTGTGTCAGGTAATGCTTTAGGGCATGAGGCATGAAAATTCCATATAAATTCTGCCTAACACTTTGCAAAAGATGCATTCTGAAGGCGTTGTGTGTTACCTTACTACTCAACCACACATAATGCCTTCAGAATGCATCTTTTGCAAAGTTAGGCAGAATTTATATGGCATTATGCCTCTTGACCTAAAGTGTTGTTGTTTAACACCACAAAAATGCTGTTCAACATACAATAACACTATGTATTGTAATTGTAATCATCATTGATTGAATTAAATACATAGTGTTGTTGTAGAGAGTGCTGATTGAGCAGTATTTATGTGGTGTGTTACTTTTATTGTAATGTAAAACATACCTGAGGAGGTAACATAGTTTTCAAGAAGGAGGCAGAGCCATATCCACAAAAGCACTGCTGCTCGAGTCTGAACTGCTGCTCAACACTGTGTGTGCAAAAACACAAGTGCCAAAAAATACAAGGTAACGCTTTAGGGCATGAGGCATGAAAATGCCATATAAATTCTGCCTAACACTTTTCAAAAGATGCATTCAGAAGGCATTGTGCAACAGTGTGTGGTACTAACGTAACTAACCTTACCTTACTACTCAACCACACATAATGCCTTCAGAACAGAATGCAGCTTTTGCAAAGTGTTAGGCAGAATTTATATGGCATTATGCCTCTTGACCTAAAGTGTTGTTGTTTAACCATTTCAGCTCCGGACCAATAAACACCTTAAGGACCAGAGGTCTTTTTCCAATTTCGCACTGTGCTGCTTTAACTGGTAATTGCGCGGTCATGCAATATTGCACCCAAACGAAATTTGCGTCCTTTTCTTCCCACAAATAGAGCTTTCTTTTGATGGTATTTGATTGCCTCTGCGATTTTTTTGCGATATAAATGGAAAAAGAGCGAAAATTTTGAAAGAAAAAGATATTTTCTTCTTTTTGTTATAAGAAAAATCGAATAAACTAAATTTTAGTCATACATTGAGGGCAAAATTTATTCAGCCACATGTCTTTAGTAAAAAAAATGTCAATAAGCGTATATTTTTTGGTTTGCGCAAAAGTTATAGCGTCTACAAACTAGAGTACATTTTCTGGAATTTACACAGCTTTTAATTTGACTGCCTATCTCATTTCTTGAGGTGCTAAAATGGCAGGGCAGTACAAACCCCCCCCCAAATGACCCCATTTTGGAAAGTAGACACCCCAAGGAAATTGCTGATGGGTATGTTGAGCCCATTGAATATTTATTTTTTTTGTCCTAAGGGATTGAATAATGACAAAAAAAAATAAATTTTTACAAAAAGTTGTCACTAAATGATATATTGCTCACACATGCCATGGTTATATGTGGAATTGCACCCCAAAATATATTCCGCTACTTCTCCCGAGTATGGGGATACCACATGTGGGACTTTTTGGGAGTCTAGTCGCGCACGGCCCCCCGAAAACCAATCACCACCTTCAGGATTTCTAAGGGTGCAAATTTTTGATTTGACTCCTCACTACATATCACAGTTTCGAAGGCCATAAAATGCCAAAATGGCACAAAACCCCCCAAAATGACTACATTTTGGAAAGTAGACACCCCAAGCTATTTACTGAGAGGCATGTTGAGTCCATGGAATATTTTATATTTTGCCAAAAGTTGCGGGAATATTACAAACTTTTTTTTTTTTTGCACAAAGTTGTCACTAAATGATATATTGCTCACACATGCTATGGGCAGAAGTCAAATTACACCCCAAAATAAATTCTGCTGCTTCTCCCGAGTACGGGGATACCACATGTGGGGGACTTTTTGGGAGCCTAGCCACGTACGGGACCCCGAAAACCAAGCACTGCCTTCCGGATTTAAATATAAAATGCTACCAAAAAAACTGTTAGCGATCGCAGGGATCAGGCCTGACTCTGCGATCGCTGCAGTTATGTGTTTAGTGTTTTGTAAGTGACAGTGATCGATCGATACTGCACTTGGGTGGGCTGGGCAGAGGGGCAAAACGCAGGTGCTAGCAGGTATCTGGGCTGATCCCGCTAACAATGCGTTTTTTTTGGAACCCTAAACTGCTGGGGATGCTAGTATAGATCTGATCAGATCAGATATTGATCTGTTCAGATTCTATACCACTACGGGAGGTGTATGCTTTGCGCGTGGGTGTTAGCGGTACTGGCACTAACCTAGCGCTGCCTGGGGCGACGCAGACCCTGACCCTAAAACCTAATTGATATCACCCGCCGGGTGATCAGGGGGTTAAACCTTTATTGGGTAATAAATGGTGGGTGCCCTGATGCTATAAAAAGCAAACTAACCAGAGTCACCCGTAACACTTATACGGTGATCAGTGGTGAAAGGGTTAACTAGGGGCAATCAGGGGGTTCAAATTTTTATTAGGTAGTATATGGGGGTCCCTGGCGCTATATAAAAACCTGACGGGGAACCTAAATAACTAACTGGCTAACCAGCGTCACCAGTGACACTTGTATACTTGTACACTTGATACTGTGATCGCTGGTGAAAGGGTTAACTAGGGGCAATCAGGGGGTTAAAACCATTATTGGGTAGTATATCGGGGTACCTAGCGCTATAAAAACCTGGCGGTGAACCTAAAAAAAAATAACTAGCTACCTAGCGACAGTAGCGACACTGATGCAGCGATCAGAAAAATGATCGCTTAGTGACACTGGCAAAAGGGGGTGAAAGGGTTAACTAGGGGCAATCAGGATGTTAAAACCATTATTGGGTAGTATATCGGGGTACCTAGCGATATAAAAACCTGGCGGTGAACCTAAAAAAATAGCTACCTAGCGACACTAGCGACTCTGATGCAGCGATCAGAAAAATTATCGCTTAGTGACACTGGCAAAAGGGGGTGAAAGGGTTAACTCTAGGGGCAATCGGGGTTAAATCTTTATTGGGGGGTGATAGGGGGCTACCCTGGACCTAACACTAACTGCCCTGACAGTTTTTACTTTTACAACTGACACTGAATGCATTGATCAGTAAAGAAATGATCAATGCAATCAGTGACACTGTGATTGGGGGGGGAGGGGGGGCGGGGGGCGATCGGGGGGGGGGGTTTGTGTACCTACGTGTACCTATGTGTCAGTGTAGTGTTTTGGTGCACTTACTTTGTGTCTTCTCCTCGTAGTCCGGTCAAAAAGACCGCCCCGAGGAGAATGACATCACTTCCTCCTTCCTGTGTAAACAATACACAGTGGGAGGACGTTCGTCATTGGCCAGGAGAGATCGAGAGGGGGTGGCCAGAAACCAACGGCCATCCCCTCATCACGGATCGCTCCCGGAGGGAAACGGACCGCCGTAGCCAGCGGGAGGGGGTCCGATCGGACCCCCCACCCGCTGGAAGGCAGGCACGTACATCTACGTGCTTGTGCCTGCCTGTGCCATTCTGATGACGTAGAATGGCAATACGGCGGTCCTTAAGTGGTTAACACCACAAAAATGCTGGTCAACATACAATAACACTATGTAATTGTAATCATTGATGATTGAATACATAGTGTTATTGTAGAGTCAGAGTGCTGATTGAGCAGTATTTTTGTGGTGTGTTACTTTAATTGTAATGTAAAACATACCTGAGGAGGTAACATAGTTTTCAAGAAGGAGCCATATCCAACAAAAGCACTGCTGCTCTGAATCTAAAGTCTGAACTGCTGCTCAACACTGTGCAAAAACACAAGTTCCCAAAAAAAACGTAACGCTTTAGGGCATGAGGCATGAAAATGCCATATAAATTCTGCCTAACACTTTGTAAAAGATGAATTCAGAAGGCATTGTGCTGGGTAACCTTACTACTCCTCAGCCACACATAATGCCTTCAGAATGCATCTTTTGCAAAGTGTTAGGCAGAATTTATATGGCATTATGCCTCTTGACCTAAAGTGTTGCTGTTTAACACCGCAAAAATGCTGGTCAACATACAATAACACTATGTAATTGTAATCATTGATGATTGAATATATAGTGTTATTGTAGAGTCAGAGTGCTGATTGAGCAGTATTTTTGTGGTGTGTTACTTTAATTGTAATGTAAAACATAACTGAGGAGGTAACATAGTTTTCAAGAAGGAGCCATATCCAACAAAAGCACTGCTGTGGTGTGTTACTTTAATTGTAATGTAAAACATACCTGAGGAGGTAAGTTTTCAAGGAAGGAAGCAAGGAGGAACCAAGCCCACCAAAAGCACTGCTCAACACTGTGTGGCTGTGCAAAAATATGGCCAATACAACACTGAAGGCAGCCATGAGCCATCTCAACATAAATATACTAATACAGCCCAACAAGAACACAACGCAGTCATGACAAGTGCAAAAGGTGTTACTTCCTCCATTACAATGCTATATTTTAGCATTGCAATGGAGGAAGGTTAGCATATCAACATGCTCTGATGTTAGGCTTGCTCTTTTTTAGTCACAATGTTGCCAGCAACTGAGAAAAGCCTTTCAGATGGGGTTGATGTTGCAGGCACAGACAAGTAACTCTTTGCCAGCATGGCCAAGATGGGAATCCTCTTTTCAATTTCTTTTCAATTTCCTTCCACCATTTCAGCGGATTTCCTTCCTTTAGAATAGCCTGCTCACTGAAATACATGTGTATCTCATTCCGCACAACTTCACTGTGGGTTTCTTGATCTTGGATGTGACCAGTGTCGTCCTCGCCATTACTGTGGTGGTCATCTGAATCTGAAGAACCGAGCTGCACTGTTTGACCGTTGTTCCTCACATCGCTGTTGCGTTTGCTCTTCCTCATATCTTCTTTTCACTTCAAGAGCAAGAGCTTGGACCTTGAGGTGAACTTTTAAACTGTCCTCTGCTGGCAGGAATTTTAGTTTGCGGAATCTGGGGTCCAGGGCTGCTGCAATAAGACATATATTTTCTCCACCATCATCTCTGAATTTAGTTTCCCGCTCCCATCTTGATGTCATCTCCTGTGCAGCAACACTTTGGAAAGCTTTGACTGCTGCTGTCTCGCAAATTGTGCTCTGTATGGATTTCTGGAGGCCCTTTACCAGAGGAGGTAGAGCGGAAGCAGTCACATAGGACTCTCCACTCAAGAAAACAGTAGCACACTCAAATGGCTTCAGGACTTGTTCCACTTCCTCAAGTAAGCTCCACTGATCATGTTTTAAATCTAGGAAGCGCTTCCCTCGTGGTGTGACATCAGGATCGGAAAGAGTTGCAGTCACAGGCCACCTCTGTTCAAGCAGGCGGCTGATCATGTGTAAAGTACTGTTCCATCTTACGGATACATCATTTATTAGTGCATGCTCAGGGGTACCCATTTGTTGCTGCATTGCTTTAAGCTTTGTAGTGGCCAGCTCACTTTTTTTTAAATGTTCCACAAGGCACTTTGCAGCCCTCAGGGTCTTGCTGATCTGGGGATCCCTCAGGGCATGGTTGACAACTAACTGCAATGTATGACCAGCACACCTGAGAGAAGAGATGCCATGCTTTTCTTCCAAAATACGCAGCAATCATGTTGAGTATGCTATTGGTATATGCAACGGCCATTTGGGGTGTGCAAACAGTGACATCCTTTTTATGGAAGAAGAACTCCTGTACACAGCTTTGCCTCTTCCTGAGAAAAAAGAAAAAAGACACACAATAATAATTAACATTTAGGAACCTGAACCAAGTTTAACCACTTGCTTACTGGCCACTTAAACACCCTTCCTGACCAGACCAATTTTCAGTTTTTGGTGCTCTCACACTTTGAATGACAATTACTCAATCATGCAACACTGTACCCAAATGAATTTTGTGTCCTTTTTTTCCCACAAATAGAGCTTTCTTTTGGTGGTATTTGATCACCTCTGGGGTTTTTATTTTTTGCGCTATAAATGAAAAATGACCGAAAATTTTGAAAAAAACGCATATTTCTTTGTTTCTGTGACAGAATTATGCAAATTATTAATTTTTCTTCATAAATTTTGGCCACAATTTATACTGCTACATATCTTAGGTAAAAATAACCCAAATTAGTGGATATTATTTGGTCTTTGTGAAAGTTAGAGAGTCTACAAGCTGTGGTGCGAATCGCACAAAATTGATCACATCTGATGTACTGGTGGCCTATCTCGCTTCTTGTGACCCGAACAAGCCAGGAAAGTACAAATACCCCCCAAATGACCCCTTTTTGGAAAGTAGACATTCCAATGTAATTAGTAAGAGGCATGGTGAGCTTTTTGATGTTGACATTTTTTTCCCACAATTCTTTGCAAAATTAAGATTTTTCATTTTTTTTATTTTTCTCCACAAAATTGTCATTGTAATAGGTTATTTCTCTCACATGTGTATACCACAAATGACACCCCCAAAAAAATTCTGCTACTCCTCCTGAATATTACAATATCACATGTGTGTGACTTTTTCACAGCCTGGCCACATAGAGAGGCCCAACATGCAGGGAGCGCCATCACGTGTTCTAGGAGCATAAATTACACATCTAACTTGTTGACTACTTATTACACTTTTGAAATACCAGGACAATGACACGTGACACTGATGACAGATGGCACTGATACGTGGCAATGATGACACTTATACGTGGCACTGATGACACGTGGCACTGATGACAGATGGCACTAATATGTGGCACTGATGACAGATGGCACTAATATGTGGCACTGATGACAGATGGCACTAATATGTGGCACTGATGACAGATGACACTAATACGTGGCACTGATGACACGTGGCACTGATGACACGTGGCACTGATGACACGTGGCACTAATACGTGGCACTAATACGGGCCACCGATGACAGATGGCACTAATACGTGGCACCGATGACGCGTGACACTGATGACAGATGGCACTGATAAGTGGCATTGATGACACGTGACACTGACAACAGATGGCACGTGACACTGACAGGTGGCACTGATGACAAATGGCACTGATACGTGGCACTGATGACAGATGGCACTAATACGTGGCACTGATGACAGGTGGCACTAATGACACGTGGCACTGATGACAGGTGCCACTTATACATGGCACTGGGGACAAATGGCACTGACAACAGGTGGCACTGGGGACAGATAGCACTGGGGGCAGGTGGCACTGGGGTGGGGCGGATGGCACTGGGGCGGATGGCACTGGGGCGGATGGCACTGGGGCAGGATGGTACTGGGGCAGGATGGCACTTTTTTTTTTACACTTTTTTTCTCTGTGCACTTACGGCTGCTGCAGCCGTTCATCTCTCCCCTCTCACACGCTGTCTGTGTGAGGAGGGAGAGCGGCGCTGAGAGATGATCTCATATGTTTACATATGAGATCATCTCCCATTGGACACGCCGATCACGCTGTAAATGGCCGCTGTGATTGGCCGTTTACAGCGATCTGTGTTTGCCTGTCCCCGGGGGACACAGCGAACACAGAACTTCCGCGATGCGCGCCCGCGGTGGCGTGCATTGCGGAAGTAAACAATAGGACGTCCAGGGACGGCCAATTGCAGGAAAGCGCCTGCTCTAAGGCTGTAAATCGGCTATAGGGCGGGCGCGAGGTGGTTAACCAACATGAATGCTCAATGCTGCTAATAATGTACTTGTACTGCATATTTAAAAGAGGGTATGGGTAGTGTAGTAAATGTCTGTCTGCAATTAAATTAATATTATATTGTTGCTGCTCTGTGTATTGGAAGAAAAGCATGGCATCTCTTCTCTCAGCTCATACATTGCAGGAAGTTGTCAAACCATGCCCTGAGGGATCCCCAGATCAGCAAGAGGGCTGCAGTGCAAAAAGTGCCTTGTGAATGTGAAACATAAAAAAAAAATAAAAACATGAGATGGCCACTAAAAAAAAGAAATTGGCAAAGCAGCACAGCAACAAATATGTACCCCTGGCCCCTGAGCATGCATTAATAATGATTTATCTTACTTACTAGCAGTAGCAGCATGAGCATATAAAATATATTAATAAATATTGACCACAAATTACTCCCAAAATGAACAAAATACTAGTAAGTAAGTAGTAAGTACTTACAAAGATGGCTCGTCCGTTTTGAGGCCGTAGTGCGCCAGAATGTTTTCTTCTGAGGTGCTCGTGCATCGCAGTAGTGCTGCCGTGGTACGCCAGTTCGGTTTTGCAGAGGGAACAAAGGACCATTTTATCTGGCCTCTGTTTAAAGAATTCCCATACCTTTGAAAGTCGTGGTCTGCACCGGAACTTTTTTCCCATTCCCATTCCCAGGAGCAGGAGCAGCAGCTGCCGCCACCATTACCAGCATTTACCCGCGTGATGACACGTGCGTGACACGACAACGCCATTTACGCACGTTGACGAATTTTCTTAGTCGACGTTGTCAATTACGTTGACGCATCGTGGCAGCTCTAGTTGTTTGTTCCTAGACGTTTTCCTCTAACCAATTAGTGGTACACTGTTTGTGTCTCCCATGCCTGAGCTGATCGTTCTGAACCACTGGGTGGCACATATTCTCCTTTTTGGTGGGCATATGTTTTAACATACATTTTTTTTCAATTATTCCACTGCATGAGGCAATTAACTGGGCTTCCTGCTGTGACTGCCCAGGGCACGAGAGACTGCTGATCCCCGCCTGTCATGGCGGTGGTTCGGAGTCCCTTTGCCCATTGGAGCTCTGCCTTCGGGCTTGTGCTCTTTCCTCTTATGTTGGAAAAACAAAAGTTGAGTTTTGGAGAAGCCTACAGACATATTTTGAGTATGCAATCATGCGACCCAGACTTGCCTCTGGGCCGGCACACAACTTTAGTCCATAACGGCAAATTCTCTAAGGTCAAATCTTTCATTTTAGACCGCATACATCTAAATCCGGGGGGGGGGGGGGGGAGGACTGGAATAAGACCCTCCTCCAATTGGAATCCCGTTGGATTTATAAATTAAAAGCTACCCAGCTACCAGGCCTCAATGATAGCATCTGGTTCAAACCATTTCTTGAAGGTTTCTCAACAGGAAATATGGAAAAATTTACCCCCCCCCCCCCCCCAATCTGTTAAGTTCTCGTTGATCCTCCGTGGTGCTGTCCTGGACAGACGACTAAAGAAAACTAGAGTTAGACTTACCGGTAACTCTGTTTCTAGGAGTCGTCCAGGACAGCAGGGATTCCCTCCCTATATGCTGTTATTTGTTTCAGAAGCTGCTCCGGGGAAGTTATCGGTTAAATACAGAGGAAGAAGGGGACTGGAGCCGCCCCTTAAAGATCTGTTGATGTGTTTCCTGCCTCTAGAGGTGAAGCCTATCTCTCTAGTGCTGTCCTGGACGACTTCTAGAAACAGAGTTACCGGTAAGTCTAACTCTCGTTTTCGTCTGGCCCTAAAATATTGGCCAAAGGGGATGGACGCCAATAACTGTTCAGGATCAAAACTGGACGCTGCCAGGATCATATTTCCTGCCGTGGGTTTTCTAAAGAGTTCACTTTGGAAAGAACTGTCACTATCTTTGGTGATGGCTAGATCCAAAAAAGAAACCCTAGACGTATTGTAAGTCATTGTAAATTGGAGATTGAATGTGTTTTTCGAATTTAATATAATCCAAAAATTCCAATTGAAGTGCAGCCGAACCATTCCATATCATGATATCGTATATGTAGCGATACCAGGCTGCAACGTGCCTGGCATAGCTACATGCTTCAGCATCCAAAAACGGTAAGCTTTACCACTCCCCCAGGTACAGATTGGCGTATGTCGATGCACAAGTGCCCATGGCAATGCCCTGTACCTGGAGGTAGCGGGAATTGTCAAATGAAAAAAGTTGTGCTTGAGAATGAACTCCATAGCTGCCGCAGCAAAATCCACCAAAACATGTCAGATGACTGAGAGGCTGACATCGTGTGGGATGGAACTATACAGGGCCTCCGCTTCAATGGCCACTAGATATGTGTCGCCACTGACGTGGAGGCCGTCCAAAATCTGAAGATGATCTAACGTGTCTCTAGTATAGGACAGTAATGCCTCCATCATTGGTTGTAGTGACCTATGCATCTGCTCAGGTTGTCTGTAAGGCTACCCCTCCCAGACATGAGCCCTGGAGGCTTTAGCAAATTTTTATGCACTTTTGGGAGCGCATAAAATGTTGCCTCACATGGGAACAGTGTTCTCACAAATTCAAGTGTTTTTATCAATAATGTTTTGATCATATGCCTGATCTACCAGGACATAGAATTCCTGTAAAAAAAAGGTTGATCAAAGATCTAGGTATACATTTGTAATTGTGGATTATCTAAAATGTCATGGCACATATTGACATAGTCTACATTGTCTGAATAACAATGTTACCGCCTTTGTCAGCTGGTTTTATAGTTATAGCAGGGTTTTCCTTCAATAATTATAATGCTATTTGTTCGCTATATGTAAGATTGTTATGTCCCCGATGTGAGTATTTTAAAGCGCGTATGTCCTTGGAGACCAGTTTTCTTTGAAAAAAAAATATTTTTAAAATGTGTTTAGCTTTGGGTAATGAGGGTATTGGAATAAAACCATCTACCTCTACCTTTCAAGATCTATAGAGTCTATGAGATCAGTTGGCTCATTTTGATCCAGTAGATCAGTGAGACTTTGGAGAGCAGTGAATTCAATGGTGGTTTGAAATGAACAGTCAGATTTTTTTTTTTGTGCAACTACATTTCAGCAAAAGATTGAGAATAAACAGGTGTATATCTTTAATAACCTCAAATTTGTCAATGTGTGTTACAGGACAGAAGGTGAGACCCTTTTCCAAAACTGAAATCCCATTGATTGATAAAGTGTGATCAGAAAGATTAATGATATATAACAATTGTGAGGTGGTGGGTAACTCTCTTTTTGGGTTTGTGAGTGTTTATGCTTTCTGGTGCTTTTTGTTTTTTGTGCCCCCGTGTGCTAAAAAAAAATCGCATTGGTACGATGTTGCTGGGAGTGAATTGGATCTAGGGGTGTTGGATTGATATGGTGCATTACTGTGGGTGTGAGAGGTATTGAACCCACCTAAAAATCCTGAGGGGTTATGCTATGCCTGTGTGTGTATATATATATATATATATATATATATATATATGTGTGTGTGTGTGTGTGTGTGTATATATGTATATATATATATATATAATATATCATATTTTGTGTACATTGCAAATTTTCTCGTTTATCGATATTGTTATGAAATTTTGAGACTCCGTTATATCATATCCTTGGCTAGGAGCTTATTGGACCTTCTTTACATTGCCCTCAAATACACAATTTTAATTTTTTTGGCTCTTGTATTCATCAATCAGTTGTCACCAGTTAATATCTCTTACGGCCATGGCTGAATTTCCTAGGGGAAGAGTGGGACAACTTGATGACTAGCACAGCCAAAGAGTTTAACACCAAAGAACTCATTGAATCTGAGATTAAGTTCGCTTTTTTAAATCTGACACACACAGTACAAAAAAAAGCTTCACTTTTTTGGCACATAAAATCATTCAAGGACTGTCCAAAACAATATCAACCCGTTTTGGACATCGGGTTCAGATTTTCCCATCCTTTGAGAGGATTAAACCAGAGTTCAAAGTTGGGGGGGAAGTACTTAAACAATGTTCAGCTGAACTTATGAATTTACTAATTCATGAGTACCGCAGGAGAATCATAGCTTGACACCCTTAACCTTCAACTCATAAAATTTATAACCAATTCTTCATGACCAGCTGGAAACCCAATTACGAGAGAGATTTGAGAAAGTTAACAAGGATATCTTGATCAAAAAAAGAGAAGAACATTTTTTTTTTTTTTTTTTTTAGGGAAAAAAAGCCCTTCAAGAAGAATGGGCCTATAGGTGGACTGATGGAGATCGAACATCCAATTCCAAACCCACAATTCCCCAATGGATTAATACTCAAAGAAAAACATCTAAAACTACCAGTCTTCTGAACACCTTACAGCCCAAACAAGCAGACACCAGAAACATGGTCGCCCAACCAATATTTCGAACAATGACATTTCTGATCCTGACGATTCCTCAGCTTCACAGGCTAGAGAGCACTCCAATGCTCTACACAAGACTAAAACCTCTCACACCCACAGTAATGCACCATATCAATCCAACAATTCACTCCCAGGAACCTCGCACCAAAGTGTTTTTCCCTCTTCCGTCTTTCAGGACCGCACGTTTGAGAGACCTCGGGTCCACCCTTCTTGGGAAACACCGCCTCCACCAGATTTTTAAAACCATTCCTCCCCTTCAGCTTTGTTGGTGTTTCCTCCGGTGAGGAGACATCGCTAGGAACCTGGGTTTAATTCAGCTGGGGAGGCTGAGTCCAGTGTTATCCTGAAGGTGGAACGTTTGTTCTGGTCGAAGGAAGGATCCGGAGAGATTGAGGTCTCTCATACATTGCAGCAGGGCTGGGGAGTCTGTTACCTCCAGTATCTGGTGCGTCCCATCCTTCCTTGGGGAAAGCGGAGGCCTGGGACGTTCGTTTTGGCACTGCCTGGGGAAGGTGTTTGCTGGATGTGTCCGTGTCTCCCCCTCGTTAGTGTGGTCAGCATGTAGTGCAACGCTGGGTCAGATGACTGGCGACGTCTTTTCCAACGGGAGAGGTCACGTCCGATTCACCCACGACTTCTGGTTCCAGTCGTGGGACGCCAAAATGAACAGTGAGAAGGCTGGTGCCCCATTCCTGCTGTAGGGACAGCTAAGAGGAGCAGTTTTTGGTGAATCGACCGTTCGGACCGAAGGGATGTCTGGGTCTGATGGATCCCGTTCGGTTTCGGGTGATGCCAGCACCAGCAATTCTAAGGTAAGTGAAACCCTGGGGTGGTGTTCCCTTACTACTTCCTGTTTAGCTCCACGGGTGATCTCCCCTCCTTGGTGGGAGGGGAAGAGTTGCACGTCTGGGACCCTGGTGGTGGTTGGTCCTGGGAGGGTGCACTCCGGGTGTCGGTCTGGTGTTCATTTTTTACTGGCAGGGGCTGACGCTTGTGCGTTTTTTTGTCATTACAGGAAAAGTCTATGGAAAAATATAAGCCCTCACATGGGTCCAAGAAGTGCCCCTTATGTAGAAGTGTGTTAGGGGAATCTTGGGGGAAAGTATTATGCAGGAATTGCATTGAGTGCCTAGTCAAGGATCATGCTGAGGAACAAAGTTCTAGTCTGGTGGCTTCTGTTAAAGAGCTCTCCAGCACTTTTCAGTCTTCTAAAGCTTTGTTTGAGAATTTTCAGCCTATACAGCCCCCAGCTAGTCCTCTGCCAGCACAACAGGCTGTCACACCTGGCCCCTTGGCAGGTCCCTCTGCTAATGAAGGGTTACCTGGGGGTAGCAGAACGACACTTAAGGATGATCATGGCAGTGAATCCTCTCTCTTCTTCTTCAAACATTGACTACAGAAGACAGAGAATAACGTCCATATATGCAGGCACAAGGGTGGTCTGCATAACCATATCATGTAGAATGATTAATAAACCGTTTACTAAAACAAAAATGTCGTTTGACAAAAGGCCGTAGGCCAGAAAGAGACAAAGAAACATAACATTCACATGGTCATCATGGTGAATCTCAGGGGGGGTGGGTCGGTTACCAGGGATAGTACATAGAGAAGGTGAATAGGAGGGGGGGGAGATGGGAATAGATGTCAGGGGATGTTACAACTGACAGCTATGATCATGAAGGGTGTACAGGCAGGGGAGCCACATAGCCCGACCGATCCCAGGGCCCCCATACCTTATCAAATTGGGTAACCAAGTCGTGCACCAAGGCCGTCGGGTATTCCATTCTCCGAATATCGGACACCAATTGAAGAAATCTAGGCCATGGGGGAGCTGCGCCCGACAGCCAGCACAACGGGATAAGCCTCTTAGCAGCCAATAGAATATAGGAGACAAGCCTGTTTGTATTTTTAGGTAGGCCAGAAACAGGAAGACCCAACAAACAGTGTAAGAGGTCAATTGGGAGGGACACCCCCGTCACCTCCGCCACCAATGACCCCATCGATATCCAAAAGGGACGTATCGGGGGGCATTGCCAAAAAATATAAAACGGTGACCCAATGTCAAGCCCACATCGCCAGCAGCGCAGCGAAACTGAGGGGTCATATTTGTGGATGACATCAGGGGGTCCTATACCAGAACATGAGGATTTTAATTGCCATTTCCCTTTGCATAACACACTTAGAGGATTTAAAGGTAGAGGACCAAATCCTATCCCATGTCTGTAGGGTGATAGGTTTGTCTAACAACCGAGACCACCTACCCATATACAGATGTGTAAGTTCATTTAAGGGGGTCGACTCATGGAGGATTTGGTGTGAAGTAACTGATAAATGCAATCTATTATTATTATCAGTTATGTATTATTTTGTCTAGTCCCTATAGTTTAGTTAGTCTATCTATACTCTGAGCACACGCTATCGTTAATATCACAATACTATAACAATTAGCTATGAAACCAAATACACGGTCTAGGATCAATCAAATCTCCTTTATTTCCCAAGGAAATAAGACAGCTTGCATAAGGTATCAATAGAAGTTACAAAAATACATAGCATACAATCAGAATACAATATAAGTAATACTTATCAGACCCTCGTTACTGGACCTCCTGATGGAATGAGAGGCCAAACTCATTGTTGAAACCCTTTTTGATAAATACACCTCAGCCACACCACACCCCACTGCCCTCCCTCCTTTGCCTGTGGACCAATCAGCGTCTCTGGGGCGTCTCCTCCCCCAGGCTAATTACCTCTGACAGTCCTGCCATAACTGGCCTCTGGGGGGCAGTGTTTGCCCATGAATTGTAACTGCTCCGACTGGGTTCACATCTTGTGATTCAATCTCGGACGCCCTTCCCGCTCATTTCGTTATCTTCTTTGTCCTTACAGACAGACCGGCGCCGTCATTGTCCTAAATGTCTTTGAAGCTTCGTGCACACCAGGTGGGCTGAATAGAACTCCTTCTGCTATGCAGATTTTGTCTGGTGCCACATTCCTCTCAAATATCAATATGGCTGAGTTTGGTTGTACAAACAGATGTGTAGAACTTTATATGTATTCCAACACAGTGGATAGAGGAAATTAAATGTAGTTGGTGGGGTCCCTGAGCGCAAAGGTGCTCAAAAGCTGTGGGGTTATTAAGGATTAAAGTCGGAGACTTGGAGCTAAAGAGGTGCCTAACCTGTAGGTAAAAGTAAAATGAATGCTTGCTTGGGGATGTCATATTTTTCACGAAAAGTCTCGAAGGCGTGAAGCCTACGCGAAACAGGGTGCACCAGGTTCCTAAGTTGGAAAAGGGGGGCATCTAGCCACGGGGAAATTCTACCCAACGATAGTCCATCGGGGATAATAGGGTTAAACAGCACATTCGTGAGGGGGGAGCAGGGTGAGGAAAGGGAGTACTTTTTGATGCACTTTTGCCACAGGTCCAGGGTAAAGGTCATTGGGGCCGTACATTGACGTCTAAGGTTTGGGTGTAGAGGGGATGGAGCGCCCCAGATCAAGGAGCATGGATGAGACAGATATAGAACCCCCTTCTCATTAGCAGCCCACTGACTCGTGGCATTAAGAGAGGACCAGGTGGTAATAATTCGTAAATGTGTAGCCCCCAAACCACCTCGATCCCTAGGCGCAAACACCGCTGAACTGGCAAAGAGGTGAGACCTATCAGCCCAAATAAATTTTAGAAAGCGTCTTTGGAGAAGTTTAAGCTGTGAGGCCGGAATGGCAACCGGCAGTGTCTCAAAGTGGTAAAGCAATCTGGGCAAGACTGACATTTTAAGGAAGTTGATCCTGCCCAGAAGGGACAAAGGGTATCTGGACCACGTCTGTAGGGAATTATTTATATCCTGGAATAGGGCAGGAAAGTTTGCACAAAAAAGGTGGGAGTAGGAAGGGGTCAGAAAAACACCCAGGTATTTGAGTGAGTCATTGCACCATCTATAAGGATAGGTTTCCTTCAGCCTAGAGAGTTGTGTGGTGGGTATGTGTATGGGTAGGGCTTCAGTCTTTGAGGTGTTAACTTTGCACCCAGAGATACTCCCAAAGGTGAGGGATATCTGTGGATTGGTAATAGTTAGCAAGATGTCGTCCACGAAGAGTGATAGCTTATACTCCCCCTGTCGCATCGCCACCCCACGGATATCTGGATGAGAACATATGGCCTCGGCTAGGGGTTCTAGACATAAAAAAAATAACGGTGATAAAGGACACCCCTGCCGAGTGCCATTCATCAAGGGGAAACGAGGCAACAAGGATGACATCTGTACCTGGGCAGTAACCATTGAGTACAAAGCCTCGAGCGTGTTTAAAAAGGGGCCATTAAAACCATAAACCTTGAGTGTGGCGAATATATAGGGCCAGCTAAGCCTATCGAAGGCCTTCTGGGCATCTAAACTGAGTAGGAGTGCTGATTTGTTGGTCCTGTCCAAAAGGTCAATCAGGTTGATTATGCGTCGGGTGTTCTCCCCGGCATGCCTGCCAGGGACAAACCCCACCTGGTCTCTGTGAACAAGCTTGGGGGCAAGAACTGATAGTCCAGAAGCAAGGATTTTCGTAAATATCTTGTTATCCGAATTTAGAAGGGCTATAGGTCTATAATTATCTGGAATGGAGGGGTCCTTACCCGGGTTGGGGATCACTGAGATAAAGGAGTGTGAGAAATGGGGGTGGGGAGGAGTGCCCTCTAGTAGAGAATCAAATAAAGTAAGCATGTGCGGTCCCAAGATGTCCAAATAGGTTTTATAGTAGAAATAAGGGGGACCGTCAGGGCCAGGTGCTTTATGTGAAGGAAGCTCCCGTATAGCAACCGAGAGCTCATCTGCTGTTACGGTTTTGTTTAGGGCCTCTAAATCAGTTGGCAAGAGCTTAGGAAGTTTCAGGTTGGAGAAAAAGGACTTAAATTTCTCGTGTAAAGTGAAAGTGATTTTCAGGGGATAGACAATTATAGAGTTTATGCTAAAAATCGCAAAAGTGTTTGACATTTCACGAGGGCAATGGGTCCTAGATCCGTCGGGCCGGGAGAGAAACTCAGGGAAGGAGTTGAATGTGCGCTGACGTAGTTTAACTAACATTTTATGGGGCTTATTGGAAAATTCGTAGAATTTCTGCTTCATCCAGAGCAGCAATTTAGCTGCCCGGTCGGGTTGCGCTGTTTTAATCTGTTCCCTAAGCAGAGTGACTCTCTGCAATCTCTCCACCGTGGGGGCGCCCAAGAGCCTCTGCTCCGCCGAGAGAAGAGCAGAAGTTAGAGATCGAATATATATTCGGTTCTGTCTCTCTTCAATCTAGAGCTCTCTGCAGTGCAAGCACCTCTAAAAACAGCCTTGTGGGCTTCCCACAGGGTGGAAAAATCGGAGACTGACCTTGTTTAGTTGGAAAAATTCTGTAAGGCTCTGCGCAAGGACAGAGCGGGAGCTTTCAGATTGTAAAAGGTGATTATTAAGTCGCCAGTGGCAAGATCTGGGGTAGGCCTGTGTGAGCAAGAGATCTAGGGTAATGGGGGCATGGTCAGACCAGGTAATCGGCATCATCTCAGAATCAACCACATGGGGAATGAGGGGGGCAGATATAAGGAAGTGGTCGAGTCGTGAGTACATTTTATGAGCTGGGGAATAGAAGGTAAATTGTTGAGCTGTGGGGTGTTTAATCCTCCATGAGTTGAAAAGTCGGTGGGATCTAATAAGCTGACGAAAGGAGGTAGCTTGAGAGGCAACCTTCTTAGAGGGTGTTGACGAGAACAGTGTTTGCCTATCTCTAGAGGGGGACATAACCAAGTTAAAATCCCCGCCGACTATCATAAAGGGAGGAATCAAATAAGCCACTAAGGAATTAAATCTGACCAACAGGGGCATACAGGTTCACGAGGGTCAGAGAGGTGTTAAAGCATTGACAGTGTAGGGTTCGGTATCTGCCATGGGGGTCTGCATGGGATGTTTTAACCTTTTATGGGGCATGACTTTTTGATCAGAATCGCAACACCTGCCCTGCCTGTAGGATCAGAGGCTAGAAAGGAGGTGGGGAAGTACTTGGAGGCAAACTTAAGGGAGCCATCCGCTTTAAAATGGGTTTCTTGCACCATGATCACGTCTGCACCAGAGGACCTGAATTCCTTCAGGGCCAACCAGCGCTTGCGTATAGAGCCTAGGCCCTTTACATTATATGAAAAAAGCTTCAAAGCCATAAGGGCGGACTAAATGAATAAGCATGTGTAAGTATGTGGAGGTTGCAGCACATCCAAAAATAAGTAGCATTGGACAAGGACTCTAATCGACAGAATGTGTCAGTAGCGTCGGTTATACCCAGGCGGTGGGGGAGGAATAGGTACACCCAGAACCAGGATAACCTGAGGCCAAACCAGCCTATGCTGTGCACTGTGCACTAGAGTTAAAATTAAGCTTTGGTGCTAGGACCCTTCTTATCGTGCACCTAAGTTCAAAAAATAAGTGTGTTTTATATATAATCTATGTATAATTTTATTCAGTATTGCTATTAGATAGCCTTTTTGCGGTGTGTGTGTGTGTGTGTGTGTGTGTGTGTGTGTGTGTGTGTGTGTGTGTGTGTGTGTGTGTGTGACAACCAAAAAAAAAAATATATATATATTAACCAAAAAAATATATATTATTCCTGTATCCACCATACGGTGGTGTTTGCTAAATATCTGTATGAGTACTGCTTGCAACTCCGTGATGGTTTCTATATATTCATTAATAAAATACCCAAAGTGAACAACCAAAAAATATAAAAATATATAAAATATATATATGAATAATAAACAACAAAATTATTTAGTGATCTAAACTCAATATTCTGCAACTACGAGTCCCAAAAGTGACGGTACAGAGTGATCATGCAATGACAAGAAAAAGTCCTTCAATACCCAAAAGAAATTTTCCAAAATCGCATCTCTAAATTGCTGAAAAATCGCATATAGTCTTTAAAACAGAGTAAGGTAAAGTGATTAGTGCAGGAAGGTTAGGAACATTCCTCTCAGTGTTGAAGAGATATAATTGCGCTCACCAGAGAAAGTACCCTCAGAAGGGTTAGCCGAGCGTTCACAGTATAAGCCACTGTGCTGCTTGCTTTAGACTCTGCTCCTGCTGTACTGGGGGAATGTTCACCCTTTACTTCCGCGTGTGTTCCATTATTAAGTGCATAGAGGAGGAAACAAAAGTATATCCATAGTGCAACACTGTATTTTAACCTTTTTATTCAGTATATAAGAAATTTACTCACAATATCTTTAAAATCAAATCGCGTGTGTGTCGGCTTCGCCGGCCGCTGCTGCCTGTTAACAGTGTGAAGGTGCACGTCCTTGGCCACGCCCTACGCGTTTCGTCGGAGCGACGTCATCTGGAGCAGCCATATTGGTGCACCTTGACGCTTATGTAGGGTGCAGCGCTCCACTGCGCTTGCGCGACGAATCCGCGCCATTTTGGATGTGGGAATGCCCTGGTTTCTATGCCACGATGTTACTTTGGTTACGTGCGGTGTGCGCTCTGCATCATCGCAGGTCACACATCATCGCTCCCTCAAAGAGGGATGACACGCTTGGATACCATGTAATGTTACATCTGCACCATGGGCACATGTCATTTCTGCTGGGGAGTTCTGTATTAGTGTATTATTTCCTTAACGGCTCATCCCTAGTTCTAAGTCCTATTACTGTGGAGCACTGCAGCCTACTGTTTTTACAAATGTTCAGAACCAAGCAAACAGTAGACATTAATAAAAATGTAAAAATATAAAAAAAATATAAAAAATATGTATAATAAACTGTAAGAGTTACTGTATATGTACATGATCAGAAAATGTTCAAGCATCTTATACTCCAAATATTATTATGATGCAAACCCATGAATGGTATGCCCTCCCATAGAGGTGGGCATTTGAAAAAGAGAATTAAAAACAATATGAAGAAATTTGATGAAGAAATTTCCATAAGGATGGATGCAATTATTTTATTCTCCTGAAAAAAGATCGAAAAATATATAAGATAATAGAAAAATTAAATAAAAAATTAAATAAAAATTAAATAAAAGTAGAAATAGAATTATATTCTGCAAGGGAGAAATATTAAAAGAAAATACTAATATAGTATCAATATTGAAGTTACGTACTCATTAAGATGGGGGGGAGTAATCTACTTATTGAAATAGGAGGAAGGGGAGTCTTACTATTTAGTCCTTTTTTGGGTCTAATGACATAACAGATCTTTCCTATGGCTTTATGGGGTCAGGCTGAGAGCCTTCTTTTCAAATATTTTTTTTTTTGTACAGCCCATACATAGGGTATGCATATTAAGTTGGGGTCCCACTTATATGCAGGGTATAGATATTCAATTAAGGTCCAACCTTTATATTACCCCTATATAAATAAATAGGGACTTGAATGGTGAATGATATTCTTTCTTATTTTTCTTATTTGTTCTAATGCAACATTCGATCCGGCCAATTGGAAAGGCTGGTATAATTCATTCATGTAAGCCAAAATCATATTCACGTGGTCCCTGGGTCGAATGTTGCACTGAATTTAATCTCATTGGTTTTATGGGTGCAAACCCTACATTACATTCGATCCTGAGTCATATAATGTATAGCCTTTAGTGCAGGAGAGGGGGAACTGAATTCTTAAAATAGGTTCTCAAAGTTTAGTTATCATAAATTAAAAATTAGTTAGAAAACAATTGAGATCCAAATCCACATTCATTCCCCGTGGCTGGAGGGTATCTAAGTTGTATATCCATTTGGTCTCATTTTTGGATATTTTAATTGTTTTGTCCTCCCCTCTCCAGTGGGCTCTTATTTTGTCAATTCCATAAAACACCATTTGTCCTGGGTCACGGTTGTGGAAGTCTCTAAAGTGTCTGGAGACACTGTTTTGGGGTACCCTTTTTTAATATTCCTGATGTGTTCCCCTATTCTGGTTTGGAGTTCTCTCGTGGTTCTCCCTACATATTGCTTGGAGCAAGGACACTCTATAATGTAGGTAACGTAAGTACTTTTACAAGTGATAAGCTCATTTATTCTATATTCTCTTTTGTTTGAGGATGACTTGAAAGTGGTTCTCCTTTTTTCTGTTTTTTTTTACTGTTTTTACAGGGGAGGCATTTACCGCATTTGTAAAAGCCTTTTAAATTTCCTGCAATTTTTATTTGCCTTGGAGGGTCGATTGTATTTTTAACCAATTTGTTCCTCAGTGTGGGTGCCCTTCTATAAATGAACAGAGGTTTTTTTGGTAGGATATCTTTAAGTGAGCTGTCGGCTTTCAGGATGGGCCAGTGTTTTTTGATAATGGATTCTACATCTCTGTGTTGCCTGTTGTAACCAGTAAGGAAGGCAATTGGTAAGTTGTTAGCTTTTATCTCTCGTTTTTTTATCTTCTAGTAGTTTGTTCCGTTCCATTTGTTTTATTTCATTTTTCAACTTAGGCCTTTTTCATCGTATCCCTTGTTTTTAAATCTCTCAATGATGCACTAGTAAACAGTGTAACTGAGCTATAAGAATGGACACAATAGAACAAAAATGTTAAAAAGAAACCTCAACAAAAGTGTTGGAAAAATAAGAAAGGGAACAAAAACAAAAAAGAATTGAACATCTGAAGAGCCTGAGGGAAACATGCACCTCAGGGGACCCAGGGTATCAACCCAGGCCAGGAGGGTCATGGCCGGACGATCACCAGAGGTGGTCGGACGTAAAGGTGGAAGGGCCATCCACGCTCCTTATGAAAGCGGAAATTAACAAATGCCATTAACAACATACAGTCTTTAGTAAGAACTGAACCCCATGGGATGGGGAAAAATAGTCCCAGTGTCACGATCTAAGGAAGGCCGAGATGCTGAGAGGGCTCCCCTTGCGGCCGAGTGCAGCACAACCCTGAAGATGACACAGGGATGCAGTGCCCACAGTAGCACAGGTTGCCTGGTAGCAGCAGCAGATGAAAGAGCTGAGTAAACAAGTCTCCGGAGGCAACTGTGCAAGGAAGTTCAGGAGAGAGATAACAGAAGTCCAATAGCAGGGTCCAGGCCAGGCCGAGGGTCAAACACGGAAGATCAGTCCTGAGGTCGGAGCAAACGGGTCCTGAGCTGAAGACCGGAGAGCAGGAGCCAAGCCAAGCCGAGGTCGGGTGCAGGGAGCAGACAAGGGACGTCGGGTACAAGCCAGAGGTAGGAGCCAGGAGAACAACAGAAGCAGGTCAAACAAGCCGGGTCGGTACACAGGAGATCAGACAGCAGGAATCACGGACACAGGTACACAGGAGAAGCTGACGATAATGCCAGCGATGCGGCACTGTCAGGTGAACGTTTAAATAGGCAAGGTGCCTAGGTCACGTCGTGTGCGCGCCATAGCGTTCGTACGTCTACGACGTGTAATGTTATGCGTTCGTATCACACCGCGTACTCGCACTTGATCAGACGCAACGTCGGGCGTTCGTATTGGAACCACATTGCGCCTCCGCGTGCGCTGACGCGCGTTAACACGAACGTACCTCGCGAGGTTGCGCCTATTTCCCTGACACCCAGTTTGAACATTCAAGATACGGGACAGACTTGATATACTCTTAGCAACAGGATCCTCTCCTTTCAATTCACAGATGGAAAAGAGAGGATGAGGGAGTATAAACGGCATACAAAACTGAACTAAGTGGGATCTGGCGGGGGAGTTCAGGGGGGTTGCTTGGAGAACCGTGGATGATGAGGAGTGGAGAGGTGCCTCCTGGGTTTGCTCCTCACAGGTGTCCAGATGCGACTTGGGGTGTTGGGGAGTGGGCGAATCTGGGCTTCAGCAGGATGCATGTCCTCCGCAGGAAGGGGAGGTAGCCCAAGGCTCTTGAAAAGGGATTCGCTCTCCGGAAGGTCCCGTAAGGTATGTTGAGCTCCATTTTTTGACACCAGTAAACGAAAGGGGAACCCCCAATAATATGGGATCTTGTGATGTTGCAAGTAGGAGGTGATCGGCCGGAGGTTCCTGCATTTAGCCAGGGTGATGGGAGAGAGGTCACTAAAAATCTGCCGTTTCACCCCTTTGTAGACAATTTGAGGTTTGTTGCATGTGGATTGGATCAGTGCCTCCTTACTCTCGAAGAAGTGGAACTGTACAATAATATCTCTGGGTCTAGCTCCAGCAGGAGGTTTGGGGACCAGAGAGAGGTGGGCTCTGTCAAGGCGCCAGTCTATGTCCACGACCGAGGGGGCCAGAGTGTTGAAGAGGCCCAGGAGGTAGGCGCGTAAATCAGAGTCTCCCACAGTTTCCGGGATACCTCTAAAATGCAGGTTCTGGCATCTCTCTCTATTTTCCAGGTCCTCCTGTTGCAGCTTTAATTGAGAAACTGAGAGGCGCAGGTTGTGGTTGTCCTCCTCGACAGCCTGGACATAGCTGACCATCTCGCCAAATTTATTTTCGAGTGTATCTGTGTGCTCACCAAGTTGGTTAATTTCCTTTCTCAGTTCCACCGTAAGTTTATTTTACCTCGGCCGAGACAGTTGTAATTAATTGGAGCAAAAGGGGTAATTTGGCATCCAATTTGGCATCCAAGATAGCAGGTGTAAGGATCCCCTGCGTTGGAGGCGGTCCTGGGTCAGGGGCTTGGGGGTCAGCAGCTGGGGGAATGCCAGAGCCCTCCATTCCCAAAGGCGAGTCCATGGTGGAAAAAGCATCCGGGGGGGGATGGGAGGGTGCAGGTTGAGATCTGGTAACAAAATGGTCCATAATAGGCCCTGTCCGCTGTTCAGGGATATGTTTGTAATGTTCCTGCTGCTGGCCAATTTTTCCCATGGGGTGCTTTGGTACTGTAAAGAAGAGAAAAGCTTACCCCCGGGGCTGTTAGTAGCAAGTGTTGTTTTGCGGGGGTCGCGGAGAGCAGATGGGCACTTTAACTCATTTAAAAGTCACGGTGGTTGAAGGTGATGGAGATCATAAAGATAACTGATGGTGGGTGCAGTTAATTTCAGGAGAATCCAGTCCCCCTGCACACTATGAGGCTGTGATGGTCGTAACTATAAGGTGCTGGGTGTAGCAAGATGGCCGCCTACACCCAGAATAGGCCGGAGCCAGGGCCTTGCCTGAATAAGGCTGCAGAGGAGACTGGGCCTGCTGCAGAAACATGTAATCTTTAGCCCCCCTGTGATATTCAAATAGTCAGTAGCAGCGCCCAACCAATGGGGGGGGGGGGACTGGAAGGGGGGATCCGCAAACTACCCCTTG